>NC_045702.1:24668992-25273622 GCF_009834535.1 Camelus ferus
TATAAAGAGTATATTCGTCTTGCAAGAAGAGTTAAATGTATATATTCCTGAATAAGCAAGAAGTTAAGGATTAGAAAAAATAAAACCTTATACTAGCACTTTACACCCATCTCTGGTCCAGATGGACTGGGGTTAGTAATGTCGACTGTTACCGTTCCCTGCCGTACTCACCTGGTTTGTTTCAAGATTTAGTGATATATAAGAAGCCATTTTTATTAACTAACTTTAATTTTTATTTCCTTTAGTTCCTCAGCATTTATTTTAACTTGCTTATATCCTTTAGTTTTTTGTTTATTTTCTCACCTTATATATAATTTTGGGAGATTAGACCTTATGCCTGCATAGTCTGCTATAATTTTTATAGCATATAACATCTAGCATACAGATCACTGAATACTTCCTGACTTGCATAATTATAATAGCTAATTTGTTTAGTTCCCTAGGAATTCACTCAGCATTTCTCATTGCTTGATCAGATTGTTAAAATCTTCACTAATTAGGAAAACAAAGTGGTTTAATTCTGCTGCTGAACTAATATAGGTGGTAGTAGTAGCTGTCCAACGGTTATTTTGTTTCTGTTCTAAATTCTTAAGTAAGTTTAGAGGGAGAGGTGTCTAGAGGGGATCACTGTCTTGATGAAGGCCTAAGTTAGGGCAGTACTACTGGGAAGTTGGGGCTGAGAATGTATTTCACCTTGAGTAATACTGGAAAGAGAAAAAAGGTTAAAATTCATGGGATTTGCAATATGCAAAGATAGGTAGTCAGCCTTCTCTATTATAGAGGAAAAAAGGTGAGTACAAAGGTGTGGGCGGACACAAGAGGAGATTTAGAAGAATCCAGCAGACCTGGGTTATGTATTTCTTGTTATTCTTAGCGCTGTAATATAGGCAAACTTCTTAACAGATATGAGCCTTAATGTCTAGATTTGTAAAATGGGCTTAGTCAAGGATTTCAGAGAATAATGCAATAATGTGTGTAAAGCACTTAGCTGCCACTTATAAAGTGTTCTGGGACTTTGGAGAAGCATGTGAAGGAATGTTGTCGTTAATACTATTCGTTACTTGGTTTAGATTTCCTGTTACTGGCAGGGAGGTTTTTAAAGTAAAATCTTGAATTCTATATTACATTTGTTTTGGTTTAGGTAAATTAATTCTAACATTTTGGTTTAAAGACAGTAAATTATAAATATATAAATTAAGAGTTAAGCAGCAGCTGAAACAGATCTCTGGAGAAGTTCTGAGCAGCCTTATTAGCCCCCTCTGGCTGCTGACTGAAGAGGAAAACAGGGATCCTGGTATAAGCGTTAGGAGTTCCTGGGTTTTAGTCCATGGTCTGCCACCAATTAGTCATGAATGTGAGCAAGAATCTCTGCCTTCATGAACCTCACTTTCCTGCTCTGAAAATGAGTGGTTGGACAGATAACACCACAGTCTTTCCACCTTTAATGTTCTACCACTCTAAATATTCTAGTTGCCAGGGACTCTAGCAGGGAAGGAACAGCCCGTCTGTTAACCTTGGCACATGCGTGTATTGCACGATGGAGACAAATATAGTATATATCTAAGTGCGAGGTAGATAATCTCAAATCATTTCATTGTGGATTTCCATTTCTAACTCACCTTTTTCTTAGCGTTACAATTTAATAGACATTTTACTTTAAAAAGACCAGAGTGAACAGAATTAAAAGGTAGTAGTAGTAGTATAATCAGCTCTTAACTAACTTTGAATTATTATTATTAATTATTTCTTATAATTACAAGGAATTTTTGGCTTGGCTTGTTAGAAGTGTGCCTTTTAATTAAGATGGCATTATTTCTAAGAGTTTTTTTTGTTAATTCCATCTAGAACCTTGTTTCTCATATGAAATTGTATTAGCGTTATGATAGCTGGGTGTTACCTTTTATTGCTTATCATCTAACGTTAAAAGAAGTTTTTTTAAGTTTTTAGTTTTAAGTGTTAGACTCAATAGTTACAGTGAACTGACTTGGTTATTTTAGAGTGATTAAAGATGAGGTTTATTTATTTATTTAACTGAAGTATAGTCAGTTTACAATGTTGTATCAATTTCTGGTATACAGCATAATGTTTTAGTCATACATATGCATGCATGTATTTGTTTCCATATTTTCCATTATAGGTTGCTATAAGATATTGGACTTTGTTCCGTATGCTATACAGTAGAAACTTGTTGTTTATCTGTTTTATATATAGTAATTAGAATCTACAAATCTTGAACTCCCAATTTATCCCTTCCCACCCCTTTCCTCCCCTGGTAACCATAAGTTTGTTTTCTACGACTGTGAGTCTTCCTGTCTTGTAAATAAGTTCATTTGTGTCTTTTTTTTTTTTTTTTTTTTTTTAGATTCCACATATGAGTGATATCATATGATATTTTTCTTTCTCTTTCTGGCGTACTTCATTTAGAATGACAATCTCCAGGTCCATCCATGTTGCTGCAAATGGCATTAATTCATTCTTTTTTATGGCTGAGTAGTATTCCACTGTATAAATATACCACAGCTTCTTTATCATAGTCATCTTTCAGTGGACATTTAGGTTGTTTCCATGTCTTGGCTATTGTAAGTAGTGCTGCTATGAACATTGGAGTGCAGGTGTCTTTTTGAATTAGGGTTCCTTCTGGATCTATGCCCAGGAGTGGGATTGCTGGGTCATATGGCAAGTCTATTTTTAGTCTTTTGAGGAATCTCCATACTGTTTTCCATAATGGCTGCACCAAACTACATTCCCACCAACAGCGCAGGAGGGTTCCCTTTTCTCCACACCCTCTCTAGCGTTTATCATTTATGGACTTTTGAATGATGGCCATTCTGACTGGTATGGGGTGATACCTCACTGTAGTTTTTATATACATTTCTCTGATAATTAGCAATTTTGAGCATTTTTTTCATGTGCTAATTGGCTGTTTGTATATCCTCATTGGAGAATTGCTTGTTTAGGTCTTCTGCCCATTTTTGGACAGGGTTGTTTCTTTTTTTGTTATTAAGTTGTATGAGCTGTTTGTATATTCTGGAAATTAAGCCCTTGTCTGTTGCATCATTTACAAATATTTTCTCCCATTTTGTAGGTTGTCTTCATTTTGTTTATGGTTTCCTTTGCTGTGTGAAAGCTTATAAGTTTAATTGGGCTCCATTTGTTTATTTTTGCTTTATTTCTATTGCCTGAGCAGACTGTCCTAGGAGAACATTGCTAATGTTTATGTCAGGAAATATTTTGCCTATGTTTTCTTCTAGGAGATTTATGGTGTCTTGCCTTATGTTTGCATCTTTAAGGCCATTTTGAGTTTATCTTTTGTGTGGTGTGAGGGAGTGCTCTAATTTCATTGATTTACATGCAGCTGTCCAGTTTGTCCAGCATCATTTGCTGAAGAGACTGTCTTTTCTGCGTTGTAGATTCTTGCCTCCTTTGTCAAAGATTAATTGACCCCAAGTCTGGGTTTATTTCTGGGCTCTATGTTCTGTTCCATTGATCCATCTGTCTGTTTTTGTGCCAGTACCATGCTGTTTTGATTACTGTTGCTCTGTAGTATTGTCAGGTCTGGGAGGGTTATTCCTCCAGCTTCGTTCTTTTTCTTCAGTATTGCTTTGGCAATTCTGGGTCTTTTGTTATTCCATATAAATTTTAAGATTATCTGTTTTGTAAAGAAACATCATGAGTAATTTGATAGAGATCACATTAAGTCTGTAGATTGCTTTGAGTAGTATGGCCTGTTTTAACAATATTAATTCTTCCAATCCAAGAGCATGGAATCTCTTTCTATTTCTTTAAATCATCCTAAATTTCCTTAATCAATGTTTTATAATTCTCTGTGTATTCCTTGGTCAGGTTTATTCCTGTGTTTTCTTTTTTTAATGTGATTTTAAAAGATTTTTTTTTTTTTTACTTTCCTCTTCTGATATTTCATTGTTACTGTAAAGAAATGCAATTGATTTCTGTATGTTAATCTTGGATCCTGCTACCTTGCCAAATTATTTTATCAGCTCCAGTAGTTTTTGTATGGCCCCTTTAGGGTTTTCTGTATACAATATCATGTCATCTGCATATAGTGACAATTTTACCTCTTCTCTTCCAATTTGGATTCCTTTTATTTCTTAGGATTTCCAATACTAGGTTAAATAAAAGTGGTGAGAGTGGGCATCCTTGTCTTGTTCCACATTGTAGTGGGAAGGCTTTCAGCTTTTCACTGTTGAGTGTTATTTTGGCTGTGGGAAAAGTTGAAGTTTAAAAGAGTTCAGCTTCATTATAAATTACTCTTTCTAGGAGTCATAGCTTTGATCCAATAGATGAGAACCTAGCATTATTAAGAGTTCACTTTTGCTGTAAAGATTCTAGAAACAAAACAAGTTTGTACATTCTTGTTCAGGAGTAATATATATATAATTTTTAACTGTAGATAAAATTCTTATTGGTGTATGACTGAACTGCCTAGTATTTTTTAAGTATTAAGTATTGTTTACTAATTTATAGGAGAGTGAAATTGATTAGAAAACATCAGTTTCACTTTGGAGTTAATGTGTTATAGAGAAATTATGGCCCCTTTTTAAAGAGACCAAATAACTGGTTTAGAGTGATGTTGAAGGTGCAAATCTAGAAAAGCTCCCTGTAGAAAACAATCAAAAGAAAGATCTGTAGTAACTTCATATTTAAATTACTATGATTGTTAGTTTACTCTAATTGTTCCTTAATATCCTTAGCTCCTTGGTTCTTCTGCCATGGTGATTTTGTTTTTGAACTTACTTTTTACGTGATATGAAGATTACTATAGAAATCTGTCTCTATAAGAGGGGTACTCATTAAAGACCAGATGAATTGAAAAAAAGAAAATGCAGAAGACATCTAGGAATATAAAATGCTGTTAAAATGATATAAGGAGATTGAAATATCATCAACAGATAAACAGTAGCTTTAGGACAATGAAATGTTTTCAAGTTTCATTTTAAAGTTAAACTTTTATATTAGATTTGGAGAAAGTAAAACTAGTTAATGTTTTTAAGTATTAAGATAGAGGTGAAGTTGTTTATTTTTGGTTCCAAAACAAACAAACAAAAATTAAGTGAAATATTCCAGTATGGTGAATACTTTTTTTGCCAGAAAAATATTAGAGGGTACCTAAACACCTAAGAGATTTTCAGTAAAGGAACTGTTTGATTTGTATGCAATGCATGAAGCTAATCAAATGATTTCTTCTATTTTTAGTAATAAAATATCATCATGGTCAAGAATTGAGGACTTACTGAGCACATAATACCTTCCCTAGAATTTTGGAATACATGGAAGGGGTAAGGAAGATCTAGTCCTTACCCCTAAATTGTTTACTAAATAGCCAGGGAAGATAAAAATTACTGCACAAAAAGATACATTTTATAAGCCAGCATATAGTAAGGATTTGAATAATAGGGGAGATAGGTTTATCACTGTGGGATTCAATAAATCTTTGTGGGGCTTGAGCATGAGGACCTTAAATGGCCTCTAGAATGTATGTCAGAGCAAGGAAGCAGCTCCGTTCAAGTGTAGGGAAATGTGTGAGCAAGTTTGGAGTAGAAAATTTGTATGGAGTGTTTGGAAATACTGAATAGACTGGCTTGACTAGAATTGAGAATGGTATTTGCTTGAAGAGATAGTGAATGATAAGTTTGAAGGATAAATTAAGGACAGATTTTGGAAGACCTTGAACGTCGGACTTAGGAGCTGAGCTTTAGTTCCTAAATAGGGAGAAGTCACAAAGATGTTGATTCAAAAACGTTTGAGATAGGAAGGATCTAGAAATGGGGAAAACTGGAAATTATTATTCATAATTAAAATACTGTGAGTGAAAACTTTGAAGTTTACTAAACACTGTCGTATTCATTATCTCAGCAGACCTGGCCCGGCTAAGGAACCTGAATTGTAGAAGCATCTGGAACAGGAAAAGAATTATGAAGGATAGTGAATCCTTCGACTCTGTTCTCATGGCAGATACCACCTGTCACTCACAGCATTTTTTCCTACTTTGTTGTGATTGGTTTCTGAATACTCAGCATATCCTTACAGGCAGCCACTATCGATGAGTCCAAGTTCGAAGTAGATGAAGCTCGTTGCCATTCCAAGGCTATTTTCTAGAAATTTTGTGAAGAAAAAAAGGCAATATTTCGTTGGCTCTGTGAATTCAAGATGACAGCAGAACCACCTTATGGAAATGGCTAGATAATACAGATTGTAGGATTAGAGCTTTGGAATCCTTTGCATAGTGTTGATTATTGAGGCCTTAGGAGTGGACTTAGATCTATGAAGGTGTCCATGCACATTGAAATTAGAGAGGGAGGCAGTCTAGCCCATATTTGACTTGGCCAGCATTTGAAAAGGATGGATTTCAGTGAGGAGTTAAAGGGCGAGAAAGATAGTGTCTTTAAATTACCAGGAAGATGGTATTACACATGTTGTTCTGCAAGTTGTTCACTTATATTTTATATCTTTCACATATTGTCATGTCCATTTATTATCTGTTGCATACTTTTCACTACTGAATCCTATAGTTTATGAATTTCTTGTAACTCTATTAGCTTTTTATGGCCAGCTTAACAAAGTACCACAGATTGTGTGGCTTTAAAAACAAATTTATTCTCTCACATTTTTAGAGGCTAGAAGTCCAAAATCAAGGTGTTGGCAGGGTTGGTTCCTTGTGGAGGCACTGAGAGAAAATCTGTCCCATGCCACTCTGGCCCTTTACTGACCATTCTTGATATTCTTTGTCTTATAGATTCATCATTCCAATCTCTACCTATGTAATCAAGGGGTGTTCTCTCTTTGTCTGTTTCTCTGTGTTCTTTTTGTATAAGGACACTAGTCGTTGGATTAGCGTCAACCCTAAGATCTCATCTTAACTTACATCTGCAAAAAATCTCTTTTGATATATGGTTGCATTCACAGATACATGCATTAGGACTTCAGTGTGTTTTTTTAGGGAGACACAATTCAACCCCTTACAATAGGTGTTTTTACTTTCTAAGTTTTTGCTTTTAGAATAAGTTCTGTAGTGAACATTCAAATAATTATTTCTATGTATCCTTTACAGGTATTTCTATAGAATAAATTCTAAGAAGTGAAGTCAAGAGAGCATGAGCATTGAAAAATAGTAGTAGATACTTCCTGAATTGTGTTCCAAAACAGTTATTTCCAAACTCTGAATTTAAAAAATACTAGAGACTGCTGAATTGTCTTCCAAAACGTTTGTAACCAAGCTCTGTATGTTCACATCAACACTGGAATTTAAAAGTCTTTTTTGCTTTTGACAGTTTCACTGGTCAAAAAAATCTCATTGTTTGAGTTACAGTTTTTAATGAGGTTAAATATCTTTTCATGTCTATTGGTCATGTATATTTCTTCTGTGATTGCCTTATTCTTGTCTTTAAACCATTTTTTCTATTGGGTTATTTGTTTTTTTTTCTTAGTGATTTAAACTCTCTAGGAACAGTAATTATAGATTATGGCATTTTTTTAACATTTCAGCATTTTATTTTTTGACAGAAGTATTTTTGATGTTTTTGGTCATTACATAGGTTTTAAATTTTTGTGTAGTTAAATGTGGTAATCTTTCAAGTTTTTATTTAATGCTGTTCTAGCTCAGAACTGCAAAAGTATCTACTCACATTTTCCTAGAACTTTTATGGTTTTATTTTGTACATATTGTCTTTAATCTTTCTGGAAGTGACTTTTGAAAACAAGGGTAGTAGAAATCCAGTGTTAATATTTTTACAAATGGCTAGTTGTCTTGATGCCATTTATTGAGCAATTAATTTTCTCCTACCTATTTGAAATACTACCTTTATAATTTACCAAATTACCAGATGTACTTAGATCAGTTTCTGCCTTCTCTTATTTTTTTAAATTTCTTTGCCAGTATACAGAATTTTTAATTAGTGTAGCTTTATATTGATGATACTTTTGATTAGTTTTAAGTCCCTCATCAGTGTGGGTATCAACTCATGGCCAGTCTTGTCTACTTTATATTCTTACCCACTTTTTCCTTTTCTGTGTTATTTTTTTAACCATTTTTTAAAAATTGAAGTATAGTTAATTTACAGTGTTGTGTTAGTTTCAGGTGTACAGCAAAGTGATTCAGTTTTACATATATATACACACATATATATGTATATATATTCCATTCTTTTTCGATTCTTTTCCATTATAGATTGTCACAATATATTGAATATAGTTCCCTGTGCTATACAGTAGGTCTTTGTTGTTTATCTATCTTATATATACTAGTGTGTGTATGTTAATCCCAAGAATTAACCCACTTTTCTCTTTTCTGTATTACTTTTAAGTAAATATCAGGCATCATATGATTTTCTTTCCTAATTAGCCTGGTTGGAGGTTTATTAATTGTATTGATTTTTCTTAACAAGTTTTAGCTTAACAGATTATTATTTTTCTTATTTTCTATTTTATTGATTTCTGTTCTGATATCTATTATTTCCTTTTTTGCTTACATTTGGTTTATTTGCTTTTCTTTTTTTTAGTTTTTTTTTTCTTTAAGTGATTACTACTCAGTAGTTCATTTGAGACCTTTTTCTTTTTCTAACATAGATATTTAGTGCTATACATTTCCTCCTAAATATTGCTTTAGTCGCATGCCACATACTGAGTATGTTGTATTTTAACTTTAATTTAATTTAAATTACTGTCTAACTTTTCTTTTCATTTCTTTGACCCACATGTTTTCTAGAAGTATGAAATGTAGTTTCCAAAGATTTAGGGATATTCCAGATGTCTTCCTGTTATTAATTTTTACTTTAATTCCTTTGTATTGAAAATATGTGGGTATCAACTCGTGGCTAGTCTTGTTTACTTTATACCCTTACCCACTTAAGCAGAATTAAGCAGAATATGGCCTAAATTGATGTTCCACACTGCACTTGAAAATAATGTGTATTCCACTGTTGTTGGGTTGAATGTTTAGCGAATGTACTGTATCAAATAAGTCAGTAGTGTAGTTTAAGTCTTCTTTATCCTTACTGATTTTCTGTCTACTTGCTCTACCAATTTTTAAGAGAAAGGGGTAGAATTCTTCTATATTTATGAATTTGTTTCTCCATGCAGTCTATCAGTTTACTTTGCTTTGAACATATTTGTCAGGTACATAAACATTTATAAGTTACGTCCTCTTGAATAATTGACCATTATCATGAAATGACTCCCTTTGTCTCTGGTGTACTTTGCTCTGAAATCAACTTTGTTATTAATATGGTGACTAAAATTTTCTTTTGATTGATACTATAATCTTTTTTGCATTCTTTTACTTTGAATCTCTTTGTGTCTTTATACTTAAACTGGGTTTCATATAGGTAGCACATAGTTAGGTCTTGCTTTTTAAGCCCTGTCTGACAGTATTTACTTTTTAATTTGGATATTTAGGCCATTTACATTTAATATGATGATTATTGATGTGATTGGGTTTAAATCTACCATCTTGCTACTTGTTTTCTGTTTGCCTCATGTGTTCTTTGTTCCTTTTTTCCTCTTTTTTGCTGTCTTTCTTTACATTGCATTAGTACATGTCATTATGCTATATTGTTGCCATACATTTTACCTTCTACATATGTTATAAACACCATGATACATTGATGTTTTGCTCTAATGATTCAGATATCTTTTAAGGAGATTTGAAAATAAGAAAATAACCCACCTGGTTATCATTTCTGGTGCCCTTAATTCCTTTGTCTGGATCCAGACTTCTCTCCGCTATCAGTTTTCTTCAGCCAGAGTATTTTTTCTTTTTTCTTTTTTCATGAACATCTCTTGTAGTATAGATCTGCTACTGATAAATTCTTTCAGCTTTATATCTCTGAAAAAGTCTATATTTTGCCCTGAATCTTGAAAGATTTTCTCTGGATATATAATTTTACTTTGATAGTCTTTTTTTTTCTTTCTGTAAAGATGCTGCTCCAGGTATCTTCTTGTTTGCAGTTATTGCAGACAGGAAATCTGCTATGGTCCTTTTCTTTAATCTTCTGTACAGTATGTCTTTTTTCTCTGCTTTTAAGATTTTTCTCTTTGTTACTGGTTTGAAGGACTCTGATTATGATGTGCTTTGACATAGTTTTATTATTCCTTGTGTTGGAATTTCTTATGCTTCTTGGATCTGTGGGTTTATGATAAGTTTATGTCAAGTTTGGAAATTTTTCAGACTTTTTTTTTCCAAATATACTGCCCCCTCCTCCCAAAAGCTGGACTTCAAAAAAGCTGGACACCTTGCTACTGGGCAGCTCATTTTTTTCCTTCCATCTCATTCTCTCACTGTTTCTTTTAGATAGTAGCCATTGCTACAGTCTTTAAGGTCACTAATCTTTTGTCTACAATGTCTAATCTGCCATTAATACTACCTAGACATTGGTTTTTCATCTCAGATGTAGTTTTCATCACTACGGGTTTAATTTGGATTAAAAATGTATTCTGTGTTGCTACTTAACATATTGTATCTTTGCTCTAGCTCAATGTATGAAATACAGCTATGGTAACTATTTTAATGTCCTTGTCTACTAATTCTATCATCTGTATCAGTTACTCATGATTTATTCTTATCTTTACTATGGATCACATTTTTCTGCTTTTTTACCTGCTTGGTTATTTTTGAATGGATATTAGAGATTGTGAAATTTATCTCTGAATTTCTAGTGATAAGGTGTTACCTTTTATTTTCCATCAAAGTTTTCTACAATTGCTAATTGCTATACTTTAAGAGCAACCTGTCCCTTTTGCAATCATAAGTAATCAAATATATCTGAAGATACTCATTAATTTTTTTAAAGTTCTCATCATTGAAAAAAATTTCAATTAATAATCACATATTTCCTCTCTGCTGCTGTTTCCTCAATTATCTGATTATTCTTGGTTGTGGTCCAAATTTATGCTTGAAGAACTGCTTTCTAAAATAGCTAGCTAGCTTGGATTTTTTTTTTATAGAATGTATTTTTTCAACAGTTGTAGATTGACAGAAATCGTGTGGGAAGTACAGAGTGTTTACATATAACCTGTCCCCTCTCTCCGCTCCGTTTCCCCTATTATGAACATCTTGCTTTCATGTGATACATTTGTTAAAATTGATAAACCAGTACTGATGCATTATTATTATTATTATGCATTATTATTACCAGAGTCCATGGTTCATACTAGGTTTGCCTCTATATATCTATAGGTTTTAGTTCTCACAGATGCGTTTCATGTATCCACCACATCACAATATCACACAGAATAGTTTTACTGCCCTAAAAATACCCTGTGCTCCACCTATTTATCCCTTCTCCCTCTTGTTGAAATCCCAGGGTCCATAGATATATATAGATATATATATATATTTTTTTTACTTTCTTTATAGTTTTTCCTTTTCCAGAATGTCATATAGTTGGAGTAGTGTGGTATGTAGTATTTACAGACTGGTTTCTTTCACTCAGCAATATGCACTTTAAATTCCTCCATGCCTTTTTGTGGCTTGATAGCTTATTACTTTTTATTGGTGAATAATATTTCATTCTAGCATGGATGTACCACAGTTTATCCGTTCACCTATTTAAGAAAATCTTAATTGCTTCAATTTTGGGCAGTTTTAAGTAAAGCTCTATAAACGTTCATGTGTGTTTTTTGTTTGGATGTAAGTTTTTAGGGATTTGGGTAAATATCCAGGAGCATGATTGCTACATCATATGGGAAACATGTATTTAGCTTTGTAAGAACCTGACAAAGTGTCTTCCAAAGTGGCTATAGTGTTTTGTATTCCTACTAGGAATAAATGAGAGTTCCTTCTGTTGCACTTTCTTATAGGATTTGATGTTACTAGTATTTTGGGTTTTAGTTATTCTGATAGGTTTATACTCATATCTCATTGTTTTAGTTAGCAATTCCTAGTGCTATATGATGTTGGGTATCTTTTTGTTTGCTTATTTGTCATCTGTGTATCTTCTTTGGTGACATGTCTGTTCACATTCTTTGCCCAAGTTTTAGTTGGGTTGTTTGTTTCTTATTATTGAGTTGCAAGAGTTCTTTGTTTTGGATATATATCCTATATCATGTATATTTTGTGTTTTGCATATATTTTCACTCATAGTGTGTCTTTTCATTCTTTTATCAGTGTCTTTTGCAGAGCAGAAGTTCTTAATTTTAATGAAGTTCAGTTTATCAGTTTTCTCTTTCATAGGTTGTGCTTTTGCTGTTGTTTCTACAAAGTCATCATCAAACTCACAGTCATGAATATTTTCTCCTTTGTTATCTTTTAGAAGTTTTATAGCTTTGCATTTGACATTTAAATCTATGATCAATTTTGAGTTAATTTTTGTGAAATATCTGTGATTGGTACCTAGATTGATTTTGACGAGGAGGCATGTGGATGTCCATATTTCAGAAAGCCTATCCTTTCTCCATTGTATTGTCTTTGCTCCTTTGTCAAAGATCAGTTGCATGTCTTGGTGTGGGTCTGCTTCTGGGCTCTCTTCTATTCCACTGAATTGTTTGTTTTCTCACCAATACCACACTGCTTTGATTACTATAGTTTTTAATAGTTCTTTTTCTTCAACATTGTTTTGGATATTTTGAGTCTTTTGCCTTTTCATATAAGCTTTAGAATAAGCTTGTTGATATCCACAAAATAACTTTGGCTGGGATTCTTTTGAATCTATGGACCCAATTAGGAAAGATAGATACCTTAACAATATTGAGCTTTCTTATCCATGAATATAAAATACCTCTCTATATCATCTTTGATTTCTTTCATTGGGATTTTGTAGTCATATAGATCTTGTATGTATTTTGTTAGTTTTATACCTAAATGTTTTACTTTTTTGTGCTAATGTAAATAGTATTTGTTTTTTAATTTCAAATTCTAAATTGTTCATTGCTGGTATATAGGAAAGCAATTGACTTTTGCATGTTAACTTTGTATCCTACAACCTTGCTTATTAGTTCCAGGAATTTTTTTGTTTTTGTCTTTGTATTTTTAATTCTTTGGGATTTTCTATATAATCACATCATCTGCAAACAAATACAGTTTTATTTCGTCCTTCCCAATCTGTATATCTTTTCTTTTCTTGTCTTGTCTTGTTGCATTAGTGTTGAATAGGAGTGAAAGAGTATGCTGTGTTTGAGCATCTGCAGATTATTTGGCTGCTGTCTCGATCTATTTTGAGTTAATAGCAGGAGATGACAGTGAAAGTTGTTAATTGCCTCAGGTTAAGAAAAAGCTTGAATCCTTGACAAAGAGTTTGGATCTTATTCTTATCAAAAAGGAACCTATTAAAAAAAAGGAACCCATTACATTTTTGAGGATGAATCTATCTATTAAAAAATAACCAGCAAGAAGAATTTATGGAGAATAAAATAGAGGCAGAGTGTCTTTTTAGGGTATTACAATACTTCAGGCCAAAGGAAGATACATTGTATAGTTGTATATAGTAGCATATACATATAGGAAAAAAAAGTCCTTTCTCATTGATTTTTGTTAAAGATCTCAGAGGTATGAGAGTACACATAGTACAAGTATTTACTTTAAAAAGTGTACTGTTACGGGTTTTTTGGGTTTTTTTTTCTGGGTTGGGGGTGGTGTGTGCAAATAATAGAAATTAGTTCTGGCTGGCTGAAGGAAAAAGGAAGTTATTGGCTACCAGAGGATCCCCTGGAATCCAAAATAGAATTGAACAGTAAAGATTCAGGAACAGCAGGAGGCTAGGAAATTCTGAGAATATCAGCAGGAGTCAGCGAAACTCTCAACTCCAGTCATTTCCTCCCTGTACTCCTCAGGCCTGTGACTCAGTTAGCATTCTAAATTCCTGGAAGAGACTCTTAATTGACTGAGCTTTAGCACAGGTCTTGTCTCTGGGGAGAGGCAGCAGGTCTCTAACACTTGGTGGTCTCGGGGGTAGGGGACAGGTAGTGCTACAAGATAGGTTTATCATATATATAAAAGCTAGTGAAAATCCTACTAAGATCTAGTACAGGGTTATTTATTTGGTCTCTCACTGACCTAAACTTTCTTTAGGTGCCATTATTAAAAATATTTACTCCCTGCTATTCTGGCATACTTTTTTAGTTTCAACTTCATTCCTAGATATGCAGATAGTAAAGGTGTAAGGGTGTCTTTCAAGTTTTTGGAAGCTTGGGGTTTTTTCTGGTTCTCTTTATTTTCATTGACCAACTTGCAGAAAATGAAGGAAATACTGGTCCTCTAGTGACTAGTTTCTGTAAGCTGGTAGTAGAGCTTTTAAAATGGTTTGGTTGGAAATCTAGCTAAATCTGCTAATATAAATGTCCATACTTAATATTTAATAAGTGCATACTATGCCAAGCAGTTTTCTGAGCACTTTGTATATTATTTAATTCTAATAACCCCAAGGTGAAGGAACTGTTCAGAGCACTTTACGTGTATCAATTAATTTAATCTTAATAACCTGTGAAGTTAGTAATATTACTTCCATTTTACACATCAGGAAATGGATAGGGAATGTAAGTAACCACCTAAATCACAAAGCTAGTAAGTAGTGTGCTCTGTCCCAGTCTGTGCTTGCAGTCCTCATACTTTTATCCCCTGGAATAGCCCTTATTCTCTGCCCTCACCTTGTCTCCAGTCAGAATTCGGGGTTCATTTTTCAGCCTTCCCAGAGCACTTATTTCTGCTTTCACTTCGGTACTTGTAGCATACTTTTAGTTATTTTTTAATCTCCTTTACTAGTTTATTAACTCCTTGAAGATGGGGACCATCTCTTAATTATCTTTCTATTTTCAGCAAATAATAAATATTTCTTAAAATGAATTTAACACCCCATTCAAATTTAATCTCTAAGTTAGCCAGACACTCTGTGAATGAATATGATTTACTTTGTTAATTCTTTTTATTATGAATATTCCCTTATCTAATGACCCCAACTCTTTCCTACCCTTGACCTCGTAAATTCCACATCTTGTGCTAAAAATGTATTTGTATAAAATCTCTTCCCTGGGGCTTTTCTGAGCAGTACTGTCCAATAGAACCTTTCATAATGGACATACTCTGCATCTGTGCTGTCTAGTAAGCAGTAACCTGTGGCTATTGAGCATTTGAAATGTGACTAATATGACCAAGGAACTGAATTTTCTGTTTTAAATTTGAATAGCTAAGTGTGGTTATTGACTGCCTTATCAGACATTGCAGCCCCAGAGAGCACAGGAAAAAGGAGCCCAGAAGTGAAAAGTGCCCTCCCACCTCCCCGTCTAGCCACCTGGTTGAGCACCTGACCTGGGGAGGACAGTAACATCGTAAAAGTTCTGTTTGACTCAAGTGAATTAGTCTCCAAATGTTTACACATTGAAAAAATATGGAACATTCAAATGATTAAATGTGGTATGGGATACAAGAGTTACCTTTCCATATAGAGAAAATCATTAGCTTGTTTTTGCCTTTAGAGCACATAATGCAATCTTATAGAGTAGTATTATGTTGTATAAAATCCTCACATCCTTCCCCACCTCCCTCACTGCCACCCACAAGTTCTTCATCTGTTAAGTGGTAGTCTTTTTTTTTTTTTTGGAGGAAAACTAACATGATCTGTCTTTTAATACAGTCAGTTTCCTACTCCTTTGTGGGAGTTGCAATCTAGCATCTAGTTATGCGTGTTCATTCAATTTCAATAATAATAACCAGAGAGAAATATTGGTTCATGCATTTTTTGAATAAAAATTGCCTTTTGAAACTAGCAGCATTGAGCTTTTTGAGGAAGCATATAAAACCTAGTTCATTGGGTAAGTTTATATTTCAAATTACTAGATCATTATTAATGTCTTACACTATAATTTCAAGTCTCTGAATCTTAAAAACAACTTTAGAAAAGTCCCCCCCCCCCTTTTTTGCCTGTCTAATTCTTATGCATAATGTATGGGAGAGTCTGAAATGTACTTGAATTCCTTAGTTAGGTTGTATGTTGAATTTAAACTGTTAGTTACTCTAAGATTACCCTTCTCTTTGCATGTCCTTCCCCCAACTTAATTGTACATATGAAAGTCAAACTAAATGTGATATACATGTATAGATATATAATATGTAGACACATTCCTATGACTGTCTTTAAGAGTTTGGGTAATTATGAATTCCTGCATGTAGAATAACAAATGTGGGAGACAGAACCAATTGAATTTTAAACTTGCTTATCTTGATTAGTTGTGTTTAAGAGTTGAAAAGACTCAAAGGGAAAGTCTGTGAGAGAAATCATAGACTTTGACCTTCATTACAGACAGGCTATCTCCCTGTAGGAGCCAAAGTTTGCTTTTCTCTTCCTTTATAGCTTTAGACACTGTAGTATGTTATTTTCAGCAATGTTCACTTTTAATTTTTAAGAAAGCTTTTAAAAGGTACTAGAAATGCTTCCTGGTTTATAGTTTCTCGATCAGAAAGATGATCTTTTTATTTTTCCCAGACTTCTACCATGAAGTGACTTGAATAGGTCTTTTGGTTTTCTTTGGTGTCTGTATTTTTCAAATCAACATTTAAGTTTTTGAAAAGCTAAAATATTTACATGGTTTAAAATCAAATGCATTTGCCCAGTCCTTCCTTTCCTGACAAAACACATGCACACACACAAAACCCCTAAACAGCTGGCAACTGTTACTTGTTTTCTATGTCTCTTTCCAGACGGTTTTATGCATATTTAGACAAATGCAAATTATTTATTTCTGCTCCTGCTGTTGTGCACAAATGTTAACATACTATTCCCTTTATTTTACATCTTGTTTTTTTCTCACGTAGCAGTGTATATTGAAGTTCTTTCTTTATCATGACTAAAAGAGCCTCTTCTTTTTTTTTTTTTTAAGAAGCTGTATAGTATCCCATTGTAAAACTGAACTGTGACTTATTTAATAAATTGAGTGGGTATTTTTCTTGATGATCTAGAAAATTCCAGTTGCCTGAGTAATTTTGGATAATTTTAAGGTTCTGAAGAGTTGAGTTAATAAATGTAAAATTTGGATTACTTTAATGGTTTTGATGGAAGTCTTTCTAAAATATGTCACTCTTTTACCCTGGTTTAAATAGGCTAAACTGAAATTATTTTAACTCATATGATAAGGTAGGTCATCTATAGAAACATTTTGGGTACCATATTTTTACTGTGCTATATTTTCCTACTCCAAAGTCTGCTGTTACTACAGGATGCAAATTATCTTATCATCTTATGAATCTATTCATCTTGACCATGGTAAGAGTTTTTAGGGTTATTGCCGGTCAGGTTACAGGTCTTCTTTTACACTGTATGTTATATTATCTTTGATTATGGAATAGTTCTCATCTCTCCTGATTACTAGAAAGTTTATTACTGTTCTAAATAAGCAAGATTGTTTGCGTAATGCTTGCCTATATATTCTGAGTACATGGGCTAGACTGCCGAGGATTTATGGCAACTCTGCTGTCAAGGAGACAGCCCACTAGGCTTCCTTCCAGGAGAGTTCTTCGTATCTATGCTTGCTAATGGGAAAACCCCTATACTAGCTACGTCAGAGATCATAATTTCTCCTATTCTAGGTTTTTTCTTTTTTCCAAATGAACTTTAAGTTTCTCAGCATGTTTACTACTTACCATTTTTTTGATTCTATAGTTCATCTTATTCTTTAGTATTTTCCTGTCCGCTAAAGAGTTTAACCCAACCATTTGTGTAGTTTGAAAGGACCTAATTACCTAATCAGTCAATTGACTTTTTTGAAGAGAATCTTCTTTATAAGACTTAGTGAAAATGGGAGCTGCTTCCTCCCTCTAATTTTTGATGACTAAAGCTGATCAAAGTATCTTGTTAGGCAGGCTCACGTTGATTATTCTCATAAATAGTAGGCTATAATAGTAGGTTAAGTGTTAACACTTAAGGGATCCCATAGGTGACCTCTGAACTGAGGTTTGAAAGGTGAGCAGAGTTAGCCAGATAAAAGGATGGTGAGATACAGGGTGTTTCACCTTTGGGAGCATGGAGTTGAAATGGAAGGTCAGGATATGAGAAAGGATAATGAATTAGACAAAGACAGTCCCATTTGTCTCCAACATACAGCATGATAGATAAGAATGAGGATGCACATGCATTTCTTTCTGTGATTAAGAAGCATTATTTCCCTGATTATTTTGCCAACATTCTGCATTGATGTGACTGCATATAAATATCATCTACTTCATTTTACCAGTCTGATAAAGACAACACGGCTGATAAGGAAGCCATAAATCAGCTCAGATGAGGAATGATCAAAATAAATTTTAGCTGAAAAGGAGATGACCTGAGAAATAGAATTGTTGGGGACACATCTCTATGGAAGTGAAAAATATTATTCCATTACACAGAAATAAGTATGCTGTAATTACTGGGGATAGTATACATCTCCAGTTTTATGTTGTTTTAGCTGTAATATTGTACCTAGTACCATACCTATCACATAACAAATGCTCAACAGATATTTAAATGAATAATTGAAAATTAAAATTCCTGTGAGTGGCAACTACCAGGAAAACAGGTTTAGGTTCAGTATTAAGAATTTTGTAACTGAGCTGCTCAATGATAAGAATTTCTTCCCTCAAGTTGTGAGCTCCCTATTATAGCAGGCATTCAAGCAAATACTATGTAATCATCTATTAAGAATGTTACAGGAAGGATTGACCATAAAAGAGCTCCCACCCTCCTGAGTCCCTCAAACACATACCCATTGGCCTTTCCAACCTGCTTTATTCAGTGGGTTTTTTTGAAGTTGCTCAGCCACAGTTTCTTAATGGGTAAGGTCACTGTATGTTAAAAACCTGGTTTGGCAAAAGGTTTGGCTTAGATAGTTCATTTTCTTTAGATATAGAATTGTGTTTCTCTAATGAATCATTTTCTCACCCCAGGTTAGGCTGATCTAGGTTTTGTGGCCTGAGGCTTATACAGTTTGGAGAGGCTCTCTTTAAGAAAAAGAATCCAAAAATTAAATATAAAAATGGTTATTTAGCATGAGAAAAGATCACAACAAATAGAAAAATACCATACACATTAAAAAAATCCAGAAAAATAGCTTCTTACTTGCTATTATAACTTATTTCTGCTATAACCTACTGATACACTTCCTTAATACTTTTTATCTACCTTTTCCTGGCCACGTATTTATCAATCTCCTCTTTATATGACAACAATTTTATATTTTCTATAGAGAGAATCTTTCCTCTTGCTCAAGATGGGGCAAATTATAACATCTATACCAAATCCAGCCTGCTTGAGTTTATAAATAGTTTTATTAGAACACAGACATCTCCAAATTACCTGTGGCTGCATTTGCACACTACAGTATCAGAGTTGAAGGAGACCTAATGGCCCACAAAGCCTAAAATATTACCTATCTGGGACTTTGTGGAAAAAGACTGCTGCTCAGTACTTTTGATCAAATTTTATTGTTTTTTATTATTGATAGTTGTAAAGCTGAAAGAAATTTTCTGAAACCAGTTACTGGTATTGGCACATTTGTAATTTCCTTCACTTTGCTTAGAGGATGCTTCTTTCCTTGGGAAAACTCCATCTCTTTGATCTCAATTGGCTGGACCACTGCCCCCTCCGCCAGAAATGTTCATGAAGTTTGCTCATAGTATCCCACCCCGAGCAGGGAGCTGGACAGTACTCGTTCAGATTCTTTTCCTTGGGGTTAAAGATTGGGTCTGGATGGATCATATAATCCAAGAGGGACAGGTTATTGCTGGGGCTGGGCAAATGTTGAGATAAGACGTCCTTGATGGCAATACCAAGATAATCATGTTCAGGAATCACTAGAGAGGATCCTCCTGGAATGAGGGTGGAGTTGCTGTCACTTCATTTGCTGTCAAAGGAGAGTAAACCAAGCCTTGCAAGGGGCTCTTCTAAGTAAAGTTCCCTGAAACTTAAACTTAATTGATTTCTTGGTAAATCTACCTACGTCCTCAGGTTATAGAACACACAGCTGTTTGAAGTTTTTCTTTACATAAAGATCTTTTTCCCTCATGCACTAGCAGTCCTGTGTTTTCCACCACCCTAACCACCTCCAACCTCTCCTTCCCTCTCCCCCAATATAAAGTAAAAATCTTGAACCAAATGGGATCAGTAGAGGAATAAAATCATATTAAGAGTATATGTTTCTTGGAGAATCATTTAGATAGGATAGGGTAAAAATATGACAATATAGGAACTGGATGAATCAATGAGTATAGTGTATGGTGAATAGAAAATGAGCAGCTATTGGAAAATTTATCCAGAGCTGACCAGTATATGGCCTTTGGCAAATAAAGTGACCTCATCCATAAAATAAGTGGATTAGATTATATGCTTGGTAAATTTATGATATGGTATTACATGGCATTTGGCTTTAGGATTCAGGAATACCCAAATCCTATTAAGTGACCAAAGTGCCTACCTTTCTACCCTCTCATCCCAAATTGTTATTTTCACAGGAAAGTGGTAGCAGAAACACACATGCTCTCCTTCTCTCTCTCTACTTCTCTACCTCTCTGTCTGTATAAATTTGTTTGTCATCAGAGCTTGTGTCTCAGCTGATAATGTTAAACTTTGGTGAGCTGAGGTGAGAATCCTAAGGAACTCCTGAAAACCCAAACCTAAACTTTAAGTTTACCATAATCCAGTTGACCGTGCAAGAGAGAAGCAGACAAAGGGAAGAGGCAACAGAAAAGAGAAGAAAAACTTTCAAGCAGGTCTACATAAGCTACAGGGCAGGGAGAAGCAGAAGAGAGCAAGCCATACCTGTTTGCTGACACTTTTTAAGTGTCCTCACCTGTTTGCAAACATGACCCAGTATGTAATGAGATTCATATCCCTCTCAGAGCCTTTGTATGTAATTGTCCTTGAAGTAGAAAATTCACAGTACAGAGTGCCTTGCCATTTGTAGTTTTAGTATCTATAATTTTGATTGTTCGCAGGTAATGCTAAAGATTTGTGCCATATAATTTACATTTTTCTAGATGTATGAAATTTAAATCACAGGCACTATATGAAATGATTGATGTGTGGGTGTGAGTGGTTTAGTGAGTGAACCTAGTCTATTGCACAGCATATTTCTTTTAGTAAGGCTTTTGTTTAGAAAGTTATTTTTAAGTGGTTTCAAAAAAGAAAGTGTACTGGTAATGAGAGTGAGCTCTAAAATTCTTATGATTTGTAGATTAAATTTTTGGATAACTTTACTGGTAATTTTAAACACAGGTCCAGTATAAATGGAATAGAAGAAGGAGCTAGAATTATCTATTACAGGTTGTTACGGTTTTTAATATCTTAAAACAATTCCCTGCATCTGTTAGCTATTGCTACAAACAAACCACCTAAAATGTTTGTGACTTGGAAGCAATATCAGTTTATTTTTCACAGTTCTGTGGATTGGCTGGGCGGTTAGTCTGCTCCTGTCACCTCGGCTCACTCATGTAGTGGCATTCCGCTGGTAAGTCTGGTAGGAGCTGGGCTCGGCGAGGGCAGGGAACATGACTGCAGCCATGTTCATGTTCTCTGTGTGGTTTTTCACCCCAGGTGTTAGGGCAGCAGTTTCAAGAGGATAAGCCACAACGTGCATGTGCTTTTCAAGCTCTGCTTTGCCTGAAGTCTTACTGGTTAAAGCAAGTCATACGGATAAACCCAGAGTCGGTAGGGGAGGAGGCTGTACAAGAACTTGGATCCTGAGAGGCATCCAAGGGCCAATACAGAAATGATAAACTACTGTGCCACACCTCCAGGCAACGTTTCCAAACTGTGTGGCTGTTTATCTCTCTCAACCAGGGTTGAGCTGTTTGATGTTACTTTAATATTGTCTGTAACCTTATTCCATACCCCTCATTTCTTTATTATCCTCCACCCTGCACAACTCCAGAAACTCCCCTAGCTCTTTCCCGTGGTATAGTCTTTGTTTCTTCCCAGCTCTGTGCTCACCTGCCTCATCCCTTTTCATCCTTCAAGTACAGTGTCATTTTAGGGAAGCCTTCCATGCTAGGTATATTTTACATTTTCCTTGCATACTGGATTTTTTTCCCTTATAGCTTATGTAATAGTTATTAATGTCTATCTGCCTGTTAGAACTCATGAGGTGTCTGTCCAATTTATTTTGCTTCCACTCCACTTTTATTCCCACCCCCACTTATACAGTCCCGTGTTCGTGGTAGGTGCCCAGTATACATTTGGTGAACAACTATACCCAGCACCAGTTTTCTTACACGGCTACTAAGACCTAAAAGACTACTTGTGCTCTGTCCCTCAGGCAGCAGCTGTTTTTATCTGGCTCCCTTTTTCTTCACTGTTGGGATTCTGTTTGTTACTTACTACTTTTGTACTCCTCTCTTCCATTGCTCCAGCTTTGCTTTTTAAAAATTATTATTTCGTCTTTAACATAGTCTTTTTAAATCTCTACCATCTTCTATTGGTTTTTTTTTCCCTTTCTTCTCCTTCCTTCCTTCCTTCCTTCCTTCCTTCCTTCCTTCCTTCCTTCCTTTTTCAGATTATTTTTCATTGTGGAAATTACCAGGTGATAAAATCTCTTCTTTCCAAAGTGAATTATTTGTGTTTTCTTTTTTTGGATAAATTTTACTGGTACTGGTTTCTATTTTTCAAATGGGTGGTTTCTCTGTTAGGTTTTTACGTTGCCATGTAATTGCCATATTATACTTTATTTAGAAAATTGCTCTTTGAGATTGCTGTATAATTAAGTAATTATAAGAATTCAGATTTTTTATAGTTAAATTTTTTTTTAATTGAGGAATAACCAAGTTCTTTATCTTGCTTTACTTTTCAAATTCCTTTTATTCATATTCAAATTTCATATTCAGGATAATAATGGGACATTTCATGTGAATATATCATCAGAGTATTTAGGAACATATATAAAGCTTAGCTTTTGTATAATAAAACTTAGGATGGATTTTCCTAAATTAGTTTTTAGAACTTCGGGCTACACATACACATAAAAAACGCTGAAATTGTTTTGACTACTAATCCAGGCCATTATGATTATAGAAAAGACTTTATTCAGTCATATGGTTTCTTTTTCCATGCTCACTTTATTTTTAATATTCATTGAAAATATATCTTTGAGAATTATTTTCTTTAACACTATTGTATATTTATTGGATTATTAAAATAATCATCATTGTAGACAGTTATTCAGTATTAAGTCATAGTACTTGTTGTAGGCAGTTGGCTGTCAAGCAAGGATCTATAAGTCCTGGTATTTTCCAGTCTTTTCTCTGTCATTAGTTGATTCTATAATAAACATCTGTTTTCTTGACCTGAAATTCTTATTCTGACCTGTTACATAATGTGGTGGTTCTGATAATGTGAAAGGAATTTAAACTATAGAAGTGGTGGATGCTTGTGATTTGAGTCTTACTCAGGATGAAACTCCTTGTAGTAAAGTGGGATTAGTATAGAGGGACTTGGAAGAAGTGGCGGTTTTCTTAGTTTAGGGTCAGTGTGGCAGTGGCTAACTGTGTAGAGGTAGCAGTGTCTCTGAGAAGAAAGCCTCCTGCCCAAGACTGTCATGATTGTGGAAGTGGGTTAAGAGTCTTACATTTTTATGAATCACTTGTGCGTTTAAAAATTTCCAATTTTAAAATAACTTCATACTTACAGAAAAGTTGCAAATTCAGTGTAAAGAATTCCTGTATATCTTTCATCCATATCTGTCAAACATTTATAACATTTTACCATGGTTTCCTCAGTGTGTATATACATGTGCATTACTATTTTCTGAATCACTTGAGAATAAGTTGCTGATATGATGCCCCATATACTTCAGGGTATGTATCCTCAAATTAAAGGTCATTCTCTTATTCATTATCATAGTATCATTTTCAAAATCAGAATATGTAATTTTTAATTTAACACATGTTTGCTTACTTGGGGCAAAGTATAGGTGAAGTGGAAGTATAGGCTTGCAAAACTATTTTAGGTGCATACAATCTACTTAATAGTAAATACAGAAAATTACTCTATTTTAGAATAAGATCTGTGATGTAACAAGATACACACAAAAAATACTTTAGAAACACAAAGAAAAAGCAGTCATTTCAGCCTGGAGAATCAGGGAAATACTTCTTGACTAGTGCAGAGTCAGCAGTGCCCTGCTGAGGGACAGTGGGAGGAATTCATACCCCAGAATTTATCCTCCATCTTATTTCTGCCCTTAACAGTGAAAGTTCTGATGATGGATGTGCTATTGCAGTAACCCTACTGAAGTATCAGGAATGCGTGAGATAGGACAGGTTCTATTTCTACGAAAGTTAATATAGTTGATATAGTACTTTTTTCCCCCTTTTGGTTAACAGATTTTAACCCTAACATTTTGGGGCTAATAAGAAATAGATTCCCTTTTCTAAGCACTTGTCCTTAGGTTGTTTTTCAATAATACCATCTTGATTATGAAAGAAAGTAATGGAGTTGATTGCTGTAATTACTTTAAAGGAATGGAAAGAATGTTTTTAAAAACTTAATTAAGCCACTGTCAGTCTAGAGTTTTAGGGATAGTCACTGTTTTTTTTTTTTATTCCTGGCATTTGTGTATTAAATGTTATGCTATTCTTGCATTCACTATAATTATTCTGTTTTATAAGGTGCTACAGTATATAATTTTCAGACTTTGCCGGTTTAAGATAAGAAGGAATGAAGGAGGCACACTTAGATTGACAGTGACACTGTAGCAAAATTTTGAAAATCCCATTACTGAAAGTTGCTGATAAGTTGGGTTCTTTATTATTAAAATTTCATAAATTGTTTTAGAATAAGGTTTATAATAGCCAACTATGCGTGGAAAATTATAAAATTATTTAATGGGTCTTTATTTCTTAAAAGCAGATGTTTTAAGAATTTGTTTTAAATTTATGTAAATGTTTAAATGGGATTTGGTGGGGAATTTGTTGTTGTTTTAAGTTCATATATACATCCAGACAGTGTTTTACAGTGTTAATATTTGGTCCTTTGGCAAGGGGATTTCCATAATGGAATTTCAGGCTCTATTTAATAACACATTTTTTTCTTTTGCAAGCTGCAACTTCTTGTTTTCTGGTTAAAAAGTAAAGTAAGAAGGTTTTTAGAGCTTGGTGTCTCATTTTCCTAATTGTTATTTTTAAAAATGAATGAATGCGTTTTGACAGCACCATACTAACAGGGCTGTAATTCATATGAATTTTCGTCAGAAAACAGATTTTCTCATCTGATTTTTTAATTCTCCTGCTTGATCTTTAACATCTTAAGCTAATATATGAAAAGCCCATTTTTCTGAAGTTTTCAGTGCTAGATGCCCGGGGTCAGGGAGCCTGTGGCGCTCTCATGCTGAGGGTGTGCACTTGCAGAACATAGGTATGTTCTGAGCAGGCCGACGGCATACTCACATTCTCCAGGCTACTTTTTAAAACCAAAGTCCTTGTTTCTAAGCCATCTTCATAATTTTTAAAATGGCTCTTGTGGAACTTCTGTTGCTTTGTGTCCTGTTCATGACTGTCTCTGAAATTCAAAGAAGAGTTTGGTCAGCAAACGTTAAAAATGTGTAACACAGTTCTCTGGGAAAGCCTTTCTGAAGTTTTGATTCCCAGCAGTTGATCTTACATTTCTGCCTTTATTATTATTAGAAAAGACTTGCATGTGTAATAAGTCTTTGAAATTCTCTTATTAAAGGAGGGCATTCTTCAGGCATAGATAAGTAATCCAAAACAGTGGCATCTCCAAATCTTAATGTACTCTGTTTTTTATTACAACGCCCAGTATTCATTGAACTGATGTACCAAATTACTAAATCATCTATTTCTGGTTATTTAAATTCCTTCTATTAAAAAAACATAATTAATATATATTCACATAAATGGTTTGTTTTATGTTTATATTAAAATATAATTTTTGTTATATTTCAAGTTATTTCCTCAATTTCTAGTTTAGGAGTGAGATTCCTGGATCAGAAAACGTGATTATTGTTTTCAGAGGATGTGTAAGTGCTGTGCCAGTAAATGGGTGTATTACTCTTACAGAAACTGAGATTGACTAGTTACATTCTAGATTATAATATAAAGGAAACTGAATTTAGAATTAAATGAAGGTTTCCATTGTTTCATGATACAGTCATGAGGGAGGTGGCAACATGGTGTACTGGAAAACCCTAATGCATGTTCTAAGGTGTCTATTGCATATAATGAATTAGCTTCTTTCCTGTGCATCTCAAAGAGTGCTAGTTAGGTACATACGTATCCTTGGGAAAATTGGGACAGTAGTTGCTCAAATCACTTTTCATATCTTCAATATAGCTTTCAAGCTGTGTAATCCTGTACAATTCACTTAAAATCTTTTTTTTCCTCAGTTCTATCATCTTTAAAAAAGGAGATGTTAAAATTTATCTTTGGGATGATAATATGTTCAAAGTGTCCAGCACTGTAATTAGTAACCACAAATCTTGCTTTCAGGTTTGACTTAGTACCTATACTTAAGTGGTTAACTGCTTTATGGAGGTCAGTCTTTACTAATACTGCTACTTTATTGCTTAAATGTTCGTTTTATTGGAAAACAGTGTAGTAGAGGGAGTAAGAATGTAGGATCTGAAGTCACAAATTGTCTGGATAGGAATTTCAGCTTTGCTGCTTAGCTGTGTGATACTGAGCAAATTATTTACCCTTTTTAACCTTGGGTTTCTCAAGCATAAAGTGAGGTTATAATAGTAATGAAAATTAAGTGGAGTTAAATTTAGAAGTCCTTATTAAAGCGCATTTCCTGACATTTTAAGCATCAGTAAATGTTAGCTTTCAATAATTATATTTAATATAGTTATTGTATTATTTATTACTGCAAAAGAAATTACTTCAAAAAGTAGCTTAAAATAACAATCAATTTTTATTACTTTTTTGTTTGTTTGGGTCTGGAATTTAAGTACAGGTTGGCTGGGGGTTCTGGTTGTGTCTCTCATGAGATTGCTGTCAAGGTAGCAGCAGGAGCTGTGGTTATTCGTATTATTTTGAACCTAATGGCTATAAATTTTATGTTTTGCAGACTATGTCTTCAGCAGTGGTACAGTTATATGCAGCAGATCGGAACTGTATGTGGTCAAAGAAGTGCAGTGGTGTTGCTTGTCTTGTTAAGGACAATCCACAAAGATCTTATTTTTTAAGAATATTTGATATCAAGGTGAGTTTGGTTTTACTTCCACTTAAACTGTAGGTGACTAGGTCTTCTACTTCAATTATAATTTAGTATAGATTTGTTTATCCTGTATGTAATATTTAAATTATACTTAAATTAATATTAGAAGAGTGAAGCTTGGTTTTAGATATTGAAGCATGGGCATTGGGACCAAATAGGAACACGTTCTAAGCTGGAACATGAATAGTTCCCCATTTTTTCTTCCCACACATTAATGGTTTTGTTGGTTTGTCTGTTTTTATTCCTTTGGGCCTTGGACTTTCCCCACATTCTCTCCTTTTTTAATAATACTTTTTTTTTTATTCTATCCTGTCCATTGCAGACGAGTACATAGTCCTTTCAGGGAACTACAGAAGTATATTTTAGCTTGGTATGTACTTATTTACTTTGGCCCAGGTTTAAAGCATTAGACAGTATCTATAATAATGTATTTGCTACCCATTTTATGTTGTTTCTCAGCGTAAGTATGTTCGGATTTTCACAGCTTTGTATCCCTCACTTGAACATGAATCCACATTGTCTTAGAGTGGATGCCCTTTGTCAGATATTCATCTCTGACAGTGACTGTAAAAATAATTATCGTTTAGCTTAGGTGACATCTCCATTTATCTTTTAAAATCTTTTCTGTGGATAAGCCTCCTTGCTTAATATTTATATGTGGCAATAAGTATAATGAGGTTGTAATTACAAAAAAAAAACCAAAACTGACTTTGAACTCTGGGATGATACTTACTGTTAGATGGATGGTAATTAGACTGTTTTTACTCTGCTGGGCTCTAGCTTATTTATTTGTGAAATGGGATAACCACCTGGGTCTGTAGCAAAGTATTTCCCTGAGATTAAGTAACTGCACTTTGTAAAATTCGTCATTCTTAACATCCCCTTCTCCATACCCCAAGGCAGCTGAGTATGTGGCATACTCCTCTCACTAACAGGGCCTTACTGTGACAGTGATTCTGGGGGGTGGGGGACATATGCATAGTTTAAAAGATACCCCTAAGTCCTTTGATATTTCTCGTCACTAATGAGAAACATTGTTTAGAAATCGAATATACACGTAACTCCACTGAGAAGACAAGGATTTCATTACAGTGGTCATAATGTGTGTATAGCGTATTTAAATATTTTTAAATTGTGGTCTGGGTAGAACCTTGTGTTTCAGAATAGGGCAGTGATTATATCTCTCTAACCGTTTATCTCCGATTGTAGATAACCATTGCTGAATACTTGCAGTTAGGCACCTTTGGTGTTAAAGGTGATTATTATTTCTTGTACTGCAGCTGTGAATATGATAATCATCCTTGGATCTCTTAACTGTAGTTTAACCTCGGTGTGCTTTACTCATCAGTCTCTCTGCACATGATTGATACTCCTTATACCAGTGTTTAAGTAGGAGACCACTCTGCAAAAGTAAGAATTCAAAGATTGTGAATGAGCAGTACAGAAAAGGTATATTTGACCCTCCCAGCATCTACAGAACTGAGGAACGGAGGATGAAGTCTTCGTGGAGTATTTGATAACACAGTCTTAATACTGCTGATGGAACTATGCACTGATAATTAGTGCATGTTCAAAAGTATCCTATCCCTTCTATCCAACACTGGCCGTCTAGTAATTGTTCTAGTTGTGTGTTTGACCAAGTGACTGTACTTGGGAATGCTTGGCTAGTGAGATTATATCTTAGTATACTGAATTCAACTCACTTGATATGTAGTTTTTATGAAAGAAATATCCAGTATTTACTGTTTTGTTATTACTTATTAAATTGTGTGATATGTTACTTATATATTTTACATGTATGTGATCTGTATATATCTAAAAGCTATTATTAATATAAATAATTTCTTTAATTTTTTTTTCCTAGAGCTTTTCTTTTTGGTAACTCTTATTTTAACTTTTACTTTTTTCTAGGATGGGAAACTATTGTGGGAACAAGAACTATACAATAACTTTGTATATAATAGTCCTAGAGGATATTTTCATACCTTTGCTGGAGATGTAAGTTGTATTTCTTTCATTGCTCTGTTTAATGTAATTGCTTTTACATTTGTCTATGGAAAGTATTTATGAGCTTTTTGTGTAAGCATAGTATAAAATATAAAGAATTATTTTACTTTTAAAAGCCTCTTCACAGATATTATGACTTAATCAGAAGAAATGGCTAAGATTTTAAAGGCAGAAAAGAATATGGTTTCAAAGAGTAGTGCTAATGTAATTTGGTATGTAGAAAAGAAGTTTTATTTTTTCATCTTCTGTGCCTTTGGGCAGATAGTTTAACCTTCCTGGGTTTTAGTTTTCCTATCTATAAAAATGAAACAACTAATCCATGGTAACTTAAATATTGAATTTTATATTGCCCCAAGTTATTTTGTGAAAGAGTATTTCATGGTCTGGAAGAGTAGTAAAATATAATAAATGGGGAGGGAAACAGAATTTTAAAATTATTGCATGTACTTGGGGAAAATGTTAGAAGGATTTCTGTACCACACACTCACAGGAATTGTCTGAGTGACTAGATTATGGGTGATTTAAGTTTTCTTGTTTTCATATTTGTATTTCCTAAATTTTCTACAATATAAGGTTGGATTAGAAGGTGTATCCATCTTTTCAGAAAATATTTTCTTTGTTATTTTTCATATTTTTCTTGATAGTCTATTATGGATTAAATGCCATAATAAATAATGTCAGTGTATTTCCACATTTTTAATAATTTACATGAGTTAAGGTTATAATTTAAATAATTAAGCTATAATTAACCTATGCAATAAAAACATAAAGCTAGTAAAGATAGAATTGATCTGCATTTGATCGTTTCCAGTGTTTGCCTTTTCAAACCAAATGTTTATAGAGCTCTGTTGATCAAATTCTATTTACTGTTTTTTTTTAATTGAAGGTGAAGTATTCAGTTTAACATTTGAGTGTCTACTGCAGTAGGTAACCTCTCTAATAGTCGTCTTTTACTCTGCCTTGCCTTCTCCATGCTTTTTGCCTTTGTGAATTAATTCAGGTCATAAAATAAGTTCTTGTCTGCTAATAAAGTTAAGGTTTCTTTCTTCATAAATGAACTTCTATTGGTTATCAACTTTTTAAAGTAAAGCTAAATTTGTTGTTTTTATTGTTTACTTTTTTTGATGAATATATTTCAGACTTGTCAAGTGGCTCTTAATTTTGCCAATGAAGAAGAAGCAAAAAAATTCCGAAAAGCAGTTACAGACTTGTTGGGTCGGCGACAAAGAAAATCTGGTAAACTTTTTTTTTTTTTTAATTTTAATTTCTTTAAGCAGGAGCTGTCAAACTATGGCTCAAGGGACAGATCTGGCTTGCCATCTATTTTTGTTGAAACATACCTATGCTTGTTGGTTTACATGTTGTCTTTGGCTGCTTTTTTGCTGCAACACAGTTGTAGTTCTGACAAAGACTGTATGGCCTGCAAAGCCTAAAATATTTCCTATCTGGCCATTTATAAAAAACAGGTTGCTGATCCTTACCTTAAAAGAAATAATATTTTTATTGAGAGCTAATTTTTTTCAAATTTATTGAAGAACTCGTTCCAATAAGCTTTTTTGTTGATAACATTTTATATATAATGACTTTTAAATTTGCATTTTATAGCATTATTTGTAACTTACATTTTAAAAAGTATTTTGTAGTTGTGAACAAAGATTTTAGGCAGGCCTAGAGGCAGATAAGCAAAGTTGCAAACAAGATCTGTAAACATTGCCTTGTCTCTGTTCTGTCCCTGATGTTCGATATTATAAAACCAGAAGATATTTAGTTTAATGCATGAGACCTAATACATATAAAACAATTAGAGAATGATATAGGATAGTGTAGAGCTTTAAATTAATTGGTGTAGAACTATCTGACAGCGATGCACCAGGCCTTTCTGTTGTAAAGTGGGAGAGGGTGATTAGGAAAGGTGAACTTCTCCAAAATCATCTTCTTAAGCAGATCACTTTTAGGAGACGTAACTTATGGGGGTTGAGATCAGCAAATAGATCCCCTTAAAACTAGCCAAGCCCATGTACTACTCCTTGAAAACTATTTCTGTACATCCATATATACATGTTATCCCAGTTTGAAAATCACTGTATTCAAGGATATGTTTTACCAATAGAAGGTAATAAGTCATGGAAAAGGAAGACACTGGATCTGGAAAGCAGGAATATAAAAGCATGTATTCCATTTTATACATGTTTCTTGTTATTTTAACGGGTTTCTCAGAGGAAGGTAATGTGAAAATGAAAATAAAACGAACTAAGTTGTTGCCTCACTTACTGCCATCTTGTTATATCCCCCCTTGTAATGAGTGAATAGGAGAATTACTAGGAGCCTATTATCTTTTGTTACTTCTTTTGGGGGCAGAGAGTGTTTACCACTTGATTCCATGCTAGGAAAGGATTTAATGCTGAGGAATAAATATGATCAACTTCCAACTTTGCCTCTCTTTAACTTAGGTGTATGGAATCTAACTTTTGGAGCAACAAAGAATTTGTTTTCTTTTCCCTCCATTAGACATTAAATGTTGGAAGCCATCTATCATGTCCTCCTTAGGTCTTCACTTCTTTAGTTTAACTAGTTCCAGTTTCTTATTCCTTACATGATGTGATTTATAGATTCATCATCCTGTATGCTATGCACTGAATCCACTATAGATTTTTATGTCTTCAGGTGGTCCAGATTTGAAGAAATGGTCCAGCTTCAAATATGGTGTTTAGTTTGGAACACTGTACTTCAAAAGTTGTATGACCAGTTTTAGTAGATACTAAAAACGTCCCCTGGTTTGATTAAATGCTGTTCTGCTAATGTTTCTAGCAAGTACGTCACACCGTTAGCTTCTGTTCTTCTTCGTTGAACTAAATCTTCTCTCTCTTTTTTTTTTTTTTATATAAATGGCTCTCAAGCCAGGATAGTGTCATGTTTCTAAATAATTGCTTTTTAGAACTTATACTTTGAACTTTACATTTATCTCAGAATATTTCCATTTTTGTGCCACCACCAATTTAAGAAGTATTTCCTCTCTGGATGCAGAGATGGCATCACCTTGGAAATCAGAGGTTTGACATTCATTGACATAGGTAGGACTTGCTTACATCAAATATTTCAGAAAATTACTTCATCAGACCACCAGATGGAGTAACACATTTATATTCTCTTTGTCCCTCAGTTAAATCTTACTAATTTTAGTTTATGGCTGTTTATAAAGTAATTATTTTATTATATCATTATTTATGGGTATTTGTCTTCAGCTTTTGGAAAACTTTGTGTTAGAAAAATCTGTGGAAATTTTATTTGTTTAAAATTCTTCAACCACTTTTGAACTTCGTTGAAACCAAAATTGTGTCAAACCTGGTATGTAAGAGTATGAATGCAAAGGATTAATAGAAGTTCTCCTGGAATAACTCCTACCTAATTGACTATAGCTTTTCAGTGTTATTTTGGTCTGCCCCGGTGCTCAGACATCTCGGTATTCTCATTACCTTTGTGCTTTCATTCAGTCCCATAGCTTTGAATACTGTCTATACGCTGCTAACTCCCAAAGTCTTATTTACACTGTTGGCCTCTCCCCTGACCTTTAGACTTGTGTGCTCCATTTGGGTGTCAGAATAGCCTTCAGACCTAATATTTCTGAACAGAACTTGATCCATGTTTCCCAGCCCCAGTTAGATGTGTTCCTTTCCTAGTCATCCCCATCCCGGTAAAAGGCATTGTCTCCACCTTGTCACTCTGACTCACTGTGGTGTCTCATGTACCCTATTGGTGAGTTCTGTTGTCTCTGCCTTTGCATGTCCTGGATTTATTTCTTACCACTTCTGTTGCTGCCACCCTAATCCAAGCCACCATCATCTGTCAATATCTGTCATCTGGACTACCCTAACTCTCTCACTTGTCTCCCTGCTGTCACTGTATGCCCCCTACTGTCTCTTTTCCACATAGGAACCAGGCAAGACTTTGAAAGATTAGATCATGTCACTTGCACTATTTAAAACCCGTATCATATATAGAATACACTCTACCTTAACCCATGACCTGTGGGACCCACGATTCAGTTCCCTGGTTCTCCTTCTGACTTCTCTCCTTCCACTGTTCCTTTGGCTCACTATAGTTCAGTATTATGGTGCTCCTTCATGCTGTTCTCTCCTTAGGGCCTCTCTCTTATTTTATTCAAATGTCTGCTCAAATGTCGATTCCTCAGAGAAACTTTTCTTAACCACTTATATATCGACTAAGGAATAAGACAGTTTAGAAGAGTTAATTTTTATGTTTATTTTTGTATTACATATGTCTAATAATGTTCTTTTAATTTATTTCCTAACAGAGAAAAGACGAGACCCCCCAAATGGTAAGCTCTTTGATAATTATTGATCAAAAAGATTTTAGATTATAATTTAATCCTTGTAGAAACATGTGTCATACATTAATACCCGGTATTTAAATATCTGTGATCAAATACTGTAGTTTATTGTATTTTATTTTAAAATAAATAACAGGTAGGACATATAAATGTACTATTCTTTGGCTTTTTTCTAGGATGAGGGAATCTGTAGGATGAAGATCACTATTACTTACATCTTAATTCTGTATTCACAATTGATTAAGTTTAGAAATTGTACAACCTGGTCTTAATGTCTTCCTGAAAGGTGGTAAATTTTGTCTAGTACAGTTGTTCGTTTCCTACTTTCGTATGTATCTTTCTTATTTCAAAAGATTATTTCACACTGGAAATAGGAAACTAGCCCCATGGCACTTACTAATCTGGTGTGTTTAAACAAATAGTAGCTATACATAATCCTCCTTAATTTGATAATGAACGCTTGAAACATTGTGAATTCATTTATTTTAAAAATATATATTTATACCAAAGAATAAAAGCAGAATACAAAGATACGAAGGACAAAGTCCCAGATCTCTAGAGCAGAGAGTCTCATTCTAGATCCCATAAACCCTCGCTGAAATTGTGTGCTACATTTTAGAAGTATATATGTTCTTTACTCTGGGGAGAGAGGGTCCATGGCTTTCATCACGTGTAAATAGTATCCCTGACCCTATGATAGTGAAGAGCCATTGCTCCAGGAGCCTTTCTTATAATGGGGAATATAGCTGCTGCTGCTTTTTAAAAGCGTCTCAAATTCTCTCATCAGAATTTAGAATGATTACTTAGGGAAACAGTCTAATACAGAGTTCTTAATATATGACAGCTACTGGTGATTGTTGGTATTTATTTTTTCGGTTTTTTTTTTAAAACAAATATATTGCTTTCTGATTTTGTCCTTAAATTTGTTTTCCTCATACAAAAACATGAACCAAATATTGCTGTATTAAATTTTAATTATTTACCTTATTATAATTAAAAAAAAAGTCTGATTACCTTCAGTAGTGTTTACCATGTGCCAAGCATTGTATACTTTGACTTTCTCTTTTAAATGGATATTTTTAATACTTACATTATAGGACTGCTATAGAGATAAATGAAGTCATTCAAGTGTTTGGCATGGTGCTTAATAAATATTAGTTATCATGATGAAGACAATGACAGTGATAATAGCAGCTACTATTTAATGGTCATTTACTACCTGCCAGGTGCTGTCCAGCTTTTTGATAATTGAAGTAGCTGCAATTATCCCTACTTTATAGTTGACCAGATGAGCGCAGATAGGTAACTTGCTTAAGGTCACAAAACTAGGAAGTAGTGGAGTAGGAATCAGTCTGAAGTGATCTAACTCTAGGGCCTGGCCCCTTAACCAACCACTGTGCCATGTCAAGATATCTTAAAGGAGAAACTAAGACCTAGAGAAGGTAAGTAACATGCCATGAGGTATGCAGCTAATATGTGGCAACTGCAAAAGAAGCAGAAACAGGTGAGTCAGAAGTCCTTCATCTGTGAGACTTTAGTGTGGCATTAGATTTTATTTCCTTTGTTGTGTGCTCAACATTTTAATCTTTTTGATTTATTAAACTATTTTGCATCCTGTGAGCATATATTGGGTACCAGTGCAGAAGGCTTCCTAGTGGTAGCATCTTTGGGGAAAATAACTTGAGATTTTAAAGTGTGGATGTTGTACAAATAATATAATTAGAGTTAAGGATATAAATATTTCATGGGATTTTAAAAAATCTTCTATTACATATAAAATATATTTCTGTAGAGGCACAATGGATAAAATTTGGATATTCTTTATGTGATAGTGTTGTCTCTCAAGTTTATTACCCCTAGTAAGAGAGATACTCATAATTAAACTCATAAATTAAATTCTTTGAGATTGCTTTTGATTTTAAGACTTTAGATCTATCGTTTTAACCCTTTGGTACAGTGGTCCCTAACTTTTTTCATTAAATAAATAGAGACTTAAAAAATGGTATCATTAAATTACAAAATTATATAGCATGTGTTGCCAATATTTGCATACTTAATTATTTATAAAATATACATAAAATAATTATTAGTAGAAATTTTAATATTTTTTCCTGTCATGCAGTTGGTTGCCTTTCTGTCCCCAGCGTGGAGACCACTGTTTAGGAAGTGGCATGTTACATTTCTGCATTTGTTGCACTGCCACTAGGTGGCAACGGACACCTTAACTGCCTTGCAGTGTCCATGCAGGTGCTTTGTCCCAGACCCTCATTTAGATTGTCAGTTTAGCAGATCTTTTCAAATTGTAACTATTAAAAAGACACTTTATGTAGAAGCAACATGTATTCCTGATATGCAATTTAGTGTCTTCCTCACTAACTCCTAATCCGTACATTTTTCTTTTTTTTTTTCTTTATTGGTCAGTCTCACCTTTTAGCTTAGACGCTTTCCAATAATTTGTTCTCAGCTTCATGACTGCTTGACATCAGAGGCCTCTAGGCCACCTGTTTCTCAACTATTTTACCTTGGTGAGAGCTCTCTGCTTTTTATGTAATTAAAGGGAAGGCTCTAGTTTGTTCTTTCAGTTTTAAAATTAGCTAGAAATGCTGTTCAGTGAGAATATTAAAAAAACCTCTTCTGTGACAGTTGTCCTTAATCAGAAGAAAGTTATTTGTCATTTGACTGTTTTTTGAAGAAGAACAGCCCCCTTCATTATATATTTACTTAGTACATGTTCTTAGATGAGTGTAATTTTCTAAATGGAATAATTAAATTTTACTAGAAATGATTTGAGTATCTCTTACCAAATCCTTCATAAACTTTATTAAAAAATGGCTCTATGCCTTATACAAGTTATCCCTTTTTTTAGTGTGTCACTTTTGAAACAGATAATTAATTGGACTTTAAAATATTATTTTAAATTTATTTCCTAACATCTTTAAAGTAAATGACTATTGTCCACTGAAATAGCCAAATACATAATCTCTTGAATGTGTAAAAAAAGTTTTTTCTAAATCTTAAAAGTTGTTAGTAAATATTTATTGAATGATGGATGAATTGTTGGACTACAAATTGAGAGAATTGATAAATTGGTAAAGAAATAAAATACAGTAACATTTGAATAGTTAGCATTATTAATCACCTTGTCGTTTGACTTTTATGTAAAAAGTATATTAGTTAATAGAGTAGTGAACTAGGATCCTAGATAGCAGAGTTCCCTTTGCATTTGTCACTAATTGTGTGACTTTAGACAGATCACCTGACTCTTCTTGACCTTAGTTTTTATAAAGTGAAAGATGCAGAAAAACTCTCTTAATTTCCCAGTTAATACCAATTTTCGGTACATCTCTGTGATCTGCATTTTTCTGTATAGACTTAATTCAATAATGTTTTAACTAGTACTGATAAAATTCATTTGTAAGACACTAAGTAGCTAATGCCACAGCTTTATAAACTATTTTGGCAGTTGCATAGCAATATATCCACCCCTGATTTTTGGGTAGAGAAAGGAAGGGAAACGCAGTCTGACTACAGTATGAGTTAAACTTTGATATTCATTCTTCATATCACTTATATTTTATCGCTGTCCTCTTCGTCTTTGAACTTTCTTCAGAGATGGCTTGGTTATTTTTTCTAGTGAGTTATAAATCAGGCTTACAAAAACTTTATTATTTCCCAGAAAGGAATCCACTGGCTTGGATAAATTAAACTGTTAAAGTTAACTTTACCAACTCTGTACCATTTAGAACATCCATAGTGTAATAGGTTACTTTTATAAAGTAAAGCAGCATAAACATGTTTTTATTTCTGTTTTTTCTTAAAAACAAATTACAGTTAAGTTTTTGTTATTTTTTCATGGTAATCTCATTGTTCCCTTATTACTATTTGGACACCTATTTCGGAAAGGATAACATGTACAGAGTGCCTAACTCTGATACACCTAAATATGTCTTAAGTGAGTTCTTAAATTGTGTTAAGTATAAAGATAGGAGAGTAAATAGTAATTTGCAGCATCCTATTGTGGATGGTGTTGCTGATAATGATTGGTAATGATAAATTATAAGAAGAGAGTAAGCAGAAAGAGAAAAATGAGAAGTAAAAACAGGTCACTAATGAGTCTGAAGCTATTAGAATGACCCCAATTCAATCCTTTAACACTTGAGTTCTGGGTATTTTTAATAAGTCCCTTATTTTGTGAAACTACAGTGAATTCTGAAAACTTGTATCTGAATGAATTTGAAAATCCAGGTCTTTATCTACTATTTAATAAGCCTTCTGTGTTGCTTAACTAACCTTTAATTTTTGATCCAATTATTTTCAGATTATTTCTTGATACTAAATCAGCTTTTAACAGTTTTATCTGTATTTTTCACTAGCTTCCGTTTTTCTCCAGGAAGAATTTTTATTTCTTGCCAATGTGATCAACTCCCCATGGAATTTTGTATGAAATTATAAATAGAATTTTAGACATTTACATATTATACTTATGTAAGTGAACTTTGATTATTGAGGGAAAATAGCTGAATTTTGGTGATATTAAAAATGTGCATTTTTCCACATTGTTTCCACATTGTCTAATAAACTGGCACATGGCATTCATAATTTTAGCTCTTTCATAATTTCATCTTTTATAGTAGAGTTGAGAGAGAGAAAATGGGTTATATGTAATTTACCCATGGAGGTAAACAATTTTATTTCAGATAACTTTAATGAATAGGATACATTTGAGGTTTTCAGTACAAGAAATTGAAGAATTACAGTCAACGTGGCTTTTAGTGATCACCTAATACATATTAGCCTATAATTTCTTGGGATTTCTATCTGCCATTCTATGATTGTATTGGGGATTCCCTACACCACCCCTACGGTTGGTGATTTTCTAGAAGGACTCATAGGACTGAGCATATATGGCAAAGATTTATTGCAGTGACAGGATATAAAACAAAATTGATAAAAGGAAAAGACACATGGGGTTAAGTCCAGTGGGAGCCACACGCAAACTTCCAGGAGCATTCTCTCGTTGGAGTCACAGGAGATGTGGTTCGTTTCTCCAGTAATGACTATTGCAACATATGTGAAATGCTGTCCAAAGGAGCAGTTCAGTGCCTAGGATTTACTGGGGACTAGTCACGTGGACATCCTCTGTCTGGCATATACCAAGATTCTAGGCGAAGAAAAGCAGGAATTCAGCATAAGCCACATTGTTAGCACAATTAGTTGAGACACAGTGAGCCTATCTTATCAGAGAGTGATAGGAACTTTCTCGAAATCCTAGATCCAGATGCCAGCTAAGGGCTAGCCTTGCAAGCAGGCCTTTCTAAAGATAGCAGTCTCAAGCCTGTTATATTAATTGTTTTTCTGCACAACAGTGATTGTATTTTATACGACATTTAAAAACTTGTCATTAATTTAATCATCCCAAAGGAATTTGGCCTAAAAGGAGGTTTTTGTCAGAGAATCATATATTAAAATGGAATCTCTAAGGAACACATGTTGATGTCTGGTTAATTTTATAAGAAAATTTTAACATGAATACATTTTGTTTAGACTTTCATACTTCTAAGACCAAGAATAGTTTTGTAAATTATAAAACAGATTTTTGTGCTACATTTAGTATCACTAATAATATCTGAAGATGCCTGAGATCTTTTTACGGTTGATCCTTGTGGAAGATAAAATGTTTTGAGAATTTTCCTATCTTAAATTTTTGAGCTCTATGCTTCTGATAGCCAAAGTATATATATATATTGGGGGAAATATTACTAGACTTAAATATGGTAGTTTTAGAAAAAATGATAATAATAATAATTGTGTAAGTATTTTTTTCCTCTAGACTAATAAAGTTGAAACAAAGAAGTAAGACTAGATTTCTTTGTTAGGTTTTTAGATGCTTTTTTTCTTTTATTTTCTTTTATAACATATAGCACATTAGTAATGAGTAATGTGTTGGATATAAGGCTATTATTGTCAAAATGTAAGGGATCAGATCAATTAAATTTAAATTCTTGCTAAAAATTCATATTCTTTTTGAGATTTAATGTTGTAGAAATACAAGTTCGCTTTGAAATAATGTTATTTATGCTAATGTGTTTAAGAATTTATTATAGACTTGAAATTTAGAAATTTAAAGTTTACTATTTATAAAAAATTAACATGCAAGTTTAAAATTTAAATAATTTATAGTATTGAAGTGGCCTTGCAGAAAAAGATATTTCAATTGTAAATTATAATTGTAATAATTATTATCTTAAATTAATTCCCTTTCGTATTACTTTCACTTTATTTGCAGGTCCTAATCTACCCATGGCAACAGTTGACATAAAAAATCCAGAAATCACAACAAATAGATTTTATGGTTCACAACTCAACAACCTCTCCCATACCAAAGAAAAGAAGAAAGGAAAAGCTAAAAAGAAGAGATTAACTAAGGCAGATATTGGAACACCAAGTAATTTCCAGTACGACAGTTCTTTTGTTATTCTTATCTTTATTTTTCATTTACTCATTTCTGTTCTTGATTTTTAAAATTGTTACAAAATTTTATTTTCTTTTTGGGAAAACCCTTATATTTATCACTTGCATACCTTTTTAGCTACAGATTTTTTTTAAAGGCTATTGCTCAGTAGACTTTCTGTGAGTTTTAGTTTATTTACTTTCCCACCCATCAGAAAAGAAAAATCAGATAAAGTTGTTTTTTCAACTTATTATTGGGCTTGAAAATGATTCTCACTTTGTCCTATGTATATAAATGGTATTTGTAAATTGCCTAGAGGCACTGTCTTAGTCTGTTTAGGCTGCTAACAGAATATTGTAGGCTGGGTACCTTAGAAACAACAGAATTTATTCTCACAGTTCTGGAGGCTGGGAAGAGGCAGGCCACACTGGGTGTCTTGTGAGGTCCCACTTCTTGGTTTGTAGACAGCCATCTACTCTGTGTCCTTACATGTTGAAAGTAGGCGAGACAGCTCCCAGCAGCCTCTTTTTTAAGGGCACCAATCCCATTCTTGAGGAATCCACCCTCATGACCTAATTACCTCCCAGATCCTCATCTCCAAGTACCATCCCATTGAGGGTTAGGTCTCAACATAGGAATTTTTGGAAGACACAGAGTTTAGAGTGGGCATCAAACCTTTGGTATTTATTGGACATATTTCAAGAATTCTCTTATGCATTATTTCACTACTTCATTACAGAATTCCTATTCTCTCATATATATAATGCTTGTGTCCTTATGCTAGTTTGTCATTTAAGGAAATGGATGCTCAGAAAGATTGTGCCAAAATGTTAAAACTCAATGAGTGGCAGAGCCAGGGTAGGATTTTGGTCTTTTGACTACTTCTACTTTTTTTCCTGAAAATGATTATGTCTATGAGAACTATTAGTTCAGGCCAGAAATTCACTGGGTGAATTGGATTTCATATATATTATATTTTTAATGTCATTTATGCATTTTTTTAATCTACTGCTTTAGGCACATTGGACATGTTGGTTGGGATCCTAATACTGGCTTTGATGTAAGTATCTTTTCAAACTATAAGCATTATTACTCTAAGTATGTGGGATGTCATGACCTGTCTTTAGATTTTTACTTTTGTTCATTTTTGTGAATTCTAGTGTTTATTTGAATGTGCTTGTATTTAGGTGCATATTCCACTGAGGTTTAAAATCATAGTATTGTTCTATCAGACGGCTAAGTCTGTAAAGAGAAATTTTTTGAACTCTTCGGCTTTATCTACTGTAACGTAAAACCTTTGTGTTTTGAAAACCAGGAGAGAAGATTATTTCTACTAAATGATCATTTCTGGAGAATATATGCTTAATTACTGGAAAGTACTATAATAAAATTCTGAATGTCCAGGTGTTGAATTATCTAGATCTTTTTATTCTGTTACTTTTGGGGGAAATTTCATCATTCATTAATGTACAGTATTGTGAGCAAAGTGAAACTGCTGGCAAAAATAAGTGTTTCTAACATTTTCTCTATTTTAGTTACCCAAATAATAGGTATTTAACATTTGACTGATAATCCAGGTTTAGAAAAGTAATTTTGAAAAGAAGTATTATTTGTGATTGGGGTCAAAAATTCTTTTGGTTATTTTTGTTACAACTACAGTGTTAGCACCACAGTATTTTTGAGTGCCTCTTTAGGTTGGACACTGTACAGGGTGCTTGGGTTATAAAGAGGTCTTTGATCTCAAATTTTCAAATTGATTTACATTTTTCTGTGGTTATTTGTGATTATACCTAAATTTTACTTAGGACATAGTGGAATAGGTGAGCATTAGAGATATTTGAATCATGAAGGGTTTAGTAAAAATCTAAATGAGATACCCTATTTTTAAAGATAGGAAACACAAATGAGATAAAATATTAAAATCTGTTCTTTGTTCTTTTCTGTTTTTTAAATGAAAGTTTATTTAGCATATCAATAATCTGTATTAAAAATTTTATAAACTTAAAATGATTTCATAAAGGGCATACACGTGAGAATAAAATTTTATCATGCTGTTGTAAAAAATTGGCGTAATTTTTATCGTTAGCAATTATTTTATCTGTTGTAGCTGAATAATTTGGATCCAGAATTGAAGAATCTTTTTGATATGTGTGGAATCTCAGAGGCACAACTTAAAGACAGAGAAACATCAAAAGTTATATATGACTTCATTGAAAAAACAGGAGGTGTTGAAGCTGTTAAAAATGAACTACGAAGGCAAGGTAACTTTTTAGGAATTCTGATCTATATTTTTCTTTGAACCTTTTGAGGTCAGTTTCATGGAAGACAGCTACACACACTCATGTGAACCTTCCTTAAGCAGAATGTTCAAATTTATGGATAACTAGTTTGGCACCGTGTACTATGTTTTATATTATTTGGGTATGACTAAAAACACTTGACAAGATTTTGCTTATTAAAAAGTCTTACATTAAATTCATGAAAATTCATAAAATATCTTTTTATAGTTGCTTAATATTTTACTTACGGAATCGTAGAGATCACATTAAAGTTATTTTTATTTTAATTCAGAAGTAGTAATATAAATATAATCACTAATCTTGTAACGTATAAGCATTTTCAGAATAGAAATAATGAAAATCTTTCTATTTATTTTGAAATACAAACCTTTTTTCTTGGCTGAAGTATAAAATTGATCATTTGATACTGAGCACAAACAACTTGGAACCTTTTAAGATCTGATATTTTATTTAAGTCACCTTGTTTTTTGGTTGTATCTTAATAATTATCACAATAAAATGCAAATACAGTCATTCTGAATTTTCCAATATGACAGTTCTCTCTGTGCTGCCTTATTCATTTGAGGCCACTTTACTTCTTCCTAGTTTTTGCATACTCATGATAGACAGTGTAGCAGAACAAAAGCTACAGTTCATCAAAGCATTCTTCTGAAGAATTTAACCGTCATTTTAAATCAAGTATTTGACTTCCCTGTATTAGATTCTTCATTGCTGCTATTCATTCAGTCATTTATTCACTCATTCATTCATATATTTAGTAAACATTATGTCAGCACTGGTTTCTACTCAGGATATTTAGATGTAGAGATAAGGTTTTTGTCCTCAGAAATCTTACTGTCTAGTATGGCAACAAATAGGTAAACTAGTATACAGTTGTAATTGCTGTTGTGGAAACACAATGCTAGTTGCACTGAAACTAGTATGATGCTAATTTGTTATAGTTTGTAAAAAAATTACACTTCCAAATTCTATGGATTTTTAATAAAAACATCTGGAGCACAGCACCATTGTTACTTTTAAGTGCTCCCAGAATGCGTCATAGTTAGTGTGCAGATGATGGAAGATCTTGAGGACCCTAGTTTGTTCCTTGACTCTTTTCTCCACTGCTACCACTCCCCTTCAGTTTATACCAAATGATGCTCAGGGTCTCTCTGAGCTCTCTGAATTTATGAGTTTATAAATACTCTTGACATTTATTAGAGAATCCATACTGCTGTCCTCTCATTTGAATATCTGTAAATGAGTAGTCTATATTAACTTGAGTTTGTTTTCTGAACTTTATTATTACTGCTTTTTATTCTAGCTGCTTTTAAAACGTCAAATTAGGCAAGGTCTCTCCTCAGTTAAATTACCTAAAACAAACAAAAAATACACAGGCAATAAAAAAAAAAAACATGCTTTGGAAACTTTATACTCAAGATTCTTATACTCAAGAATCTAACTCCCAATATGAAACCTTTTAGACACCCAAGAATGATTTTATAGAAGATAAATTTTTTTAGAAGAAAAATAAAAATACAAACTAATGATTTATTATGGAAATTTTTCTAGACAGAGTGTATAATGTGTTCAGAAGTATGAAAAGGAGGCGGGAGGAATTTATGAATTTGTCTTGAAAATACATTTTGTAAAACCTGAATCAAATCTCTTGAAACTTACTTTGTAAAGTCATATCATCAGGTTTATAAGAGGTAGTGATTTCCAGCATATCTTTTTATGTGTGTGTCTTTGCAATTGTTTGAAGTCCATTAATATATAATACTCTGCTCTGTAGGTCCACCACAATGGAGTGGTATGTATGTGGGTTGTTATTTGACCCAGTGTTCTGAATTATGCATGTGTTTATTTTCACAGAAGCTAGAGCTCATTAATCCTGCCTCCAAATCTAACATCCATTAAGGTTTTATGCCCTCTATTCAAACTAATGTTTTGGGCATATAGATGCTAAAGTAAAAAAGAAAATTTATTTCTATATGTGTCAGAGCTCATATTTCATCTATAATTTAGATAATTTTTAAAATTCTGTAGATTTTTAAAAACGCATCTTACAGAACCACTGTTTTTTTACTACTTATAATTATTTTTAGTGATTGCTTTTCACACTTGGCATTATTTGAATGACCTATATAAAATATACTTATATTTTTACACTAATTTGGGGCAGTGGGAGGACTGAACATAAATAAACAAGCAGTTTTATAAATGACTACTCAGAGAGTTGTCAGTATTCCCGTCAATTTAAATTTGTGTGCAATAACATTTGTCTGGTTTGCTTAATCTGATGAAAATGCATGGGAGCAGTTCTCCAGTGTTTCCTGAATCCTATAATACTACATTTCTTTTAATTATTAGTTATATTATTTTATAATTCCCTTAAATATCAAATGTCTAGAGTTTTCTACCAATTATTCTTAATATTGATTTTTACCTGAAATAATACTTAGTTATTTTTAAATATATCAGCTTTTCTTTATAGTGTACCATCAAGACAAGGTTTTTTCTGTAAGCCTGTCTTTCTTGCTTTCTAACTGAGCTTTGATTGTAAGAACAGTTTTATTTGTTATAACTTTTGTCTTGCTTTTTACTTTATTTCTTTATAAAATATCTAAAATATTTTGTCATTCTTACTCTGGTGTTTGTGGTGACTCCTAGAGTTTTGAAAATCTAAGGCCATCAGACATTCTTATAGTGGTGTGTGGTGTCTGCTCAGCAGACATTTTTGTGCATGTACACCTAACATCGTGCCATTTCTCCTCTCTTCTCCTGTTTTAATTCTTTCACATTTTACCTTGGGATATGGCATGTCTTTTTCATACTTTCTTTTTCATGTAGGCGTAATATGGACTATAAAAATAGAAAGTTGGCAATAGATGTTTTCCTCATGAAAATATAGAGATGTTTCCAGTCATTTTTCAGATGATAAAAGTGCTGAACTTGTGCTGTACCCAAACTGGATGCAGCTGGTAATTTATTCACTCTAAGTTACGGCTTTCCCTTTCCCTGAGCAATGATTTAATGTCTCTTTGAATGGGTATTAGCTGAATCCCAAATTATCCCAATAACTATACTTACTGCAAGTTCAAAAGAACTTTTAATTCTCTCTAATGAAAAGATGCATCATTGTACATAGAAAAGATTATGGTTCCAGAGTCCTCAGTAAAACTACAGTAAATGATTGACTAATGCATTTTGTGGTAGAATACGGTAGGGGTCCTTTTCCTCTCGATTAACAGACAACTAAATCATAAAAATGCCAGTCCAGACAAATATCATTGCTCTTTGGAATGTAAACCTTAAACTGATTAAAATGAAATATTTGTATCTGCTTGAAGAATTTGATGTACTATCTTATTCAGGGAGTATTCATAATTTACATATGCCATATCCTCTTGGTTTTACCCTATTACAAAATATGTTAGAAAAGGACTTTGCTTTTAACAAATTATAGTGTCCTCACTTTGCATCTGGTGAGAAAATTGGGTGAACCTTAGTTGTAACGCCCAGACCTCCAGTATGCCTTGAGTGTAAACCACAGGACCTTCCCTCAGTGATGGCCTGCATCCAAGGAGGGGACTCTCCTGTTTGCAGTTATATATTATTTTTAAACATTTGTATGCCAGGAAATAATATCCTTGTGAGTATTGGCCTTTCTGCATATCTTATCAAATGTTTATGACTGTATTTGATAGCATATTTTTGTAGCATATTTTCCATAATTATTCCAAATGAAATCAGAAGATACTATTTGATTTCTTTTGAAGTGGGGTTTTTTTTTTTTCCTCTCTGGTATTGTTGCATTATTGAGCATCTAAGCCTATTGTTATTTCAAAGTAAAGTAAGTATTTGTATTTGTATTTTTATAGATAGTAGAAATATCTATCAATAATATATTACAGTTCGTATCAGTAAATACAAATAGCTGTTATGGATTTTAGAATTTCTTTATTCCTAAAAATAGGAATTTTTCTATTTGCTCTTTAAATGAATGGAGAAATACTGAAGTTCATTATGTGAATTTGTATATCCTCTTGGTAAAATCATGTCTCTAGAAATATAATAAATTTATATTTGAATTTCTCTATTTTATCTTACATTTTCACTTAAGTAGAATAAGAATGTGTATATTACTACTACCAGAATAATGTTAGTATTTTTTTAATAACCTTAGTTTAATTTTACAGTGTTTAGAAAGTCTCAGTTAATTTGTTAATGTCTCCTGAATAAGTAGTTGAACATTTCAGCTGAGCAACCAGCCTCCCTTAATACCAGCACTAGAATTGCTGATGGTCTTTTATTAATACAGTACAATATATACACTATATATTGTATTATATATACCAGTATATTATATACTTAGTATATAATATATATTGTATATTATACACTATACATACAGAAAATATAGGACATTGTAAATTACAAATGTTAGTTAGGTAACAAAATTTTACATTTTAAAAGGAAAAGTATATTTGGGTTGAGCTCAAATTAACTTGAATAAATTCTAATGAGATTGTACTATATTAGCTATTTAATTCTTGAATGTAAATTAATTTTATTAAACAACTAAATATACTTGATTCTTTAAAGAGAGAAGGTATCCATTAATTTTTATTAAAATGTAAAATGATGCTTATTGACCAAAATGTTTAATTTCATTGTTATGTTTTTATTATTATTATAGAATAATGTGTTTATTGCCTTACCTTGAAAAGTAGTGCAGATTCCTGTAAACTATTTATACTGTTTTAGCTAGTATTTTTTTAAAAAGGACCAGGAAGGTGATCTTTAGGCTGAGTATTCCCAAATAGAATTGTTAGATACCATCTGTACTGAGGTATCTTTGTAAAATAAAATACAAAGGTGAGGCCTTTTTTTTTTCTATTTTTTTTTTTTAAATATATGTTGAAGTAAGTTGCTTTTTTTGATATAATGTTTGTGGGGGAAAAATGCATGCTTTCTTTTTTTCTGTTTTTATTTCAGCACCACCACCTCCACCACCATCAAGGGGAGGCCCGCCTCCTCCCCCACCTCCTCCACATAGTTCGGGCCCTCCTCCCCCTCCTGCCAGGGGAAGAGGGGCTCCTCCTCCACCACCTTCCAGAGCTCCCTCAGCTGCACCGCCACCACCGCCTCCGTCCAGGCCAGGTGTAGGAGTCCCTCCACCACCACCAAATAGGATGTACCCTCCTCCACCTCCAGCCCTTCCCTCTTCAGCACCTTCAGGGCCTCCACCACCACCTCCACCTGTGGCAGTGGCTGGGTCAGTGGTACCACCCCCACCGCCTCCACCTCCACCTCCACCGGGGCCACCACCTCCGCCTGGCCTCCCTTCTGATGGTGACCATCAAGTTCCAACTCCTGCTGGAAACAAAGCAGCATTTTTAGATCAAATTAGAGAGGGTACTCAGCTAAAGAAAGTGGAACAGAACAGTCGACCAGTGTCCTGCTCTGGAAGGGATGCACTTTTAGACCAGATACGACAGGGTATTCAGCTGAAATCTGTAAGTAATCTCTTCAGTTTAGACTACCTGTCATAATGGAATTTTAAAGTAATTTTAAGACGTCTTTGAGAAGTTTTTTTTTTAACTTTTTCTCTTGGTATTTGTTTTTTTAACCCTATAAATTTTCTGATACTTGTACATACCATAAAATGCAGAAATTTATACTTAACCTGTGTAACCCATACTTCTATATCAAAAAAGCGCCCCAGAAATTTCCCTCATGCCTCTCTACTCCCAAAAAGGATCTGATCTCTGTCACCATAGATTTAGTTTGCCTATTATGGAACTTTATATAAATGGATTACTGCACTATGTTTGCAGTTCGTTGTTCTAGACTTTTAAATAAAATTTAATTTAAGGAGAAGTCTTTATTAAACTACATAGAAGTGAAAATAGCCCTGTTGAAACCCATTATAATCACTTTTATAAATTCAAACCATTAACTTTATGAAAACTAAACCATATTTTAAAGCTTCTGTGTTCTGAAATTTAGATTAGTAGAGAATCAAACTCCACAGAAAATTGAAAGAGTTGTGATTAGAATTTCTATAGTGCTGGGAGATAATTCTGAATTCTCTGAATTGGATGAGGTGACCATTTAATCTTCTAAAGTAGAGATTCACAAACTTTTTTCTTTAAGGACCAGATAGTAAACATTTTAGGTTTTCTGGCCATATGGTCTCTGTTACAAAACTACTCAGTTCTGCTCTTGTACCACAAGAGCAGCAGCCATAGACAAATGTACTGTGAAATGAGCCACAGACAGTACATACATGAGTGGGCATGATTGTGCTCTATAAAGCTTTATTTATGGACACTGAAATTTGAGTTTCATACAGTTTGCACGTATCACAAATATTCTCTTTATTTTATTTCAACCATTTAAAAATGTGAAAATCATTTCTAGCCTTTAAAAAGTTATTCAAAAACAAGGGACAAGCTAGATCTGGCCCATAAGCAGTAGTTTGCTGACCCCTGACCTAGAGCCTAACCTGCCTTCCATCCTCTTGGTCTTTATAGGCAGTTTTTCAGTTCCAGGAGGAACATTTGCTCTACAGGGCTTCAGACAGGTTAACAGATGGTAAATTTTTCTACTTAGTAAATGGAGCTGAAAGAAGGAGAATTTAATTGAAAATTGTTTTGCAATGTAGGGAATTATGGTAACTTTCTAAATCTCAGAAGCTTTGCCTCAGAAGGGAATGATGGATAGGGAACACAACTAACTGAAAACATTTAAACGTTAGTGCACAGATTTAAGAAACTTCTGGAATTTATCTAGATCTTCTCTTAGTATGTATTTAGGATGATACTTAGATCAGCCTATGAACAATTATCTTTGCTCCCTCTTCCCATTTAGTTTAGACTAAAGGTTTCTCAGGAGCAGTTGAAGAACTTTGAGTAGTTGTTAGTGGGGAGAATTAGTGTCAAAGTGACCACAGCCCAGGTGGATCTTAGATTTTAATGGGCTCCTTTATTTTCAGCTTTTACCTTAAAGTCTACTAGTTGCTGTGTCGCTCTCATTTCTGTATCTCCCACTCCTAACTTTCCTTTTTGCTTCTCTTTACTATTTCCTCTCATCTCCACAGTCAACTTTTGTTTCTTTCTCTCATTTAGTAATTATAGTAAGGTGCTATTTTTAATGAATTAAGTTGTATCCTCTTTTCTTAATTTAAAAAGTTGGTGAGTTAAATTTCTCATTCATTCTCCTCATCTCTAAATTTATCGCTAAATTTCTTTGAGAGAGAAAAATGTTTTCCATTCTAAATGTGGGCATTTTTATCTTAAATAATCACTTTCTTTTGATTGCATTCAGGGTGTTATCTTAGAGGGTATAATCAGTGAATTATTGGTATGTTGTACATGTGATCTCAGTCCGTAATTTTATTTCATTTTTTAAAAATAACCATTCTGTGGCTGAAATGTCTCTAGCTTTGTTCCTTTAAATAGTCCATATAAATCATCAGTTTACTTAGTGGTGAATACAACTAAACAAACCACAGATTTACTTTAAAGAGCTGACAGGAAGTATATAAGTATTCACTTGCATATGTTTTAAATTCCGTGTTCATAGCACCTCAGATAACACTATGTCCAAGTGAGTGCTTCCCAGAACGTGCTCATGACCATGCTGTACTCCTGCAGCGCCCTCCTGTTTGTCATCAGAGCACTTCAAGGGGGTCCAGATGATTCCTCTGGCTGTGGTTACACTTCTTTCAGAGCCTCTTGCTGAAATTCAAACTCAAACTATTTGTCTTTTTCATTTGTGACACCTCTGTACCAGTAATAATTGATATACAATCTCTTTCAAAAATCTAAATATTAATGAATGAGTCTATTCTTAAAAGGAAAAGATCTTTAAGTCTAGAAAGACAAGTATAGGAGAGGAGTTGTAAAGACCAAAATGAAAAGTTTGTCCTAGTAAATCATTTTTCAAAGAAAAATTACTTTAGAATTTCAAATGCATACAATTGGCCACTGGACATCATGGAGATTAGGGGTGTTAACCCTCCAAGCAATCAAATCTGTACATAACTTTTGACTCCTCCAAAACTTAACTAATAGCCTACGGTTGACTGGAAGTCTTACCAATAACATAAACAGTTAATTAACACTTATTTTGTATGTTGTATGTATTATACACTGTATTCTTACAACAAAGTAAGCTAGAGAAAAGAAAATGTTATTAAGAAAATCATAAAGAAGAGAAAATGCAGTGTTGAACTATATTTATCAATTCGGTAAGTTTATGTCATCTGTTTTCAAGATGGATCGTCTATTGGTGCCTATGTCAGTATTGTCTTATATAATACAAAACACTGTAGATGTCATATATATTATTAACACGACATCAAAAGTGAAAAGAATATGAAAAATTTATATTTATTTACAGGTATAACGATTCATACATGGATAATGAAGAAGCAGTCATATGATTGCTTTATGGTAGCCTAGTGTTATTTATATGATTGCTTCATGGTAGCTAGCCTATATACTAATGAATAAATTGTTATAAAATTTTTATGGCATATAGTATTACAGTCATATTCATAATACTGTATTAGAAACATTGTTAACATTTTTTCAGAAACCTCTTACATGTGATGATAGGCAGATACACAATTTCTCCAGTTATTAAATAGGGAGCAGACTATATGTTAATGTAATTCTTTGAAGGCAAAATTATAAAACAGTAATAAAATTAACACATTATTAATTTTATCTTAAGCATGCCCTCACCTTATGCCTATGTAAGGATAGGCTATCCACTTCAATGCAAGTCTTGAGCACAGTGTTCTACGTGAGGAATACTTAGGCAGTGATGAGAATGACACGAAAGCATTTCATACAGTCCTTGCCATATAGTTATTGGATATTCACAACATCTGAGCTCACTGAAATTGTCACAGAAAGTGGCTACGAAGTTATTACAGTAGTCCGGTACATGCAACAGTTAATCTCATGCAGTTATGATTTAATACTGCACCTTTTCATTTGTTTACACTTCTCTCAACAGTGAATAGTGCCTTGTATGGATGTACGGTCTGTGTGTGCATAAGTTTTGATAAATTCTAAGTTTTTATAATAGATTTATTCATATTTATTTATATATATTTTATGGTAGCAAGTGATAAAATAGACCTGTATTTACATATGTTTTATGCATTCATGCCATACTAAAGTTTTTCTTAATTTTTTCGACATTTCTAGGCAACATGGTTTATCTACAAGTTTTTTCAAATTGTAGCAGATCTTTTAAAATTTTTCCCATGCGTTTATTGAAAAAAAATTGCATATAAGTGGACCCACACAGTCCAAACTTATGTTGTTCAAGAGTCAGCTGTGTATGTGATCATTTAGTACAGCTGTGCTGTTTTATTTTTAATTATACCAGTATTATACCTTTACATAAGTGATGCAAGTCCAGGGACAAAATTAACAAAATGAGTATTTTGTATAAATGACTGCTCATTTTATTCAAAGTGCACATAAAGCAGTATTTTCTAAGTTGTATTTTTTTTTCCTGAATCTCTAAAAACTTACTGTATTCTCTGTTTTTAATGAGTGTTGGAATCAGGGATGATTTTGTATAGAAATTAGATATTACTGAGAACTTCTGTTTTTTTTTCCCACAAATGTAGTTCATATTAGATAAAGTACTTTAGGGATTGTTGGTTGCCTTGTGAGGTGGGTACATTTTGAAAGCTACCCATCTGGTCTCCTCAGAGAGAAGTTACATGCTATAAGAAGGAAGATTCATTTTGAATTATAATGTATGTTATATATTATAACTTTATATTCAATATAATATATACAATTATAAAACTTATTAGTAAAGCTGAGTTTTTCTAGGAGAACATAAGTGTCTTCAGTTGCTCTTAGATATCTTAAAATGTGCTTCTCATCTAACAACTATGGGAATCAAAGTATTACCTTAGTTTTATAAAATGGTGCCCCTTGATAGTCATTTTAGAGTTTCTCATCAGCTAAGGCTTTGTGTACTAGAATGAGCAGAAGAAGCCCAGCTGCAAGAGCAAGTATTTCTTAGGAAAAGGTTTGGTTGTTACTCTAAGTTTGGAAATGTGTTGATGGCTTATACATTAAGAAAGGGAAATATGCCTTGAATGATTCTTTCAAGGCAGCAGTTTTATTCTTCTTTATTACTTAGTTAATCCTATACTGGGCTTATTTGTTTGCTTTTCCTGGTTTGGTTTTCTTTTCTTTTAAAATAAGGTAAGATTTCCTGGAGACAAAGATTTTTTGCTAAGGATGTATTACTAAATTTTGCTTACTTTTCTTTTCAAGGTGTCTGATGGCCAAGAGTCTACACCACCGACACCTGCACCCACTTCAGGAATTGTGGGTGCATTAATGGAAGTGATGCAGAAACGGAGCAAAGCCATTCATTCTTCAGGTATGTTTGCATGTGTGTGTGTATAGTTAATAAATTTTAATATTTGAAGTTCTGTTTCTCTTTTTATTTTATGACTCAGTCTTTGCTAGATTTTCTCCTACTATTCAATAATTTGTTGGTGTGGATTCTAGAACATATTTTAAAAAGTTGCAGTCACTGTAACTAGTCTGTTTGAAGCTTAATGGATGTCTAGACACCATTGTCATAACCATAAATTGGAAGAACAACTTTGGAAAAATGGCAATTTTGTTTCCTAAACCAGACATACTGATAGAATGCCTGGCAAACAACCTCTAAACAAGACTTGAGATTCCTTGATCTCATTCCCCTGACATTCTTGTGACATAAGAAATTTAGATTTCCCTGATTCACAAGAGTTGGGGCTGAGAAATAAGGAAATTTATACTGTTTCTGGGGTTTACTGAAGAATCTGAAAGTTTTTTGTTTCCTGTTTTTTATTATTTCCTAAGAGGTTTATTTGAATAAGTACCTACTTGAGGTTATTAAAGATATGCACACCAACATAATAATGAATATTGGTTTTATTATAATAATAATAAGAAGAAGAATATTCCTTCTCTTTGTTTTTCTGTAAGGATGTGGATATTTAAGGTCCTTTAGCAACACTTGTTTTCCTTAAATAGACAATTTTATTCCCATACTGTATTACAAAAATAGAATAGGCTAATTCAGTCCACAGATATTTATTGTGGAATAAAAATAAAATAACAATAAAAGTTCCTGCCTTTATGGAGTGTGCATTCTAGTGAGAAAGAGAGAGACACTAAATAAAACAAATTAGAAAAATATATATTAAATGGTGATGTGTACTGAGGACAACAATTAAGCAGAAAAGGAGATATAAGGGCTTACAGGCTGTGAGAGGGAAGTTCATTTTGAAATAGGACGATGAGGCCTACCCAAGGTGTCATTTGAGGAATTCAGGGAGTTAACCCTGTCGATAGCAAAGTGTGTGTGTTTAGGTGTAAAGAACAGTAGTTGTGCGTGATTGGGACATTGTGCTGTACACCGGAGATTGACACATTATAATTGACTGCACTTCAGTTAAAAAAACAAAAAAACAGCAAGTACAAAGTCCCTGAGGTTGAGGAACAATGCCATGGTCAGTAGGGCTGAAGCAAGGGAGGAAGGAAAAGAGGAATAAGAAATGTATTATGGAAGATAGTAGGTGGCCAGTAGTAAGGCTTTGGAGGCCATGAAAGTGATGGGAAGCCACTAGAAGGTTCTTAGCAGAGGAGTGGCAGTGATCCAAGCTAGAGATGATGGAGGTTTGAATCAGGTTGGTAGCACCAGTGAGAAGTGGTTAGATACTAGTTACACTTTGAATGTGGAGATCATTATGTTTGCTGATGGATTGAATATGAGGTTTGGGAAAAAAGAATTGATGGATGACTGAGATTTTTGACCTAAACAACTAAAAAGAGTGAAATTTTCATTAACAGGGGGAAAGATTTAAGAGGAGCAAGTTGAAAGATTAGGAATTTGGTTCTATACATATTAAATTTGAGTTACTTATTAAAAATTCGAAAGTTAGTGTTGAGTAAGCATTTGGTTATGAGTGTGAAATTCAGGGGAGAGATCTGAACTATTAATATAAATTTGCATGTCATTAAGATAAACATGATATTTAAAGTTATGGAACTGGATGAGATCATCCAAGCAGTGGGTATAAATGGAGAAGAGGTCTAATGAGTTTGGAGAGCTGGAGAGTGTGGGATCTTAGAAGTCAGATGAAGAAGTGTTTGACAAAGGATGGAGTGATCATTTGGGTCGGATGGGTGTGAGGGGCCATGAAAATGAGAAAGGGGAATTGAGCTTCAGCTTTAGAAACAATAGATCCTTGGTGACAGGAAAGAGCAATGTCAGTGGGTTCAAAAGAGAATAGGAGGATAGAAAAAGAGATCAGGTGTGGGGACTGCCTACTCTGTTCCCTTTACGGCTTAGTACTGATGCAGTTCCCACCTGTCTGTAACTGGGATTGGTAGCTGAACAGTATGTCAGTTATACTTTATACAACTTTTCTTTAAGGACAGTCACTGAAGGAGCCTTTGTTGGATTTGCAGTCTGTGAGTGTGAAATTCAGAGACCAACTCAAATGTGATTTTACACATAAAGAAACACAGGTTGAAACTGGTTACCTAGATACTAAAAGACTAGAACCCAAGTCTTCTGAGTCCTGTTCTCATCTTCAGCTCACTGTCACACTCTTTAGATGGAGTTCATTAGAGTCATTTTAAACCATTTTAGTAACTAGATTCCTCCAGGAATCAAATGGCTTCAGTTTCAGAAGTTGAATCATTGGAGAAATTATCTTAAAACTATGTAATATCATTTTATTTATCTGTTTTAATTGTTTGTCTTTTTTTAAATTAAAGTATAGTCCGTTTACAGTGTGTCAGTTTCTGGTGTACAGCATAATGTTTCAGTCATACATATGTATATACATATTGTTTCTTTTTGTATAGTACCTTGTGATATACAAAAGAAACTTGTTGTTTATCTATTTTATATATACTAGTTAATATTTGCAAATCTTGAACTCCCAATTTATCCCTTCCTACCCCCTTTTCTCTCTGGTAATCGTAAGATTGTTTACTATGTCTGTGAATCTGTTTCTGTTTTGTAGATAAGTTCATTAGTGTCTTTCTCTTTTAGATTTCACATTTGGATGATATCATATGGTATTTTTCTTTCTCTTTCTGGCTTACTTCACTCAGAATGATGATCTCCAGGTCTATCCATGTTGCTGCATATGGAATTAGTTTATTATTTTTTATAGCTGAGTCGTATTCCATTGTATAAATATACCACAGCTTCTTTATCCAGTCATCTATCGATGGATGTTTAGGTTGTTTCCATGCCTTGTCTATTGTAAATAGTGCTGCTGTGAACATTGGGGTGCATATATCTTTTCCAATTAGAGTTCCCTTTGGCTATATGCCCAGGAGTAGGATTGCTGGATCATATGGTAAATCTATTTTTATTTTTTTGGAGGAATCTCCATACTGTTTTCCGTAATGGCTGCACCAAACTGCATTCCCACAAGCAGTGTAGGAGGGTTCTCTTTTCTCCACACCCTCTCCAGCATTTATCGTTTGTGGACTTTTGAATGATGGCCATTCTGAGTGGTGTGAGGTGGTACCTCACTGTAGTTTCGATTTGCATTTCTCTGATAATAAGCGATATTGAGCATTTTTTCATGTGCCTATTGGCCATTTTATGTCTTCATTGGAGAATTGCTTGTTTAGGTCTTCTGCCCATTTTTTGATTGGGTTGTTTGTTTTTTTGTTATTAAGTTGTATGAGCTCTTTATATATTCTGCAAGTTAAACCTTTGTCAATTGCATCATTTGTAAATATTTTCTCCTATTCTGTAGGTTGTCATTTTGTTTTGCTTATAATTTCCTTTGCTGTGCAAAAGCTTATGTTTAATTGGGTTCCATTTGTTTATTTTTGCTTTTATTTCTATTGCCTGAGCAGATTGCCCTAGGAGAACATTGCTAAGATTTATGTGAAAAGATGTTTTTGCCTATGTTTTCTTCTAGGAGGTTTATAGTGTCTTGCCTTATATTTAAGTCTTTAAGCCATTTTGAGTTTATTTTTGTGTGAGGTATGAGGGAGTGTTCTAACTTCATTGATTTACATGCTGCTATACAGTTTTTCCAATACCATTTGCTGAAGAGACTGTCTTTTCTCCATTGAATATTCTTGCCTCCTTTGCTGAAGATTAATTGGCCATAAGTTTGTGGGTTTATTTCTGGGCTCTCTATTCTGTTCCATTGTTCCATATGTCTGTTTTTGTGCCAGTACCACACTGTTTTGATTACTGTGGCTCCATAGTATTGTCTGAAGTCTGGGAGGATTATTCCTCACTTCCATTCTTTTTCTTCAGTATTACTTTCGCAATTCTGGGTCTTTTGTGAGTCCATGTAAATTTTAGAATTTTTTGTTCTAGTTCTGTGAAAAATGTCACAGGTAACTTGATAGGGATCTCATTAAACCTGTAGATTGCTTTCGGTAGTATGGCCACTTTAACAATAATAATTCTTCCAATCCAAGGGTATGGGATGTCTTTCCATTTCTTTAAGTCATCTTTAATTTCCTTAATCAATGTTTTGTACTTCTCTGTATATAAGTCTTTCACCTCCTTGGTCAGATTTATTCCTAAATGTTTTGGGTTTTTTTTTTTTTTTTTTGATATTATTTTAAAAGAGATTGTTTCTTTACTTTCTTTTTCTGATATTTCATTGTTAGTGTAGAGAAATGCAACTGATTTCTGTATGTAAATCTTGTATCCTGCTACCTTGCTGAATTTTTTTTATCAGCTCCAGTAGTTTTTGTGTGGAGCCTTTAGGGTTTTCTATACACAGTATCATGTCATCCTCATATAATGACAGTGTTACTTCTTCTCTTCCAATCTAGACCCTTTTATTTCTTTTTCTTGCCTGATTGCTGTGGCTAGAACTTCCAATACTTTGGGGTTTTTTTGTTGTTGTTTGTTTGTTTTTAACGTTTTTTTATTGATTTATAATCATTATACTTTGTGGAATAGAAGTGGTGAGAGTGGGCATCTTTGTCTTGTTCCAGATTTTAGTGGGGAGGCTTTCAACTTTTCGTTGTTGAGTATTATGCTGGTTGTGGGTTTGTCATAAATAGCTTTTATTTTGTTGAAATATATTCCTTCTATACCCATTTTGGTAAGAATTTTTATCATAAATGAATTTTGAATTGTATCAAATGCTTTTTCTGCATCTACAGAGATGATCATTTTTATCCTTTGTTGTTGTTGTTGATGTGGTGTGTCACGCTGATTGATTTGCGTATATTGAACCATCCTTGTGTCCCTGTAATGAATCCAAATTGGTCATAGTGTATGATCTTTTTTATCTGCTGTTGGATTCTGTTTGCTAATTGTTGAGGATTTTTACATGTATGTTCATCAACTGTATTGGCATAATTTTCTCTTTTGATAGGTCTTTGTTTTGGTATCAGGGTGATGGTGGCTTCATAGGATGAGTTTGGGAGTATTCCCTCCCCTTCAATCTTTTGGAAGAGTTTGAGAAGGATCAGTATGAGATCTTTCTTGTATGTTTGGTTGAGTTCCCCAGTGAAGCCATCTGGTCCTGGACTTTTGTTTGCAGGGAGGTTTTTCATTGCTGGTTCTATTTAACTTATAGTGATCGGTCTGTTTAAATGATCTGTTTCTTCCTGATTCAGTTTTGGTGGACTGTATGTTTCTAGAAACTTGTCCATTTCATCTAGGTTGTCCAATTTGTTGCCATATAGTTGTTCATAGTATTTTCTTATGATTTTTTTGTATTTCTGTGGTGTTGGTTGTAATTTCTCCATTCTCCTTTCTTATTTTACTTACTTGTATCCCCTCTCTTTTCTTCTTGGAGAGCCAGGCTAGAGATATGTCAATTTTGTTTCCTCTTCCAAAAAATCAGCTCATGGTTTGATGGTTTGACTTTTTTTCTGTTTTTGTATCTCTGTTTTATTTATTTCCTCCCTGATCTTCATTATTTATTTTTTCCTGCTAACTTCAGGTTTTGTTTGTTCTTTTTGTAATTGTTTTAGGTGGTAGCTTAGGTTGTTTATTTGGGATTGCTCTTGTTTTTTGAGGAAGGCCTATATCACTGTGAACTTCCCTCCTAGGACTGCTTTTGCTGTATCCCATAGATTTTAGGTTGTTTTGTTTTCATTGTCACTTGCCTTGAGGTATTTTTTAATTTCTTCTTTGATTTTATTGTTGACCCTTTGGTTTTTTTTTAGTAGCATGTTGTTTAGTCTCCATGCAGTCTTTTTTTTCTCATTTGTTTTTATGTGGTTGACTTCTAGTTTCATGGCATTATGGTCAGAAAAGATGCTTGAAATAATTTCTGTCCTCTTAAATTTGTTGTGGCTTCTTTTGTGTCCAAGTATGTGGTCTATCCTAGAGAAATGTTCTGTGCACACTTGAAAAGAATGTATATTCTGTTTTCGGGGGGATGTAATGTCCTAAAAATATCAACTGTTCTATTGTGTCATTTAGTATCTCCATTGCCTTATTGATTTCCTGTCTGGAAGATCTGCCCAATGATGTTAATGGGGTGTTAGTCTCCTGCTCTTATTGTGTTCCCATCAATTTCTCCCTTTATGTCTGTTAGTATTTGTTTTATATATTTAGGTGCTTTTATATTGTGTGCATATGTGTTAACGAGTGTAATATCCACTTCTTGTGTTGCTCCTTTGATCATTATATAATGTTCTTTATGACCTCTATTTTAAAGTCTGTTTTTTCTGCTACGAGTATTGCTACTCCTGCTTTCTTGTACTTTCCATTTGCATGAAATATCCTTTTCCCCTCCTTTCACTTTCTATCTATGTGTGTCCTTCACCCTAAAGTGGGTCTCTTGTCGGTAGCATATTGTAGGCTCTTGTTTTATTATCCAGTCCTGTCACTCTGCATCTTTTGATTGGAGCATTTAGTCCATAGACATTAACAATAATTATTGATAGATGCTCATTTATTGCCATTTTGAACTTTGTTTTCAAGTTGATTTGGTATTTCTTCTTTCTTTCTTTCTTTCTTTCTTTCTTTCTTTCTTTCTTTCTTTCTTTCTTTCTTCCTTCTTTCTTCCTTCCTTCCTTCCTTCCTTCCTTCCTTCTTCTTCTTCCTTTCTTCCTTTCTTTCTTTCTTTCTTTCTTTCTTTCTTTCTTTCTTTCTTTCTTTCTTTCTTTCTTTTTTGTAGTTTGATAATTTTCTTTTGTATTAGTGTCATTTCTTTTTGGTTTTTGTGACCATTGTATGTTTTTTATTTGTGGTTACCTGGTTTTTCAAATATGTTACCGCATTACTATATCTGTTTGCTTTAGGCTGGTAGTCATATAGGCTCAAACACATCCTATGAAGAAAAGAAAATCTGCATTTTCTTGCTCCCCTTTCTCGCCTTTTATGATTTTGATGTTCTCTTTTATATCTTCATGTTTATTCTATTGCATCTCATTGTAGTTATCACGTTTCCAATTATGATTTTCTCTTTTCTATAGCTTCCTACTTCTTTTCTATTTAGGGTAGACTTTTCAGTATTTCTTTTAGGATAGGTTTCATATTGCTGAATTATTTTAGTTTTTGCTGTCTGTGAAATTCTTTGTCTTTCCTATTCTAAAGGAAAGCCTTGCTGGATAGAGTATTCTAGGTTGCAGCTTTTTCTCATTCAGGACTTTAAATATATCTTGCCACTCCCTTTTGGCCAGCAGTGTGTGGATAGAGAAATCAGCTGAAAGCCTTATGAGGGTTCCCTTGTAATTAACTCTTTGTTTTTCTCTTGCTGCCTTTAGAATCCTTTCTTTATCTTTAACTTTGGCCATCTTATTTATAATATGTCTTGGTGTAGGTCTGTTTGAGTTCTTCTTGTTTGGGACCCTCTGTGCTTCCTGTACTTGGATATCTGTTTCCTTCTCTGGGTTTGGGAAATTTTCAATCATGATTTCTTCAAATATCTTTTCAATCCCCTTTTCTCTTTCTTCTCCTTCTGGGACCTCTAATATGCATAGATTGGAATGCTTTATGTTAACCTGTAGGTCCCTTATATTGCTTTCATTAGTTTTCATCTTCTGTCTGCTGTTCTGATTGGGTGATTTCTGTTATCTTGTCTTGTAAGTCACTTGTTCTTTCCTCTGCATTGTCTAGTCTGTTTTTGACTGCCTTTAGCTTGGCTTTTACCTCAGCAATTGAATTTTCTGATTTTCATTGGCTCCTCTTTATAGTTTCTATTTCCTTTTTATAATATTTTGCATTTCTGTTCATGGTCTCTCTTATTTCCTTAAGTGCTTTTATCACCCCCTCTTTGAAGTCATGATCTGGTAGAGTGTTGAGGTCTATTTTATTATTCATTCTTGCAGGGTACTTCTCTTGTTCTTTTAACTGAGAGTGATTCCTCTGCTTCATCTCATTTATATTTTTCTGACTCTATGGATTTATGGGTATCAGTTATATACGGTGGTCTTGAAGGGCTGTATTTTTGTTTGCCTGTTTGTTTGTTTGTTTTGAAGTGGGAATGTTCCTGTGTAGACTGTGAGCGTCTCATAATTTTGTCAGGACGCTATTTTTAGTATGGATGGTTGCCACGTCTTTCTTCCATGTGTGTTGGCTGTTATCCCTTTGATTGCGGATGTGGTCGGTATTGTGGTGATTAGAGCCTGCCCTCGTTATTGAGCGGTGCCTCCTTTTTATTCTGTGGTTGTCACAGTCTTGACAGGGGTCGGATCTGTTCTCCCGTTGTTGGAATAGAGGCTTCCAGACCCATTTCTGAGCTGTTGTGTGTGGTATGCAGGTTGGAGCACTTCAGCTAAAAGAGGAGCCACCAAGTAGTCCTCCTCAGGAGATGTCCACTGGATAGTGCCCTCTGTGGTGTTGTCTATCACTTGTTATGCAGGCTTACAACATATGCTTGTTGACACCGCCCTTATACCTGCCTCAGCCACGGGAATGTCGGCCACCCGCTCTAGTGTCCCCAGGTTCTGCACCAGTAGAGCCGGTGCAGATCTACCAATGTCAGGCACTGGGACCTACCAGCGTGCACGTGCGGTCACGCATCGGTCTGCCGTTCACAGAGCCAGCACAGCCCGCAGCCCCATCTGTGCACAGCACGCAGACCTGCTGTCGATGCCAAACCCATGCCGCCATGTGCTGGAACTCTGCTTGTTCATCCTAGAGGCATGGATCTGCAAAGATGCCAGTGGAGCAAGTCTGCCACTGCTGCCTGGGGCTAGAATCAAATCTAGTCCTACTTGTGAAATTATGGGGCCCCTAGGTACGGATTCAGGTTTCAGCCGCACCTCCACCTGGGAGCCACGCGCCAGTGAATGTATCCCTCTGGAGCTAGCCAAGAAGATGGCTAAGTCTGAGCCCTACCTGTCTTCTCTGGAGAACACCTGCCAGCTGTGGTGCTTTTTTATGGGGGTCCCAGGATGTTGCACACACTCCCAGCCACAGCCTGTACTGCACTCCAGGCCCCTGTAGCTGCCTCTGTGTGATCAGCCCCCGTCCTCTCCCCTGGCTCTTCTATGAAAGACAGAGCTCCAGCAGCCAGCCCTGGTCCACCCCTGCCAGCTCACACATCGGGCTAGGGGTCATGGGGACCCGCTGTGCTGGTGTATCTCAGTTCTTTCTGCCAAGCAGCTGCTGCTTTCTCCTCTGAACCTCAGAAGCTCCCTCTCTGTTCCCTCTGACCTCCGAGCTGGAGAGGGGGCATCCCAGAGTGAGGGTACCTTTGCTGCTCCTCCCTGTAGGACACAGGTCCTGCGCCAATTTCCTTTTCCTTTTTTTTTTTCCTCCTACTTGTTTTTGTGAGAAATCTTGTATTCCTGAAGCAAGAGATACTCTGCCAAAGCTCAGTGGGTATCCCATGCAAACTGATTAGTCCATAGTTGTAATTCTTGGTGTATTTGTGGGAGAGGATGAGTTATGGATCCTTCTACTCCACCATCTTGGCAATCCCCCTAATTGTCTTAATGATTTTCTTCCAGATGAAGATGAGGATGAAGATGATGAAGAAGATTTTGAGGATGACGATGAATGGGAAGACTGATCTATATATTATATATATATATATTTTTAAGGTGAAATACTAAACACTACTTTCTGTCTATGGATTCTGTAAAATTATCATGTAAATGTTCTACCAATTTGCTGTATATTTTTGTTGCCTTTTTTGCTTTTTTTTATTAATCTGTGCAATACCTCATTTAATCTGTAAAGGTTTGTCATAATTCTCTGCAAAGCTACTCCCTGTTACTGTGTGCACGTTTACACCAGGATGCTCACTTAATTTGTGAATATTTTTCATTCCATCAACAAGGGAGTTTAAATATTATATGTGAGACTGACAAAAACCTTAATGTAATTTAGTTATAATGCCAGAAGGAAAACACTATTTTCATACCCTACTTTTTCTGAACCTAAATTTTCTTATTAAAATCTAGTATAGCACTACATTCTTTTTTAAGTGATGCAAACCTTAGTTTATTTAGCCCCTTCATTTTGAACACATGCTACATGAGTGTTGAAGCTGATACATTGCACAGTTTTCTAGACATCACTACACTGATGCAATTCTCAAATTTTAGCAATATGTTCTACATAAAATCACTACAGTGATGCTAGTTGCGAAAAAGAGTAACACACCTCTTACAGCAATATTGCCTCTTACGGTACAGAAGTGTTATTTGGAGGCTGGAATTATTAGGAGCCCTTGCGTACCTATACTTGACTGAGGTTATTTTTATGCTATAGCAAATATGGCAGGCTCTTTTTGGCAGAAATTTAAAAAATATTTTTGGTTATTATTAGGAAACAAAAGCTAAGTTGTTGAAGTTTGGGGATCTTAGGGATAATTTTATTCTACATGAACTAAAGGAGGCTGTACATTATGATTACTTAAATATTTGGTTAATATACTATACAATCAGAACATTATAAAAATGATGTGGTATTAGTATTTTTATTTTACAGTTATTTGCTGAGGTATTCAGAGAGCCCAACCATAGAAATCTTACCTAGTTGGCAAAGGTATATGCACTGTAATGCTGACTCTATTATGCTATTTTTTTTAATTTTGATAATTTTGCAAGGTTTTTGTCAAATGTTAGGTGAAGGGTTACATTTTTCTTAGAAAATTGGTGGTCCCAATGTCAAATTTCTTGGAACGCATAATTGAGTGACAGATTTTTAAAAAAAAAATAAACTTTACAACCTGCACATTTGTTATGTATGCTAAATGATGTGTTAAAATTAGGGTTTCCTTGCCTCTCTACAGTACACTAGTCTGCCTAAAGGTGGTTGATTCATATTTATAGCATTATATCATACCTACCTACTTTAAATTTTAGGTAGAAAAATGATCTGATTTAAATACAGACACATATTTTTCTCACATTGAGTCATATGCAGAATGTAGTTCCAAGTGTATTTCATTACTGTAGTCACAATATCCAACTAAAAATTAAGCTCTCTATAATTGTACCGACCAAAATCTAGTATTGGCATGATCTTTGCAGGCTGGACCTGCAAGATGTAGCTTGAATTTTAACCAGTTATCACATTATCTCTAGTGATCATGCATCTAGTTATCATAAGAAATAATTTAAAAGGTTCTGTTGCTGAAAGCAGTAAGTGGTACAGTAAAATAGTTCTAAGTTATTCAAAGAATGTTACCTTCCTTGCAGGAGTAATTTAAGCACATGGAAAAGATTCTAGACTTTTTGCTTCTTGCAAAAACAGTGCCCTCTGCTGCTGGAAACCTTTTTCTGCTTACTCTCATTTTTATTGTGGCTTGAAGCTCTGTGGGTCTGGTGTGGATGAGGCTGGACAACTACTAACCAATAAAATTAGGAATTTGTGCAAATGGTAAATAGAACATTATAGCTCTTTTAAGTAATATTAAACATCTTCCTTTTTTTTTCTTTTAGACATAAATCTTTTTTGATCTCTTAGAAATATCTTTAAAGTAATGCCAATTTAAGCTCTCTCTTAACTTTTGGGCAAGGAATTCAGGATTTTCGAGCTAACTTTAGTATGATAAAGATTTATCAGGAGCTGCTCTGAGCAGAGAATATCAGTTCTTCAAATTAGAAACACAAGTTGAAACATGTAAGATGAGTATAATATTTGCCAATGATAATTCAGTTTATTCTTTCTTAAAGAAAAAAAAAAGACTTTTTGTTGTTGTTGCACAAAGTCTAATTACTATTGGTTGAAACAGCAGCTGTGGAATTCAGTCCAGGCATGAAGACTGACTCCACTTGAGATGTACAGGTTGCATGTTTCAGCCCTCCACCACCTTGCACTGTGACAGCACTGTACATGTGTGTTGTCTGAAGCCTCCCACCTATGCTCCAGCTAAATTGTTGTCTGGTAGCCTTCGCACTTAACAAACTAGCATGAGGCTTTTTATATCTAAATGCTACGTGATAGACAATTTCAGCTAGCCACATATTGTATGTATGAGATTCATAAAGACTTTCAATCATTCATTTCCATTTATCAACTGAAATTTTGTTTAGTATGTGAAAAATTTTTTGAAATGTATAGTGAATAGGATGTTGCACTGGTGGCAATTCATCATGAAGCATAATAAAATTAATTTGACCCAAATAGTATAAAGTAGTGTGGTTTTTATTTGTTTATTGTTGAGATTAATATGGGTAAAAAAAAGATATTAAACTGTAGAGTATAGAAACAGGTTCACAGCAGTGAACGGTAATGGTCGGAGTTTTCAGCTCACCACCTGCCCTGAGAGTCGGAGTGTGCCGTTGAAAAAACATGATGAGCAGAAGAATGTTACACTCTGTTCTGCTGGGAAACGTGGCAGCTGCTCGGCTGTCCTTCTGGGAGTCACTGCTGCGTATACGGAGCATTCACATTGCAAGGTCAAACTGGAACTCACACACCAAAAATGTTGCAGTTTCCTAGATCAGAATGAAACTGGAGTTCACTGGTAGTTTCAGTCAAAGCCAAGCATGGCAGCAGTTCATGTGGAACAGAAATAGCTGTTAATAAACGGTGTCAGAGATGGTGCTTTTTAAACAGGAAGCTCAGTTTTTGATAAACAGAATTTTTTGTTCTATTGACCCTGGCATAAGTGGGTGTCTGAAGATTAAACTGAGTTATGGAATCCAGTGTGTAGGATGCTGCAAAATGCCTTCTAAGAGCTTTAGTCGAATTTAAACATTTCAAGAATAATATGCCCTGTTAAAAATTTGTTTCTGTTGTACACATGTGAACGCTTAAGAATGTATTAACCATACTTAAAAAAAAATGTAAGTGCCTCAGAATTGCTTTTGTCACATATTTACTTAATCAATGAAGAAATTCCTGAAATAACTTACTCTGCTTTAGGAATGGAATTCTCAAAGGACGAGTATAGGGATAAGGCCTATTTATAGTACAATAGAAAATTCTTAATGGAAAAGTTGAGAAATTTTATTTTGCACACTTACCGACACTGTCACATCACATCTCCAAAACACAGCATACTCTATAATCTCCTGGTCTTTTATTCATGGATTTTTTTTTTTAACTTTGCCTTTTAGTGAAGCCACTGGAAAAAGGTATAACTAGGCTGTTATGAATATGATGGGGAACGAACTTTGCAGTTAATGCTAAGACTGCCTTTTCAACCCATTGAAAATTTGGGCTTTATATCTAGATAAATCAGCCTTAACTTAAAAAAAATTTTTTTTTAAATATATACCAGTGATGATACTAGCTATTGATACATACAGTATTAAATTTTACACAAGTCCAGTGTAAGTCTAAACTGGTCATGTGTACCCGTGTCAAGATTGACAAATCAAGATTTGAATAACACATGATTATTTTGAGTAATATACAATAGTATCTTATAGGTAATTTTTAGTTTAGTCAGATACTTGTGTCCTAGGAGATTTCTAGTAAATTTGAAGTACTCCCTTAATTTTTTAACAACGACAAAAATTTCTTACACTTACCTTAGTAAAGATTTTTTTTAAAATTTTTTTCTAAGAGGAAGTCCAGTTTTAGTATCAAATTGCATTATGGAACTTGAAGTTCCAAGTTTTATATTGACATTTTCTGTCTTGAATTGGTTGGCATGTCTTGACCTAAATTCAGTTTTGACTTAGTTATTGCTAGACGTGTAAGAATTTTCATCAGGGCCTAAAAATCTAAGACTTTAAAAATCGGTATCACCTTATTTAAACAACTCTTTACTAAAATGTAACAGTGAAATAAGACATCCCCTCCCTTCTTAAACCTAAAATACTTATTTCACAACTGAAAGCCAGTAGGAGACCATTGACTTATATCAAGCCCAGTCTCATTTCCTGGGTGAGGGGGCATTGCCTGATGACCATTAGAGCTAATATTAGAAGGTAGATCTGACTATTAGGTCAGTTGCTCTTTTTCATACACCATAATAATTTTTTTCAATTGAAGTATAATCAGTTTACAATGTTGCATCAATTTCTGGTGTACAGCATAATGTTTCAGTCATCCATATACATACATATATTCCTTTTCATATTCTTTTTCATTATATCAATACAAACTTGAATATAGTTCCATGTACTATACAGTAGAAACTTGTTTATCTATTTCCATAATACTGTTTTATCCTTGTTTTCTCTGTGTTTCTTAAGTTGTGGATAAATTGCAGATTTACTTTGTTTCTGAAAGATTTATGGTTACGAATTTCACCCTTTCTCATGTCATCTGGATGTTGATAGAAGGCAGCAGCTTCTTGTTCCTGTTGTCTCCGCCCGGGAAAGCTGGCTTGCTTTGAGGAACCGACCTCTGACTCTGAAGCATGTGATTGTATTTTGGCTCAGTGATGGCAGTCATCCCACGTTGTCCGAGCATTCAGTCATCACAGGACACTCCTGTCAGTTAGTACTGGGTTGAAATGAAATTCAGCCTTTTATTCTACATGCAAATTACTTTGATTAGTTTCTCATGGATGTAAGTGGGCATTGCCTTTATTCAAATGTAAGTATTTTGTAAACCCTTACAATCAACTGCCTGACAGAAAATTACTTTGAGAATGTATTAACCTTTATGTATAATTTTCAGTCAACCAGCTGTACTGTCAATTTAAAGACCGGGAGTTCTTCCAAGGAGCACAAGGACAAACTGAACACTTTAAATCCAACTTCCTGGTTTTCTTATTAGTGAGATGGAGATTCTGATTTGGTTGCATACACTTTGTTCATCTTTATTGCACCAGAGGCAGGAAAATAAAAAGTACAGTTAGCATTCATGGTGTTGGAAGAAACTAAGGAAAAGGAAAAGGCATGATCATGTTCAGTTTAACTGTAGGGAAACAAATCCACAAAGCTGTTCGTAATGTCTCAGTGTAACAGTTGTCTGTAGGTGTAACTTCTTGCCTTCAAATCAGCTTCTGGGCCTAAAAAGAAACAAACTTTCTTTTTTCCTTTCATTTTCTCTTTTTTTCTCTTTCCTTTCCTTTTTTTAAAGTGGGAGTCTAAGGAGGCAGAAAAAGGAGAATTTGTGTCTGTAAGCAGATTTTTGTTTTAAGATTGGAGTTGGGAGAACATTTAGCAATTAAAATTAAGAAATGTATTCTAATCTCTGTTTTGAAGGATGATAGCTAGTTAGGGAGAAGCTGATGAAATAGAATATTGGGGGTTTGTTTGTTTATTGAGCAAGGACGTAAATATAGAAGGGCCAACTTCTTAGTTGTATATTCAGCTAAAGCCCAATTTATACTAGTCCATCCAAATGGAAAATTCAGTAATTGTTTTCTTTTTTTAAAGACTTTTCTTAACTTTGTTGTGGATATTTGCCAAAAGTTGTGATGTAGTTAACAGTAACACTTAAGTACTTATGAGAGTCTAATTTAACAAGCATAGTCCTGGAATTGCAACCAGTTTCCAAGCCACGTGAAAATGGATTCTTTAAGTGGTCTTGCTTTGTCCATGCTTGAATGCCTCTGGACAACTGTAGGTCTGTTTATCAGAACTGTGCTGCCTCAAGATGTTTAGAAAGTTTAAGAAGATTCTGAGCCAGAGGATCGCTTTAGATCTGTACCAGTGCCCCAGAATTTCACAACCAACATGTCTGGGTCAGCCTAACATGGTTTATACCAGTTAGACCACGAGCAAAGAGAGAAATTCTACACACAACCAGAGCTCTTCCAGCATCCTTCTCTTTACTTTCCACTTTCATCACTGTTTTCTAGAAACCAGCAGAACAACAGAAGAACTGGTTTGATGGGAGTCATCATAGTCAGCCCTCTTTCTGCAGGTTTCACATTCTTGAAAGACATCGGGCCAACCGTATTCACTGTCCTACACCATTTTATATGAGGGACTTGAGCAGCCATGGATTTAGGCATCCACGGAGGCTCCTGGAACAAATCCTCTGCAGATACTGAGGGACCGCTGTGTGTTTTCATGTATTTTTCTTCATTTCCCAGCTATCTAAATATTAAACCAATCATTATTCCATTGGCTATTCCAGTAGCCTGCTTAGGAGAAGAAGGGTAGGGAGAAACATGCATTTGAGTTCAGTTTTGATTCTGTAAAGCTTACTTCTCTAAACATAATGTACAGTTGAACTCAAATGGGATTTAGTGATTGTTGGAAAAAGACAGGAAAACTTGTAGAAGAAACATGGTGGCATTTTTTCCGCTGCATGGCTGGTAAACACTTAGATGCAGCATTGTCTTCATACCTTGGTCTCGGCTTATGATATGTGGTAAGTTATAGTGGCAGTAGTGACCTCACATACGAGCTGTCCAACATTATTAATAAAACCTTGGAGTGTATTTCAACTTGTGAAAACCACTGCTGTATCTTTATGTTGATCAGATTTTCTGTAAAACTAATGCTAGGGATGAGCATTGTAGAAACTGTAAAGGAAATTTTTGGAGAATTTTGCCCCAAAAGCTTTCAAATACACAAGTTTCTTAAATATTAGTAGCAACTGGTAAATCAAGCAAGAAGAAACAGGAACATAAGGAAATGTTCTGTATCCTGTTCCCGAGTCTTCGAAAATTCCCAGACATCTTATTTTCAGAGCTACTAGGTGAAGGCACTTGAATCCAAGTGTTACCCTAATACCCTATCCTAAACCAAACTATTTTAAATGATTATTGTTACTTGTAAGTAATTACTGTAAGTTGGAAGTAGGCCCCAGAATAAAACAAATCTCTCATTCTATGTATTAATATAGCTCTAGATCAGGTTAATAGAGGAAATTCACATGACCACTCAATTCTAAAGACCCACTGAGAAGTCACCACCCCACCCTGCCTGCCAGCTCCTTAGCAGGTTTTTGCAGTTTATTAAATTACCTGGACACAATTATTTTAGGAATAGAAGGTATACTCATGACCAATTATGAAAGAATAGCTAAAAGGCACGCATTGGTGAAGAAGACAGGAGGGCTGGAAAAACCTTGACACTAAATGTTGGAGATAATTTGTGTGGGTCCCCGTGGTTGAGGCCCCATGAGCCACTTCCAAACCTGTCTCCAACTGGTCACAGGGGCCTTGGGGCCACTTAATATTATTTAAGGAATGTCCTTTGTGTTAGTGTGTATGAGCAGGAATATTTACGTATATTGATGTATATAAATGTATTTATGGAACCACTTGGAGTGGTGGGAATTAACAACTTGCTCAGGTACGAGGGGGAGGAATTAGTGCACAAGTTCTCAGCTGACTCTGTTTAGATTGAGAAATAGCATTTTGGCCATAGGTTATGATTCTTAGGAAGTTTACATGACTGCACTCAACATCTAACGAGAAAAGGTGGGGAAAACAGGAAAATGTAGGGGAAAGATTCACATTTGTAATCATTACCCACAAGATTGGCAGTGGGCTTAGTGGCAAAAACAGGCTAGTTTGAAGATTTGGTGAGTACAGGCTGTTTTATGCAGGATGTTAATATCAAATTGCTGTAAGATTTATCCCTAAATATGACAAGAGCTTAAATCACTGATTAATATAGAAAATATCTTTTAAGAGTTTGTTTTTTTTTTTTGTCAATGCTAAGTCAGCATTTCTCCATGACTGTTGCTTCTCTTATAATTGGGCAAAAGGACCAACCATTAGACGTAGAATTTTGGACATGCAAAATTTCAAAATCCAACACACTGTTCAGTGAAATGCAGGTGCTGATAACATTTAGACTATCATCTATTTCTTCTCGAATTACTGGCTTGAACAAATGTGCACCTTTACACGGTATTAATTGACTTAGAGCTGTTCTGGCAAATCTTCTGGAGGAACAAAACTAACGCTAAGTAGAGTTCAGAGTACAGAAAACTCTTCCCCAAGTTGTTTGGCTTCCATACCTGAACTCTCAGAGGAATTTTTTTCATGGCATCTCCCCAAGAGGTAGAAAATACTACACAATGTTGAACAGGAAACCAGAAGAGACAACAGAGCTCAGAAAATTACGAGGGAGGGCTGCTTCCAAGTCTTTATTACTGCTTGTCTTGGAAGCACTGTCCCCTTAAATCATGCTCCAGCTTTCCTCTTTCTCTATTAAAGCAATAACCTCCATTCTGCTTACACTCCTAGGAATTATCCAATATAATTTTTTGTTTGTTGGTTTTATGGTTCCTGCCATTCCCTCCTACATCCCTCCCCCATCACAGAAATTGACAGTAACTGGGAATTCAGAGGGCTAGGGGTATAAAATGCACAGAAGAGGATTTGCTTTGGCATGTGTGGGTTCCTGAAACTTGTGAGTTGACACGGGTTTGGGGAGCACAGTGGAAATTACATGGACTTCTTGTAAGTAATAAGAGGAACACTTCCAAATATTGGTTCTGCTTTGTAGGGGCAGTACATTACCAGCCCACACCAAGTGTTTTTCTAGCAGAGCTGTCCCCAGAGGGCACAGTTAACGCCTGCCCACTTAGTTTGCAATTCCCAGTGTAGACAGCTCTCTGACTTCCTCAGGGAGGCATCCCCTAGCCCTGTCTCCTTTCTGCAGAGGGTACTGTAATGTGAGCACCCAGCTACTTTCAGACCAGGCTACTTTTGATGATAATGATGAAGTCATTTAAAGGGGCTTCCGGAAGTCCATGGCCGTGCTTACTTCACTCCCAGACCTCTCATCACTGAGATTTTTTTTGTCGAGAAAAATCATGTTTAAAAGGATCCATTGTAATACTAACTACTGTTTATTGGAACGCTTATGAAGTATTGGGCATGACATGAAATGTTTCACATGAGGAAGTTACTATCCCAATTTTTGAGCCAAGGCAAATGAAACTTAGGTTAAATAATTTGCACAAAGTTAAACAGTAAATAACAGAGCTGAGCATCAGACTTGGGTCTGTCTTAATACAAAGGATGTACCCTCAACCACTATAGTTCCTCTGCCTCCTACGTGTGTCAAGATACCAGTAACGACCCAGATAAAAAATTAAAATACTACTCCAATATCCTTACTGCAGATGTAGAAGGCTTGGGGTTGTTCTGCTTTGGCACATGCAAAGACCCAAAAGGAAGTGCTGTCATTCTCTGTTTTCCAAAAAAAGAAAAAGGCAGATAGGAAAATATGTTATAATCATGCAGCTAAACCAGCAGCTGCTAAAGCAAGCCAAGGCAAGTTTTGAGACGAGTACAGCCTGAGAATTTTGGAGCACTCAGTGAATAGAATCTCTTTTATAATTTGTTTGTTTGTTTGCTCATCTCCAATCCCCAGTTCTCCTTCTATCACCATTAAAATATTTTTTCCGCTGAAACCCTAGATTAGGTAACTGGCATGTCTGGGTAATCCCAAATGCTTAATAAATGATGACACGAGAATTTATTTGGAATTACCTCAGAATCCTCTCAAGTTCAAGTCATCTCTGTCAGCGCGTCTTCTTCCCTTAAGCATTTTCCATTTATTTCATGTTTTTATCACCCCCATGGTGACTTTTAATTTACGAACATCGTATATGGAGAAAAAGTGGGATTTGTTTTGGCTTTTTTTTTTTTTTTTTGCTTATGTTAAAAATGACTTGCATTTCTTTAAAAATAAATTTTATTAATAAAAAGCTTTTGGAGTAAAAGCAGTTACCATTCCACCAAGTCCTGACAGGTCAGGATTCTTGTTAAACTTCCTATGAGCATCTCTGAGAAGAGTCACCAAAAATTCTTGGCAGCATTTAGAGAAAAATAAATAAGTGCATTAGTGAGTATTATCTTGCTTCTCCTGAATGTGAGATTTTTCAGCTGTCTGCTGGTCTCCTGCAGGGGCTACACCTCCCAATTGATAACATGTTGATAAAGCGAGGGCTACAGACCAAAGTACTTCTAGAAAGACATTCACAAACACATATAAATAAATGTATTCTCCCTCTGACTCTTCCTTTAAATGTAAAAAAAAAAAAAGCTCAGTTTTCCCAATTTTGCTTCAATGTAAAGAATTCCCCTTAGCTGCCTTTTGTTGGATTATTGGTTCACATGACTGTACTGGGTTTTTTAAAGTAAAGTTTTATTTTTTATTGAAGTGTGGTTGATTTACAATGTTAGTTTCAGGTGTACAGCAAAGTGATTCAGTTTTACAGATACACGTATATATGTATATATGTTTTCAGATTCTTTTTCATCATAGCTTATTACAAGAAATTGAATATAGTTCCCTGTGCTATATAGTAGGTCCTTGTTTATCTATTTTATATGTAGTAATGTGTACCTGTTAATCCCAAACTCCTAATTTATTCCTACCCCCTCCCACCACACCTTTCCACTTTGAATGTACTAGTTTTTAATCTGAGGTGCCGAGCCACTCAGCCCCAGCTTGGAGGGAAGTTAATGCATGTTACACTCAGGGAGGGCACCTTTCAAATTCTAACCTGAGGCTGACTGTAGATCATTTGTTTCTGTGCTCATGTAACAATGATTACGCAGATGGATCATCGGAGACTCCATCCAGGGAGAGAGAGAATTTAGCCGCTGTGCCAGTGACAACAGGATTTTGATGAGGAGATTGCTAGACTTTTCAATTATATGTCTAATTTTTAAAAAAAAAGATTCTAAATATGTAACCCCACAAAATTTGTGTTGCTAAGAAGCTGTTTAATTTGTAATAAAGACTATATGGCTAATTACACAAGGTTTCAATCTGGAACAAGTGATATTAGTTGTCTGAAAATTAGTGCCGAATAGCCAACGCACAGATAATATATCAAAGTAAAAAACTTCTGCTTCAGAGCGTCAATTTGTCTAATGAATTCAAGAGTTAGGGTCTTAGAGGTTATACTGATTTTACCTCTGGATGGTTTATGTAGAGAACAGGACTTCCATTCACCAGTTGTCAGTCCTCAGTTTACCCGAATGCTGTCCCAGTGTATCCTGCACAGCCACTCAAGACGGCATCCTGACCACAGCCCCCTGATCGCAGGTGGAAAAGGGGTTGGGCGAGTCTTGGAGGGAGGAGTGGATGCAGATACCATCAGACTCTGGCCCTGCAATGTGCACTGATGGAATGCTTACCAGTGGCTGCTCCTTGGAGCCCCTACCCTTTCATAGACCCTGAGACCACTCCTGTCTATATAGCTCGTAAACCTCATTCTCAACCATGATCCTTTTGGATCACCCTTTGGCCACCCCAGGAGGAACGCTGAGAAGCTACTGTCCTGTTTTTAATTCATGGTGGTTGAGCAGCTTATTATGTCCATCTATTCAAATACATGTATTGAGTACTTGCTGTTTATTAGGCACAAAGATAAGACAAAGTCCCCGATCTCCAGGTAGTAGAATCCAGTAGGATGGTAGGAAGATTAAGACATGTACACAAACAGCATATAATCCAAGGCAAAATGTATTGTGAGTCCGTGGAATATAGACTGTAACAGGAGCAGGTGTTGCAGAAAGAGGATGAGTCCAGCCTTCAATATATTGTGTCTGAGGCACCTGTCCATCTCAGTGCATGGGCTTAGAATCATGGGGGTTGTATTTTGCTGGAGGTAAGGATTTGGAGGTTATGTGGTACCAGTGGAATTTAAAGATGAGTTTGGATGAGGTCACTCAGGGAGAGTGTGGAGAAGAACAGAGACTTCTTTAAAACATGCTCTCCATAGGTCAATAAGCTACTCATCTTTCAAGATCTCTTGAAGGTAAGATGGTATGTGAAGGGTGTGTGTCAAGAGGGGACATCACTGGTTCAGGGAACTGCAGGCTGCTCAGTACGGCTTGAGAACAGGGTACACGAGGACAGATGAGGCAGAAAGATCATCAGGGCTATGTTTGCCAGGCCAAGGGATTTGACCTTTATTTCTGCAGAAGATGGGTTACACCGAAGAATTTCAAGCAGGTGACTGATGTGATCAGAACTGCATTTTGGAAAAATGTCACTATGGCACATTGAAGACAAACCAGGGGTGAGTGAGAATGAAGACAGAGAAAACAGTTAGGAAGCACCTGGTTAGGTACCAGTTGGGATGAAACCAGTTTTGAAGCAACAGTCCAGATAACAGAGAGTGGGTGACTCAACGCTGGCTTTTGTGGTAGTCAGGGAAGGGATATGCCATTTCCAAGGGGAGAAATTCTATTTACAACCATAACATTAAGGTGGGTCCTGTTAAACAAAAGCCTCTTTAGATCTGCACCACTCTGACCAGTTTGGATACGCAGAGGGAGACTGGAGCTGCTCTTTGGCAGGGGGTTAGAGAGAGCTGAATTTGCTGTGCATGATGGGGCAAAGAGAATTCAGAATTCCCAGGAATGAGTTAGGAGGATAATAATGAGTATGAATCATGAGAGGAGCAGTGGAAGGACTGACAAACCAACAAGAAAATGCAAACTATTTTATGGGGTAAAATAGCCAGTGGGGAAAAAATTCTCAGTAACTAAATTCTGTGAAGTATGTGCTTTCATAGTCTCTGCTCTGTCTGTTCTGGCCTCTCCACACCTGCACAGAGTTCACAGTTTGTCGGCATTCCTTCATCCCTAGATCATTACAATGGCCCCCTAACTGGTCTTCGTGCCACCAGCCTGGGCCTCACTGAGTCCATCCTTCTGTCTGATACACAAGCCATAATTTTGTAAAGCCAATATAGATAAACATCATGTCACTTCTTGTCTGGAAATCCTTGGATGCTCCCCACGACTTTCATAATGAAGTCCACATTCCTTAGCTTAACGCTAAGTGGTTCAGGATGGACTACTTTGACTCTCGGCCCATTCCTGACTTTTCCTTCAGACAGAGAAAATTGCATGGACTTTCTGAAATGCATCTTACTAATGCATGCCTCTGTGGTTCAGAGAGGCATATAATTTGACTGAGAGAAAACTGGTCAACGTGACAATTTGGTGGAAACCTAATTTCCAGTTTCGGTGCACCACAGTGATGGTGCCCTCACATCTCTTGTCTATCTGGGAGATGGCTTCTCAGCGGTGACTTTTTTCAGTCAATCATTTCTTCTGAGGGCTTTTTGGAAAAGTTAAGTTAGAATAACTCAAAGGGGTAAGTTGGAACAAACTAAATATCCAGCAATAGAGAACTAATCAAAATAACCTGAATATCCAATTATTGAAATTGCTTAAATAAAATACGGTGAGTTATGTAATGGTATGTATGCCTATCTTCCCCTTTACATAGGAAACATAGTTATATGTGTGTTTAAATATGCATTAAGAAGGATCTAGAAGGTCATCAGTAGTCTTGTGTGGCTGGTTTTTGAGGGACTCTTTATGTTTTCTATCTGTATCTTCTGATTTTTCTTAATGATTACATACCAGTTTTGTAAAAAGGAAAGACCACACAGAAACTATATACTAGTACTGTTCTTAATCCACCCAAAATTATCAATACTAGAAAAAAGAATTATTAATAAAAATATTAACTCTTTAGCAAATTCTTGTTTTTATAGAACTACCTTAACCCTATGATTTTCTACCACTTTCTATAATACACTGTTTTCTCAAAATTAAATGACTCCCCTCATTCTCCACCCCTATCATGTGATTCCTTTTATAACGTGGCATCTTCTCTGTTCTTTTGAAAGTCCAAAGCAAGTGTCACCTTCTCTGAGAAGCTTTTCTTGACCCCTTATCTGCTTTTGGTCGAGGGTCTATAGTAAACTGTGGTCAAATCTGTCCGACACCTATTTTTGGACAGCCTGCAGACCAAGAAGAGTTTTTACATTTTTCTAGTGGTTGGAAAAACCCAAAAGAAAAAAATTAATAACACATGAAAATTACATGAAACTTACATTTTAGTGTCCATAAATAAGGTTGCATTAGAACCCAGGCATGCTAATTCACTTAGGTGTTGTCTGTGGCTGTTTTCGCCCTACAGTGGCAGAGTTGAATAGTCGTGATAGAGACCAAATAGCCCACAAAGTCTAAAATATTTAAATTTTTTATATGGTCATTTGAATATCTCTGGCTCTTTACAGGAAAAGTTTGCTAACACCAGCTTTAAGTGATTGGGTTTCCTCAGTGCCCACAGAGGACCCTACACCTGCCTCTGACTCAGTTCTTCCCCCACATTCTGGAAGGAATGGTTTTCTTGGGATCCCCACTGCTCTGAGGTGGAGGCCACTTTATAATTCAACTTGGTCTCCCCAGCATGGAGCAGAGCGCCTCATACTCAGGAGGCACTTGATAGACAGATGATGCGTGAAGAAACGGTGTCAGCTCCCACCCCTGGAAAGTGAGTGGCTGGAAGGCAGGCATTTTATCTCCTCTGTTCACTGTCCTTTGTTCACTGCACATCTTTAGAATCTAGAAGAGTGTCTGGAACACGGAAGGCACTCAGAAAATAGTTGTGGAAGCTCAGTGCAGCAGTCTTGGTACCGTTTTCTGAGTTTTGTAATTCTTAAGTGAATTCTTTGACATCTGCTATTTGACGATTGGGGGAGATAAAACCCCACCCTCCAGACCTCAGGGAAGCAAAGAAAAGACAGTCTGACCTTGTCATGAGAGGAAGTGGTTAAGAGGTCTTTTCAAGGACATAACGACCTCCCACAGGCTTCAGTGCCTCTCAGTATGGGCACCGCAGTCTGTCCTTCCCTCTTCCTCTCACTCGCTTAGAGTAGCTATGTCAGGGCAGGTATTAAATCATGATCCTGCTGACACCGAGTTATTGAATCCTTGTGGCAGCAGGGCTCACAGCACAGACTGAGACTCAGCACCCTGGCCCTGGTTCAATCAGGATGAGGTGTACTTTAGGAGATTAATGTGCAGATATAAATCATGGTCTAAACACTTCATCTGGTCTTGGACAACCTCTCTACCAGTGAGTGGAACCCTCTTGATAGACAATGGACTGACTTGTTTCCATATCAGCTCTGTGAGTTTGTAGGAAAGACGGACTGAGAATCTCTGTTCAGAGCTGAAGAGTCACGGCACCTTGCATGTTTACAGTGCTGTATTTGAGATCATATTCTAGAAACGCTTCTCCTGAATGATGAATGTGCCACCTTAGTATCTGACCATATCATACTTGTCTTATTATGAGCTTTATAATATTTGGTTTTGTAAGTTGAGTGTGAGGATCTCTATCTTCATGGACATTTTGTGCAGGACTTCATAAGCACACACTGCTCTCTCCTGAAGCCCCAAAATGTCCCGCAAAAAGTCTTTTAAAATACAAGGGAGAGAATATTTGTCTCCCAATCACTCTCATCCCAGTCTCCCCAGTCCCAGCAGCTCCCGGCAGCCCAGGAACGAACCTTTCCCTCCTGGCTCTGCACACCCTCTTTCTGGGATTCACACCTGGTTTCGTCAGCAACCCCATTTATCAGCAACAATCTAGCCCTCTGCCTCGTCACGCTGGAGCTGAAAGCTGTTCCCATTTAGAAGAACCCCATCCTTGTGCACACACGAAGGTCAGAGCAAAAGGAGATCAGTCTTGGCTTTCTGTTCTAAATTCACACACAGAGACACACACACACGCACACACGCGTGCGTGCCTTTTAAAAGCCTAAATTTTAGCTTTTAATTCTTCACACAAGAATGAGCATGATTGTGAACACTAGTGAAAAAGGGTAAAATAGTGGAGTCACTACAAAGGGGAAATGAAATCCCCAATGTGGTTCTAAGGACAGGGAACTCGGATGGAGAACGTGGGAAGGTTTGCGTCTGGATGGAAGCCAAGGGTTGCAGTAATGTTGATGGAGCACAGGCTTCTGAAATACCCAGCTTTACACGCAACCCTAGCCTCTCTGAGCCTGGGTTTCCTTCAGGATAGAATGAGGAGAACGCCTTTGAACACTGCTGTGAAAAGAACACGAGACGACTTAGTGCAGAAAATGCCAGTCCCTCCCCACACAAGGTCAGGAAACAACTATAAAATGGTTGGCCCAGAGAGCTTGCCAGGACCACTGTCATGCTCTGCAGGATGCAAAAGAAACATCGCTAATCATAGATAATACAAAAGACTTTAGAGGAGATTCATAGCTTTTATAATTGGAGCGGAGCCCTAGGGTGGAATGAAGGTAATCTGTGATAGGTCTTTCTCTCGTCTGAACTCAGATCTTTCTCCAGTGAGACGATGGTGGGGTAAAATGACACCCGGGGATTACAGATACATGTGCCCTTGTCCCTGGATGTGTGGCGTGGACGCTGACAGCACCACTATGTGTGGAGAGCATAAAAAGGCTGAGACTCACCAGTCAAAGGCTCCGCTAAGAAGAGCTCAAAGGAGACTTGGACGGTGAATCTTCAGCATCAGCCTCAAGACAACTCTGAATACCGGGGCAACCCCTAGCACTTGTTTCCTTTCTAATAAGAAACTTTCAAACTTTCAACTTTTTTTTTCTTTCAGAAATGGTTGGTTTTAATTATAAATGATTGAATGACTTCTGAGGACCCATCAGCCTTACAGGAAGGTGGGAGTGTCAGCCAACCTCCTGGGTCTAATGTTGATGTATCTAGGATGATAACGTCACTTTAGGGTCTTTTCCCCAAGCTTTCATCTCAATACCGAAAAGATTTTTAAGAAGGTTCTTGATTCCGGACTTTTAGAGAGAACTCTGATGAGATTTCCTTAGACATGCAAAATCAAATGAAAGCAAATGCTAAGGACCCAAACCTTTTTTGAGGGGTGAGAATGTAATGCAATGTCAGATACACGCCTGTCAGATGTACCAACTTACAAAAAAATATTAGTTTGTTTAAAAAAAAACAAAAAAAACTTCAATCTAAATTTATTGGGATTACAAAAATAACAGCACATTTCATTAACGCATTGCAGCTCAGAGTTATCAACACATCCAAGGCATCTTTAAATAAACTGCTTCTTGCCAATAAATCTCATGACATTAAAAAAAAGATGTTTATTTTCATATTTACAGAGGAAAAACGCTGTTTCTTGAAATTATCTTTGGGGTTAATGGTGAGGCTATTTTTAAAGTCAGAGAACATTTCAAATTGAAGAAAGTGCTTTAGAAACATCTCGCAATGCATTTTATCTAATACCACCGGGTGATTCTGCATCCTCTTCTAAAGATGGGGCTTTATCGTAGAGCTTCTGGAACTTCCACCTACAAAAACAGGGGATTTTCTTTCAATAAAAACAGCACAGGGGGAGGATATAGCTCAGCAGTGGAGTATGTGCTTAGCATGCCTGAGGTCCTGGGTTCAATCCCCTGTACCTCCATTAAAAAAATAAAAATAAAAACCTAATTACTCCCTGCACCCCAAATAAAAGGACCTCATGACCCAGTTAGTACCAAGAGCTCTCCTAAAAATAAAAAAAAAATTTTTTAAAAAGCTTTGTTTGCCATGATGGAAAAGAAATGGAAACTATATATATGTATGTATGTGTATGTATAACGGAATTGCTTTGCTGTACACCTGAAACTAACACTGTAAATCGACTACACTTCAATAAAAAATAAAAATTAAAACAACACAGATGACAAAGTGGAAAAAAAATGTGTAGAGTATGTCTTTAGCAGTATTCTCTGAGAAAAACTCAGATATAGATTGATTACTGCTGGGTGGTATTCAAATTTTATATTATAAAGTACGTTTTAACTCACTTGCAACTCTGTAGTAAAATTTTTGGCAGGTGATGAGTCTGTGCTGAAATGTAGATGATATGCCCTGATTTTCTCATTAAGGAAATTGGTATTTTTATAGGCCGAAGTGTCTTAAGGCAGGTCTGGCCCCTAAATGACTGAGATGCTGAGAAAGTGGACAAGGCACATTTCTCAAATAGAAATGTGCTCTCTGGTGACCTGCTCTTGACGCTCCAAATTTGGCAGCCACTTTGGCTTACTAAAATATTTTGAATATCGGTAAGTATTTTGAGAGGGGACTTTGGTACCACTGTGCGGTGGAGTCCGGCTCCTTTACTAGGTCTGCGCCCCAGGGTCGGCCCTTGAGTGACTTACCCGCCGAAGCTGTTTTATGCTGCTTCCCCGAATAGCTTCCATGAGATTCTCATGAGCTGACCTCTGTGGGGTAGAAGGTCGGGAGTTGTCTTCCACTTTCTTCTCTTGCACTGACCTTAGGGAATTTTTAATTTCCTTTAGGATATTTGGCTGTTTCTTAACCTTTTTCCCTTTTTTCTTTTTCTGTCCATTTTGTAGTGCCCGCTGGGCACTCTCCTGCTGTTTGATGACTTCTGCGATGTTCCTGGTGATTAGCTTTTTCTCTGGGAGCGGAGGGGGTGGGGGCGGAGGAGGGGGCGGGAGCTTTTGGGAAGGAGGAGGTGGGGGCGGGGGCGGCGGCGGGGGCGGAGGAGGAGGAGGAGGAGGGGGCGGGACCACAGGAGACTGAGGACGGCTCCTCACAGTTTGGACTTTCTTGGGGAGTTTGGGGGATGACCAGGGAGAGTGCCTGGGAGATGCGTAAGGCGAGGAGCCAGGCGTTCCTCTTTGCCAGACTTTGGTCCTAAGATTGGCTCCTCCATCACTCCCCTCCTGCTGTTTTTGCTCCTGCATCCGCTTCTGCCTCTGTTTATCCATGTTCCTCGTCAGGAGGCTCGTCATGCTCATTCTTGGTCCTGGGAGCTCGAAATGGTAGCCCAGCCTCAGCAGCGTGGTGTTCTCCCTCAGCAGCTTGACGATCTCCATCTCCACCTGGCTGCCCATGATGTGCCTCTGGTTGTGGAAGCGCAGCTCGGTGAGCACGGCGTTGTGCTGCAGGGCCCGCATGATGGCCAGGATGCCCTTGCCCGTGATGAAGTTGGACTCGATGTTCACGCTGGTGATGTGCCGGTTGACGCGGAGCATTTCCGCGATGGCCGTGGCCGCGCTGTCGTCGGCGTGCGTGTTGGCCAGGCTGAAGGTCTTCACCACCGTGTTGTTCCTGAGGGCCTCGGCGAAGCGGGCGAGGGTCTGCGACGTGATGTTCTCGATGTTGTTCAGGTTGACCTCCGTGGTGGCGGGGTCGTTGTTTTTCACCTTCTCCAGAGCATCCTCGATCACCGTAGGGTTCCCGCAGGGGTGAATGGCTGCCGGGGACTCTGTGCTCCTTCCGCTGTGGCCGTTGGTCAGCTGGATGTTTTCGATTTGACTTTTAAATGTCTTTGGCCTGGAGCTGTCAGAATCGACGCCTTCATAATGCACAGTTCCGTTAATCCCTTTCTCGTTTCCAGCCGTTCTTCCCTCTTCTTCGCTGTCCTCTTCCTCGTCGTCCTCCTCGTCGTCCTCCTCCTCCTCTTCCGTATACACCTCCTCGGAAACCTCGCTGTTAGTCTCAGTAAAGACAAGCTCTTCCTCGCTCTCCTCTTTGTCTTCTTCCGCAACCTGAAGGGCGTGGTATCACCAGTAAGTTTGTCATCTTTAAGCACATTTTTAAAGGTACAAAGGTAACACATGATTTTGCAATATATACACATATCAAATCATCATGTCCATCTAAAACTAATACAGTGTGATTTGTCAACTGTATCTCAATAAATTAAAAAAAAAGTAACACATAGCAAGTAATACAAAAGTATATAAGGAAAAAAGGTAATCTGCTTCTGATAGCTCTGGTTCAGGTAACCAAGTTTAACATTTCCTTGCATAACCTTCAGCAGCATTTCTTAAACAAACGTTTCTTTTGTTTTCTGCAAAATAAATCTCCAGAATTCAGTGTGTCGAGTAAAAATTTGCTGTCATGTTGCCAGTGTGCACAAGAAAGTAGAAACTTCTACTTTGGAAAGCCCTTGATAAATGTTTTATTCTCTTAACTGCTCTGAACTGTTTGACTCCTAGTCGCCTTTTGATTTAGCAAATTCAACCTTCTCTTAGGGAATCATCCCTCTGTTCTTCCTTATTTCTCCATCCCAAACATACAAATGACAACAAAAATATACAACATGCTAATGAGTTGCCTTTCTTACTGTTCAAAAATTTGCCACCAAATTTGCCTCCTATAGCAGATGTGACATGAGCCCAGTGCTCCCTGCCCCAACCTGTCTCAGTGGAGAGAGAGGCGGGGACATCTTTTGCCCTTCCATTTGTCTATCTCTGGAGCAGAGCCTGGCGCAGGGTCTGGGAGACCCCACACCACCTGCAAGTTGCTGCTGTCTCTGTCCCTGCTCTGGGGAAGGAAGCCAACGGGGCCAGGCTGCTGTTCAGGGCAGTAGCAGGTCAAAACCCCGCTCTATGCAGAAACCCATTGAGGTCACAGCTTCCAGGGAATCAGCTTGAAATCTCATGTTATTGTGGGGTCTGTGATAGCAGACGGGTCTGCAAATAGAGACATAACTGCAGAAGACACAAGGTGGGAAAGATACTCCCCCTTGGCACTAACTAGACTAACAGCAGAGAACAGCAGAAAACCTTGAAGCAAGCCATTGCCTCTGCCTGGTGGTCTTAAATTATTTACCAAGTATCAATTATGAAAGACTTCCAGGCAAACACAGTTTCATTCCACCTTTGTCTTTCTTGTTTACAAGACTCTCTGTACCGAGGAGTCAGGTGACCCCTTCTTTCTCTTCTTCTTGCTATTTTTTCTGATAAAATAAAAATCTGGAAGTTGCTGACGGAGTCCTATTTTCCCTAATGCTATCTTTTAGTTCCTTTATTTTCTCTAAAGCCCCCAAACCCTCTCTTGTCCCCAAAGCCTTGATTCTTCCCTCTACACTGGAAGCTTTTTTTGACCCTAGTCTCCTGCTGCCCAAAGCACGTGGAGTGAACTTTGGAAAACACAGCGCTGGTCTCCAGGTTTGTTTGCCCAGTTGCTATCACCAAATAGCCTCCAGTTATTCACTTGTTTGGAGTGGCAGGCACCAAGTGATGGCCTGGGGAAGGGGTCAGCCGTTCCTGGGATGACTCAGTCTTAATTTACTCACTTCTCAGGAGCAGGAGGAAGAGTGATACTGTGTGTGTGTGTGTGTGTGTGTGTGTGTGTTTGTAAGTGTGTGTTTTTAGCTATTGCGGTATTTGGAAGAAAGGGGCCTGTCAAATTCAACGTATACTGCCTTTCATGCCACCATTAAATTGTATCCTCTTTGGTTTTAAAGAAAAACCTTTAGGCTTTATCTGCAGGAGATGTTTTCTCCTTTAAATGAACCCAGAGAGAAAATATCTGAAACTGTTATCCAGCCATGAGTTGTCCTGTACCATCTAAATGGTATTTTTCCCCAAAAGCCTTCACTGACACCCCCTCAAATTATCTTTGTGATGTGTTGTACTTCCTCCAATAAAGTACCTATTTAACGATTTGTTTGTCATTTTTCCCGGAAGACTGTTACAGGGGTGAGGGCAGGGATCATGTCTGTTTTGTTCACCTCACGCAGTGCTCAGCATGTAGCTCAATAAATATTTGTTTACCAAATGGATCTAAATTGACATTGGGTAACAGCCACTAAGAGTCAGGACTGGGCTGGGGGAAAAGTACTGACAGGGCTGGGTGGGGGTAAGGTGCCCGACTGTCCTGGTTTGCCCAGGACTGAAAGGTCTCCCAGGAAGCAGAACTTTTAGTTCTAAACACTAGGTAGTCCCAGACCATCTGAGATGGTCAGTCACTCGTGGTGGGGGACACCTAGGAGGAGAAAAGCAGAAGGGAGAAAGGTGTCTAGAGAGGGAGGTGGGGGGTGTAAAGACAATCGTTGCCTACTTTCAAAATTATTCTGACATTTGAACTGACTGCATTGTTCCAGGTCCCCTATCTGCCACTGCTTTGGAGTTAACCCAGATCCTTACAAGACTGGGGCTGGGAAGGTGGGGATGAGGTGAGGCAGTGAGGTGTGAGGTCCTAGGGGAGCACTTTAGGGAGAATTCAATCAAGGTGAATGTCGGTACACTTAGGGAATAAATAAGGCAGCAAGAAGAGGGTGGTCAACAGCTTCTCATCACCTCCCTGATGAGGCACCATCACATGAAGAAGGAGGCAAGAGGCTTGGTTTTCTGTTCTGGTTCTGGGTCTACCCATAAAGAGCTGGTTGACTTTAGACAAATCACTAACCTCTGGAGGGGGTATCAAAGAAAGCAATTTATAGATGAGTGGTTCTCAAACGTCAGAGAGTGTTATAATCACCTGGAGGGCTTGTGAGACCACACATTCAGGGCCCTGGTCCCAGAGTTCCTGATTCAGCAGGTCTAGGGGAGCCCTAGAATTAGTAGTTCTAAGAAGTCGCCAAATGATGCTGATGGTCAGGCACCCACATCTTGAGAATCACGACCTTTGTGCCAACAGAAGTTGGTGTGAATTTTGGCTATAAGCTGTTAATCTCAAGTGAGTTTCTTCACCTCTCTTTGTCTCAATTCTCGTGTACAGAAGGTAAGAAATAAGTGAAACAGTGTGAGTGAACTCACCGGCACCTATGCCTGAAACCCAGCAGATACGCAAGCTAGGGGAGCCAGACCCTTGGAGGCTATTAAGTGCAGGAGAAGTTTGTGTGAATCCAGGTGGGCAGAGGCTGTCTTTCAATAGGTATCGAACATGATTTTCATTAAGTCTTTCAGAGTGGGTAGCCTGATGACAAGACCCCCACCTCCTTCTCATGGTCCACACCGCGCTGCTCTTTACTTCCCTCCCTCCCCCACCAGTCAGCTGCTTTGAGCTTTTTCCTGGGGTGGGAATGGATTGACACCCTCCCCTGGCGAGCTTCTGCCCAGCACTCCTTGTGACTCCAGAGACAGCTGGCCAGCGGGGAAAGTGTGGCAGGAGAAAAGTTAACTAGCTGAGAAAGGAATCGGAGTTCATCGACCCACAGCCTCTCTAATTGCGCTGATAAGCCATTAGCAGGGATCAGGCATCAGCAAAACCTTTGGCAGGAACAGGTGGGTTTCATCAACAGCTGACAAGAGGCTTTGCCCTTTGTTTTCCACTGATCTCAAGACATCACGACATTAGAATGCCTTTGTTGGGTTATTGCTACAAGGGTTGTTGGTCCTGGATGTTATAAGGCAATTTGAATCTTTTTATTAGGGAAAATCTTTAAGGACTGTTCTGAAAATGTCATACTTCATATAGTTTATCAGATTTTGGACACACATTTCTGCATCAGATTTAAAACAAAAACTTTAAAAATCCTAGTTGTGGAGGAAATGACCAGCCCAAATCCTGGCCGTGTATCCTTCCTTCTCACCCACACCCCCACCTCCAGCTCCTTGATGCAGGCAGCCACCGTGGCCTTGGCAGACCCTGGCTTGATCCCAGTGGCCCTTCCTGCGATGATTGACATGCACAAAGCTCACACATACCTTGCTACAAATGTGGCCCACACACTCCATCATCAAGATTATCTAACAGTGCCTAGATTAGTCCTGTGGAAGTCTCGCCATGGGCTTCGGGCCATTTTGATTTTAGACAATTCCAGTGGAGCACAGAGGTTTTCAACTATCGCTCCTGACCAGTGTTCTGCCACAGATTCAGGGATTTGTTATCTTGACACTCTTATTGTCATTACTATCGTCCCAGAGCCTAGTCTTTTGAATTTCTTTCTGTTAAGGATTCATTTGGCAAATTCAAAGTAACTATTTACTGGGCAGAGAATAAGAGCTTAACAGACCTAACCTGTAATATTAGCATATTTCCTGGTCTCAAAATCCCCATTATAAAGTAGAAAGAAATCTTAGAGATCATCATGCTTAAGGAGTTCTTAGGGGGGGTTTCAGAATGGGTGCCAGCATTTTGAAATTCTATGTAAATTTTGTGTATGTGTGCAGACGCACACGTGCATTTCCTTAAGGAGAAGGTCTGTAACTTATCCAAATCTTGAAGGTGTTCTTGATTCACAAAAGAAACACTGGATCCAGATCCTTCCACGGTCAGATGCGAAAGAGAATCTTGCAGAACTGACTACCTGTTCAAGGTCTTAACAACTTAGGCACAGAGTAGACACTAGAAATAGGATCCCTGGACTCTCAGTCCCATATACTTCCCACCACCTCACACTTCCTGATGTTGGGGAAAAAAAGAACTATTTCTGCTATGGCCACCATCACAGTCCAAACAACCAGAGTACCCACTTTTGTCTTTATAGGAGAAGAGAAATTCACTTAACTGACATATACATATGTGTGTATATATATATATAATCATATATAAATCAGGAACAGACATTATGCCACATACTCAACTTATAACTCAAATTAGACTTAGTTTGGCAGAATATCTAAACCTATGCTTTGCTTGCGAATTATTTTCCTCTTGAAGGTCTCATCTTTGTCATTCACAGGACCCCAGCTAAGAATTTTACATATAATCCATTGGGTGGCCATAAAAGTTAGATGACTATTTCAGCCTGAGAAAATTTTCAATAGCAGGTACAAATGGGTTATAAGAAAAGAAAAGTGATGAGAACTGAAAAGTTAGGGAAAAAAACAGATTCCTGGGTTTGGGATGGGGGATGGGAGTAGCTGGGGTGGGGTGGGGGGGCATCCAAGAGCCTACCTACCTTTCCACACTCCCCCAGCCTCTCCTTCTCCAAGAGTTTTTGGGACTCCTTTTCCCAATAGGCCATCAGTGCCTCTCTGCTGAATGTCCCTGTGGGGGTTTTTTCAGTCAGACTCTTTTGCCTCATCCCCACGGGAAGACTGCGGTCAGGTTCAATGTCTTCCAGCTCCCTCTCGAGCTCCTTGAGCTCCTCGGCCGACAGGGAAGCGAGGAGCTCATCCTCGTCGATGGATTCATATTTGCTAAGTCCTCTCCTGTAGCCGAAGGTAGACATGGTCCCGCTTTGTCAGCCCCACAAGAAACTCGAAGAACCAGGCATTCAAGGCAGCCAGCAGCAGGCAGGGAGGGAAGTGGGCAGGCTGGTCAGCAACTGGTGCTTGCAGTGCCTGCGATAGCCTTTTAAGAGTGGTGATACAGGCTGTGACAATGCAGAGAGGGGTGAAAGCATAGGCTGTTTTAAGCATCAGACGTCAGCTAGACATTGGAACACAAAGAATGTCACATCGGTGGTGGATGGAGGTCTCGGAACCAGTGGGGATTATGAATACACTGGCCAGGGACATATTTAGCTGAGCCTGATAATTGCTCATGAGGACAGGGAGAGAGTGCTTCAGATAGGGGGGAAGACAGTTCTGACTTTGTATTCAAACAACCGGGGAATAAAATTTATTCTGAAAATGACTTGCTCCCACCCCCACAGTCATGAAAAGATTCTTTCATTCTCATCTTTCAGGATGAGGAACGAGTACATATCAGTCTAGTTATTCTGGTTCTCCTAAAAACATACCGTGGGTGGCATATGATGGGAACGGAAGGCTACAATAATATAGAGCACTTTTCTATTTTCATTGTGTTTTGCAGTTTACAAAGCACTTTAATGTAATTTTTCTAATCATTAGTCTTGTGAGATGACTAGCTTTAGCCTCCTTTACAGATTCTGGCAGTCCAGGTTCTGAGAAATTAAGGGAAAAAACTGAAGTGCAGAAGGAGCTTTCTCCAAGGCACAAAATGGCTTTCTTCCCCTCACCCTCTGAGTATTAGTAAACAACTAGATTTGGAAATAAAACTCCAGAAAGGTAAGTAATAATACTGGGTAGGATTTATTAAGAACTGACACTGTGCCAGCCTAGTGCTAAGCACTTTATACCTTTTATCTCGTTTAATCCCACAGCCCTGTAAGGCGTATATTTTGCTAGTGCAGATTCAGAGAGGTTAAGTCACTAGCCCAGGACCACACAGCTAAGAAGTGGTGGAGCTAGAATTTGAACCCAGATTTGTGTCTGGGCTGGAAACTGAAGAGACGCTAACTTGAAATAACATATTATGCCCATATTCTTATGAATGTGATAAAATGTGTACATAGTTTACAGGATTTGTTAAGTATGTCATTTTAGCATAGAGATAAATAAAAATCTGCTAAAGTAATTTATATTTGCTTAGAAATATACATTTATCAATACAAGTATAATATATGATACATTCAGCAGTTGGTAAATATTTGGGCTCTTCCCAGGTTTGGGTAATTATGAATAATGCTGCTATGAACCTTTACCTGCAAGTCTTTGTGTAACAGTGTGTTTTCATTTCTCTTGGGTAGACATGCAGTAGTGGAATTGCTGAATTGTGGGGTAACTTTATATTTAACTTTTCACCAAACTGCCTGTTTTCCAATGTGGCTGCACCAGTTTACTTTCCCAACAGCAATGATCAGAGCTCCAGTTTCTCCACATCCTAAATGCTCATCTTTCTGATTATCACTATTTTAGTGGCTGTGAACTAGTATCTATTATAGCATTAAATATTATTCCTCTAATAACTAATGATATTGAACATCATTTCATGTGTTTATTAACCATCTTATGTCTATTTTGATAAAATATTTATTCAAATCTTATGGTCACTTTTAAATTGAGTTGTAAGAGTTCTTCTTATATTCTGGATTTCATCAGATACAAGATTTGCAGACATAGTAACCTATAATGAAAAGGAATATATGTATGTATGTGTATGACTGAAACATTATGCTGTACACCAGAAACTGACACAACATTGTAAACTGACTATATTTCAATAAAATAAATAAATAAATAAAAATTTTTTCCTTAAAAATTTTTTTGCAGGTATTTTCTCCCATTCTGTGAATTGTCTGTTGGTGTCTTTTGAAAAGTGAAAGTATTCAATTTTGATGAAGTCCAGTTTATCAATTTTTTCTTCTATTGCTTAAGCTTTTGGCATTATAACTAAGAAATCTTTTCCTAAACCAAGGTCTAAAAGAATTACTCTCATGTTTTCTTCTGAGAGTTTTACAGCTTTTGGTTTTTATATTTAGGTCCATTACACATTTTGACTTAATGTTTGCATATGTATAAGATAAAGGTCTAAATTCTTTTTGTATACAGATGTCCAATTTTCTTAGTATCTTTAAAAGGAAAAAAGACTATGCCTTCTCCTATTGAATTGTACTGGTGACTTTGTGAAAAAGTAATTGGCCATAAATGTAAGAGTTTATTTCTGGATAGTCAATTCTCTGGCATGGATCTGTGTGTCTATTTCCTTATGACAGTATTATCTAGTCTTAATTACCATAGCTTTGTAGTAAATACTGAAATCAGGAAGCGTAAGTCCTTCAACGTTTTTCTTTTCCAAGAATGTTTGGCTAACAAGGATCTATTGTATAGCATGGGGAAGTATATGCAATATCTTGTAATAACCTATAATGGAAGTGTGTGTGGTGCGTGTGTGAGTGGGGTGTGTGTGTGTGTGTGTATATATATATATATATATATATATATATATATAAAACGGAATCTCTTTACTCTACACCTGAAACATTGTAAATCAACTATACTTCAGTTTAAACATAATTAATTTAAAAAAGAGAATGTTTTGGCTATTATGATCTTAACTCATGGTATTCTGCCTCCCAAAATAGCTGTGACTCTTTTCAATGATACTAATGAGAGAGATGATTATGATATTAGGAATGATGAGTTCATTGTTTTTTTATGGCCTCTAGCATATACCTTTGTGTAACCTTAGTGGTAACACATCTGTTTATGTGAAAATAGGTTGGATTTTTGAAAATGACATCACATTATTATATCCAAATTCGACAAGTAAGATGAGTTATTCAGCTGAATATTGACATTTTAGGTTTTAAAAGATGAATGATAATTATAACTATATAAAAACCTACATGTTTTTGAAAAAGAGATGAAAAAATATGTAAAAGATAGCGCTAGTTCCTTTCTTTAGCAATTATATATTGGGCGCATGTGATATGTTGACCACTGTACAAAGTTTGAGGTATATAATTATGTACAAAAAAATAATGAAGTTGTGTTTTATTCTCTTTCTCATGTTTGTCATTTTTCTGTAACATTTTAATATTATTTTTATTTGAAAACTTATTAAACACACACGACCTGTCAGATTCTAGTTTAAGTGCTGGAGTTAGAGCAGTGAAGGAAGCCAACCACGTCCCTTCCTTCGTGGAGCTCACAATGTTGTTGCGGGGACAGACGATATGTAAATAAACAAGTAAATACAGAACGTGTCAGACAGAAGCTCAGTGGAGAGAAACAGACCAGGGTCAAAGGGAAGAAAGTGGATTGTGAGGGTAATACTTCATGTAGGGAAGATCTCTGGTTTAATAAGGTGACATTTGAGCACAGACCGGAGAAGTAAAGGCTTGATGCAAATTATAATACACAATTAATGTAAGTATAAAATAATTACCCAGATATTATTGGAATCACAGAATCTCAGCTTGCAGAGGGACTTTGAAATATATCCATCCTCTACCACGTCTCTAAGTGGTCATCTAGTGTTTGCTTGAACACTTTCAGTGAAAATTGTGCATTGCCAAAAACTCATTCTACTGTTGGATGGCTGAAATCATTAGAAAATTCTTGTTTCTATTGTGTTGAAACTGATCTCCTGAAAAATCACTCTCCATATATTTAGTTTTCTCATTGGAATAACCCAGAATAAATACAGTCTCATGTGAGTTTGTTCTCCCAAATCTTGGGTGGCCCATGAATGACTCTGAAAATAACTCTGGAAGAGGAGATGTTAAAGTGTTTTGCTCTGTGGCAGCAACACTGAAAGAAAAAAACTACACAGCCTCTCAAGGACACTAGCTTAAGAGGAATGGTCATTCAGATATCTTAGTATATAGGTTACAAATCACTCTGATTACGATAATAATCACAACTCATGGGTGCCCTTAATTCATTGGATCCCTCTTTAAGTTTTCTCCACAGACTTTAAGTCCACTGGATAATATTCTGCTGAGTAATCAAACATCACCACCTGACTCTGACCAGGAAATCTAAGTATGATTTAGATTTCCTTGCAACCTTGTCTACATCGAGGGAAAAAAATCCAATCATATGTGTTCTGAGCATCAGCATTTTCTATTTGGGGATTTTCACTTGATCAGATTGTGTTTTTGAGTGGAATTGCTTTTAGAGTCAACAATACTATTGTGCTACTAACAAGCCTCCTGAAGATTCACATTTTCTCTTAAAAAAAAAAAATCTCCATCTTGAAGAGAATTATGTTCAGGCTTCTTGGCTGTCAGTCAGATGCACGCTATTTCCCAGGACATCGGCAATTCCCTTTTTAGTGAAAAACAAGTTTCCTTTCAATCTTCTTTGTTTTTTTTTCCTTTGGTTCTGTCTTGAAAATGCTATTATGTGTTTCTTTCTTCAACACTCATTTACCAAATACCTGCTGGTGTACAATTCCTGTGCTGGAAGCTGGGATTACAAGCAGAAAAATAGAAATTGATCTAGTCCCTGCCCTCAGGAGCTCCTACTCCTGGGACAGAGGCAGACAGCTGACAGTAACAAAGTGCAGTGGCGGCTCCACCAAGGTGCCAACAAGAGCAGAGAAGTGGAATAAATATAGATGAAAAAGCAACGCAGCCCACGTGGGTAGAGTTGGAGAAGACACAGAAGCCATAAAGAGGTTCAGGCAGAGAAAGCAGCCTCTGAGTAAACGCACAAGAATATGAAAATAAACACATAAACAAAAATCCAGGCACTACTTGGCATACAGAGGGGGAGTTGGTGGAGCTCGGCAGAAACTGGCTCTGGTTCTTACCTCCCCTCCAACTCCTTTTTTTTTTTTTTTTTTGTGCCCTGCATATGGTAGATGCATAGCGATGTTGACTATTTATTTGAAGGGCCATGTCAAGGAATTTTGGACTTTATTATCATCTGATGCTAAGTAGAAGTCTCTAACATTATCCCATAGCCACAATTTACTTTCTTTTTTTTAACCGAAGTACAACGTTGTGTTAATTTCCAGTGTACAACATAGTGATTCAGTTATACATACATGTATATGTTCCTTTTCATATTCTTTTTCATTATAGGCTATTACAAAGCATTGAATATAGTTCCCTGTGCTATACAGTAGGGTCTTGTTTATCTATTTTATATATAGTAGTTAGTATCTGCAAATCCAGAACTTCCACATAATTTATCTTCTTAAATATAGGCAACAATATTTAAGTATTTATCCCAGCAAGTGTCCCGGTGTTAATGGAGATCCAAGAAGAGCAAAAGCCATCAGCACCTCCCAAAATCAGCAGTACTAGCCCTGCCATCAGATCTGGTATTTCAGTAAGTAGTATATGCAGGCAGTGATCAGAGACATCCTAACTCCACTTGTAAATAATAACTACTTCAGCCTAAAGCTTGATATGGCAGAAGACTCCCTCTGCCTACAGGTGAGTTTCTTAGCTTGTGGTTTATGTGCTCTTGGCTCTTAATGTTCAGAAATGTTGAGAGGTTTTTACCAATTGTTCCTTTGTTTTCTTTAGTAACCCCCACATTTCAGGAAGAATTTCATAGTTTCAGGAATTGTTCATATTTCAAAATGTTTGTATAGGCATTTCTTATTTATAACTGAAAAGCAGAATTAAATGAATGTATTATATGAGTATATTTAATAACATTTTCATTTACCCCGGTTCCTCAGCTTTATTCTGCCATAAGCACTTGTCACTCACAGATTTAATCTGTGTAGTTTCAATGATTTGAAAGGAACCTCAAAGGGCCAAGGTTTCCAGTGACATGTAATATTACTGAGCTACAATTTGTATCCTTAAGCTCAAGAATGTTTTGTGAAACTACTGAGAAAAACTTCATCAGAGGATCTCACTGGTACCGAAAACTCAAACTTGCTCCAAAGCAGTAACTTGGTTTCGTCTTTCCGCCTTCCCCAGCCCACGGCTTTCACATTTCTGAAAACGGTGTCTTCATCCACCCAGCTGTGGAGCCAGTTCCTTCTCTCACCAACACTGTCACGTTAAGTCCCAAGGTCTTGAATCCTGCTTCTTGTCAGACCATCCCCCCGGTCTCAACTTGAGTCTCACTTCCGGTTCTTGTTTTCTTTGATGACTGACATCTTCCCCTTTGTCACAATACAGCCAGAGTTAATTTTTTGAACACACAAATCTCATCGGGTCATTCTCTGCCTAAAACCCTCACGTGGCATCCGTGTTCTTCAGACAGAATCTTTCACTGTGCCCTCTGGCCCCTCCGGGGTCAGGCCCTGCTCACCTCTGCAGCCTCAACGTGGGTCACTTCCTCCAACCCTCACCCTCAACTGCACTGGGCTCCTCACACCCACACTGGCCCCCTCCCTCCCCCCAAGCCACTGCGCATGCGCCTGCCCTCGGTGGCGGCCGCGGTGCCTCTGCGGCCCATCTTCTCAGGTGCTCCACTGATGCTCCAGGTCAGCTTAGTTCTCCCAAATCCCACAAACCTCCATTCACGAAGCATCCCGCTTGGGATTGCTTGACTTGAATTTGTCTTCACAGGAAAGGCATTTTTTCCAAATGAAGGGGTCCTGTCTGCCCATTCGCCATCCCCAAGTCCTAGCTTAATTACCGGGTGTCCAGGAAGTCTGTTTAAAAAAGGAAAAAAAACAAACAAACAAAAAAAAACCAACATAGGATGATTTGCAGTGTAGGCAGGGGTAGATCTAGGCCTCATAAAGCCTGGAGATTTTACAGTGTTGGGGAGCGTCTTTAAGAATAATAATATAGAGTCACTATTTTGTACACCAGAAATTAACACACTGTGAATAGACTGTACTTCAATTTAAAAAAAAAAAGAATCATAAAAAATTATAAATACGAAATTGGTTATGAGATTGTATTCAAAACAATAATAAAATCACTACGAACCACTGGGTCTTAGGTGATCTGAACTTTCTACTGAAGCAGCTTACCAGAAATGCTTATAGAGAAATGCTACCTAATCGTAACCTGGCTTCCCAGCTCCCTGCTGCACCCAACTCCTTCTGGGACCCCCCAACACTCACCGGGGCCCAGAAGCTCCTGCTTCATGACCTCTGCCTCTGAGTGTGGCCCCCAAACTAATGAATTTGCCCCACTAGTCACTACGTGTTCATATCTCATGATGACATTTTTGTTCATTCCGTGGATGCCTTTCTGTTTTAAACTGTCCTCAACTTGTTGCTGAGGAAACACGAAAATCATATGCCCCAGTGTCAAGTGCAAAACTGGGAAACTGGAAATTCTTTCATTTTCACAAATTTCAAGTGTCTGTCTACTGTTAACAAGTTATTCCTAACTTTCGCCTTCCCTCTACCCTTGCTTTTTTTTTTTTTTTTTTTTAACCTGTTTCCCGCTCACACAGAAGGATTTGGGTTTTCAACGTTTCCTGCTGGCGGTTGGTTATCAGGCTGTTGACTAATGGAATGACCCCTAAGGAAGCTAAGCTTCCGACTTCACTCAGTCTGTCTGCTGGGAGCTTCTCAGGTAGCTGGAGACGGGCTCTCGGGGGAATGTCAGGCAAAGGTCAGGCTCTGCATGAACAACAAGCAAACAGGCCACAGGGATCAGATGAGAACTGGCAATCCCCTTATCAAGTCTTCTCTCTCAGGCTTGGCAGCCAAGCAAATCTCCCAGCTATGCCAGCCTGTGGTTGTGAGCATGAGTCAAATTTAAAATTATTGGAGCTATTTATAAAAATAAAATCTTGCCATTGTATAAGGTTTATAGTTTACAAAATGCTCTTACGTACAACGTGCCAGGCAGTCTAACGTAGTAATACGATCTCCATTTAATACTTGTGTGTAGCTGCCACCTACTGCGTGTGAGGCAACCCTTAATGAAATAGATACTATGACTTCCATTTTGCAAAGGGTGAAAATGGGTTCTGAGGTTCTGAGAGGTTAAAAAGTCTCTTTAGGTATACCTAGCTGAGAAGTGATAATTAGAGTTATGTTCTCTAGGTCCAAGCTGCTTTTTTTTCCTGATAGAGGTACTGGGGATTGAACCCAGGACCTTGTGCATACTAGGCATGCATTCTACCACTGAGCTATCCCCTCTCCACCAAGCTTCTTCTCATACTGAGATTTTCTAGTTTGTCCTTTCAAAATGTACCAAAGTAAAAGAGAGGTGGGATGAAAGAAAATTTTAATAGAGCATCTATTGCTTTGCCTTGTGTGGAGTAGTTTCAGTTATCCTTTACTGAACTAACTCAAACATGTGAAAATGAGCCCCATGCAAGAAAATGGAAAGATAAACTGCTAATGTTAAAATTGTAAAGCCAGAAGAGTGATTTCCAGGAAAAATTCAAAACTGAGGAAAGAATAGCTGAATTTCATTCATCCAGCCTTCCATCTCATACGGCAGATCATAAATATGGAATTCCACTTACAAAACAGGGAGCAGATTTGGTATAGATCATATGAAGTCCTAATAAAGGGAATTTTACTTGGGTGAGCTGGAGGGGCTGAGGCTTTTGTTCATTTCAGCAATTAGTTTAGTTGTAACCCCAAGTGTTGATATTCCTACTGTGGACAGATTTGCTCACTGTGGTCCTAGGAAGAATCATGCGGAGGGTCAGCACCCAAGAAGTGGATCTTTTCCCTGGGAGGGGTCCCCCCTTGGGTTTATGACAACTGTCACTTGAGAAAACTCCTGTCCTGCAAGAAAGTGGTAACTGGAAGGGCTGAACAGCTGAGATCCTGCAGTGAAGAGGGGCTAGAAAGGTAAATTCAGTACCAAAGGCCAGGAACATGGGGACTCGGTGTGCCCAGTGATGGAACAGTCAGTGCTGGAGAGCTGGTGTCTGGTTACTGAGCTTTTTCACAAATTTATCTGGAAAATTGAAGGCCCTGGAGTTCCTCCCTGACCTTTCCTTCTATAGTTCCCCTGTGTTCTGGAGATTCACAGCTTTTTGAAAATTTGACTCTCTGATTTCCCCTGGAATGCCGTCCTTCCCCACCCACCCTGCCCCCGGTTTCTCCTGGTTCTCCTCTCCACTGCACCCCCAGGGAATCAGAGCTGGGTTTCAAGGGTGTGACAAGGGTCCCATCTCACAGTAACTTGATTCCTCGTCAGTGTATGCTCTCAGTGGGATAGGAAAGCTTCATTTTTAGCTCTCCAATCTGTATGTTTTTGTGTGTTTTGTAAATAATAATCGTAACAACAACAATAATCATGATAATAAAAGTTGGGCACGTCATATTGCAGCCAGCATGAAAATGGCAGAGATTGGCAGAGCCGGCTGCGATTGTCTGGGTTTGGGGGCCGGTGAGATTGGTGAAGGCGGCAGGCACGGTGCTGCCCTTGAACGCTGTGTCATCATCTGCTTGTAATTGGTCTTATCGGCAGAACAAAACCACTAAATCATGTGCTACCGGCACAGGGACCAAACACTTCCCTCTGAGCCAGATGATTCCTTTGTTGAGCCGGGCTGCCTCAGTGAGCTTGTAACCATGCGGCCAACTGTCAGCAAGAGATACACTCCTCCTACTCTTTTTTTTAAGGGATTTAGTCAGATGTAATTTACATACCGTAAAATTCAACTCAACTTGAAGTGTCAAGTTCAATGACCCTTTCCTTAAACGTACCAAATTGTGCAACCATCCCCACAATCCAATTTTAGAACGCTTCTAGTATCTCAGAAAGATCCCTGTGCCCATTTGCATTCAAGCTTTGTTCCCACCCCCTACCATGCCCCAGGCAACCAACCACTCATCTGTTTTCTGTCTATGTAGTAGCCTTGTCTGGGTGTTTTATATAAATGGACTCATGTAGTAGTGTTCCTTTCTGTCTGTCTTCTTCCACTTAACATAATGCTTTGGAGATCCATCCATGTTGTACCATGTTGCCAAATAGTATTCCATGGTGAACATGGGCCATATTGTGTTTATCCATTCACCACTTGGTGAGCATTTGAATTGTTCCCACTTTGGGGCTATTCAGGATGATGATGCCCTCCTAATCTGAACTAAAAATGATGGGGTGGAAACAGCTTGGGATGTGGAGTCAGGACTCCAAGACCACATCCTTGCTCTGGCATTTGCTGTCTTAGTTAACTGTAAAGGTGATGTCCTTATCTAGACAGCAGAGTTAATGGACCCCTTCCCTGCTGTGTTCCTACAGTAGTTGTAAGAATCAAGTGAGATGGTGTATGTGGAATGCCTTGTGAACTGTAAAACAGGACAGTTGAAAGGCATTGTTATTGAAGCCATCTTGCCAGAACCTATTAAAATGAACAAGTTGTTTCTTAAGGTTCTTTCTACGTTCATAGAACAAATGATCTATAAGAAATATCTACCCTTGTCCTTCTGTAGACCTGGGGTTCTCACCTTGTTTCCCCTATCAAAGCTTGTTATTTAGAGAAGTTTTGATATTATTTTACCTCTCTTCAATTCACTTGTGTTTTAAGCCTTACTTTTGATTGTCAAATAAAAGACTTTATTTCCTGTTAAAGAGAGGTTCATCAAATATCCTAGAATCACTGTAGAAAGTCAAACTCAGTATAGTTGAAGTTCAGATTTAACCAGGGCATCCTCTGACCTACAGGTTCAATTTCATCTCTTGGGTATCTCAGGTGACTATGAAAGGCAGGTCCCTAGTAAGAGGGTTGCAAGGCAGAGTTGAGTCCAGGTTGAGGGGTTTCCAATGAGTTAAAGTCCAAGCACATGTTACCATCTTCCAATCAAAGGTGATTCATTGTCACTTCATTAAAACAATCTTAAACCAGTTAGCGTAACTAGATCACGAGAGCTATTCAGACATTCAGGATCATAGATTGTTGACCACACGAATGTCACTTCTAGTTCTTTGACTCCCACAAGGTGTGAAAAATAGTTTTTTGAGAAGCCAGTGCAGATTTTGCTTCAAACAAAAAGAACCGGATACTGGTATCTCACACCCACTCAATCCTCAAGTTAGTATCACCTTTATCACCCTCCACACCGACTGCCTTATCCAACACCATGGGCTGCTTCCAAGAAGTTTTATCTTGAATGTCATTGGGACCTCCCAGGGTGGAAGACTTCCAAGGCAAGAGAAATAGCTGTCACTCGTTTACTAGAATCTGAAGCACAGAATGTGAGTACCCACCAAGTGCCTTCAGTGGGATCACTGGTCAATCCAACATTCGAACTCAGGTACTCCCAGTGCCCAGATTCAAATGACTAGTCTGTCTCTCTCCAAAAACAGCAAATCCCCAGACATCTTTAGCACTCCATGAGGTTACACAACACAGGCCGCTGAGGTCAGATAAGTCTAGTCCTTCCACACACCTTCTCCCTGAGAAGCACTTTCTCGCCTTTTGACGACCGATCATTAGGGTTTTACTAAGCAAGAGCAGATGTGGGGTTTTATGGGCTGAGGTGGTTCTCTGCTGTTTTCATTCTGTGAATTTTCTCCAGGTATTGAGAGATGGCAGTGAGATGCTGTGTACATATCTGTCATTCCTTTTCCATATTTTCCCATCTAAGCATGATAACCTGCAGACTTGTACCGTAAGACCAAGGTTCTTGATCTTGGCATCTCTACCACTGGCACTGCCACTCTGTAACAACAATGAGAGTTCGAGTCTCACATGCACTTACTCCATGTAAGATATAGTGTGTATACACTTATCTTGTGTCTTGTTCAAAATCAAGCAGCTAAGCACCATTTTTCATTCTCATAGGCACTGTACAGGAGTTCTGGTTGCCCTGGATCCTTGCCTACACACTGTATTTGTATGGTCAGGGTTCCTTTTTTTTTTTTTTCCATTATAATTGATGTGTAGTAATAGTTCACTGTGGCTTTAATTTTCATTAAAGGCTAATATTTCTTTTTTAAAAAAAATCAAGCAGCTAATAATTGGTGGAGCCTGGCTGAAACTCAGTTCTGTTTGGCTACAAAGTTTATGTTCTTACCTACTGTGTTATATGGCCCTGTAACATGTTGCACTGTAACGCATGCATATTTGCATGTATAATAGATGTGGGTATGTTATGTATATGTACATGTGTGTATAAAAGTATGGATATCTGCACGGAGTGTTTTGTTTCATTAACTTGAAGCAGGTTAGAGTTTTTTATATATCCTAAATAATTTCTGATTTGGAAGGTGACTGCATATGTAAGAGTTACAGGACATCAACCACACATTTAGGTAGGTATATCTGATAAGGTCATTGACAAGGTTTAAGTATGTTCTCTATGTCATAAAATACTCCATCTTTTTTCTAGTTTCTATGCTGTCTAACCCATACGTACTGATTTTTCAAAAACCTGCATCAAAGGGAGTGTTACCTGCAAATATTTGCTGCACGACATTTACACAATTGTTTTCACATCTTCTGCACTGTCATCCTCAGCCCAGAAACAGGTCATGTGACTCTTTAAAACAATTAAATCCTATCCTTCAATGTGCTTATGAAATGATTGTAAGTCGGAAATGGAAATGCGCTTTAAAGATCGCCTACTGAAAATCGAAACAGAACACACTCAAATAAGAGGCCATACCTGCTTCTTTCCACCCAGGGAGCCTCTGTATGATACAAAACAAAATCCACAGTTACCAAAACAGCCATGATCATCTTGGCAGCATGAGAAGGTATCATCAAAACTCCATCATGTTGATTAAACATGATAGTGGTTAAACAGACACCACTGGAGAATGTTTGGCGTCTCCTGAGGCTCACTGGGGAGGAGCAGCTGTTGCCTCTCCCAGATAGAGTGACATGTTCTGGGAGAAACAGAGTCCTAGTTAGAGAGAAATTAATTCCCTTACCCTCCAGCCTACCCCAAAAGCAAAAACACTGCTAGAAAATTTCAAACTGTGATAATAAAAAGGTCAAATCCCTTTTGGATATAGTGATTGCCTCAGTTTCATAGGATATGTTTTTCTTCTGCTTCACAAATACCAAGAGGATCACTTTCAACCCATAGCATGTGCAGTGGATTTGTATCTTTACATTCAAGCATTTCTTGAATATGTTTACATAAAACACATTAAAGAAAATGTCAAACTTTAGTGGAGTTTATTTAATATCTGAAGCATCTTATGGCACACTTGCATCCTTATTATTAGTTTTTATTTATTTAGAGTAATATTTGTAGATAACAATGCATTTTAGCCACAAGTCAGACAGCAACAGAGGAATTGTGAAATCCCATACATAAAACATTATAGTTCTAATTAAATATATTAGAATTTAATTTATATACAAATATACCCTTTAGGGAATACAAGCAGTTAAAACCATAGCTCTACTTAAACAGTTTTTTTTTTCATACTTAGTTATCTTTCAAAGATAACTAAAGGTAAATACAATTTGAAAAGTTCATAAACCGGTGAGGTATTACTGTTGAAAGAATACAATAACTCTTAAGATAAAATAACTATAAAAAAAATCTAAGAAAAGTGAATCTAAGTCATTACATTATTCAGGCTACGTATCAATTCAGTGATTCAAAACTATCATTTTACCATGAGGTGACTGATTACTTTTGTCTGGGACTTATATAACATTCACTCATTCAATATATTCAATTAATAATTTTGGAACTCTCTCTGTGCTCTAGGGAATGTGCTTGGCCTTAAAAAACACTGCAAAATAAGTCAGACATAGGCCCTGCCCTCAGAGAGCTTACAGTCTAGTGGGGCAGATGGATGGGAACACAAGCACCTATGATACAGCATGAGAAGTACTGGGGCCTCCCATCCTAGAGGAAGGAACATCTAAGCTGAAACCTGTAGGATAAAGGGTGGAGAAGGGAAAAGGGAGGCGGAAAGAGGATTCCACGCAGAAGAAGAAGGAAATGCAAAGACCCTGAGGTGTAAGAGAGCCTGGTCTCTTCTACAACAGTGCTTCCCAAACAAAAGGCTTCAGAGACTTGTTGGGCCAGAACGAGATTTTCACCCAGCAGTGGGAAAATAAAGACAGTTTACTAAGTCTTTCCAAAGCTCAAGTCACTCAATTTTTATAATCGAGTTTAAGGCAGCCCCATTTTGTGGCATTAAAATGGCCCCTCTTTTGTGAAATGACAGAGGCAATAGTAGATGTAATAGATGTCCCAATTTTTAAAATTAGTAAAACAAAAAGTACCGATGTATAAAATCGAAAATCACTGTTCAAAGAGTAAACTTACAAAAGGTGTTTAATATGGTAAGGGAGACATTAAGAGAGAAGTCTAAGGAGAAAGTCACAGAGTTAGATCACGAAGGGCCATGGAAGACCTTTGGACTTTATCCTAAGAGCAGTGGGAATGGTTTTAAGCAGGGGACTGAAACTTGCTTACATCTGTGAAAGATCACTCCAGGATGTGGTGTAGAATGTGCGTGGGGTGGGGCAAGACAGCCGGGAGGAAGACCAGGTAGGCAGCACTGCAGTCCCCCAGGAAGAAAGCTGGTAACAGCCGGTATGGGGCTGACTCAGTGAACCTGAGGCAAAGAAGATGACTTCATGAAGTAAACTGACCAGGGTCTGGTGATTTGTTCTGTTGAGTAAGGAAAACCGATAGGCAAGGCTGATGTCCAGGCTTTTGACTTGATAATTGGGTTAACTATTGATAACTGGGTTAACTACTGAGCTAGAGAATGTAAGAGAAGGAGACCTTTAGTGGAGGAAGACAGTGAGTTCATTTCAGGACCTGCTGAATTTGAGGTATCTTTGTATTCAAATGTCCTTTAGGCCAATTGTCTACTTACGGCTCAAGCGCATAGGAGAAAGAGCTGGACTTCGGGTATAAGTTTTACAGTCAACAGCATGTAGACAGTCACTGAAACCACGGACATGGATGAAATGTCCAAAATGTCCAGGAGAACACAGCATAAAAAGAGACTTCAGACAAAGGGAGGGCTGGCTGGAGATGAGAAAGAAGCCAGAGACAGAGAGTCAGGGAGGTAGGAACACTCGTTGAAATTAGCAACAAGGAAGTTATTAAGGGCCTTGAGAAAGGCAGTGAGGGAGCAGAAGCCAGATGACAGTGTGCGAATCTGCAGACAGGAAGGGGCTCTTTTACACAGGGCGGTGATAAAAGACAGGAGAGAATGGGCCAGCAACCTGCTGGAGATGTGGAGAAAATGGTTGTTTTATAAACATAGGAGAGACTTGATAGGGAGAGTTTGAAGACTTGTTGCAAGCAAAAATAATCAATAGAGATTCAAATACAAAATACTGACTAGCTTAAAAAAATCACAATGTTAAGGTCTTTAGAGATGTCAAATATGGTGTTCCTATAAGAACACAGGATCCAGTTATAAAATCATCAATGGATTTAAATACACGAAAGGATGTGAAATGATGCCAAGAAATTCTGAGGGAATCCCATTTAAAGATATTTTAAAATACTATTTTAAATTATGGCAATTTTAGCGCTTGTCCATAGAGATCATACTCTTTAAATAATATGTATCTTTGAATAGTTGGTGGTAGAGAGAGCTTCTCCATTGAGGCTGGCTGGCAAAGTCGCTGGAGTCCCATAAGTCTTCGAATTTTTAACCGACATAAATGCTTTAAGGAGCAAGGATTCTCTAAAGTGGGTAGGAAAAGCAAGCAAAACATGAAAACCATATTAATGGATCGACCTTTAAGAGAGAGATTGAGAACAGTATTAATAGCGTCATTCTGAAAAACAGGCATGCGCACATTAGCAACTGTTGACTTTAAGTAAAATTCAAATTGCAGTTAAGCCTTCCAGACCATTCGTTTAGAATGTAAGCTCCACAGAGGCAGACAATCTCCCTCTGTGTCAGGGAAGAGAGTCTGGCTCCTAAGGGGTCTTCAACTAGAATATGTTAAATGAATGAATGGACTTGATTGAAGAAAGTTAATGCTCAACTCTCCTATTTATTTTTTAAAATGAGTATTTTAGAGATAGATAGACTTCTGTACTTCCTCTCTCTCCTACCAATCTTTCTGATGAATAATTATCTGTGAAACATCTGATGCAAATGATTCCATATGTCCATGATTCAGTCTTAGGTTTATTTCATGTCTAATACCTAGACATTTTATATTTTCAATAAAATCTATGAATGTTATTCAAATATCTGGTGCCAGTCTTTATTTTCCACTCTTACATCAGCTACAATATAATTACAGTCCTGATCTATTATCCCAGCAACACGAGCTAATGAAGAGGCAGCGTTGCATACCAGCTTGGATGTGGGCTCTGGACTTGGACAGCTTGGACTTTAAAATCCTGGCTCTGCCAGGCAGTATTTGTATGACCTTGGACAAGTTACTTAGCCTCTGTGGTCTCAGGATTCTCATCTGTGAAATGTGGGTAACAATGGGACCCACCTCATAGAAGATCAAACAAATCAATTCATGTAGAGTATAGAAAAGTGCTTGGTACATTCAATAATGTGAACTCAATTCAATAATAAAAGATCACGTTTCAGTTACAGTCAAGATTAGAAACATTTAAATTATCTTGAAAAAAATTAAAAGTGTTTTTCAAAAACTAGTGAGGCAAAGTTTTTGTGACCAAAATGGGCAGAATAAACCCAGCTTTTTTTTTTTTTTTTAAATTACCATTTTATTTTTTTTCCCTAATAATACGCTGCCCTATGTATACCTGGAGGAATCCTGACATCCAGTGGTGAACCATACTCATAGCAACCGACTGACTTAACTAGTTGCAATGACGTATGACTGAAACAACAACAACAAAAATTCTTACTTGAATTGCTTTCCCAAAGTCATAAGAATTGATTGTTCTTTTGCAATACAAACACAGAATAATTAATTACCAATTAGAAGCAAAATCTATTCTATGACGGGAAGCACAGTGGTATTGAAGAAAGCGCCTGTGTTTTGAAGTGAGACAGACAAGGCGTTCAAATTATTTATTTTTTATGTTTATAACTTTGGGAAATTAATTTATCTAAGCATTAGGGGTTTTTTTCCTTTACAATATCCAAAATATTTTAACTCTTCTATTGTAAAATAAAATATAGATAAAACAACGACACAAACATATAGTTTCTCAAGTTATTATAAGTGATTATCAGGTGAACATCTTTAATCAACTCCCAGGTCATGAACAGAAGGACTTCCTTAGCCACCCCAGAATTCCCTCCACAATCCATCCCAAACTGCATTCCTTCCTCCCCTATAAGGAACTACTATTCTGACTTTGACAGTAATCACTTCCTTATATATATATATTTAAAATCTGTTATGTTCTTTAAGTCTATTTTAATCTGCAAGTTCTTCTTTCCAGACCCTTCTCTTCCTTTCAACTAGTCTTTGAAGATCTAAAATGCTGTCATTTCTCACAGCCTGATTTTTGCTGATTGGATTTTTATGGTGTGGTTCCATGTCCAACTGCCTTGTCTACTTGCAGACTGATAGCTGGATCCAGAGGCTTGATCAGACTCAGGGCTGATCTCTTTGGCAAAACTATAGCTGGTGCTGCATTCTTTCACCACAGGCCACGTCATGGGATATAAGCAGCAACTGATGCTCATTGATCACATCCATGGGCTTACTGGGGGCTGCAAAATGGTGGCATCTAATTATATCATATCTTTTTTTATTTCTTCTTTGGAATATTTGTATAAAAGGATACTTTTGCTCATGTATTCTTTGGTTACTGGTGGCACAAATCATATACATAAGGCAGAATAAATGCTTGACTCTTTTCCTTCATTCATTTTCAAGACGATGAATTGATTTTCTTATCCTGTGGACCTGATCAATTTTTAAAATAACACATTTAAACATATTTAACTGGTTTCAGTTCACTGAAATAATTATTCTTTCAAAGTTTAAATTGTCCCATCTTTGACCAATGGGAGCCTCGAGCTGGCTCCTGAATTCTTTGGACATGATTCTGGTAGTCTGTGAGAGTTCCTTGTTATCTGGCATGACCGGATACACCCGACTCACCTTGCATACTTCCTTCCCCAGATCTAAAATCGTCCATTTCTCCAAGAAACTCTGGTTTCTTTTTCTAGGAAGTGGTACTTCAAAGCCACAGTCTGGGTGCTAAGGATGCTCATTGCTACTGGGCTTCTCATTATTTCTAAGTCTTTTTTGTAGACAGATACACACACACACATATGCTTTCAAGGTAAAATAGTTTATGAGTTCACATTGGGAGTTCCAATTCAAATTCAGAACTTCAGAATTTTTCTTTAAGGGCTTCCATACTACATCTGTATTTCCTTTCTTCCACACTGGCAATCCTGGTTCTCAAGGATGCAAAGAATAATAGAATTAGAGTATCCTATGTGCTGACTACATTCCTCATTCTCAGCATAACAATGTTAATATTATGCCAACACCAGTAAAATTTCTGAGCTCTGTGAAAAATGTCTGTGTGTGTGCTCTCTCCATTTTTCTCCCATTTAAAATAGTTGTGTCATATTGACACTATCTGATGGTATAACCATTATATATTATTTCTTCTCCATTGTAACTCTCACTTAGTCTTGGTGTTCGGTTTAATGCTGACTACTAGTCCTCGTGTCATTATCTCGTTAGTCATTTTGGTTTCTCTGAAGCTTATTTTTGAGTAGATTCTTGAGAAGGTGATCAGAAGAGTAATATTGTTTGAGAGCATCCTTTTTTCCCCTTATAAATCACTTGTTCTCATATAGCAATTTGTAATCTTCAGTTTCAAATCCTTCTTTTTCTATTACAGAAAGTTTTTTGAAATACAAGTTTTTGTATTTGTTCCATTCCTTTGATTTGGTTTTCCTTTTCAGGAAATTCTTTTCCTTGCCTGTGTTCAATATCTGTCACTGTCTTTCAAATCCTTTTTTTTTTTTTTATCTATTCTTTTATTCCTATTTTATTTTTAAAATTTCCTTCCATTTCATCTTCTATTTCTCCTGAGGTATTATTTATTGCATTATTAATTCTTGCTTTCATTCCAGTTCAGTCCTCATATTTGTAATTAATTTGTGTTTTTTATTTCTAATTCTTTCCTCAGTTCTGTTACCTCATTTCTGAATTTTTCTAATTCTGAGTTGTGTCGTTCTTTCATGTCTTACGTCATTTCCTTATGCCTTTTAGCTTGTTTTGAAACAGGGTTTCAGTTTTAATCTGTTCTAAGGGCATGTCTTTCTGTACTTTTATTGTCTGTGGGGATGTTATTCTGTTCCTCTTTCCTATTTTTTCTTATAATAAGTTTATACGGGATTTGACTGGGTTACTTTCCTGTTGCTCATTATTATGTGAATCTCTGGAAGCATGCTTGTTTCAAGATAGCTCTTCTAACTTTACGGAGCTCCCTATACTGTTGTCATCTTGCAATGAGCCAGAATATGGTGGCTGCTCCCTGAGGTTTCCTGGTTCTCTTTGTGGCCCACCACGTTTATGTGGAATCTCACATCTCAGTCCTACTTGATTTTGACTTTACTCCCAATGTGGGCCTTGGTTCAGAAAGGGAGCCCTGACGGGCCAGTTTCAAGACTTCATAGGGTCCAAATTATTCTGTAATTCCCCCTTAGCCTTAGTTTTTATTTATGAAAATTAGCAATGATAACACCTAATCTACAAGTCGTGGGGATTTCATGACATGCTTTACATATACATTTCAGATACTTCATATAAACTTACCATGTAATAAAAGTAACAGAAAAATACTAATAATTTGGGGGATGTATACCTCAGTGGTGGAGTGCGTGTTTAGCATGCATGAGGTCCTGGGTTCAATCCTTGGAATCACCATAAAAAATACTAATCATTTAGTTTTAAAAATAGCTAAATTTATTAAGTGTTCTCAATGTTGTAGACATTAAGCTAAGCACCTTACATGTATCATCTCTTTAAATCCCCACAACTACCTTATAAGGTAAATATGAGCCCCATTTTGCAGTGCAAAATCCTTGGCATAAAAAGAATAAGTAACTTGCTGAAAGTCACATAGTTAGTATGTCTATCTTGGTCTTTTAACAATAAATAAAAAAATTCCCCTCCCCTCAGTGAAACAAAAATGATACAATAAATTGCTGTTTCTATGAAAATATCAGCCCTGATTGACATATGCACTCTACAGCCGAGCAGTCCTACAGAGTCCCATCCCATTCTAAGTCTGTCTGACCCCAGAGATCAATTTCTAGGTTCACAGTACAATATTACCCATTAGGTTCTCTAAGGTTCCTGTTTTAGTTCCAGGGGAAGAGCCATTTGAGGAAAATCCAAGCCTACCTCCAAATCTGCAATAAGCTGAACTATCACTCTAGCCAATCAAAGTCTCCATCCCTCTGCCCATCTACATCTTCTGCTATCGTGGTCAGAGTAGTCCAGATTCCGATTGTACACTTTAATGTGTGAGACTCTGATTGAAGCAAAGTGCTTAGACGAAGACCACTATATCATTCACGTTTCTTTTTATAGAACTTTATATGTAAAGAACATGGTACATGAATCAGTTCAACACTTCAGTTTCATCTTCTTGACTATAAAATATAACCTGCTACTTTGCATAAAATTTGCCTGATCCTAAAGAAAAGGCTGCTGTGGTTTTGTTATCCCATTCAAGGCTGATTTAGGTGTATTCAGAGTGCCAGAATATTTAAATGCAATGTCAAGTTCTATGATGCTTCTTTAGGCTCTATGAAATTGATGTCCAAGTAGGTTTTGAAAGCTCATTTTCCAAACTCATATGTTGAAAGAGAAAACTTTTCCAATTTATTTTTTTTCTAATTTCTCTTTGTATTTGGAGTAATTTTAGATACATCGTATTGAAATTTTTATGGTAGGATTCACTTTTATGATTATAACTAAACTTCAAGCTAGAGAATACAAATGGCCTGCTTGTAATAGGTTTTTGATGGTAAGAATTTGTCAGTAAAGACCCAGAGAGAGCATATCAAAAGGGATGATTCTAATTCATTCCATTCGTTCATTTACTCAGTATTTACTGAGTATCGAGGCATTATGCCAAGCCTTGAGAATACGGAAATAAGCAAAACAGATGCCTGCCCACATGGAGGTTACAATCTATATACTTGATACTTTTAAAAAATGAGTTCTAGTCAGAATGTTAAAATAGTTATAGTGTTATTCAATACACAGTTAAAGAGTTGGAAAGTATCAAAAAAAAAAAGCAAGAAATTAGTATCTTACATCAGAGGAAGTATTAAGGATGATTTTTAAAAAACCAGGTAATTCTGAAAATAAGGTAGCACTGAAAAAGTATCAAAGACGACATTAAGAAACTTCCCCTATATACATTCTTCATAAAAATTTTTGTAGGCAAAACTTGTGCTTTTACCTAGTATTTGACGGATTTCTGGCCATTCTCTCTGTACTTCTAGTGCCGATTTCAGCTTAGCACACAGAGGGATATAATCCATGTAATCTATTAATACACGAATAACGCTGCCTACCAAGTGTTTCATCCACGGAACTGTAATAAACTCACAGAACTGAGAGAAGCGATAAAATTTAATTTAGCAGTACTTTTAATATATCACATACACAAACAATTTTGTTATGAAAAATTACTATCCTTGTCTTTTTACAGGAACTAAAAATACCCTCCTTGTAACGAACAAAAAAGAAAAATAAGCTGCCTGTTTCTGTGCAACTATGAGCCCTGATGCATGCATGGTTTTGATGTGATTGTACTCAACATTACATGGGAGAATCATGCTACTTTCCATGATCCTTCTTTCCATGCTTCTAGCCCCAGTATTCCACCAAATAAGCATAAATTATTAATTGCATACATTTTCACATTCTTCTACATTCAGTTTCCAATTAAAGAAAAATACAATCTTTTTTTTGGCCTAGTTTTATGCTTATTTCCTCATATCACTACAAGCAAAACTCAAGAACAAGAAAAATACAAAAGTTGGAGTTGATTTTTCTTTTCTTCTAACATCCCTAAATGAGCAAACATTCGGATGATGACCCAGTAGGAAGAAGAGAGGGATGTAACTCACCGGGTTATCTTTTATGACACAAGACGTCCATCCCGGCAGTACCTCTTCCTCTATGTCCGACCACACAAACGAATTTCCAAAGATGTCCCCGTGCATGCATTCAAAGCACATCTCCACCTGATAGCCATTATTCAGCAACAGCCTCAGCATCACCTCGTCATTTAGGGCATACTGAATGGCACTGGGGAAGCGAGTGTCGTTCACATGCATAAAATAACAGTTGACGTTAGCTCCGTGGGAGAGAAGCAGCCGGACAATTTCATGATTATTGGCCCTCACTGCCACAAGTAGACAGTTGAGGGGATCGAGGTTCGGGTCTGCACCTGCAGCCAGAAGGAGTTCTGTGCAGTGGATGTCATTATTAGAAACAGCAAAATATAGCGCAGTCTTCCGTTCATCGTCGTAGCTCTCGGAAATGTGGTCGGCAAGCAGGGCATTGACATCAAAACCATTTTCAATAAGCAGTTCTAGGCACTGTACACTTTGTCCATCTGCTGCGGAGTGAATTGGTGTCATCCCACTTTTCTGGATTGCATTTTTGGATGTTACTGGAATAAGATATTTCAGTGCACTGAAAAAAAAATCGAATATCCACATGGCATGGAGAAAATCAAGAAATTAAGTAAGTCAGCTTCCTCACTAGACAAAAGAATTCATTTTGTTTAGTTTCTTGTATTTTCTCTAGATAATCTTACACAAAACACTTAACGTTTGTCCATTGACTTACTACTATTCAGTTTAATGGAATTTAGTTTTGATTTAGCTTCTTCCCATTCTAAATATTCCTGGGGAACATGCTGGATCTTACATGTTTGGTCCTAGAATTGTGGTTCCTCAGGAACCCTCACCATTTTCCAACTCTTCTCTGAACACCATAATATTTATAATCAACCAATGCTCTTTAATGAAAAAAAAAAATAGAAAAGCAAGCCCATCTGATGCCATAGAAGATTGCTTCATACTCTTGACCATTAGAGTCATGGAGTCACAGAAGTTAGAGCTGGAAGTGACCTTGGACATCACTTGGCCCAATCCCTTTATGTAACAGAAGAGCCATATGAAGTCTTGAGAAATGAAATGATTTGTCCAAGGTCGCACGGATGTGGAGCAATGACTAGAATTCAGGTCTCTTGAATTCTCATTTGTTACTCCTCTTTCACTGCTTCCTGAGCAATCTATGCTTTAATACTGGCCATGGACATCCTGACTGCTTCCATATTCTTTGAAATTGAATTATCAGTAACAAGAAGAGTCTCTACCGTTTCCTCAACCTTACATCAGTCCCATTCAGATAACTAACTACAGCTCATGTTTGTTACGTTAGTTGTGAATTTCTCACTTGATTTACCGACTGGACATGTATGAGAGCCACAGGCGGGGATAACTTGATCTCCTGTGCCTAATTTGGAGCTACTACGTGTGAATTTATGAACACTGGGAGTAAATCCAGCTAAACTTGAACAACGTGCCACTCAGCATCAATTACGCATCATTGGCCACTTAGCCACTGCCACTACTGAAAGTGATAAGGGCTAATGATGTCAAAATTTTTGAACTTGGGAAACATATCCAATTGCCAAAAACCAACCTTTCATGATGGGTAGTTTAGTATAATGATTATAGATTTCTATTGATGTGTTGGTCATGGCGCATTTTGTAATTCAAAAATACATTCAACCAATTTTTGGGAATAAATAAATCTAAATTTATAATAAAACTTCTTTATTCAAGGATAAATTTGACATTATATTATATTATAATTATATTATTATGTTATAATATCTATAGGTATTGGTAAAATTGGGCTAATACCGATAGTATTGTTACAAATTTTAATCCTTTGCCAAAGGGGCAATTTTTAGAAGCCCTGTAACTCTTTGCTAAACATATTTTTTAAAAAACCAGAAAGGTACATTTGGGTGGCTTGTGCAGAATTCCCACTTATAACTTACTTTCTTCTAAAAGAAAATCTCTTTTCATTGTAAGTATAGTATAAATTCAATGTGGAAATTTTATTAAGTACAGGATATAAAACAAAGGGGAAAACTCAAAGAAATATTTAGATATACAAAACTTACGAACATTTTGCCTTTTTCTTTTTGGATTTTGAGAGGTGTGCAGACAAATTTGGGATTATACTGTATATATCGTTTTGTATTTTTCAACTTGAAATGATCATCTTATGATTTATTACTTACAGATAATGTCCCTCGTAGGCAGCTCGGTGTATAGGAAGATGCCCTGCTCTGTTAGGTACATTTCCACTTCCTCCATATTCCAGCAGGAGGGAGATGCAGTCAGGGTTGCCCCCTCCTGCTGCCTCAAACAACACGGATGCCCCGTCATCCGCCAAAGCAAGCACGTCACCTCCTGGCAGTATAAAACACGTGGCAGAGTGGTAACTGGACTGATTGTCAAGATAGTCCCCGTAAAAATAACCTGCTGTTTTCCTTTCTGGCTAAGACTTAAAAGTAAAAGTACAGAATTAAGAAATCTGTGTTCTGTCTTTTCAGTAAACAATCATGCATCATGTTTCACTTGTCAGAAAATCTTTCCATTACAAGAACACTGGAGAAATCGACAAGTCCATTTCCACGACAGGCAAATGCTGCCAGAAAAAGGTATAGTTAGACTTTTAAAGACAGCAGGTGACACTCTGTTTCATTTCAACAAATATTTATCAACTGCCCTCTATGTGCGACTACTGTGTGTGACCCGGCAGAAAATCTAAGATGAATAAATCTATCTTAAGAAGCTTAGAGGGGAAATGAAACCAAATATCATCAAAGAACACAAACCATGTAATATTCAAGTGACATCTGGACTAGAAGGCATGACGTAGGGGAAAGCGGTCTGTTGCTGACTGGGAGAGTTTGGGGTGAGCGACTTATGGCTATGAACCTCCAACTCCTCATCCGTAAACTAGAGAATATGGTTTATTTGATAATTAAATGAAGTTGCATTTTGGGGAGGGGGTTCCTCAGAAATGTTAGTCTTTTCCCCATAGAGGAGCCTTGAGGATTATGAGGAGGTAGCCTTTATTTACAGACGAGTAAGAGAAATAAATGTTTAAGTAACTAGGCGAGGGTCAGACAACGAGGAAGTGGCAGATGGCAATTTAAGTCAGTCTCTTAATTCCTGGTTCTGAGTTGTTTAAGGCACTTGGAGGCTTCAAAGGAAGGTGATGTCACAATCTGTTGGGAAGAATTAGGAAAGTCTTCAGGGAGGAAGAATCTCCAGAGATTGACTCTGAATTGTGCTGGAAGGTACTCCAGATGAGGGCAGGAGCCTGGCCCAAACCCAGACAGGGGGAATGTGGGGTATATCTGGGAATACTGCTAGGCTAACTTAGCTGGAGCACAGGATACACAATTAGGAGCACTGAGAGATAAACCCGGAAAGGCAACTCAGGGTGATTCAGGGGGTGCCTGTGCGTGATCCAGCGGGCCGCAGGGACCCACTGAAGATTTTCTGTACAGTTTCCAGGACTGTAGCTGACCCTGAGGGAGAGCAGCTGAGTGACAGTGTTAGTGTGGGTCCTCAGATGGGGAGACTGGAACCCAGGAGAAGGGTCAGGAAACAACTGCCCTGGTCCAGGCAAGATGGGAGGATGCAAAGCAGAGGGACCGCCAAGGTGAGAACAGGTGAGAGGGGGTTGTTATAGCACAAGGCAGCTGACTATATTTGAAAAAGAAGGTGATGGTGGAATTAGAGAGAAATCCAAGCTCTCAATCTTCGTTGAGAGAAATTATTCAATGAAAAGCGTGAAAGAAGATGAATTCAATTTAGGAGAGGATGAGTGCAAGACCTTGATGAGCCATCTGTGTGAAAAGTGGGCTGTGTCTAGAGAGAGCAGTCAGGGCTGGGCCTGCCGATTTGTAGGCCACTATAGAGAGGGTTTAAGTGAGTTACCCAGCAGGGGGCTACTGAGGGCTGGTTACAAAAGCCTGATGGCCCATCTTACATTCAATCAGGAACGGAGAAAAGGAAATCTGAGAGGTAGGGGACGCATCTGGACCATGCAGCTTCTTTCCGTGTACCTTTGTGGATGAGGTGTTCCAGCACATCACAGTGACCATACTCGGCGGCAACACCTAACGGTGTGACTCCAAATCCGTCTCTCAGGTGGACACTGCCTCCATGGGTTAGCAGCAGAGCTATGATGTCCTTGCGGCCCTGCTTGGCTGCTTCGTGCATTGCCGACCATCGCTTGACACAGGGCTGGTCCAGGCTGGTGTTGTGTTCAAGCAGAGCAGACACCATGTCATAGGAGCCCTTTTTTACAGCTTGAAGATGGTTTTGAAAAGAACAGTCAACCGCGTGCATATTAACAGGAATACCTTAGATGGCATTAAATCAATGACCAGATCTGATATCAAAATAGGTATTAGTGGTTCCTTTTCTTCTACAAGAGAATACTGTATTTTCATACCCCCTCTATTCCTTATACCCAAATTTCCACTGTGGAGTATAAGCATGCAAGCTGTTCTGCCTTTTCTTTAAGACTCTGGCCTGAGGAGGGGTAAGAATTTCACGGAGAATAAGACACACATCACTGAGACAGAATGTTGTGCATCCTCCTTCTGAACTTCCCTTTCTTCATCAGCAAAGTGAAAATAATGCCCACTGTTTGGTTGGATAAATTAAATAACGTACATAAAATGCTTAGTATATACCAGGCACTCAATAATGATAACTATTATCATGAATATGATTTCACCACTTCTAGGATCATGGAGCTACACGTGTAGATGATGCTTATCAAGTTTTTCCTCCCTCTAGATAGAGTTCCCCACACCCAAAGATAGCAGTAAATATCAAATGAACTTCTCTTTCCCACAGTCTTATGGGAGGTTAGCAATAAGGAACGTTTGGAATCCAGGTAGGTCGGTTGTTCTTACCCAGGCGAATCATGACAACTAATGTACTACATTTTCTGAGGTTCACTAAGTCAGATGTCTCTCCCTACCCCTGCTTGTTTCTAACAGCTGAAACTGCACTGTTAAAAGTCCTTTTCCACTTCGAGTTATTAATGGATTGTCCCAGTTTAGATATAAATACTTTCCGAAGATTTAATGCATTTTTCTTTTACCAAAAAGTAAAATCTTAATAAGGAACAGAGCAGAATGAGTGCTAGTCTCTTACAGTCATTCATTCTCTCATTTAGTTACTACGTGCTGGCTGTGTGAAAGGCACTGCGTTAGGCACCGTGGACAACAGGAAAAAGATGTCGTTCTCACTTATGCAATTTACAGTCCAGGAAAGAAGCCTGTACTGTTTGAAGAGAGACCCAGAGTCTGGGCCTTTGCAGAGAAGGTGGGGCGGGGCACACAGAACATCCTGGGCAGCTCGGAGGCCGAGTGCAGAAAGGATCCAAGGCCAAGGCCAGGGAAAGGGCTCCAAAAGGCATAAAAGGAGGATGAAGACAAACTCTGCCTATTTCATTTGGAGGCAGGCAAGCCATCACTGCAGTGAGATCTCAGTTTTTCTCCTGCTCACTGTCTGAAGCAGAGGCTGTTGACAAATGCCTTTCTCTGAATCACCCACCTGCCACTCGCAGCTCTAATTACAGTGAATTACCTCATCCTAGCCGGTGCTCTTGCAAAGCAAACATCACTAAGCTAAACGAACTAACAGACAGCATGTCCTCATTTATCTTCTTGCTCCTACTGCATTTTTTCTACTTATTAGAAAAAATGTATTAAAATGAGCCTCTTCCCTCATGATTTGTTCTCTTTTTATCTGACTCAGGGAACATGTTGATTAGAGATACTGGTCTTTTTGTTTGTTTTTGTTTGCCTTTTATTTTTTAATCTTTTTTTAATGAGGGTAGGTAATTAGGTTTTTCTTTTTTTAATGGAGGTACTGGGGATTGAAACCTCGTGCATGGTCTACCACTGAGCTATACTTTCCCCACCGAGATATTAGTTTTTCTTCAAGAAAATAACAGCATATATAAGACATATTCAACTTAACCTAATTTAAAAAATAAAACTTTACTTGTAGTTTAGCTTTTTTGAAGTAAGAATATATTTTATTTCCCATAGAAATAATAATCCAAATCATGGGGAGTCCCTCCCCCACGAAGACATTCTTAACCAATAAATGGCTGAAATAATGGAAACTTAATGAGGCACAGTATTTGTGTTATGGAACTAAGTAAAATGTGAATGAAATAACTAATGAAATAAATATATACATATTTCATACATGTGTAACTTAAGTAAATAATGCTTAAAGGAAACCAAGCCTCAGTTGAAGAGTTAGGGAATTAGAGGATTTTGCATAGGTTATAAGCACTTTTGAACACTTTATAGCTTGCTGGCACTTTTCTTTTTAAAAAATAAATAGTTCTGTCATTTTCTTTCTGGATATATGTGTTTTGCTCATAATTTATTTAATGTCAGCAGTGAGTTCTGTTCTGACTCCTATGACATGCAAATAGGGAAGAGAGGTTTTTCTGCAGTATCTTGACAAAGACTGGACGATTGAAAGAGGAGATGGAGTAAAGAGGATGTGTATTGATTTGTGAGAAAAAATATGGGAAGTAAACTTAACTGAGCTGTAAAGGGCATAATGTTGAGGGAAAACGGAGGGCAGTGGAACTGAGATGCTGTGCCAGACAGCTCCCTTGGCTTCCTCTGTACTGTGGGGTGCACTGGCCAGGATAATCTTGGTGGCTATTCCCAATGGAGAAAGATGACACCAACTTCAGAGGGGTGGGCAGAGAGGGAGTCCCATGAAAAAAACACTTTATAACTTTCAGATCATCACAAATCAGATATCTACACTGAGCAAGTAACTGGATAACACGACTGTAATACATCAAAGCACTGTAAATAAGGGCCCAGATGTCTAATGGGGAAAGGGGGCCCTGGAGGGACCAAAGTGATTTTTTTTTTTTTTTTTGCCATCCAAGGATATTCCATAAATAAAGACAAAGATGATGGCATCTGGTTAAGAAAAAGAAAAATGGCATTACCCAGAGAAATAAAAAGAACAGCAATTTTTCTCTTATCTCTCTTTTGTAAGTTAACAGACTATGAGTAGCAAATTGCAAAGTAGCCCCAAAATTCATGAAAAAAACTGAGAAAGTGCCATGGATGATCCATTTTCCTATGAACCTAAAAAGACTTGATGTAGGTTCCATAACAAAGGTCCTGAAGAAGGTAACCCAAGAAGTCCCTATTCTCCAGAAATGTAGAAGACAGGGACATAAGTGACCATTTCCTTCATGAGACTTTTCTCTTCTCTTTGATATTGCCATTTGGTTTTTTAAAATATATTATTTCCAAATGTTAATTCTATTTTGACTCTGATAATGCAGTGATCAAGCTCCTTTCCCACACTTCAGTTAGTCCTAGAGTAGAGAAACCAACAAATGAAACTTTGAAATGCATATAAATGCTTAATGCTCTGTTGTGGGCATTAGGCATTCAAGAAACATTTAAGTGAAGCCAAAAGAGAACAAATACGTGATAATCATGACTTAGTTGTCCTTTAAGAACTAAGTGAATTGAAGACAGCAAGTAGAGAATAGTTTTATACTGGTGAAGCGAGACAGTATACAAACTCTGGAAAAGTGTCTCTTTTTTTGCAGAAATCAAAGACTATCATGTATAGAAACAATAACAAGTACATGGATGTTGTTGCAAATACTCCATGGGATATGCCTTTACAAAAATAATAGATCACATTAATGGTGGTGAAGCAACCATAGGTGAATGCTCCATTTAGTATCTGTAGAGTCTGCTCAGGAAAAGAGTTGTTTGTTTATGAAAGCATCATGTTACATTATGACATAAAGGCTGGTAAACTGTATGCAGAGACAACCATCTCTTCCTCAGAACTTCTGTTTCCCATTTTCCTTTAGCAACTAGAAGCCCCCAGGTTTCAGCTGTTTACAGTCTATTCAGATAGAGGCTAAATATCCCGGCCTCCCTTGCACCTTAAGGGTGGCTACGTGACAAAATCTGAACTAACAGGATATGGACAGAAGTGCTGGATGCAATGTCTTGGTCGTCTTCTTAAAGGCGAAGATGCTTTCCCAGAGCTGCCTCTTTCTGCCTTCCTGCTAGCTGCAAAATGTAGCATCTGAAAGTCGTGTGTAATGGTGGCCCAGCCAACGCTGGGCCACTCATCTTCGAAATGTTGTATGAAAGAGGAATGAACGTATTTCCTTTTTAGTCATTGCTGCTTGTTTGCTTTGTGTACCTGTGTTTGTGTGCTTTGTTACGGAAGCTTTGCCTGTACCTGAACTATAATAACTGGATTGTTTGTCTGATCTCATCTGAATTTGGAAGGCTGAAAGCTTTGAAGTGGGGCAGGATAAGTAAGAAGGAATCAGGCCAAATGCCCCTATGGTGCAGTAACATGATTCATCTATGTCCAGGGCCAAGGCCCTGCCGAGGAGATTTTCCCTCCCCTGTCCGTTGATGATCCCCTCTTCCACCCCTGAGGTCACAACTCAAGAGCATCTCTTTCTTTGAAAGCTTCATAGATTTACTGCTTCCTTATTGCCCCCATTTACTTTTTTTTTTCTTTTTTGGTGGAGGGGAGGTAATTGGGTTTGTTTGTTTGTTTTTTAATAGAGGTACTAGGGATTGAATCCAGGACCTCATGCATGCTAAGCACACACTCTACCACTGAGCTATACCCCACCCCCCTTATTTTGAATATACACTTTGCTATAGCATTTATTAACACCAGTGTTCTGTTTCAATCATATCTAGCTCTCCTGCTAGACTCTTTGAGAGGAGGACGACCATTCATCTTTATATCCGGGCTGTCCAGCGCAGCATCAGGCTTACTGTGACTTCTCAATAAATGTTGGTTGGATTGACATTGCTGAATTCATGTTGCCAAATGTAAATATTTTACTGATGTTCATGACTTGCCTAAGTTTTTTCTGTTAACAACATTCAGGTTGTTTTTAAAATTCTAGTGATGTCTCCGTGAACAGGAGCTGTGGTCGTGTTGACTAGCTGTGAGCCCAGCTCAGGATGCTTTCTCCTCTTCCTCTGTGATTGCTGGTGAGCAGCCTCAGGGCTCCTCCCCCTCCTCCTGCCACACGTATGCTATTATATAAAGTCTCTCCTCTCCTGAGCACCTACCATGTGGTGAAAGTTTTATGTATTCATATTTTCTCTGATTTTTATAACAATTCTGCATAGGAAACTGAGGCCCAGGACGACAATCCCACAGCTAGAATTTACATTCACATAACAATGCTGTATTGTATATTCAAAAGTTGCTAAGAAAGTTGATCTTAAACGTTCTCAACACCAGCAAAAAGATATGTAACCATGTGAAGTGATGTATATTAACTAAAATTATTGTTGTAATCACTTCATAATATATACATATATTAAATCATGTTGTATACTTTAATACATTATATATCAATTATATCTCAATAAAATGGGGGAAAAATAAATACACAGATCTCAGGTGCCAAAGCCCAAATTCTGACTCCACCACCCTATGTCCCTAAGAGAAAGGAAGGTTATCTTTGGTCATCTGTAGTTAACCTCATCTCTCCCTGCTTCTGCAAACAGACCTGCCGATTCTTACTGGTCAACACACAGCGGGATATACAGGCCTGAGAAGACGCTGACAGATAAGTGACACCTTCAGGTTTCCCATCATTCCTTTGCTGTGTCAGTGGTGACCGCCCAGTGCTGCACCTGTGTGCTCAGATTCTGCTGGGGCCCCTTCCTTCCAGTTTGGCTCCATTGTTCGGCTATGGATCTGATATCCTCTTTGGAATCCACTTTTTGCTTCCTTATATCAGGCTCCATCTTACACAGGCATCCTTCCTTACAGCTGGACCCCACCTAGAGGACATTCCTTTAGAACTGGCACTCCTGGCCTCATAAAACTCCTTATTCAGATCCCTCCTGATTAACTGATGCTGAAAGAACTGTCACGTTTGTCCCCTTTGTGGAATGGGAAAACAAAATCATAGGACAGGTGAGATGGGGGTGAGGGGAGGACCTCAGGAAATGGAAGGAGATGAGGTCACATAATTTTAGCCAATACACAGTGATTTCCAATAAACACTTATTAAATATTATTTGTCAAATTATACAAGTCCTAGAATGAAAGGTCATTTACCAATTAGAAGGGGTGTCTCTCCGTTGTCATTTTTGGTGTTTGGCCACACTCCTTTCTCTAGTAAAGTTCTTACATTTTCCACCAGACCAGCTTTGACTGCCAAGGTCAAGGGTGTTTCTCCATCAGAGGTCTTGAACTCCCAGAGCGTCTGATAGGATGCTGAGACACGAAAGCATTGGGTAAAGTTAAGAATCTTTACTTAAAGGATGTCATATAGATCAGAACAATGCAATATTATTACACTAGACTGAACAACATTAAAAATGAAAAAGGGAAGACTAAAAAGAGTTGATTAAAATTTAGCAAATGATGGTGAGCGGAAATAGACGAGTGTGAACTTGCTAATCAAGTTGACAGCTAGAAAACCAACATCTATGTTTCAAGGTGCTTCTTAAAAATAATGGGTTGTGAATTCTCATTTCTTAACAAATTGTAAAACAACTCCACAGTCTTTTGTATTGTTATTTTAATTATATCTGAAATCAGTTTTTGTCAAATGAAGTCTGTGAATGTGGGAATGAGTAATATTCGAATGAAGGTATCCTGTCATCATCTTCTATATCTGTCTGTCTGACTAGCTATCTATCTCTCTAGCTAGCTATTTTTAATTTTTTTTTAGCTGGCTGGCTGGCTAGCTGGCTGGATAGCTAATTATCCAGTAACTGTCATTATCTCTTACAACAGAACTGGACAGCAACACTAAAGGCTGAAAAGCAGGGTACTCTCAAGTGTGTTTTAGAAGATGCTGGGATGTGAAAAACAGTGGGTTAAAACATAAAAATTATTAATATTTAACCCTAGGTCAGTTTACCACAATAATTATGAAGAAATTAATGTAATATAAGGACAGATATTGTAAGTACTGCTTATTGTACTATATAAGAATCTTTTGGAAACTTAACTCAAGGGATAGTTCAGGATGAAAACTTAAAACCAATTTTGAAAAGCAAAGAGCTTTATGTTTGAATCAATTAATTCATGCTGTATATCAACTTTTAGGTGGTAATCACACCTTCTCATCAACCTGTGCCATATTTTTAGGAGGATGCAAAGGGTGAAGCCTGGACCCCACAAAATGTGCTGGTTTTTATACTCCGAGTTTAAGGCATGGGAACTGATTTTGCCAAATTGCCAATCGTCTTTTATTCTACTTTTTCCTTTTTGCTTATTATGTTCATTGGGAACACTCCATAACCCCCTCCATTTTGGCTTCAGTTTGGTCAAAGGGATTTTATGTTCTCTTACCATCCAGGACCACTTCAAGTATTTGCTGAATGGGTTGAACAACAGCTTCATGCAATGGAAACCATCCTTTTTCATCAGCTTCATCCAATGCATATTTATATTTCACATACTCCTGGAGCTCAAGAATGTGACCTAAATTAAACGTACAGGCTGATAGCAAATCTCTGTCTCAGCCAGGTGGAACCTCCAGCCCTTCCCACTGTAAGTGATACACCCATTTACCTTGCTTTATGGCCTCCACAAGCTTTCTGTTTTGATCGCTCAGTGGTACAAATCTACCAGAGGAAGAAAAATAAGTCGTGTTTGAATTCATGGTATATTTCAAGGAACCAAAATGCTTATTTAGTTTTTGCACACTCTTTTAATAGTCAAGATCTACAAGAAATGCACACAACACTTATCTACTTTAAAAATGTAAAAGTCTAAAAGTCAGACCCAGAATATATATATGATACACTGGACCTAAGAGCATTAGTGATGATGAAAAACAGAAGATTGTGACACTCTCTGAAATTAGTTGTAGGCAATGAAAAAAAGGTAAATAATTGGAGTCAGGGTCAGAAGAACTGGGTTCAGGTTTTCTGATTTTTACGATCTTGGGGAAGCCAGTATCCTGCCTGGGTGGTGGTTTCTGCATCGGTAAAATGAGGGGATTAAATAGGAAGAGCTCTGGGGCTTCTCCCAGCTTTAAAACTCTATGCTCAATAAAGGTTTATTGCTTTGAACTTAGTTGCTAATTAATGATTGCTTACTTGGGAGAGTATGAGCTCCACTGCATGTTAGAGTCTTTAATCAACTGATCTACAAGTGAAAACGGGCTGAGCATTTACTGAACAAACTCCCAGTCACTGGCCCAACAGGTCACGATTTCAACACCCACGGCAATTCTCCCGAGTGTGTGTTTATTCAAAGGCAACAACATCAGTGTGTGTTTCATAACACACTGATTTAACTCTATTAAGCAGAGACATCCACTGGTAGTTTAGGTTTGTGAATGCCTCCCTGGGAACTCTAAAGTTCTGAAAACCATTGGAGAAAAGGGAAAAATTAAAGAGAACAGAAATTTAAATGTAATGTGTCTATTTTTTAAAAGCTCAAAAGCAATAATTTTATAGCATGGAAGCCATTCAGAAACACCACTAAACTTCAGGATACAGGATTCCAAATACTATAATAGAATGTGAAAGTAAACTAATTTTTGTCAGAAGTGTAATGTGTGCTCTTCAAGATAGAAATTTACTTTTGCAGTTTTAGACTCTATAGCTTTTGCTAATATAAAACACCAATTTTATATATCATTTGTGAACTTCTGTCATTTGAATAGTAGATAATTAAATAGGCTTTGGTTTATATATAACTTTGTCATAAGTAATAAAAAGCTCTCAACTCTTTTCCTGTTCATTAAACTTATAGGCAAGATGGGTTAGCATTAATCTTTGTATTTTAAAGGTGCAAAAATGGAATACATTATAAAGGCTGCCTGAGTCAGCAGCAAAACGCGCTCCAGAATACACAGTACAGATTCTGTATACTTATCTATATGTTGGCTGCTTAAACAGTGCTTGCAAATTCGTTCACATTATTTATTGTCCATTTTGATTCCATATAAATTTAGAAAATAAGCAATCCTGTACAACCAAATTTAACTGGGAATTTCCCCTCTAGGTTATTTCCATTGCTCCCATTTCCACCCATAGAAGATGGGGATTTATGGACGATCAGAGGGCTAACCCTGTGCACAGTGGCTCTCGTAAAGCTTTTCCATTTCTTGCCAAAAGAGAAAGATAAGCATTTTCTTGGAGGTGGAAACGTCATTCATTTTTATCTTATAACAAAATGAATGCCATAAAGAAGTTTCGTGGAGGACAGTCAATTTGATTACCTTTCAGGATAAAATACAGTCTTGCTGGCCTCAATGGATTCTTGAATACTGAGCTGAATATCATAACTTGCGAGGTGATCTTCCTCAGGGTCATCATTAGTCTCCATGACTGAACATAATTTTGAAAGAGGCAATTTCTTATTATCAGCAAGTGGCACAGAACAACATGTAGACTTAACACGAAAGATGCAAAATGAAAAAAAAATGCATTTACTTTTTTCCTCAATTAACAAACACAAATGTAGTGAACATTTTAATCCATATCATATCTGAAGCCCATCCTAACTTTTGAAACCTTTAATTACCTGCCCTTTGGGTGTCTGCATTTTCTAATTTTTTTGACCTTCTTTTGAATAATGACTAGAGTCGGGCTTATAAGAATTCACTTTTTCCACACTTCTGATTTACACTAATTTGGCCCATCATGTTTCTCAAGACATTGCTCTACATAGCAAATTGACGTTTAAAGCTCTGAGAAGAGAGACTGTGTCAGGAATAGGGTACAGTGAGCCTTTCACATTCTTTACTTTTATCCTCTGTCTGCTGTGTGTGCTTAATTTCTGATTTATTCCTTTCTTCACACCAGAAATGACTGGAGTTGGCTGCCTTGAATGGCATTTATTTCTGTATTTCGTTTCAACTTCTTCAACCAGACTCTACCTTCTTTGAGGTGAAGGGCTCTGCCTCTCTTATCTCTGCATTGCCTACAAGTCTAGAAGGTGCTTGGCACGGGGAAGCTTCCCAGTGAACATTTGTTGAATTAAAATAGAGAGAACAGAACATCACAAACGTAGTGGCCCAGCCTTACCAGGAAATTTGATAGCACAAATAAAGACACGAAGGAAACTTTAAATAGAAGGAACTGGGAACTTTGAGCACTGTTCTTCCTCAGAAAATACTGTCTAGTCTCACAAGGATGTGACCAGGTTTCAAAATTCCAGAACTTCAAAGTAAAACAGGATAGGGTTAATCTGGCAGAAACAGACTTAGGCACTTGGAGAACTTCCTTACTGACTAGCTCAGATGGGTTTGATAGACCATGTGGCGCTCTGTGTGCTCTGGGAAATCCACCTTTACGGACTTGCGCTTGTGGCCATGGAAAGATCCTTTGTGACACTTTGGCAGAAAGGCATCCTTAATACATCATTAATACATGTCAAAGGTGCTGGAACTGCTAATACAGGGAGCAGCATGGTAAGGACCAGTTTTATCAAATGAGGCTTAATTGTGGGAACTGGCAAACCATAAACAGAGTAAAAATGAACTGCTTTTGAAGAAAAGAATCAGAAACAGAGAGGATTCTGAACTGGTTTAGGTAATTTATGGATGGCTGTTTCAGTTCTCCCTAATCCACTGACTTGTTTCAACTAAATCAGAGCCATTATGACTGGTTGTGCAGGATGTGCTCTGCACAAGTGTTCCTGACTGAGGAAATCCAGCCAAATCTCCCCTAAAGAGCTGTGCTCCCAAGCAGGGTGCTATGTATTCCCCAAGGAAGCGGCATCTTTTCTTCATTTGCCCCAAAGTGCTTATGGCCCGTGGGATGCCTGAACAGAGCTGAGCATTTTTTAGCACCAGAAAGTTAAACAAAAACAAGCCTAATTATTTAGCATTGTTGGATAATAAATGAGGAGAGATAGACATGACATATTTTACCATCTAGTCTCCCAATCTTTCCCCAGAGTGGAAGGGCCTCAGGATTTGGTTACTCTCCTTCAGGAAGGATAGGGCTACCATGCCTGTGATGTCCATGGTGCCTCTTGACCTTTCATGTAGCTACTGTTTGGTCTCCACTTTTTAGTTTGTTTGTTTATTTTTGGCTTGTCTTACAGGAAAAGTTGTAAGGTCTGACTGGTCTCAGCATCCTTTGAACAGTTAAGATTAGGGCCATCATAACTCCATGCCCAGACCAGAGACCAGGCCTCGCACAGACTCTCCATTTCTCCCCCTGCACAGCTCTCTTCACTACGAGACATTGCTACTGACCGGCCTATCTCTTCTGAAGACTAACACAAACCGTAGATTATTTCTTATCATCTTATTTCTTCCAAATATCAAATTAGAGGAGTGTCTCTCATTACTATTGGATCAACTGCTTTATCTTATTCAGAGAGAAAGCTTAGTAAGTACAGACATCAAAATAGTTCTACAGCTACGTTGACTGACCAACAGAAAATTATATCTGATTAGTGGTACTTCTCAAGCCAAAATGTATTATCTCTGTAAAAACTTACATGGTAGAGTGTGTTTTTAAGGGGAAAAAAACCAAAAACACTATTTGGTGGGCAACTTTCGAGATACAATGGACTCTTGCTTTACCCCATCTCATCGGTCAAGGCTAGATGAGATGGGCTCAGACTTTAAGGACAGTTCTAGGTATGCTGATAGCCAAGGTGTCTGGCCTGTGAACAGACTGCACACGAACTCAATGGCATCATGATTTTATTGTTCACTGTTCTGCACCAGTGGCCTTACTGTCACCTTGAAACAGAAAGGAGAGAACGGGGACGATGGTTCGGAGGCTGCCAACGGGACAGTAACAGCGCTCCACGAAGCACATTCCCTCACGCCACAGTATCCCAGGGGCCTCGAAAGGTACAGATCCCTGTGTCCTAAGGATCCTACTCACCAAAGAGACTCAAACGACATTTGTTTGTTAATTGTTTATCGGTTCATGGTCCATCTCCTCCTCCTAGAATGTAACTCAAGAACAGCAAAAAATGTATCTGTATCTTCAGTGTCTAGAGAAGCACCATCTCAAGGTGTGTGGACTCTAAATGTGTGTTGAATGAATGAATGAGTTAATAGGTGACACTGACATAATCTAGGCTCTGCTTTATTCATGAAACTGACCTTTTTTAGTATGGAGTCTTTCTTCCAACTAAATGAATTCGGTTGCCTGCTCTGGGCTAGGCTTCATTTTCCTCCCTTCTGTGATTTCACGTCTTCCTCCCCTTCATTCCCAAGGCCCCACTCATGGTCCACAGGCCCTCCAGCCCGGCCCCAGCTGTCCCTCCCTCCCGTGGAAGCCTTTTTGCTGAAATCCTCCATTTCCTCTCTGGCTCTCTCTAGCTGTGAATAACTCCTCTTACATAATATTTTTCCAACATCTGGATTTTCACTCAGTTTTTATTAGCTTCACGAGTTCCTCACATTTTTGTGTTTTGTAGTTTCACTTGGACTATTAGCTTTCTGAGGGGAAAAGAATTCTTACTTTCTTTTTCCATTATATCTTTTCTCTCTACTTCCACTCTTAGTCAGCTGTAGCAAATGGCTGTTCTCAGTGGCCACTGGAAAAAAAAGAGGTTGACTCGTGACTAGCAGACAAGCCCCGACTCCCTTCAGACAGCACAATCAGACGAGGAAACTAGGGCCTTGGCGTTGCCTGTTGCCCTTCTCACCGACGTCACTGTGGTGATGAGGGATTGCTCAGCTCTGGGTCAGTAATGGGATACAGAGCCTTTCACTTATTTAAATCACTGGCTTAACTCTAACCCTGTTCAAAATTTGGGCTTCCAGTACGTGAGATACCACAGACTCCTTAGGGAACTGCGGAACGTTGTTTTAGGGGGTTTTTTAAAATATCCTTTCAGCCACCATCCAGAAGGAATTTATCTAAGACGCTTAACTGTTTTATATTCCTAACGACAGCAGAGTATAAATGGTGAGGAAGCTCTTACTTCTACTTGGAACAATCCCCATGGAACACAAGCTTTCTCCAACCTTTCCCTGAAAGCTTGGGATGAAGTGAAGACCTGTGTGCAGGTGCACTAAGGTGTCAGCCAGTCATTCAAGGGAGCATCATTGGAACGGAACTAGAGACATCGAGATGCAGTGAGAAAGGCAGGAGGAGGTGTATCTGCCAGACTTTATTTAGAATTATTTTAATGAAGCACCAGCCAGGAGTCTGAGGAAAAGCCAGATGATATTCTGACATCCTTTAAAACCTATTCACAAGAGCCCCACTTCTCAGTCTAGAAAATTAACTGACCTTTTCTGGATTAACAGTTTGTCAATCTTGTTCTGGAAAAACCCACTAGTGAGATTTATTCATTCTTCGTAAGTAGCTGATTTACAAAATAATTGGAACAATCATACTGGAAAGTTAGCCTTTTCATTTCAAGCACTGGTTAAACTTGCTTAGAGTCAGGAACACATTTGATGAAAGCAATGGGTTCTTTCTCCAGAGGGATGAGTTTCCACTCAAAATTTTGCATAGAATTTTAGGGAACTCATGGATTCCCTGAACCCGTTTCATGTACTCCAGGGAAAGAACCTCTAAATTAAGGATTTCCAAATGCTAAATGTACTATTCAGACACCAAGAATGATTAGTTTACTTTCAAATGGACTGAGTCAAATCCTAGATTTAGACAGTGGAAAGAGGGAAAGTTTGGAGATGGTGTAAGTTTTAGAATATCTTTGGTAATAATAAAAGTGGTGGTTATAATAATAGCCAAAAGTTACTGAGTGCTCATTTGGTTTCAAGCACCGTACAAAACACTATGCATGCGCTGCCTTGCTTCAAATCCTGATTCTACTTTGCAGGTACTAGAGACTCACTGTGCATAAGTGAAAACTTGGGCTTCAAGAGGGTAAGAGAGCCACCCAATGTCACAGAGCTGGTAAGCAGAGTCTGCACAGAGCACGGAACCTTCCTTTTTAGGTCTTTCCAAAGCTGCAGGAAAACAGCCCACAGTCTGTTGTCCTTAAAAGAAAACACTCTGATCTCGCTCTCAACAGCCGGCTCTTGATGACAATAACTTCCAAAAATAAAAAATAGCTTCCAGGGACACATCGATCTTTATTGCTGGCTCTGTGCAATAAGGCTTTGTGTTGCTTAGGGTGGTCTGGGGTGTCCTACACTTGCCTTCATTCTGTTCTTTTGGTCTTAGAGTCTAAACATTGCTGTCTTAAAACCTGGATCAATACACCAGTTGGTGCCCGGCTGACGTGTCGGGGGGGGTGGGATGACGTTATAAGGTATGATGCCGGGGTGAACGTGGGTATATGACACCTCTCAGCACCAGATCCTCTAAACCACCTCCAATCCACAGTCCATGCTATCACTCTACTGTTGATAAGTTTGTGAGGCTCCTCAGATCTTTCCTTGAAACATGGGAGCTCCCACAGCACCGGACCAAGGTCCTCCTTCTCCCTGAGTCAGGGCGAATATAACTTTGTTCCCTGTGAATTGGTTGGTTGGCTGTCTTCCAATTACATCCGAGTCTGTTTACTCCACTCACCCACATGCTCAGTCTTGGCCATAAAAAAATTGAAACCATTTCCATGGGTCCTAAACAGGGCTGGCCTTAAAAGTTCCCAGAGTGGACAGGTGCTTCCATGATGCAAGGAAGGACTTTGTGTTCATAAATGTCACGCTGCCCCCAGCACCTGTCACATCAGTGTCATTCTGTTACATCAGTGACAGAGTCTGTCCTTTGCAGCTTATTGTCCCATCTTCCAGTGTCCCTTTCAAAATGCCAGTAGCACCATACTGACCCCCAGGGTAGAACCAGGATATTTGCTGCAGTTGGCATGGGGTGGGAAAGACGGCAGAGGATCTAAGACTGAATCTGGAGGGAGGTTATAGGAGGGGGTAAGAAAAGGGCACTATAATTTGGTTTTCTCCCCTGTTTATATAGGGCCAGCCCAAATCCAACCCTCTGAGGTTCTGAAGGAGGTGCAGGTTCTGCTGGGTGGAAGAGGGGACCTTAATGTCATGATGAAATTTTCTTTTACCTTAAAACTTCTGTGGTTCCTGAGTGACGAGCTCTTCTCCTGCAGGTCCCAGAGAGAACCATCAGGATTCGTCCTATCAGAGGGATGGCTTTAGTGAAAAAGGCATTTTCACATTTTGATTTTGTGAAGAAAACATCAGCTATCATATGCAAAACAACGCTCTTCTCCTTCTTCTGCATTTTGACCATTCGTGTGTGTCATTTTAAAGACATATTGAAATCAAAACAAACAAAACTTTGTGAAAACTTCGGCTTTTATGAGGTGGCGACACACTTTTGTTTTTTCAGAATTCTGCAGCACAAAATTGCAAATCAGATAAAAACGGCTTCATTAGGCTGATTTCAGCAACAGAGTCGACTGGTCCCCAAGAGATTTCAGAGGGAGGTAAAATGGTCAGAATGCGGTTCCACCCTACAGACACAGGTAACTTTTATTGACAAGTGACAAGTTACAGCAATTCCCTTTGTGATATTTGCCTTTTTTATCAGAGAGAAATTCTACGGATGACAGAGAGAACTAGACCAGTTCAAGAAGCATCTTTCTTAACAGCACAACTAGTTCTGCTGATAAACTAAACACACACACACACACACGGTCCAGAAAACGAACACTACTTTTATGTCGCCTGAAAGTGATAAAATGCTACATTCTAAAAAAAAAGATCTAAAAAGGCAAAATGGACATATTGTTCTCTGGACACTAAGTATGACATCTGGTGTGTAATAAGAATTCACTCAGTATTTACAGAATGAATAAATAATTGAATGATCAAATATATACTGCTCTTAAAATTAGCAAGAGAATAGGTTAACCTTGTCATACATATGTTCTTGCCAAGTTCACTTCCAGTATTTGAAGTGACTGAGGCTTAATCTCTAGGTAAATGCACTAGTAATAAAACGTCTCATACTAGTTTTGCTTATCTCTAGTTTCATATTACAAAATTAGACATTTCTAGTCTCCACTATGGATTTCGAAGTCAGTTTCAATTGTGACAGAGATGTAGGAAGACACGTGTTAGCTTTCGAAAATGACGCTCACATAGAATAGGGAGCTCTAGATTCAGAACTACATGGATTTCTAGGCACAGAAATTTCTAGAAACATAGAATGGAAAAGAACAGAGTAAGCATGGCTTGTGAAAAAGCAACTTTTATTCAGAGATGTGCCCTTATCACAAGCTAGTATGATAACACGATATTTTAAAAAGACGTATCCTTTTTGTTTGTAATTCTAAATCTAGGAATCTTATAGAAATTCAGAGATGTAGGAAAAGATTTGCATATGAAAATGTTCATCTCAGCCATATGTAAGCTGCCAAAACACTAGAAACAATATAAAACGTCCAACAAGAGGGAATTTGTATCTTATTGTGCATCCAAGCTATAGTTATTGAAATTCATCTCCCTGAAGGATATTTAATGCCATGGGTAAAGCGTCATATACGAGAATGATGTTCATTTCATCAGATATGACCAGACACTTCGAGGGAACTAAGATTGACTTTATGGAGCCAAACCTTACAAAGCCTTCCAGAAAACTGGCCTGGCACCTGGTTTACAGACAGCCTTATAGGGGGTGAGAGAGGTCACTTCCTGGCAGGATAGACCTTGGTAACATTGAGAAGAGGGGAACTTGCCCACATGTATAGGAAAGCAGGTGAAACCTGGCGGAGAAAGTGCCTTGCCTTAGGGACGAGCAGAAATCTGAAAGACTGACCCATTTACCTGAGTCATCCACGCCAAAGCTTCAGCTTGAACACCAAGGTGACAGGAAGCTCGCTACGTCCCGCACAGCACTCCCTCTTGGGCCAGCTTTAACAGTTAGGCGATACATTTGAGTCCATCTCCTCAAATCAGTATTCTACAGCCCTAGTTCTATTCCTCAGAGCCACAGTAAGAAAAGTCGTTCCTCTGCCACATGAGAGCCCTTTAAAACCTCTCAGGAAGGCTGTCAGGTCTCCCCCGAGCCTTCTCCTCCCAAGCCTGGACAACTGATCCTCCAATGACATGGATCCACCTCCCTCCACCATCTTGACTGCTTTCCTGTCACATTCATTCACATTCATTCACTCACCGCTTTCCACAAGTGGCTGTGGCCCATGGGCTCTGATGGCGGCACAAGAGTTGGCGTCACGTCAACACAACATTGAGCAGGTGTGACCACCTCCCCTTTGCTAGACACCAAAGAACTGTTGGCTTAGTCCAAGTTCAGATGAACTTGGAGGCTATCATGTTACAGACTTGATTTGGACCCCTGTTGCCCTAAATTCTACAAGCCATAGTCCCCCCACGCCCCCACCCCCCCATTATTGCTGTGCAATTCTGTGCAGGATTCTTTATTTAATCCTATTACATTTCTTTCTTTCTTCTACATTTGACCTTTATTTCAGCCTGCTAAGAGACAATGCTTTTCCTGTCCCTCTAAGCATTGTTCTATTTGCCTGTCTTTTATATGGACACTGGCTTCATTAATAATGATAAATGTTGAACAGAAACTGGCGCAGGACAGAGGTCTTTGGGTTGACACTGATCTATTATTTAGCACCCTTCAAGGAAAGCTGTTTATCCAGTTAAAAATCCTCCCAAAGACACCACCATCTGGTATGAATGTCTCCTTTTTGATAACAAGACTGTCATCAAGAGATACTGTCAAATACAGATGCACAGTAGCTACAACATTCCCCTTCTCCACTAAGTCAACATGGCAAAGGAAAAGAGTTGACTCAGTAATTGTTATTATTTTTCCCTAAGGATTTTCAGAACATCCTATTCACTCATTCAAAAATATGTATTCAATGTCTGCTATATTCCAGGGTCCATGCTAGACACAAGACAATAGGATCCATGCCCAAAGGGGCTTGCTGCCTTTAAATAATGCAGTCTAGACTTTCTCAGAAACGACACCAATAACCCCTCTTCCTTCGAAGGTTTAGCGGAGAGTTAAGCACACAGCAGGTCCTCAATAAATATTTGTTTTATTGAGTTTCATAATTATTATAAGTAACATATAATGAATGCCTACTTATAACATTCATTAAACTAAGTATGTTAAATAGATTATGTCATTTAATTTCTATGCAATACTTTCTCCCCATTTTACAGATGAGGAAACTGAGGAACACAATGGTTAGGTAATTTGTACAAGCCTGCACATCTAGTGAGTGGTGGAGATATAGATATAAACCCAGGCACTATACACAGAGCTTGACCACTGTACTGTAACTGATGACTCAACTACTCTGATGGAATTAATAGAAAAGGGTCTTATTCTATAATCCAAATATCTATAAGCTTCAGAAAAAATTTTTCTAAAAGAGTTTAAGCAAACAACTAGCAAATCTATCAAACAACTCTAGTGGAATATAAATATTTTAGGTAGATTACCATTTCAAAACAAGATACTCCCATAAAAACAACCAAGTGTAGAATTATGATACTTTATGATAATAATATAATGTTCTCAGCACAAAGCAGTGTTACGAGTTCCTTGTCTACATTACTCTTATTTCAAAGAAAGCATTTTGTTTTAGATGTAGAATGAAGTTATCTTTTCATTGAAGAACCAGAGGGGTGAATGTCTCAGATAAATTCTAAGGACCTTCCAACCTCAAGATTCTATGAATTAACTTCCAGAAGTGGATTTTCAATTCTATCAAGTTCCTTTTTTCTATCTGATTTAAAAGAATTTAAGGGACTTTTTCAATCTGAATATAAAGCATCCATCTTTCATTATGTGACTTTAAAAGGCTTGATAAAAAACTTACTTTAATTATTCACAAAAATCATTGAATTTTTTTCTCGGAAACCAGAGCCAGCTAAGACTCTTCTGGGATTCCACAGTGTATATACTGACACTTTCTATAAGCGTATTCATTCTTGATCTGTTTTCTCTCATGACACTAATTTTTATGATGCTTAATAATGATGCAATTGAGTTAATATTCTATAAACAAATGAAACTACCCTGGTTTCTATTCTGTAATTTAAAAGGCCCTAGACTACAGGCAAACCCACAGGTGATCAACTGGAAAGAAAGTAATGTAAAGCTACCCCAATATGTGCTTCCAGCTGTTCAAAATATTCTCAATACTAAACTACCTAAGCTAGTTGGTGAGGTACAGACGAAATATTTCATAATCTCACCTTTTGGAATGATCGTCTTGTCATTCTTATCCAGGGCCTTGCCTTCCTAAATCAGAGGAAGTGCCTTGGAGCCAATGTGTTCCTCTGTGTATCTAAAATTAAGTACCCAGTTGGTGGTTAAATTAAGATCTGACCTTGTACAACTGAAAGATAAGCGGTTCCTGGCACACAGCAAAGTATTACCCATGACTTCTCTAGACCCTCATCAAAAGCAGCACAAGGCCACAGAGGTATAATAAGATTATCTGTGTCCTGATTGGTTCAAAGGGCTCTCATGAAAACAAACTATCTCCCAGCCCGGCTGCGATGAGGGTTCTTGCTGGAGGAACAAAGCAAAATCACTTACATAGAATTTTTAAAATATTGTAAAATGAGTTGTTCAAGAGACAAATCTGCTAGACAAATCAGCGTCTGCAGAGCCAAATCCACTTTTAATCAATTTTCACACAGGCTATTGCTCATTCTTCATCCTTTAGATGCATGTCAAATCTCATTAAATGCAATCTTCTTGTTACAGGAATTTATTGTTTTTCATTTGATTTGCATTTTATAGCTGCCAGTCTGATACACAGATGGGGATAGGGCATTCAGTGACCTCTAATCTGACCAACATTTTTTAGGTCAGGTTGTAGCACACGTATAGTCTAAAGTGAGCAGCAGAGTTTACGTAAAGCAATCAGGAAGTCAGTATTTTAACTGGGAGGGGTGTTTTCTATTAAAAAAATAAAGTTTAGTGTCTTATTGGTTTTCTAACGAAAACCATCTACCTCAAGTTTGTTTTGACACAGTTATCCTTGGATTAACTCAGGCCACTGTCAGCATTCACAAAGCTGTCTGGCTTCTGTCCCCATCACTGCACTAATCAACTCTTCTGAAGGGTCTCACTGACCTCCCATTGTCTAAGGCTCCCGGACACGTTTCATTTCTTGTTTTTCAGGTCCTCTGTTGGATTTGCTGCCACGGATCCCTCCCTTTTTCCTGGAACTCTCTACTCCCTGGGCTTCGGAGAGTATTACACGCTTTTGCTTTTCTTCTTATCTTTCTGACTCATTTTTTGTCCTTAAGTGTTAATGAATAAACACGCGGATTATAGTGAAGTGATCAGGTTTATTTCAAAATGTGGAAAACTGTAAATGTGAAATCAAAGGTCCTACCTCCTCTTGGTGATAAAAGAGGTTATACTTCTGTCATCCTCAGAGCACACCTCAAGAAATATTTTGTATTTATACCACCATTAATTTTGAAATAGTCAAAGTTGAAATTTAGAACACTGTGCATGTTTTATAATTATTAATCTAATTTGGGATTTTTCAATAAGAATTCTTATAAAAAGCAACCTATTTTGTATTTATACTACCATTAACTCTGTCTTGAAACAGTCAATGTTGGAAGTTAGAACACTGTGCACGTTTTATGATTATTAATCTAATTTGGAATTTTTCAATAAAGAATTCTTACAGAAAGCAATTCACATTGTGAAACTCTAAGTTCTATACAATTTTTCTTAACTTGCAATATTAAAAATTCATATGAAGGTTTAGAGTATAATGTAATTTATGAAAAATCTATACTCAACATTTAAAAATGGGGCTTAGCATATTTCAGGGATAATTCTGCTCTTACATCAATACATTTATGCCTATTTTATCCATTTACATAATAGTTATTATAGATCTCGTATCATACAATATCTAAAACAAAGACCAAAATAATAGGAAGGACAAAAATGAGAGATGGTGTGGTAAATAAATGAAAAATATGTTATCAATGACACAGACCTATGAACAAGTCTTGCCTTACCACTTACTGTCTCTGTCACTTTAGATTTCCTATTTCAAATTTCTGAGACTCAACTTATTCACCTGTAAAATGGGAGTGATAATAATAATAGCCATAATAAAAATAATATAATGGCCATGGCTCTCACTATGTTTATGAGATCTATTTCCCAAGTAGCCAACCATCTATGCACACACAGTAAAGCCTGCTCTGAGTAATTCAAACATTTAAGAGAACGATCTATTCATAGTGCTAATAGTCATTTCCACGCCTGCCTGTTTTTTTAAGTTAGCTTTTCCTGCTGGTTTTCTCAAATGGAAGAAAGTGAATTAGGTTTTTGCACAGTGTCTCTCTAGTTTGTCTAGTGGGGGTGAGTTTCAAGGAGGGGTGTGATCCAAGCAGTGAAGGACTACGAAGCATTAGTGTTGCCCTAAGAAAGGCACCTATGATGATACTGACGTCCCAATGCGTGTCCCTTCTATCTATATATAGCAAGAAGTGCTTGTCCTGTTTCAGGATGATAATTTTAGCAACTGATATGAGGAGTCTTAGGTTGAAATGGTTAGGGCACAGTATTAAAGGGACTGTCCCTGGAACCACCTATTTTTGTTTTTGGGAACAGGGGATTTAGGCGGCACTGGACGTGAACTTCCAGGGAGCAACGTGGCTTCCTGGTCTAAAAATGCTCCTGCGCTTCTCACTCCATGTTCCTGAAAACTGGTGTGGGGCTTGCAGGCCTTTGTGAATTTCAAACACAGCTCCTGTTATGATGAGTCACGTAATCCCATCCCATCCCCCCACGAGGCCATTTATCATATTTCCTTCTGATGTGGCCCATTCCCTATACAAGCCTTCTTGGAACTGCAGCTTTATCTTTGCTTCTTAGGCAAAGTAGTGCTGCTCACACACCCCGGAGAACCCCACTTTGTTGGGTCCTATTATTTTGTAGTTTATTAAGTAACATCTATGTAGACCTCACTTGGCTTCATTTTTACTTTGGTATATTTTAGATTTTCTCCTTCTTTCTCCTTTTCTGCACTTGTTCATTATTTCGGCCTTGGGGGCTGTGATTAAAAAAATGCACATTTTATTTCAGTTGTGGATAAGACAGTATAGAAAAATGTGAGAAAATAAATTCTTTATTTTAGTGTGCTTCCCAGTGCTTTAATAGTTGGCTCTTTGCTTTTGCTGGACTTCTTGCTGATTATTTGTTTTCCAGACTGAGAAACAAGTGAAACTGTGTCAGATGTATTAGCACCACCCTCCATCAGAAGCATTGATGTCACAGGCCCTTGGGAGAACCTGCATCGTTGATGTCACTCCATTATTTTGCTTCCATGCAGCAGCACAAGTGACAAGAGGGTAGCATAGTTTTTAGTAAGGAAATGCTGTAGATTTACACTAAATCAAAGGTGAGCAAAAGGTGGGGAGAATTCTTACTGGCCCCCAGTTACACTTATCATTTCATCACCAGTATCTGGTAAAGGGCTTGCCACGTAGAAAGCAGGCATCAAATGCGAGCTAAATGTCTTGCCAAACACTGGTGGCTTGTTCATATGGGTTCGTAGTTATTTCCTGTCTAATTTAACTAAAGGCTGATTCAATTATAACTGAGCTGCAGTGAATTTTAAGAAAGCAGGTTGATCTTTCTTTTTTCTTTTCTTTCTTTCTTTTTTAAGAACAAAGCTCTTAATTTTTACTTCTGCAAGAGACATTTCAAGTGCATCTAAGAGAAAGAACCCTGGATTAAAAGAAGGCAGGGAATCTGTATTTTAGCCTCAGATCTGTTCACATATTTAGGAATTAAGGCAAACCACTTAAATGTTTGGGCCTCAGATAACCCCTGTGTGGTAACACTGCTCTCATTATGTCACACTGTTAGGAGAATAAAATAAGAGCATCATTATGGAAGTCCTTTGAAAAAAATAGTCATCCCCATATAGACAGAGGACTTACTAATAATATCATACTTCTGGGACATAAAATGGACATTTAAAAATAACTGTGTGTCTATTTTATACATGCAGACATTTTAGTATATGCGGACTTGGTGCTAGATCTCTTGAGGGCATGCATGCAAGGTGGGTGGGATACGCAGATCTAGTCGTGAAGAAGTTTACCATCGTGTGGAGAAAGTAAACAGAAAAGAAGCCCAAATTGGGTAAGAGAGATAAGACATAAGTAGGCTACGGAGGAGAGGGTCAGAGAACAAAATGCACACACATACACACACACACACACAAACACACACTCACACACACACACTCACACACACATTTGTATATGAGTTTTAAAAAGAGGAAATGGTTTTACACTAATGGATAATCAAAGTATTGTGTGTCTTTCCCTTCTCATCTTTCATAATTCTAAACTCTTATGTACCCCAGTTGACAGTGCTAAGGCAAGGAGACTTTCACTATTCTTATTATCTGATTTTATATAAACTAAATGGAATCAGAATCAAGACTCTATAATAGAGCTTTATGTTGACAACCAAAGTAAAATCTGAATTACTGAAAACTCAGCATTCTATTGTTCTTTCTGAGAAGTGATCTTTTTATCACCGTGCACCTGTTTTGTTTCAATTTTTTTGAAGTTGCTAACACATGACATTCCATCAATTAATATTTAATTATGAAAAAGAGCACTTTAATTATAGAAAAATTTATATGAACTTGATGAAGAAAACTTATCATGCTAAAATTTAAAAATTTCAGTGTAAGTCCATTACCATTAAAAGATCCCGGTATCGCCACCTCGTCCCACCCACCCCCACCTTTGCATCAGAACTTTGTTTTTTACATTTCAAATGTGACTCATCATTTTGTTCAAACAATTCCAGTATAAAAATTAAGCTTAGTGGTCCTTTCAGGAAACTAGAAAAATGTGATTATTTCTGCTGGACTTCGATTTCCCTCTAGTAAATTGGGTCACTCCTGAGACAAAACACTCTAATTTTTCCAAAATGGTATTTCTACTGCTATACATTATATTCAGTTTAGTTGTGGCTTGATTTGAGGACTTAATACGCAATTACCATACAAATGAGGCAAATTTTCACATTTCCTTCATTTGGGCTATAACTCAAAAACGGTAAAATCAAGTTGAATTTTGAGGTTTTCTTACAGCATTTTGATGCAACTTGGAACGTCTGGGTGATTTTCTGATCCTGAAGATCTGGACCACCCAGTGCCAGTGAATACTTTCACGAGGGCTTTCTTTTCTGGGTACTAGGGTTACAGCAATGAGTACAACATATCACCAAGTAACTAGCAGATTTGAAGGTAAAATTTACAGAGTTTGCCTTAGATTCGATGTTGGGTATGTGAGAGGGAAGACCAGGGTGGAGACTGAGCAACCAGAAGGACGGAGTTGCCATGAACTAAGATGGAAAAGGTTCCAGAGGGAGCAGGTGTAAGAGAGGAGGAAGAGGAGCTCAGTTTAGAGCGTGGAGAGCTTGAAACACCTGTTAAAGTCCAAGAGGAAAGGTTAAATAAGCAAGTGAATGTGAGTCCATGTCTGGGGGGATGTCTGCGCTAGAAAAACAAGTCAGTGATATGGAAAGCCATGAGGGTAGATGAGCTCACCAAACAAGTACACATAGATATAAAAATAAAGGCATTCAAGGCATGGGCCCCGGGGCTACCCAAAGCTATGAGACAGAGTGCAGCAGGAAGGATCGACTGTATCAAATTCTGCTGCTCGCTCAAGTAAGATGAGGACTAAGAACTCACCGTGGGACTCAGCAACCTTTCAGTCTGTCTTCTGTTCCAGAGTCATCTCACTGACTGCCCAGACTTCAGAGATTTCCCATCTGTGTCCCCCCGCCATGCTTCCCAGTATGAAGGAGAGAGACACAGCGCTCTTACGTTTAGGGGCGTGAAAGCCCATGTACAGCTCCCCTGAATTGAGGAAAGGGACTACCTTTTCCTATGCCTTTTCTCTCTGAAAAGAATCCTTCTCCGCTCATTTGCTTGCCTCATGTTATGAATCAGGGCTGTCAGTGTATAAAAATCAGTGCTTTTAAAGTTTCTATTAGCAACTGCTTTAGAATAAGAAGAATGTCATATAACAGAAACGTAAGTAGAATTGAAAGCTGTCGTATTACAATTTCCTAGAAAATTGTTGAGACCAGGAGGAGCAAGCGGTCAAGGTGGAGGGCAGGACCGTGGTGAGATGACCACAGTCTGGGAGAAATTTGGAGGCTGCTTAGAATTTTGCTGCACTTTATGGTCCTCAATTCCAGCTTCCCCTTAGAGCCCACTTCCCAGGATATCTGCTCCTGTGACAGAAGACCATCAGAAAGGAAAGTCCTGAGATATTCTGAAATGGCTCAGTCTCTTACCGCTCTGGTTCCTTTCTTTCTCAGCTGAAATACTGAATTAGGCCTGGAATTGGATGAGCTTGAATTTCTCTTTTAATATGAAGAATCTATAATGCTATCATTTTATCTTCTATAGCCTGAACATTCCTTACTGTTAAAGCTTCAGATTCTGCTAAAGTGTTTTTGTTTGTGATGCTTACCATAGCTTTGCCTTCTATCTGAATTAGATTCTACAACAGGGGCTAGTCAATTAATTCTTAAATAAGATTTACACTGGTTTCTTTCACGGTCCTGAGTTATCATTTCAGAGCAACCTAGATGAGGTGTATCCCCTCTGAATAGCACTGCCTTCACTCATTTGCGAGGCCTGGGTTTACTTGTTATTATGTGCCTGGTACAATGATAATATTACACTTGGGAGTTCTTACTCTCAATTGATGGAGGAGGAGATGAAGCGATGACCAAAAGAAGGTGACAGTTAGCTTCCAGGAGAAAACAAGAGTGTGTCACTGAGAAGATAAAGGCTTGGGCTAAAACTTGAAGAGTGAGAAAGATTTTTTTTTTATATGTATAATCTGAAAAGGGGAAAAGCATTCCAGGCAGAAAAAAATGCAAATAGGTCTGAGGGGAAATGGCATATGTGGGGGGATCATGAACACTTACTCGAGCTGGTCACAGAATGCACTGCGGAGCCTGTAGTAAAGGAGCAGGGGATTTAGGCAGGAGTTAGAATGTGTAGGGCGTTATGTACTGAACTAGGGAATTCAGGATTCTATTTCTTTCTCGAGGGCAGTGGAGGTGAGAAAGGGCTTTCTCCCTGGGCGAACTGGATGAGCGGTATTCCTCACATGAGTCTCTAAGGGCTGTGTACGTGGTCTGAACATTGTGAACACCCTTTGGATGTTCTGCTATCACCACACCTCACATTCTCACACAGCCTTCCTTCTACAAAGATGTAACCTTCAAACACTTGGAATAAGTCTGGAATAAGTCTGCCCTGCAAGTGTGCTGAGAGTTTGAGAACCGCCGTGGCAAGAGGAAGCCCCGGGAGCACTGTAGGCAAGAAGATGTTGTGATCTGATTTAATAATTTCTACTCCCTCTCCTCATTTCTCAGATGTTTTATCATGAAAAAACATCTGTTCACAGAAGGACACACAGCAATGCCTACCCCAGCACTGCCCAGAATGCTCAGCTGGAGCAGTCAAACGGCTTTTACAGTTTATTCAACATAAATGTCTATCGACAAATGATTGGATAAAGAAGTTGTGGTGTCTATATACAATAGAATACTACTCAGCCATAAAAATATAAAATAATGCCATTTGCAGCAACATGGAGGGGCCTAGAGATTATCATTACTAAGTGACCTAAGTCAGACAGAGATAAATACCATGTATCACTTATATGTGGAATCCAAAAAAAAAATGACAGAGATGAACATCTTTACAAAATAGAAACAGACTCACAGACATAGAAAACAAACTTACAGTTACCAAAGGGGAAAAGGGAGGGGAGGGATAAATTGGAAGTTTGGGATTAGCAGATACAAACTACTGTATATAGAATAGATAAACAAGAAGTTCTTACTATATAGCACAGGGAACTATAGTCAATAGCTTGCAATAGCCTATACTGAAAAAGAATATAAAAATATATATGTATACACACATATATGTATAGGTGAATCACTACGCTGAACACCAGAAACTAACAACATTGTAAATCAACTATACTTCAATAAAAAAGGTTCTTACAGTTTATTAATTTGCATTTGCTTTACCTAAAAAGTTCATTCACATTGTCTTAAATGGTTTGCAGAAATCTTTTGAAAAAAATATCCTTGAAGTTTCATAAATTCTTAAAATCTGTCAGACTTGGGAGTGGCAAAAAGGGAAAAACTAGGCCAACATACATGGTACATTCCCAACTGGACTTAAATAGCAATAAGAGAAATTTTTCATTTTACAAAGGAATTTATTAAATAAGTTCTTGAGTAGCAAGTTATCCTCAAGCAACATGGTTAATTGATGTTAACAACTTTAGCTAATAGATTGCTCAGAAACGTATTTCTCTTTTGTGTAGTGAAGCTCACAGGTTATTTAGAACCAGATAAATAAAAAACGATAAAGATAAAAAATGACAAAAATGTAGTCATGGGACTTAAGTTGGGCAGGAACCCTTCCTTTGGCATGGAGACTAGGTGTCTGGAAAAGAACTTTATTACATGACACAGTTGATGCCAAAGGTATCAAATAGCAAAGTGGTGCTGGTATTTGGCAAATTAATTATTGACAACATTCTGGTTTTAAATTCGAAGCATTAGAAAGTTAATGGAGTTTCTTTGTAGCAGCGGACAGCCCATTAACAGCGTTCTACCACCTAGAATCATGTCCTTGGGGCAGTGTTTAAGTATGCTGTGGAACACTCGTGCTCTGAGACAGAAGCAACACCTCCTCCTCCATGAAGAGCAGAAGGGAGCCTATAGGACAGATACTACCTGGCCATTCATTGATTGGTAAGTAAAGACAATTTCTTTTTTTTTTTATTTAATTTTATTTTACTTTTTATTGAAGTATAGTTGATTTGCAATGTTAGTTTCAGGTGTACAGCAAAGTGATTCAGTTATACAGATATATATATATATATATTTTTTTTTTTTCAGATTCTTTTCCGTTACAGCTTACTGTAAGAAATTGAATACAGTTCCCCGTGCTGTACAGTAGGTCCTTGTTGTTTATCTATTTTTTATATATAGTGCTGTGTATCTGTTAATCCCAGACTCCTAATTTATTCCTCATCCCCCCTTCCCCTTTGGTAACCACAGTTTGTTTTCTACGTCCATGAGTAGCAAAAGCCACTTTTAAACGGAGGTCAGTTCCACTGAAGCAAGCGGAAGCCCTGCCTGCATGAACGACAGCACCACCTAGTGGGCGAACAGTCACACAACCGTAGATGTCTACTGGTTTGCTTTCCACGTTCGTATTTTCAACTACTTTTTTAAGACTTAGGTGTCCATTGTGAATGCATCATTCTCTTCATAGACAGCTTAACCAGATGGCCTTCGACTGAGCCTCAACTCCATGTTTTGGAGTGGTTTGCTGTCTGATGACGGTCAATACTTATTGAGTTCTTATTATAACCAAGCGTCACGCTAAGATCTTTCCTCAGGATTTCTATGTACCCTGCACAAGGATGTTTGAATGAAGGGACCAGGGGACCAAAACTCATCTTCATCTTTACTCATTAATACTGGTGCCCTGGAGGAGGATTTTACCTACCTAAAGAGAGAGTTGAAATTTCCTAGATTGCACGAAGGTGCTGTGTGATGCAGTCCTGGTCCTGTATATGCATTAACTCCCATTTAAACCTCACAACATTCCTGCAAAGTAAGTATTATACTACCATGGTGATGTTCCAAGGAAGAAGTAAGGCTTAGGGGGTTAAGTTAAGTTTGCATGGCTAGTAGGGGCAGAGCTCGGATTTTTACAGTCTTGCCCACATGCTGGAGGCCTCTCAGAAGTGTGAGTGTGAGTGTGTGTGCGCACAGGTGCTTACATGTAGAATCACTGCCCTCCCCATTCCCATACTGGAGCGAGAGATGTTGTGCAGTGTCTTTCCACTACAGAGAAGCCCCTGCTCAATTGGCCCCAAGCAGAGGCAAGCTCAGAGCTGCCCCTGTGCCTGGCAAGTGGGACTGTAACAGTTCCTTTTTCAATGACTCAAGCATCTGAACAAGTAGCCAAACCACAGACACCAATACGGACCCAGGGGCTGCCATGCACCTCAAGACTTCACCTGCTACCTTAGTCTGTTTGCTGTCTGATCAGGCTATGCATGTTTTTCCCTCTGTGTCCTGTTCACACTGTCACCTGTCTCATACCGCATTGCCACTCCCCATTTCTGCCTGTAGAGGTCCTTCTGCTCCTCTAAGACCCAGCTTAAATCTTCCTTCTCCATCTCTAAGAAGTTCTTCCAGTCCTATCAGAGCCCATCTCTTTTTCTCCTTTATTTCCTGATTATGGTGTTTTTTTGTTTGTTTGTTTGTTTGCCTCGAACTGTAATCATGTATGTACATTTCTTACATCAGGTTTTTATTTGTAACCTTTGAGGACACGCGGTGTACCACATGGGATTTGCACAACGTTGCATTCAATAAATGTGAATTGAATTGAAGGCCTGGGGACCTAAACAACAGAAAGAGAGACCTGCAGCTTCACCATATGTTTAAGGTCCTCACCTAAACTAAACATCTAAGTAGGAATTTCAGAATACACGGAAAGACAAGCTGGAAGTCTTAAGGCAAATTTGCAATGCATTCTAAAACATAATAGATTTGTTTTTAATAAAGAACTATTAAATAATTTAATTAGTGTGATTTGCCATAATTAACTCAGCTCTCAAGAGCCGAATGAGTTATAGATTTGCAAACCCCTTGGTACCAGGCAGGTTGGAAACTAGTTCTCAGTTATTTTTAAACTCTCATTTTGGACTATGATTATCTATTAGATTCTCAGGCTAAAGTTAGGCAGTAATTAAGTAGAAGGGAAAAAAACAGAAAGGTCACTCAGGATATTTCTGAGAATATTTATGGCGAATTTATTTTTCATTGACATGAATTGGTGATAAAAAAAAGATTTCAGAGAACCTAACTATTATAACCTCTGTGGTGAATATACAGCAATGCAGAAATTTAACACCAGATATTCATTTAAAAAATAAATCTAAGATCCTTGTTCTTAATCTTAACCAAGAAGATATTTTCATCTAAGATTTTCTTCAGTTAAGCTTTGGAATTATCAAGGAAAACATGCTGTTACTATGAAATCAATGTATTCCAATATAATTGGTAAAATAAATATGACCCACATTTTTCTGTATTGGATAACACCTACTGTAAATACTGTTACTTGATTCTTAACCTTTGGCATATAAAATATCTTACATATTAATTGTGTTATTATAGATTTAGATAAATTAAGAAAAACAAAACTGGATATTTCAGACAGGAAGTAGGAGAAATACGACTTCATAAGTTTCCAGAAAGCAAGGATTCAGTTGCCTGACTGTCTACAAGAGGGAGGGTAGATTATAGCACAGAAAATTCTTACCACGCACACACACATTTCACTGAGAAAGAAAAAGGGTGAGGCATTGAACGAAATTATTGTGGTTCACAGCAGTCTCTCGCATTAGCTCAGATGCTAAAAGAGTGTATATGAAAGATGGCAAAGATTCCTATAATATGGATAAATATAAAGACTGGGTGGTGGTTCCTGCGTCTGGGTCTTTCTCCCCATGCTGTACTTGCAGTAGTCTAGTTAATATACTTCCTGGCTCAGAGCAGGTCCTGCACAATCATTTTGAGTGAATCAATGTACAGTCAACAGCAATATTAAAATTCATATGGAAAATGAAGCTGTTAGATCTTGACCTCAGAAACTGCTGACATGTATAACAAGTCAGCATAAATTCAGATGAGATTTGATACTCACCTATATGAAAAAAAAAAAAGCTGCTAGAGGATTAATTCAGCCAATAAATGACTCGGGTAACTATGACATACGGATTAGCAGTGATGGAGTTCAGGGCAGGAAGCCCCCACTTTGGCATATTGATTATTTTGAATTAAAGTTACATATGAACCAGCTGGTGCAAGAAGGACACGCAAACCCTTCTGTGCTCTCCTGAAAGCAGGAAATGAATCTCCCACGTGAAAGGCGCCCTCCCTGTGCCAGGAGGCGGAGAGACATCCTTATCACCAGCGATATGAAGTTCAGGGCCAAGAAAGCTGTAATAAACAAAACTTGTTACTTCTTTATGCATTTACTACACCAAGTCCAAACCTCTTCGTTTTGTCAATTCTTCACAAATTTATTATTTCTTTGTCCAAAAGGTATAAAAGCTGCCTGCTTTGGTTACTTCTTTGGGCCTCATACTTCTACAACCTCCTGTACATACGAAATTAAATTTTTTTTCCCCTTCTGTTAATCCTCCTTGGTTCAATTTAATTATTAGACCAGCCAAAATAATTAAGAGGCTAGGGAAATTGTTCCCATCTTTGAAAGTAGACAATATATATATTTACTGTAGAGCTAATAATAAAAGAGATGTAGAAATTAGGGTTATAGAACAGAATGTTTATGTTATATGCCCTGATAACATACATATGAGACAATTAACATAAATTTGGGAAAGAAAGGAAAAGAAGGTAAGTGGTATTGATTGCTGTATCTGGTGTAGCTGGGGGTAAAATGATAAAAAGCAAATCTGACATGTTAGATAATGGAAGTATAAAAATGTTTAACATATGAAGGTGGACACTGAGAAAAGTAGTATTTTTTACTAAAATTGGGTGGGAGAGGGAATGTGGAGGAAGCAAGGAAAAAGGAAAAGGGAACATGATAATTTAATCAATTTTTCCTAGTGGGAAACCAACAGGTGCTGTCTAGGAAAATTGGAAACCAAGAGAGTTTTATAATATTGTAGATATAAAGTTAGCCATGAAACAAAAAATAAAGTCGTTTTAAATGTCTGAAGAACTACATAAAAAATAAAAACGGACTGACTAGGAAAAGGTACTTTTAAAAACTACAAAACCCAGAGCAACCATATCTGTCATATTAATAAATGAAAATGAGCTCGCTGTTGATTAAGGGAAAGGATCAATTTGATATATTTATGGTGGATTCTTACCTTTCTTTCCATATTTTTCTCCCTTGTGTGTCTTAAATAGAGCCCAAGGGAGCTGGGAGTTAATAGAGAAGGATGTAAATCCAATAAAGTCTTCAAGACTGAAATAGAAAAATAAAATAAGTCTTGTGGAGGAAAATGAGACTGGAAGTACTTAAGCACATTATAAACTGCCTGTTACTGGATAAGAAATGAATCCATTCTTCAAGGAAAAAATACTGATACAAGGTCTTTTGAACAAAACGCAGTAGGTTAAAGAACTAACTGCCCAGCTATAAGAATGAATTGGTAAATAGAGATTACTAAAAATAAAGGCATAAAAAATAGTGTAGCTTCAAATCGAAGGTGAAAATATGCTTGTGAAAAATAGAGAATAGCTAATGCTCAAGCTCATGAATACTTCTTAGAGCCTGGTTGACTATTTTCCTTCAGTGATCTTTCAGTCTGAAATACTGAAGGTAAAAACAAAATATTGGGGTTTTAAAAAAAAGTTTTATGGTTCTCAAATCCAAGTTTCTTCCATCGCTTGCAATCGCTGATGATTCCCTCATTGCCTTAACAATCTATCAATTGATTTAGGTTTACTTGCAATCAATACCACTTAGGTACACCTACTTTCTGGCTGTCTCTGCAGAAAATGCCATGGGAAAGTAGAATAAATAAAAATCATGTTTTCATGCTCTCAGAATTAGCAAGGAGAAGCAGAAATCAAACTATTTCTTGTTTGAAATAAGAAATGGGTGGACTAAAGTTAGTGGTGGACAATCTGGATGTCCTTTGACAGGTAAATCATTAAACAAACAGTGGTATATCTGTAACATGGAATACTACTCAGCAGTATAAAGGAATGAACTGATACATCCAACAGTCTAGATGAATCTTCAGAGAGTTATGCTGAGTGAGAAAAAGTGAATCCCAAATGGTGCATACTGTATTTATTCATTTATAGAACATTCTCGAAATGGAGAACAGGTTAGTGTTTGCCAGGGGCAAAAGGGGGAGTGAATGTGATGGCAGTGGGGGTCGCTATAAAAAGGCAACATGAGAGATCCTTATGGCTGTGGAAGTGTTCTGTATATTGACCGTATAAATGTTAATATCCTGTATAAATGTTAATATCCCTTCAAAAATTAAAAACCAATGCTAAGTCAAAACTGTTTAGGCTTTCTTTGTATAAATGTAATGAATTGCTCCCAATCTTACTTGACCTTCACTAACCACAGCACATTTTCACCAGCTGTGCTATCGGAGTGGACAGTCCCTTAAGGTCTATGACAATAGTTTAAGCTTTCAGCATGGTCGACAAGGATTTAATTATACCCCATGATAACACACTTTTTCTTAGAGAAAAGCATAATAATAGCAATCATTACTTATTCCTAATTTCTAATTGTCCTAGTTACCCATAGTAAGGCATGTCCATCACATGCTAGTTCTCGTCTGCATCCTCTTGCTTGTAATTTACCAGAGAAATCAATTATACTTAATATGCTTGCCTCTCAGTTTCCTCAAGAGTCTCCCCACCATGTTCCCTACAACCATCTCAGCCACACTGTGCTTGTAAGATATTATGTGAATTCCACTTAGCTTCCCTTTACCACCTTGTTTACTGGCCTCGCGCTACTGTGGGTGCTGATTCCATGTCTTGTTCAGCTGGCTTTTTAATAACGGTGTCCACCTTGCTTCAGCCTGTTCCTTTTCCCTGCTACCCTCCTTCCGCCAGGCATTGCCAGTGACATACTGACTCCCTGTCTCCTTCCTTCTTTTACTGCCCCTTAAGTCGGCCTCATACGTCCTCCAACTATTAAAGATGCATGTGATAATGTTTTAATGTCATGTAAGGTCACATAATCAAGGCCCCCTTATTCTGCTATTTACTGTTGTTAGCAATGACTTTTTAAATGGCAGGTTGGTTCTTTTGGGGTCTTAGCTATTCCTGGGCTAGATTTTTTTTCCTGCTGTCTACATGTATTTGAGGTATTTCAGACCAAACTCTTTTGTGTTGTACTGTTTATTAGGTTTCCTACCAAATGAATTTGCCAGAACACCTAAAAGAAATAAAGTTCTTCATCCCCTCAATGGTATAAGGTTGCCAATATTGTCATTAATATTATCTCTCTATCACCACCTCCTGGCAAACTGCCTGCATGGTTTACGAAGTCATCTTAACTGGCTTTCTATGGAAAACAAAGGCAATTTTAGATACTTTATAATATCTTTATATTATAGGATTATGTTGTAATGGGGAAAGGACAAGTTGCCTGAGTATATGATAAGATCCCTGAGACTTTTTTTTTTACTACATTATATATTACGTATTATATATTTTATAATATTGCAAATAAAATTGAACTTTTCTCAAGAACTCTCAGGAATGAAAGCTATGCTGACCCTGAAATTCAGATTGAAGGTTTCCATGATTAAAGTATTTACTCAGCTTTTCAGAGCACCTGAATTCATAAGCAGGACCCCAACAGAATATTTAAAGGAAGGTTTGAAATTTATACATTAGAAGATATTTTAAAAATTCCACTGTGATGCCTTTATAATATCTTCTGTAGTTTTAATCAGAATTTTTGGAGGCTCCTGTCAATTTTTCTTTATCTTTTGTCATCACTGCAGTAATTCATGTCCATTCCCCCTTCAGTCAGTCCCTAGCATCTTTAAATTTATTCTTTCATTATTCTCTGTTATTACTCTCCAACAGTCTTGCCCAGGGCTACCAGTAAAACGTGACTTTTTTCCAGTTTGCTTTCCTCTGTGGGACTCTTTGGAGTAAGTGGGCTTTGCTGTATTTGAGGGCGAGAGGAAAAGGCAGCTGGAATCACCTAGCAGTCTTTTGTCTTATGAATACTAAAAAAAAAAAAAAAAAAAAAAATCCCCCTCTGGCCCAATGGTTTTGGTCCTGAAATTTACCAAGGACCTTAGGCTCCCATGCGACTTAATACAGTGAACTGCAGTCTTTGGGAAGATGACACGTGGAGTGTCTGTTCGGTACTGGTAGCTGCCGTAGCCCAAAGGTCTTTGCTTTGCTTTGTGTGAGGGTGTTAAACATTGGGTCCTATGACTTTAAATATTCCTTTTTGTTAAACTCATTTGTTTGGTTTTGCTATCTTATTCTTTAGTCTGTAATTTGGCTAATATTTATTTGTTGATGCTAAACTTCTGAAACTCATTTTTTTTTTCTTTAAAAACATTCTTCTGTATGAATTTTCACTTGCCGTGTTGCTAAAGCCAGAACCCTAGAAGCCATTCTTTCATTCGGTCCTTTCCTTTACCTCTCACGTCCGATCTAGTAGTAGAGCTCTTCGGTTTCATTTTCAGATTTTACAATGCATCGGCCCTCTTCCGCTCCCAGCAGGCTTGTTCAAGCCATTATCACTCTTGCTCGGGCTACTGCAATCCTCTCCTAACCATTTCTTTGCTCTGTTCTTTCTCTGCTGCATCCCATCCCTCCACCAGTATCAACTGGAGTTGTCTTTTCAAAGTGTCGATCAGATCTCCTCACAGTTTAAACGTATTTAAACATTCCCATGGAACCATCTTTTCAACTCAGTCCCTGCCACCCTGTTATTCACGCTTCTAACTCCAGTAATAACTCTGGGCAGGCACTTTCCCTCCTCATACTTTCGTGCCTACTGCTCCCTCTTCCTGGATGCTCTAGCTAGTTTTTGTGTGACTCGATCCTTCTCTTCCTTCCTGTCTCAGAACAAATGTCTTCTTCTCAGAAAGGTCTTCTTGCATCCTTTACTAGGTACCCATCTATCATAGTGCAGTGTTCATTCCCTTTGGAGAACAACATTTGGTCATTTTATTTATTCATTGGTTTACTTATTTACTATGTGTCCAACCACTAGAATGCAGCTCTTTGGTGACTGAGACCTGTCAGTCTGCTTCACTTATAGACCCCTAGCATCTACTGCAGCTTCTCATACAAAGTGCATAATCCACATGCATTTGCTTAACAAATGATTATTCCAGTTTTTCTGCTGTTTATCCAGTTTTCAAAAGTGATTATCTGCTTCATCTCCCATGCTGAAGTTCCTTCTCTGCTTTAGCTATGTTGTCTCCCTGCACCCTCATTTTGTCTTGGTTATTTTGTTTCAGTTAATGTGTCATTTTACATTGGATGAGACTAATTAAAAATATAATATTGACATTTATGATATATTTTGACCCTTTTCAATTTGTTTCTTATTTTTAATTGTATCTCCCTATTTCTAAACTCTATTTAGGTACTCATTTTTTAAAATAATTATTGTTTTATTACCATTTTACTCACATATTCTTATTACATGTATGTTAATAAATATTCATTTTAGTCTCATAAAAGTTTCATCTCCTTAAACAAACTTCCTGCCTTTCATCACTTCTTTTCTTGCTTGCTTTTGAATGGGGAGCAGCAGCGTCTGGTACTGGGAAATCCAGCTCGACATGCCCCCATCGACATTGTTAGTGTTCAATTCTCCCAGAGGTTCTGCTTTTCAATAGGGATATTTGTATTTAACCTCAACATTAAACTTAGTCCAAACCTGGATGCGAGTGTCGGATAGCCCCCATTTTCACACATTAGGAAAGTCAAATATGTGGAAGCTGATAGGCACTCTGATAAAACTGAGTAATGGCTTTTTTTTCATCTGAGTTCAGCCCAATTTAGAATGATTTTCTAAAAACCACCATATCAAAAACACTCAATTATCTGGCTAGGCATGTTTTAGAAGTATCCATAACCTAGAGAGAGAAGAAGACAGGAAAAAAATCCAAGTTGTTTTGACCAGGCCTGATATGAATGGAGGCACAAGAGTTGGGTAATATCTGAACGATTAGAATTTTAATATGTCAGTTTGTTCTAAGAATTAACTTGAGTAAAATGATTTTCTTTGTTGCCAAACTGGGAGAGGAAAGAACACTCCTTGAGTAGAGATTACTTTCACCTCTTCTCCCCAACCGTAACAGCTAAGGGGAAACTGACCAAGGCAGTCCGTGTCCCCTCTAGATTTTCAGGAGTGAGCCCTTTCTGTCCCCAAAACTGAGATGCTTTCTTCTTTTTCAGTCATTTGGTCTCATGCCTCCTTCAGGTGAAATTTCCCTCAGCAGAGCTCAAGAGCCTTACATTCTAGGCAAATATCCTAACTGCATACATTTGGTAAGATCCAGCCCTTCAGAAAAGACTCTGTGTCATTAAGAAGCAGTACAGGAGGTCCTAACTCTTCCAGTTAATTAACTGGAGAAAAAAAGACTTCCCTTACTAGATAGGCTGGAGGTCCTACAGATTAAATTGTGTAACACACAAGCTCCAGATTTTAGCTCTAAGTTACCTGGCCTGCTAACTTCATTTGCAGAAGAACTTCCCAACATCTGTCTCCTTCCTGAGAGGATTCCAACAAGGACCCCTTGGGGAACTCTCACCCAACTGAGAATACAGGGCATTTGGTGCCCTGTTACTCACGTTAGGATATTCCCAAATCCCTTTCTGATATCACAGATGCCAGTGTTGATTTCCCTTTGCAGCTAATTCTACTGTCACCAGCCACAGGACACCACTGTCGATCCCACTCCACACAGAGCCCTGCATCTCTGAAAAGGGACTGGCTCAGAAACCCTGCACATTTTCCCACCACAGAGGACTCATTAGCTATGCAGTACCTTAGCCAGGATCAGTTAGGTCTTTTTAGCCATGGTGTCTTTAGTAAATGTGGTAGGGCAGAAGCCTGAACCCAAAGTTACAACCAATGAAAACACATGCATCTTTTATAATCACATGACTCCATGTTCTGGAACACACTCTACAATGACGAAAATTCTTAGAATCTGGAGAGGCAGGGAACGAAGACTGTGACCTCATAAACTTCCATTCATCTAAGTTCCAGTGACTATTTCAGCATTATCTAGTTTGAAAAACAAGGATATTTCCTCCCAGGCCTAATGTAATTTCCTGAATCTAATCTAGTGTTTCTAAGTATATATGTCACCTTTGTAGGAGCAAATGGGTGCATCAGATGGTTTGCTTCAAATCAGTAGTTTCTTTGTATTTATATCTGTGTGCACATCCATGCACGGGTGTCTGTGTATTTTTAAAATGCCATTAACACATGCATATTTGTTACTATTACATTTCCTTTGTCCTGAATTGTAATTGTGGAAGATTTCAATACTAGAAGTTGGAAATTATGATGGAAGTTATGGTAAAGCCTAATTCTTGGGTAATCTCAGCTGGAAAGATTATATCCCCATGGCTCATGTTTCCAGGGGCGGCTATCCTAAGAGAAGAGAGGAGCATTTAATCAAACTCATGTAACACTCAGTGTTACTTTATAGGGTTGCTGTAACAAAATACCACCAACTGAGTGGCTGAAACAGCATAAATAGTATTAGCTCACCCATCTGGAGGCTAGAAGTCCAAGATCAAGGAGGCAGCAGTGTTGATTTCTCCCAAGGGCTAAGAGAGAGAATCCATTCCATGCCTCTCCCCTAACTTCTAGTGGTTTTCTGGAAATCTTTGGTGTTTTTTGGCTTGTGGAAACATCATCCCAATCTTTGTGGGCTTCATCTTTGCTTGACATTCTCCCTGTGTGCATCTCTTTGTGTCCAAATTTCCCCTTTTAATAAGGACACCAGTCATATTGGACAAAGTCTCACTCCAATGACCTCATCTTAACTAATTACATCTTCAATAACCCTATTTCCATATGTGGCCACATTCTGCTGTAGTGGGGGTTAGGACTTCAACATAGGAATTTTGAGGGGGCACAATTCAACCCATCACCCTCAATCACAGGTTTGCATATCTTCAACTAACTATTGTAAAATAATTCCCTGAAGTGATTATACCAATTCACTCTCACCAGCAGTGTATGAGTATTCCTGTTGCTCCACCTCCTTGCTAACACTTGGAACTGTCGGTCCCTAATTTTTGTCCATAAGATGGCAGTAAAATTATAGTTAATTTGCATTTCCTTGTTTAATAGGAGGGGGTGTTGAGTTCTTTTCATGTTTATTTACTGTCTCTGTTTCCATTTCTGTCAATTATCGATTCATTTCTTTTGACTATTTTTGTGTTGTACTCACTGGAAATATATTAACTGGGTGCCCAGTTATGTACCAGGTACTATTTGAGGCACTTGAGATATGGTAAGAAAACATTTCCATCCATATATGGCTTATATTCTAGAAAGGATGATACACAAAAACGATATAAATAAGATAATTAGATAGTATATTAGAAGGTAATAAGGGCTATGAAGAAAATTGAAGCAGAGAAGAGGGTAAGGAGTGTTTTCATGGTGATTTGCAGTTTTAAATCTCGTGGCCAGGGCGGCCCACATTAAGAAGGTAGTATTGTGCAAAGATTTGAAAAAGGTGGGGGAGAGAGCCATCTGCCTGCCTGGTGGAAGGTTTTCCAAGAAAAGGATTAAAAGAGCAGCAACCTGAGTAGGGAGAGGGAACAGGATGTTAGGTCTGGTCTGAGAGGTGAGGGGCAGAGGGGCAGCTTTATAGGACACTGTATGCAGATGGAAGGACTTGGGCTTTTACACCTCGAGTGAAAAATCACAAAAGAACTTTGAGCAAAATATTTTCTAAAAGGATTATTATAGCTACTGGGTTGAGAAAATTAATAGCAAGATAAAAATTAATAACAAAATCCCTTGTGTGGTGCTGTGTTCCATGCACTGAGCTGGGCACTAGACATACATTAACTCATTTACAATATTCCAGAGAGAGAGGCAAGAATGGAAGCAGGAAGATCTGTCCTGGTTATTAGTTCTTCTTTTTACTGATTTATGGAAGTTCCTTTTATATTCTAGGCACCACTTATCTTTTGGTGACTATAAGCAGTTGCAAATATCTTCTCCCATTCTGTAGGTTATTTTAATATTAAGTTATGCCTTTTTCTATTCATATATATATATATTCTCAATTGTGCTCTTTTCCCATTGACTTTTTAAGCAAATGCCCTTTTTAACTCGTCACCCCTCAATTTTTGGTTATATCCTCTTCCCTGCTACCACTGCACTTGGCACAAACCTCTTTTGGAACACTTACCAAATTACCTATTCATGCACGTCTTTGTCATTGGTTCTGTGAAATTCCGGGCTGCAAGATCCTGTCTTACAAATTATGTCCCAGAAACTAATACATAATGGGTGTTCAGGAAATTGTTTAAGAGGTTAAGTGGGAAAAAGCGGTGTGGTCTGGTATCGCTTCGCCTGGGAAAATGAGAAAATGGATGATGTGCTTCAGTGAGTGAAATGAAATACTGAACACCGAACTAACCTTTGCACCTCAGAGATCACTCAGATGAATGCTCCACGACCACCCTCATTTTACTGCAGACTACGCTGTGGCAGGGAGGAATTCGCCAAAGATTAAGCCGAATGCAGGTTCCTAGAGCGACTATATCGGAGATTTTTTGTAATTTGGAGTGTTCCCTTCAACCTTTGGGCAAGTGGTCGGCGTGAGAGGGACAGGAACTGAGATGTAAGACCCTAAGGGAATCCTTTCCCCAAGCGCCGGGTTCAGACACTTGTGCACTCACTACGCATGCGTCAACTTTCCCGGAAGGAATGGGCGGGGCAGAGCCTTGGCCCGGGTGGCGAGCCTCAGGAGGCGGGGCCAAACGTGTTTCCAAGGTGACGGAGAGGCGGCCTCGGCGGTGGATTGAGCGGGTCTGATCGAGGTTCCCAGAGGGCTGCGCGCCCCGGCTGCTCGGTGCTGTCATGGCGGGCGTGCTGAAGAAGGTGAGCCGGGTGGAGGTCACTGACGGAACTTTTCAGATCGTGGGGATGGAGTCAGCGGGTGGGGGGCGCGGGCTTGGCGGCGCTTTTGCGGGACTCATTTTGCTCTGCCATTAGAGGTAACCAGTTTAGTGGCTCCAATCGGAGAGGCTGGAAAAAAGCTCCGAACGAGAGGCGTTGAGAGACCGGTAGCTGGTTTTCGGCCCAGTTTTAGCCAGGACAGTGGTGATTTTGCTTTTCCTTAGCGTGGCGACGCCTGGAATTATAGTAAACAGTGTGAATCGTGTTTTGTTTTTGAACAGACTACTGGCCTTATGGGATTGGCTGTATGTGAGAGTCCACACGAGGTATGTACCTCTTTTTTTTTTCATTCCTGAGTTCCCAAGGAAGGCTAGAACCTTCAGACCTTGTTTCTTGAGAGGTTAACGGGATACGGATAGTTTAATCCAAAATTACAACTCAGCTTGAGCTCTTGAGACAGGAGCGGTATTTAGTCCTTCGTTTATCCGATGCTACTTTTTTTTCCCCTCTATGGTCTCTTTTTCGAACCACTTTTCTTGTTGATTTTTTCCGTGGCATTTTCGTGGCGTCACATTTAGTTTTGTGAGTGCCCTCCCAAATCTATATCTTCATTTTCCACCCTTTCCTCCCTCCTCATCCTTTTCTTAGGTGCTCTAGATTCTATACACTTCCCATTACCGAAGATACCGCTTTAGCGGTTGCTCCCTTTTGTAATCAGTTTTCCCTTCTGGTAGATCTTTCCTGTCAGTATTCAGGCATGCTTGCATCTAAAAAACAAAGTAAACAAAACTTCCCTTGATCCTTCTCCCTCCAATAGTCACGCTATTTCCGTGCTTCCCTTTACAGGTAACTTCAAAGTTATCAATACTTTACCATTCCCTGTTTCTGTTATTCCGCTTTGAAGGCTCTCCAGTCAGGCTTGGCCAGAACTGCTCTTTTCAAGGTCACCATGCTGCTAAATCCAATGGTCATCTCACGTTTCTCATCTTAATTGACTCAGTAGCAGCATTTGACTCATTTGGCACTATATCCATCAAGCACTTTAATTCCTGTACTTCAGGAGTTTTCAGTCTCCTGGTGTTTTTTTCCTGCTTTTTTTTTTTTTTTTTTTTTTTTGCCACATCTTTTTTCTGGCTTATCACTCATATTCCTACTTCTAAATGTTGGAGTTCTAAGACTTTATTCCTGGGTCTTTTCTCTACTTATACTTGCCCTCTCTTGGTGTCTGGACCCAATCTAATGGTTTTAAATACCACCTATTCACTGATAACTCTTGGGTTTCCTTATCAAGCACTGACCTCTCCCTTTATGAAAGTCTTGCATATTTAATTGCTTAGTGGACATCTCCACTTGGATGTCAGCAACCCAAACTTAATATCCAAGTTTGAATTCATGATCTTCTCCCTAAAATCTGCTCTTTGTTCAGGCTTGCTCATGTCAGTTCCATCCTTCTATTCACTCATGTCACAGACCTTGATATCTTTTATTCCTTTCTATTTCTCAGACCCCACATTTAATACTTCAGTAAATTGTCTGGGTTCTACCTTCAAGTTATATCTAGATTTTTATTACCTCCCACCATCTCCTCTGCTACTACCCTATTCTCATCCACCATCATCACTGCTGTGGATAATTGCTTTCACTTCCTAACTGCCTCTCTGTGCTTGTCACTGCCTCAGTTTGATCTTTTTTCAACCAAATTAGAGTCAACCTGTGAAAATGTGAGTCAAGTCATGTGAGTCCTTTCCTCAAACTCTCCAATGGTTTTCCATTTCATTCTGAATAAAGTCCTTACAGTGGCTCTCCAGATTCAACAGACTGTATTCTACTGATTTATCTAGTTTGTTGTCTCTCTCTACTAGAATGTAGGTTTCCATCGAGACAGGGTTGTTTTAGTCTTTTGTTCACTGCTAGAACTATGATTAGCACGTGGTGTGTGCTCAGTAACTAATGTTTGCTGTGTTAATGTCTTGTATTCATTATGCGTTCGTAATGACTCTAGACTCAGTGCCTAAAACTGAACTCCTGATTTCCCCTTTCTAAATCTGTTTCTTCCACTGTAGACTATTTTTATTGATGTGTCAGAGTCTTTCTACTCCCCAGGCTGGGAATTTGAACGTTCCAGTTGATAATTCTCTTACCCTTGTATCTTCATGTTCATTTCAGTGATGAGTTTTGTCGATCCTTTTCTATAACAGCTCTCCATTCTGACCCCTCTTTCTTTTTCCTACTCTTAGTACCACAGTTTAGTCCCTTGCTCTTGTTCATAGAATTGCAGCAAGCTTGTTACTGACCTTCTTCTCTGTTTTTCCTTCATCCAATTCATTTAATTCACTTCTGCCAGGTTAATTTTTCTGAAGCATGCATCTAATCACAATTTTTCTGTATCTTTTAACTGTCCACAGAATAAAGCCCAGATGCTTTAACCTGACATGTGAAACCACTTACAACCTGACTCCCCTTTTCTCCAACCTGATCTCCTAAGCATTTCCTGTGTGTCCTGTATTACAGCCATGTGCTGTCCAATAAAAATATAATGCGAGTCATAAATGTAAACCATGTTTGTAGTTTAAAGTTTTCTAGGAATCACTTTTTTTAATAAAGAAAAAGTTAATTTACTGAACATATCCAAAATATTACCATTTCAATATATAAATCAGTATGAAAATTAATGATATTTTAGTCTTTTTTCATGCTAAATGTTCAAAATTCAGTGTGTATCTACCCGTAACAGTGCATCTTAGTTCAGACTGGTCACATTTCAAGTGCTCAGTGGTCAGATTTGGCTAGTGGCTACTATATTGAACACAGTTCAAGGAAAGTAGAACTGTGTACTAATTCCTTGATAGTTCTTTTATTTTTTTGCCATTTAATTCTTTATATGTATTAATTGTATAAAATTACCTTTTCCAATGTCTTTAAGTGTCCAAGTCCTACCATGCCTCCAGGTCATTCTCAGATGCTGCTTCTTCTTATGGAAACTTCTCTGATATCTGCTTCCCCAATAAAATAATAATGCTAACATTGAAACTTAATGTTTGCTAGATACTGTTCCAAGTTATACAATATCCTATGAAGCAGATATTATTAACATCCCCATTTCAGAACCCAAATCTCTTCCTAGGCTTTTCTAGTGTCATACCCTTTGCTAAAATTAAGAAATGAGGCTAACCCCCCCTACACACACACACGACTCAGATTGTATGTTATCTGACAAGTTCTACATTAGTATAGTAAAATACACTCTGTTATGGAGCATTGTATTCAAATATGTAAACAATGTCTAAATATACAAATTACTTTTTAAGAAAAAAAGATTCTTAGAGGCCCTCAAGGTTGATTTTGTATATTCATATGTATGGTGAGTATATATGAATGAAATTAGGTAGTAGTACCTATAATTTTATTGTATAAACTAAATTAAGCTAAAACAAATTTCAAATTAAATACAGATTAATATAAAATACAAATTAAATACAATTTAAATATAGATATGAATTAAAAAAAATAATCTGTGAGACTTTTTGAAGTATTCCATTAAATCTTTGGTGATATTTTAAGCTGGAAATTTGTATGTTTTGTCTTTTCAGAGGCTAAAAATATTGTATGCAAAGATTCTTGATGTTCTTGGACAAATCCCTAAAAATGCAGCATATAGAAGGTACACAGAACAGATTACAAATGAGAAGTTGAGTATGGTTAAAGCGGTAAGTAGCTGACTTGATTTTGTTTTATTGAATTTATGGTATCCAGTGCAACATTTAACACAAAAATTCAGTTGCTTATTTTTATTCTCATTTCTATTCTCTTTCCTTCCATGCTTTTTCTTTCATCCTTTCTCCCTTTCATTCACCAAACTCCTGTTTACTGAGTACTTGCAATATGCAAGGCACTACTAAATACAGGAGTGAAAGAATAAGATCAAGTCCTTTCCTTAAGTCAGCATGGTAGCTTTCTTTTACATCTCTTACCTATCCAGTCCTTTATTGATTGTTTACTTCTTATCTATAGATACATCAATCTTTATCTCTCTTTTCTAGTTTCAGAGTAGAGAAGAATGAAAACAGAAGAAAAAAAAATGTGTGTTGTATTTAGCAACTGTCAGAAATAACAAGTGCTTTGTTACAGAAAGAAGAGGACTAAGTCTCTTAACTATCAAAAATTATATTGAGCATTGTTATGGACTGAATGTTTGCGTCCCAACCCCCACATTCCTAAATTGAAGCCCTGACCCCCAGTGTGGAGTAATTAAGGTTAATGAGGTCGTAAGAGTGGTGCCCTGATCGGATAGGATTAATGTCCTTAAGAAGAGACTCTAGAGAGTTCATGTTCTTTGCCATGTGAGGACACAGCAAGGTGTCTGTCTGCAAGCCAGGAAGAGAGCTGTCACCAGAAACTGAACCCTGCCACACCTTGATCTTGAACTTTCAGTCTCCAGAACTGTGAGAAAATAAATTTTTGTTCTTTGAGCCACCCAGTCTTTGTATTTTGTTATGGCAGCCCAAGTGGAGGCATACAAACATTTTACAGCTTCTGAATCAAAGGCCCTAGGCAGGCACACAGTAGACTGCTGCTAATGCTTTCATACCAAACTATATTGTACTATTGTTAAATCTGCACAGCAGCAGTTATTTTGTGGACTTTTGTAATTATCCAAAAAAGTGGTCATAAACTCCAAAAGTAACATATACATGCAATAAGTGGTCCTTACATATTTTTCTTATTAGATTACCAAACTCTAGTCCAAAGAGAATTCTTATACTTTCCTTAAGTGTACAGCAAAACAATGCAGTTTGATTTGGAACTTTTCTTCTTATTCTTACAATTCTGGAGGTAATTTACAGATTACAAGTCTTTAAAGGGGAGAGACTTTTCTTTAAGGAAAATGGGCTTATGCATTTTTTCCCATCACAGAGTAAGAAATTGCCCTTTTTCTTTTCATGAGGTGAATCTCTTTAACTCTGTCTTTTATTCTTTCTCTGCTTTCCTTTTCCATAACCTTGTTCCTCTTTAATCATTTCTTCTATTTTTCTTTTTAGCCTCCCATTTTATTATCACTTTCAGATAGCCTCAAAATGTATTTAGCTTCTTATCTTAAAAAAGAAGAAGAAAACCTATCTTTATATTTTCCTTTACTTTTGCCCTATTTCTCTCTCTTCTCTCATAGCCAGTGTCACCCAAAGAAGAGTTCATTGTCATTACTTTCACTTAGTAGTTATAAATTTTTTTCTATGACCTGGGCTGTTTTAATTGCCTTATAACTAATTGGTCTGTGTATGGTTCTATCATATTTCATTATATGCCCCACACCGCCAAGAATTTTCTTTCAATATGTAAATCTAATTGTGATAAGTTTCTGCTTAAAAATCTTTCTACCGTTTCCTGTTCACTGTTTCTCAAAGGCTGAATTTAACGACTTACACTGGGCTGGTTGTGTGAAACTCACCCTAGCTACCTTTACTGTGTGGTTTTGATGTACAGCCAGGCTTGGGCACCACTGGCTTATAGTATTCTTATCCTAGTATGGAAGCCTCCCAAAATCTGGCTCTAAATTTTCTCCTCAATATTATCTTGTCATTTCCTGTTTTGTACACTTCACTTTAGTAATACCAGACTACCGACAGTTATGTGAATTCCATGCAATTTTATTTTTGGTTCCTTTGTATTTTCTCTTCTCTCTCTCTGGAATACCCTTACCTTGTCTGCCTGGCAGTTCTTAGTCTTTAAAACTCATCACTTCTTCTGTGAAGCCTTTTATATCTCCTCTACTAGTCCATAAGCTACTTGTGAATTGCATCCATCTTTATATCCCAAGAATCCGGCTTAGTACCTGGCACTTAATAAGGTCCTTGGAAATGTTTGTTTATCCAAAAGGCTAAATATAAATAGTTTTTAAGAACACCAAGCACTATGTAATAGCTGTATTGCTCTATCCTGTTTTTGGTAAAATTATCACAAATTTTTAATCCCCCATGGAGGCATAGGGTCTTCAATGAATATTATAATGATTATAAAATATCTATTTACTAAGCCTAAAATGGAAGTAAAAGTAAATATTTGTTCAGATTATACTAGGGAGATAGTAATAGCATATTGGTGAAAAGCATTGGTCTGTGGTCTAAAATTTTCATCTCAGCTCTAATACTTATTTGCTGATTTGGCATATTGCCTATTTTCACTGTCTCAATGTCCTCATCTTTAACTTGGGTATAATAATACCTGCCTTGAACACTTTAATTATTAGGACTGAATGGGTAATACATGCACAGTGCTTACCACAGTTGCAAGCATGTAGTGAGCACTCAGTACATGGTGCCTTATCATGCCATTGGTAAATAACAGTCACATTATTGACTCACCTTAAGTAAGACAAATTTTGAATTATTTTCCCAACGTGGGTTTTTTCCTGAGGTTGAAAACCATGTTGAATATTCCTTGCTTTCTTAACCTTCTCCCCTTCTCCCTCGTGGGTCTCTCATAACAATGACCAGCTTCCCTGTTTTGTTATTGATGTTTGGCTTCAAAACTCAGTCACTTTTGAGTTAAACAGTCTTTCTTGAACATGTTCATCTGCTTTTTTTTTTCCCCTCTCTTTTCCAGCTACTTTGTATTTGTTTAAGAAATGCTTATTGAGTGCCTGTCACATGCCACGTATAGTTCTGGGCATGGAAGCTAGTGCTTACAAGGCAATGGACAAAATGTAAAAATACCTGCTTTGGAGATTACACATTAATGATGAGAGGCAAATAAATAAATAAATAAAACAAGTAAGTGAATAAATAAGTACATTCCATAGTATGTTAGAAGATAGTAAATGCAGTGAGGGAAGTTAAAGAAGGAAGAACGGCGTGTCCGAGGGTGATGAGGGATGCTACAGGATGAGTTTCCCTGTGGCTGCTGGAACAGCTTACCACAGTGCTGGTGACTTAAAACATTCACAATTTATTCTCTTACATTTCTGGAAGCCAGAGTCCAAAATCAGAATCAGGGCCCCAAATCAGGGTGTCGGCAGGCCTGCACTCCCTTTGGAGGCTCTAGGATAGAATTCCTTCCTTGCCTCTCCCAGCTCTGGTGGCTTGTGGCCAAATCACAATCAGTCTCTGCCTCTATGGTCACATTACTTTCCCCTCTTCTGTGTGTAGTCTCCCTCTGCCTCTATCTTAATGAGGATACCTATAATTGTATTAAGGGCCCACTCAGATAATCCAGGATAATCTCACCATCCCAGGATCCTTAATCACATTTGCAAAGTGTTTACCATGTAAGGTGGCATTCACAGGTCCCAGGAATTAGTTCATGTATATTTTGTGGGGCATTATTCAGCCTACAACAATATAAATTATCAGAGTGATCCCCGCTAAGAAGATGATGTATGAGTGAAGACTTTGATGGAAGTGAAGGAATAAGCCATACAGATATTTTGGGCCAGCCAGCAGATGCCCTGAGGCAGATGCCAATTCCTGTAGAATATACTCTTTCTCCCTCTTTTGATTCTATTTATAGGCCAAAAACCCACCCTATTTACAAATGCATGTGTATATACAGGGCATGGTTTCTGGCTCTCAAAAAGCTTAGTCTACTACAAAATTAATATGTTGCTGAATATTCTAGGTACCCTATTAACATTTCTTTTTTAAAAACCTTTTATTGAAGAATAATGTACATAAAGAAATGTGCAGAAATCATAACTATGGAACTTGAATTTTCACTAAGTAAATCACACGTCAGCACTAATTCAAAAAAGACGACATTTCTAGAATGCCAAAACCCTCTCTTGTTCCCCTGGAGGTTGCTATCCTCCTAGAGGTAACTACTCTTCTGGCCTCTGACACCACAGGTTCATTTTGTGTAGTTTGGAACTTTTTATAAGTGGAATCATCAATATGTATTTGGTTTCTTTTACTTAATAATATGTTTGAGAGGATCGTCTATGTTGTTGCATGTGGTTGTAGTTTGTTCATTCTCATTGCTCTGTAGTAGTCTATTCTATTAAAATACCATAATTTACTCTATGTATGGCCATTTGGACTGTTTCTAGTTTGGAGCTGTAATTTGTGCTGCTGTGAACATTCTTGAACATGTCATTTGGTTAACGTATTATGCATTTCTGTTTGGTATATACCTAGGAGTGGATTTCTAGATCCTAAGAAAGCATTTATTTTTAATGCTAATGCTTAGGGGGAAATATAGGAAATACTAAGCAAATAAAGTGTTATTTTAGAATCTGTATTTTAGGAAAACCGAGTTAAGCATCATATTCTTACCCTTGTTAAGCATATCAGTAAACATTTAACACTTTTAAGATGGAAAAGCAATAAAATAATAGATAAAATGACTTTCCACCAAATATTTGGTAAAAATTAGCAAGGGTACAGGGAAAGAAAAATTAATTTGTCACAATTAAGTGCTTTTTGTGCTTCTTTGTATAAATATTTTTTTCTTCTCTTTTTCCCTTAAATTATAGGAACCAGATGTTAAAAAATTAGAAGAGCAACTTCAGGGTGGCCAAATAGAAGAGGTGATTCTTCAGGTAAGAAAAAGCTGAATATTCAGATGTTTGGCTTTAAATGTTCAAAGGCACAAGGTATAGAGGTACAAAACTGATATTCCAGAAAGAAAGGAAAACTAAATTTTTAAATTTATATCAACTCATCAAATATAAGACATATAGAAAATACATACTTCTGACATGTGTATGTCATTTATCATTGATTATAATTTGAATTTATGAAGCTTCTGTTGGAAGTTTGGAATTTAATCAGTGTGTTCTTGTTTGCCTTTCCTTAGTTGAAATTAGTAATACAGAATTATTGTTATTGGAATAATTTATGTTTTTAGATACAAATACTTTTATGTATTAAAGAGTTACTATATTTTTAATATAGGAAAACACAGGTCTTTTGGGTCATAAAATTAAAGTGTATTTTTCACTGTTGGTTAAATTTTTAAAATATGTTCTTGTATTTCATGTTGTAAATTATTAACGTTTTTGCTCCATCATTTGTTTTTAGTGTTTTTCTTTTATCTTTCATTTTTTTTTAATGAAAGCTATTAACCTTAAATTTTTGCTATCTTGTCTGTTTATTCTTTTTTAGTCTCTTTGCCTTTTGACTTCAATTGAATATTTTCTCCTTTATGTAGATGTTTTTAATTTTTTATTTGGTCAAATTGCCCTCCCCTTGTCCACCCCCTTTTCAGTCCCACTCTATCCCAGTATTACAAGTTTAGAATGTCTTCCCCTTATAAGGATCTGATAAATATTCAATTCTGTTTCATTTAATTTTTATTTTTTCACATTTTAAAAAGTGTAACCATTTCTTCTTACATTTTCTTACCTTTTATCAAAGTATATAACCAATAGATGTGATATACAAGTTCAAAAGAATTGTTAGATGGCTCTGTTAAAAGAGGAATGGAGCATTCAGATAGCTTTCTAGGCATGTAGACTGTTTCAGTCATTCAAAGACCTATTTTCTTGGCCTTTTATTCATTTGCCAGGTTGAATATGGTACTTGGTATGTTATGGGAACTTGCTGCAGACTTGTTGTCTTCTTCCTGTTCCTCTTTCTTTTCTACCTGATTTCACTTTAATCATGACTTTAGTTTATCTGATATGTTAATTTATCATGCAGTTATACATTAGGGTACATTAGGTATTTTTAAGTTAGCTGTGCAGTTCTCCACATTTTGATGGGCAAAATATTAAGATTAAATTAACTTTAATAATGTTTAATTTAAGCCAATAGATCTAAAATACTATTGAAACATATCATTAATATAATAAATTAAGACAGTTTACTTTTTATTTTAATACCAAGTCTTTAAAATCTGGTGTGTATTTTATACTTGCAGCACATCTGAATTTGCACTAGTTACATTTCATGTGCTCACTCAGTAGGAACATATAGGTAGTGGCTACCATATTGGCAGCCCATTTCTGGAGGTACAATATGTGAGGAATGAGGAAAGAATAGTGTGTTAGAAGCCAGAGAAGAGGGAGTGGATGCTGGGGCTATGTGCCGCTGAGTCCAGCTCCCTGAAGTAGAGCTGGCGTCAGTGATGCTCAGGAGTAGGCACCCTCCCCACCCTGCAATGCCTTGGGGGCATAGAGGAAGTGTGAATGTTTAAGAGATACTGGCCAAAGGGCAGTCAGGGAAACAGCCATCCTTAGGAATATTTTTAATCAGTATTTTCTCATTTCAGCATTAGTAAATACCTCTACCCCCAGATTTCTATTAATCTACTCTTTAACTGATTGTGTATATTTTAGACTGTTGCTGCTAAACATAGGTTGGCTGCTCTGCATCACTGGCACAAATGAGGCATTGCCTTTTAACTAGAGAATATAGCCTCTGATAGGATCTCAGCACCCATTCTGTGTTTTAGTTCCTTCTCTGATGTCCTGACAGGCGTTCAGCAATGTTCTTCTTTTAACTTGGCTAGAGTCATCATAGGCCTTTTTGCTGTAGAAAAAAAATGTGCAGTAAAAGATAGCTAAAATATATTTGTTAAATATGGTATATATTGTGTTTGAAAGGAAAAATTAAATGTAACAATCTGATTAAGGAAAGTGATTCGATTGCTCAATAAACAAATACACCTATTGTATTCTCTTGAATTATTCCATAGATCCCTGTTTTACAAATTGTTTGTCTCAAGTGATTTTAGATCATAAAATCAGTTAAGTGGATTATGACTAGTGGTTCTTTTTTTTTTTTACATTCAGTAGAAAATAGTGTGTGTGACAACTAGTTAAGGTGATGATATTTTTAGTTTTGTTTTAGTTACATGTGTATATTTCTGGATCCCTTAGTAAAATTTTTATTTTTTTTAATGGTGGGCCATGGTAAAATAAAATCTGAAAGCTACTGACATAGTTTGAGACATAATTCTTCAAAGAATTTGTAGTGTAAATTGTGAAACAATTAAAATTGAAAACTCACCAGCTAAACTTTTGAACAATCTAATAGCAAATTTTTGATAAAATAAAAGAACTCAGAAGCTGTCCTTTCTTACTCATGATGATTGTGCAGCTGTGAGAATTAAGGTAATTTAATTAATGATGTTCAGCATTTGATGGTAGAACAGCTTATTAGTTATTAACATGAAAGTAATAGCTCTAATAGTTATACTTCAGTTATTAGCTTTGGTAAATATCTATTAAGCAGTGTAATCAAATGATCTTTTAAAAAATTTTTATTAACAGGCTGAAAATGAACTAAGTCTGGCGAGGAAAATGATACAGTGGAAACCATGGGAGCCTTTAGTGGAAGAGCCTCCTGCCAACCAATGGAAATGGCCAATATAAACATCATTAAGTGACCTGTGTGTTGATGGGAAACTGATGTAATTAAATATTCTGTTATATTAAAAATGTTTCCATATTATTAACATAATCAAGAAAATTGATACCAAACATATTTAGGAGACTTATTAAACTTGGTGAGAATGGTAATAAGGACTTGTGAAACAGTTTTTAATTTATAAAACATTCATTCAGATTATTTCAGAGATGATATTTTTTTAAACAGAGAGGATATGGGGAAGTTTGGAAAGTTAATTGGGAAACTTCCTAGAGATTTTCAATGCAGGGTCCATATTCAAAAGGTGAAGTATTTTTAGTGGTATCTTCACATTGTTTAATTTTTTTTATCCTGAAAAAAAAGAAAAGGTACTTTATTATTATTGTTTGAACAACTTTATAGGTCACTGAAGTGAAATAGTAAGAGTAAAAACCATCAAATTAGAATTTATTGTACAGTTGAGAAAATTTGTTTGGTATTGGAAAGAGTTTTTTTTAATTTATAGAGGTAGTTGGATAAACTTACTTTTTTCTTATTTAAGGAAGTTATCTTTCTGGCCCTTTGCCTTTGTTTTTTGATCAACCAAAGTACATCAAGATAAAGATAGAATTTCTGTAAAAGAAGAGACATTCAGAGTTTCTAAAGTTTCTAAAGACATACAGATAGGCTTGTTTTGAGAACATCTTAGTTGTATGGTTATAACTTCAAAGTGGAATCACTAAGTAGTTTTCACTAATTTCCAATATTAGTGCAGCTAGATATCAAACAAGATAAATGCTGTTCAAAGAAAGAAGCAGTTTGGCAAGTTTAAGGGTAAACAAAAATAAAATTACTTTTTATATGTCCTCACCTTCTAGCCTGCTATCACTTTTAAATATTTGGCTAAATTTGGTATTTCTTACCTTCAAAGATAGTACTTTTGCTTTTTTGTGTGTGTATTTTTACATCTGCATAATGTGTTTTTGCTGTCTCCTGTAACAAAACAGAGCCTTTCAGAATTTTTAGAATGAGTAGAAAATTATATTTTTCTTTTTCTGCAGTATATTTCTCCCTTCATAGAGCTGTAAATTGAATGTTAAATGAATTGGATTGAGTTGCTTTTTAGCAGTCATATTGCAAGAGAAACTTCTTTGGGGAAGTGGGAAAAGCATTAGAGGGAGAGTCAAGTCCAGGGGTTCTCATTCCCATGGTTCCAGCACCATCATGAACTCAGTGACGAAGTGGAGACAAGTTGTCAGTCTCTCAGAATGGCCTGTTTATATCCTTCTCTGTAAAAGGTAAAATGTATGATTTATAACTTCCTTTTCAGTTCTAACCATTGCTTTAATATATAATACATAGTATTTATTAAGGTCAAAACGTATGATCTCAAAGCATGTTTGCATAGATGCTTTCAAGCTAATTTTCTAGCCAACAATTTTTTTCAGGTCCTTTTGGCACATGAAAACAGAAAGGTGGCTTGATACGTACTTTCATCTCCACTTCTCCCATAGTCCTTGGGCGTCTTTTATATTTCACCAACAGAGCTCCTGTGGCTATTAGTAAAAGGGGGCCTTCTATGATGTTTGCGTTAGAAATGCTAGTTGAATAGCAATGCTAGTCACAGTAACAATAATAACTAATGTTTGTAATATTTGCCAGACACTTAGTTCTAAGTATTTGACTGCCGTTACTCGGTGAATCTGCACTACAACCGTAAGAGTGAGGTCCTGCAAATCATCTCCATTTTTCCAGATAAGGAAACGAGAATTCAGTTGTGAGTAGTGCTCCCCTGCAATTAGGCAACATAGGGACCCTGGAGAAACTGAAGCACAAAGACAATGTAATAACACGCCCAATGTCACATAGTAAGACGTGGAGCTAAATTTTGAGCCTAGACAGCCTTGCTCCAGCACTCATTCTCCTAACCATTATATTACTCTTTATGCGTAGCTTGGGGTGCTGTCCCTCCTGCCTGTACTGTATGGGCTGCACCAGAAGAACCTAGATCTGCTTCTTGACTTTTTCTATCAAAGTACCTATAAATAAGAACAAATATGAACAGAAGTAATAAACTGAATTTCATTTTGCATGGAAGTCTTCTTATGGATCATAGGCAGATAATGTCAGGGGGTGGGTGCCTGAAAGGCACTGCTGTGAGGGCCATCATTCTTCTACACTTCCTGTTATTCCGGCTGCCCATGTCATCTTACAGCTGACTTTTTAGGCCTGCAGATGTTTTCCAGGTGCTTCCTATAAACTTCCAGATTAAATTTTCCTGATCTTTTGCAGCTAATTCTTCTGTTTAAAGATCTTCAGTGTTGCTGAGTGGTTTCTAGACTAATTTGAGTAATTTTCAGAATGGCCCATTGCAGTCTCCCTAGGCTCCTCATATGTTTCATTCAAGTTAATCATCATACTCCAGACACCTCAAAAGAAATAGGAGCTAATCAGTTTGAGCTTTGCAAACAAAGAAGAAAGTGGCAGCAAAGTGATGCTCCCTTTGTCCTATCTGTGAACTGAGTGTACAGTATTCCAAGTTTTTGGCATTCTTTCCTTTGGGAAGAAAATGGTTTATATGTAGGATAACTGTACTTTTTCATTCAATATGTAATGATTTTGAGAGTGAAGGGAAGTAGATAAGAATAACAGATATAAACCATGACTATCCTGGACACACAGGATATGGCTCAGCCTGAGGGATGCTCACCTTTTTAGGCCAGGAGCACTTGGGAAGTTGTCTGCCATCTGGATAGAGAGGATGTGATGCCAGCAGAGGCAGCCATCATGTACTTGCAGACCCCAGGTGTCACTGTGCCTCTTCATTCTCCGTTATTCCACCCCTTGGCGCGCTTTCCCTCAGAATTGGGGATGGAAGTTTGTTTTATTTCCTTTTCTAATCCTAAAGTGCAGTTGGAAAAGTGAAGCTAATTGAGCTTTTTTGTTGTTATAATGCAAAGCAGGTTTATTTTCAAAGCAGGGAGGAATAGGATACTAGATAAAAAGGAAAGGAGTCTTCTGTCAAATCTGTCAAGTGGAGATCAAGATTCTTTTTTATATTTTCACTGTAAAAAGGCAGCTTATGTTATTGGGATGCTGGTAGGGGCAGGGCGAGCAAACTGTCAGCCTCTGCACAGGGTCCCTGAGGGCTGTCTGGCCCACCTTTGCAAAGTGGGATGCAGGGCCTCTTCTCCCTGGTTTACCCCACCGGTCAGCCTGCCTCTCACTCAGGTCCAATCTGCTCCCTCAGCTCCACGTGGGTCTTGTCACCAGATTCTTCAGGAGCTACCTTTGGGACCTACTAGGATGGGAAGATGTGCTGTGTTACCTTCAGAAGTTAAGTCTCTACCTGCTGCAGTAGGCTTTTCAAATGGGCATGGCCTAGCAAACATTTACCAAACATTTGCTTTTCTATATCCTTGTGAATTGCCTTCCTCCCCTTTGAAGTCTTAAACCACTACCCGCAACATCCTCTTTTGTCTTTAGCTGAAGATGGTATTTAATGTGAGATTTTCGGCCAATTTGGTGAATGACTCAGTTCTCCTGGCCTCTCCCGTGTTTACGTGTAATTAAAATTTGAATGATTTTCTCTTGTTAATCTGTCTTATGTCAATTTAATTCTTAGACCAGCCAAAAGAACCTAGAAGGGTAGAGGAAAATTTCTTCTTCCCCGATAGAATCAAAGTGGGAACGTGATACAGGAATTGAATTATTGATGGGGACTGGAGTAATTTATTTGAATGTTTTTATTTAGAGATAATAAGCCAAAACTCTCCTTAGTGAAGGAAAATATGAGGAAAATAGTGAATTAGAATAGGCTACCCCTAAGTCCCACTGTCTTATTCAGACAGTAAAAGTTTGTTTCTTATTCATATTACATGTCTAATGAGGGTTGACAGTGCTCAAAAGAATCACACTGATCCAGGCTGAAGATGATGACATTTCAACACATGCTTTCACAGACACAGGGGCAGGGGAAAAGGAATATGGCAAATCACAGATGGAAACAAAAAAGAAACAGAAAGCCAAGGTTAAAACAATTTTTTTTTGGAGTGTGTTAAAGAACTCATTAATTTAGCTTGCCATGCATTGCTAATAATGAGTTTTCGACGTGGTTTCGGTTTATAGTAATAGCTGTTTGTTGTGTGCTTATGTGAAATGTAAGGTAGGTTAGCTTCTTTCCATACATGACTGTAAGTGAAAAGCATTGCAGAGATTCTTTATTGGTATTTCTCACAATCTTCAAATATTAGGTTGATTTCTTTTTCAGGTGAACATTTGAGGCATTTCTAAAGAGAAACATTACTATTTTATGATAGTGTATTTCATTTTACTCTTTTTCTATAATTGGAAGTTTGATTCCTTTTCTCAGGGTGAAACAGGTCCACAATTCCCTATCTAAATTCCAGAGTCCAAAAATGTTTGAAAATAGAAAAGTTTTTCATAACTTATTTATAAGCAAAGCCTGACCTGAATTGAAAGAAGGCTGTTTGTGGTCTTTATCCCACTTTGATGTGAATGTGAATATATTCTGCCCCAGAAGTACTAGTGTATTTGATTCTGAAGTACGTCCCCAAGCCCACTGAAGATGTTACAGGATCATAGGGTATGTGCCCATATTACATGTCAAAAGTCTGAAAAAATCTGAATTTCAAACACATTTGTCCTTTAAGGTTTCAGAAAAGCGGCTATGGATCTGTATTTCCAGTATCTTAACAAGCTCACAAAGGTATTATTATCCAAATTCAGTTCATACATGTAATTTCCAAAGTATAATTTGCAGGTCCTTAGCTTTCTAAATTATTCTTCCAATATGTTTTTCTAATTCATTCATTTACATTAAAATGCATTTTAGCCTAAAGGGAGATATTTTGAAATGCTTGATTTCATAAAGCCACTAGATGGCATCTTTATAAAAATAAAAGCTCTTTAAAAGAAATGTTTACTGTATAAATAAAGGCTGAGATAAATAAAGGTAGATTCTTATTTCATGAGAAATAAAGATAAGTCATTTGGGGCAATAAATCCTGAGAAAAAAATGCATAGGTTTATTGTGAAAAATAAAATGGAAAATGATATTTTAAAATTACTTTTCCACTTTCAGAATTGAGGGTCTTTTTCCTATTGGTTGTTTTCATCTTGCGTTTACATTTTTTAATATAACCAAGCAACTATATGTTTATATGTGTGTGTGTGTGTGTGTGTGTGTGTGTGTGTGTGTGATTTTGATGTGCTAATAACCTTTCTAAGCTGCATAGACTACTTGGGGAGCCTATCAATTAAGTTAGGCTTATATTGTACAATTGAGTTGTATAAGATCACCTCCACAGCAAACTATAAATAAAATATGAACATACAGTATCAAGTCACCTTTTAACATTGTGAAGTACTTAAATTTCTCTACCACCAAGTTTTCTTCCCTCCACCTCCTGCTTCTGTGCCTTAACCTAGTATTTTCATACTGTCCCTAACATGGAGGACAGTGAATGATAAATTTTAAAGAGGAGACCCAGAAAGGTGAATGTTTAAAACCAATGGCATTCTCATTACTAGTAAAATTTGAGAAACACTATGATTTTGGAGATGGGGATGGGGGAGTGTTGGGAAGAACTTGTCTGCACACCTCCAATCACACTTGGTTTATTCATGAAAGACTAATTCTAGTGGTTATCCGAATGCCCTTTGCTCTTCATGAATATGTGGCTTCAGGAAGTGCATTTAAATGCATTTGCTTTTATTTAAAACCCCTTAGTAAAGTCAATTTTATTTGCGACTATAATCCATATTTTATATTGTTCTGGGTAAGAAATATCTATTTTAGTGTGAGATAAAGACTGAAAAAATGACATTGGACATTAGGAAGCTACTGGGGAGATGAGAATGTAATTTCAACAGAATGGTATAAAGGAATGAAGACACTGAACATCATGAAAGAAAAATGAACCTGTCCTATATATGACACAAATTTAAGTTTTATTACTTAGTCTTGTATCCTTTTAGGAGGGTGTCGATTAGGTTTATTTATTTATTTTTTAATGGAGGTACTGGGGATTGAACCCAGGACCTTATGCATGTTAAGGGCACACTCTACCACTAAGTGATACCCTCCCCCCAATCTTACACCCTTTCTAAATAGCAAACTGTGGTAAGTCAAGGGTAGCATAGAATAGTGGTTTAAAATGGAGGCTCTGGAGTCAGACTGCTTGCGTTTATTTCTGGCTCCCCACTAAACCTCTCTGAGCCTTAGTTTCCTCATTAGTAAAAGGAAGCTGATCACAGTTCTTCCTTAATAAAATTGTTGTAAGAATTAAATTAAAAATATATGTAAAGTGTTTAGGAATAAATAATACTTAATAAATGTTACTATTATAAAGCCACATGAAATTTGTTACTACATTTGCAATAGGAACATAATTGATCCTTTCCTTCAATATGTGCTTCTTTAAAAACCATCTCAATTTAAAGAATTTATAGTGATAGGAAAAAGAAAAAACTTTATAATTCAGTGTTTAACAATAGCTTTGCTTCTCCTGACTCAAAGGGGGAATTATTTAATAGCGCCCATCTCCCTTTTCTCTTTGGCTGCCAAGGAGCTAATAGCCAAGTTCCAAATTTAGCAAAAGCAAGTAGGCATCTATTGTTGTACCACTGTGTTCTCCTTGGTCAAGGTCTTCACTCACTTCTTATTTACATTTTCCCTAACCCTTATTTTTCGTATCCCAAAGCGCAAATTGCTTTCATTGTTTGGTTGGGAGAACTGTGCCATTTCGCAAACATAAAGACATCTGAGAGAGCGGCTTCTGTCCAAATCACTTTCGGCTCCAGATAACGAGCGGGTAACAAGCCCCCTCGCCCCGCCCCTCCCCGCGCCTCATTCCTTCTCTCCGCCCCCTCGCCCCTGGTTCCACCCCTCCTCCTCTTTTCCAGCGTGGTCACCGCCTCTTCTCGCGGGAGCGGTGCCCTGTTGGGGACAGGGTGCCAGAACCGTTGCTAGGATACGACCCGTAACCGAGAGTCCGGCGAGTACGGACTCTGCTTACTAGGAGCCTGAGGAACCGCTTCCACCCGAGTTACTGCGTTTCTTAGTCAGGTAGGAGGACAGGTGCTGGCTGCCCTCTGTCGGCCCGACCCCTAGAGCGACCTTGAGCGGGTGGCTGAGGCGCTGGGCTCCGACGGCTGTGTGGGGCGCTGATGCAGCTTGGGCTCTGGGGGCTGTTTGGCCGCTCGGGGATGTTCCACCTTTGCCTACAAACCTGTGCAAAGCATCCCATCTTTCTTGGTTCCTTTTCTGGCTCCAGATCTCTGATTTGGGGTTAGGAAGCAGCAGCATCAAGCTAGGAGGTGTACCTCACTTCCCACGGTAGTAGTATAAAAGCAAGACGGGTGTGTAACCCAGGTCTGGCATTAAAAGACGTTCAGCCCTCCATGGTGACCGTTTTCAGCCTTTAGTAAATAGAGCGCTTTCATACTTTACTCTTTCACTCCTCTCCACCCATGGTCTTTGCTGTACCTCTTAAAAAAACTTAAAAACTCAACAAGACTACTTGGTAGAAGGCAAAACTGGGTCCCTGCCTTAATACTTACACTAATATTCTAGATATAGCAACGAAATTATGCATTGTAGGTGAAAGGGGGATTTTTAAAATATGCAATCATAGTAGAGTGTTTTTTCTTTTTAAACATTTTTTTAAAAAGATTATAACATTTACGCTTGAATGCTTAATACATAAAGTTGATAAAAAGTTCAAACAGTAAAAAGAATGAACAGTGAAAATCTGCTTCCCACCCACGTCCCCCGCCACCTCCCCGCCCTCCACGTCGCCTTCCAGAGGTATTCTATGCATATGCAAATATGTAGTTGTATCTGTAACATTGTTCATCCTGGTATGTGCTTTTGTTGGAGGAGGTCATTGGAAGGACGTGACCCGGTACCCAGGCGGGCAATTGGAGGAGAGGCTCTTTCCCCCTTCCCTGTCCTTGGAATGTACCTTCTGCCCACTGTTGCTGAACCAGGAGATGTGTTATTAAGACCATCTGAACTGTACACGTGACTGAACCCCGTAAAATTCTCATTGACTCTTAAGATTTTGGCAGGTGGATGTTGAGATTTACTGTCTTTAGGCTGCCTCCTTTGTAAGTTTCCCTGCTTGTTAAACCTGCCACCTACAATCTAGAATGGTCTGCCTCTTTCTCCAGTTCTCCCTGCCATCTGTGTGCTGGGCTCAATTTCAGTTTTACTCAGGAAATTATAGAGGATTGTGAACCAAGAGCTTTGTGTTTCCCTTAATTGAACCGTACAGTATGTAGCCTTTAGAACTGGATTCTTCATTGAGCATAATTTAATGGAGAGTCACCCATGTTGTTTCTTGAACTTTTTAAAAACTGAGGTTTTGTTTAGTTTTGTCTCGTTTTACTATTTTTCTCTGTACTGTTCTGACATTTAAAAACTTTATTTCAGTTCTTTTATTGGTGGTTCTTGAAATTTAACCGCTTGTATTTAATTTAACAAAATCTAGCATTACGAATATCATCTCTCTCACTTTTGTAAACAGTATAAGGATTTGATAAGTTTATTCTCATCATTCCCTTCCCAATTGCGTATGATTATTGTCTCATATTTTAATTTTCTGCTGTTATTTTGTGTTGACAATATTTATTTGTTTTTACCCATATGTTTTTGATTTATTTGTTTGCCTATTCTTCTTTCACTTCAGACTAACATGGGACCCATTTTCCCCCTTTTTCAAGTGTATCCTTTAGAAATTTCTTTAGAGCAGTTATCTTGGTGATAACTTATTTGTGAATATTTCCGTTTTTCCTTTTTTTTTTCCTGTTTTTCTTTTTGAAATATAATTTTACTGGGTGCACAGTTCTGGGTTGATAGTTATCCTTCTTTTAATTAGTCCATTATTGCCTTGGCTTCTATTTTTCTGAAGAAATATTTGCAGTGATTTTACTTTTCTTTCCTTTGTATTAATGCCAGCAAATTAATATAATTCAAAACAGTGGATGATACGTCCTGTATCACTGTTTGCTTTCCGGACTTTGTTACTCTCTAATTTAGTTATAATATGTATGTTTATGAATTATTTGTATTTATCCTGTTAGGTATATATATATTTTTAACATTTTTTTATTGATTTATAGTCATTTTACAATGTGTCAAATTCCAGTGTAGAGCACATTTTTTCAGTTATACATGAACATACATATATTCATTGTCACATTTTTTTCTCTGTGAGCTACCATAAGATCTTGTGTATATTTCCCTGTGCTATACAGTATAATCTTGTTTATCTATTCTACAATTTTGAAATCCTGTCTTTCCCTTCCCACCCTCCACCCGCTTGGCAACCACAAGTTTGTATTCTATGTCTATGAGTCTGTTTCTGTTTTGTATTTGTGCTTTGTTTGTTTGTTTTTGTTTTTGTTTTTTTTTAGATTCCACATATGAGCGATCTCATATGGTATTTTTCTTTCTCTTTCTGGCTTACTTCACTTAGAATGACATTCTCCAGGAGCATCCATGTTGCTGCAAATGGCGTTATGTTCTCAGTTTTTATGGCCGAGTAGTATTCCATTGTATAAATATACCACCTCTTCTTTATCCAGTCATCCGTTGATGGGCATTTAGGCTGTCTCCATGTCTTGGCTATTGTAAATAGTGCTGCTATGAACATTGGGGTGCAGGTGTTATCCTGAAGTAGGGTTCCTTCTGGATATATGCCCAGGAGTGGGATTCCTGGGTCGTATGGTAAATCTATCCCTAGTCTTTTGAGGAATCTCCATACTGTTTTCCACAGTGGCTGCACCAAACTGCATTCCCACCAGCAGTGTAGGAGGGTTCCCTTTTCTCCACAGCCTCTCCAGCATTTGTCATTTGTGGATTTTTAAATGATGGCCATTCTGACTGGTGTGAGGTGATACCTCATTGTAGTTTTGATTTGCATTTCTCTGATAATTAGTGATATTGAGCATTTTTTCATGTGCCTATTGATCATTTGTATGTCTTCCTTGGAGAATTGCTTGTTTAGGTCTTTTGCCCATTTTTGGATTGGGTTGTTTGGTTGTTTCTTATTAAGTTGTATGAGCTGCTTATATATTTTGGAGATCAAGCCTTTGTCGGTTTCATTTGCAAAAATTTTCTCCCATTCCGTAGGTTGTCTTTTTGTTTTACTTATGGTTTCCTTTGCTGTGCCAAAGCTTGTAAGTTTCATTAGGTCCCATTGGTTTATTCTTGCTTTTATTTCTATTGCTTGAGTAGACTGTTTGTTCTAGGAGAACATTTTTGAGATGTATGTCAGATAATGTTTTGCCTATATTTTCTTCTAGGAGGTTCATTGTATCTTGTCTTATGTTTAAGTCTTTGATACATTTTGAGTTTATTTTTGTGTATGGTGTAAGGTAGATCCTGTTAGGTATATTTTTATGTTGTGCTTCCTGGACCTGTGGATTCATATTTTTTAAATCAGTTTTGACAAATTTTCAGTCATTATCTTTAAAAATATTTTCTCTCTTCCATCTTACTGTTTTCTTCTGGGACTCCAGTTTGACATATGCTGGATCAGGGGCTGGCAGACTTTTTCTGTAAAGGGCTTCACAGGCTACATGCAGTCTCTGTTGCAGACTCTTCATCGTGTTTTATTTTGACAATACAAAGCTGTTCTTAGCTCACAGGAAGATACATGCTTAGCGGAAAAATATGCCAGACTTTCTTTTCCTCTTTCCCATGACTCTTAATCTCTCATAGTTTTCATATCCTTATCTCTTTGCAACATTCTGTATAAAATCTTTTTATTTCTCTTCCAGCTCTCTTAGCGGATAGAGAGACCCCCAAATTGGGAAGCCCCGCAAACAGGTGGGCAAGCTGCCATCCCTCCCTGCCACCAGATGTAGGTCCTTGTTCGTCGACTGAGAAAGAATTCTCAATAGAGACAGAGGGACAAAGTGAAAAAGAAAGCTGCTTTGTAACTCAGAGAGAGAAGGGAAAAAAACAAAGAAAGAAAGCACTCAAGCAGGGAGCCGTCAGCCAGGTAGCCAGTCGGGACAGCTCCGGCCCCCCAATCGGGCCACGGGGTCTTTTATTGGAAGCCTCTGCCATGCTTACCTTTATTCCGGTGGTGCCAGTCATGTTCTGTTACAGGCCTTCTCCTCTTGAGGAGCTCAGCCCTAAAACAGAAACTTGGGTGGAAAAAAAGAGAACAAAGAAAGAGATACTGAGCTATGTCCTTCGAACTGATGCAGTAGTTGTGGAACATAAAATGTCCTGTTGTACGGCTGTGTCCTTGGAACTAAGGAGCCAGCTGCGGGATGAGAGAAACAACCTGTTTTTTTTTTTTTTTTTTTTTTTTTTTTTTTTAACAGCCTGGCACTTTCTTTCCCTTGATGTTAGTCAGCCAGAGTTAGTAAGCCTGCCTCATCCCCCCTCTCAGCTCTAATGCTGTGTTCATTGAATTCAACTATTATATATTTTTATTCCAGATATTCTTTTTCTTTCTTTTTTAATTTGTCATCTAGTAGCCAGAGAACTTCACTGACTACGGTTAATTTTTTTCTGCATAACGAGCTGTGTTTAGAGTGGAAGTCCCAAACACAGCTTTTCCACCTCACTACTATTCCAAGTTTTAATCTTTTCTATGCTGTTGCCGCAGAAATCGGCCTCAGGCCCATTTCCCCTACCCCTCTTCCGGCTGCCAACTTCTATTGGCGGGCTCCTGGCTGTACCAGCTCCTTGCTGCCCTGCTCCAGCTCCTGCCTCCGAAGCCTGCCTCTGGGCTACTCTGGGCCACCGTGGCCCAGGCTCCCGGGTGCTGTCACACTGTCTCCCAAACCAAAGCTCTTCGTTGCTCAGGCCCTAGTCAGCTCCCAGATCGATCCACATTTGTTTGTTGATATGTTTCTTTTGAGGGCAGAGGTTATCAGTCATCTCTGCTACAATTTGTGAGAACAAAGCTACTAAAAAGAGTGTGTACTTTCCAGCCTATCGTGGCTGTGGACCTGGCAGGTTCCTTGGGGCATCTAATCAGTCGTAGTGCCAGAAGCACGAATCCTGTGCTAGTTCGGTCTTTAGGAAAAAAATTATTGAAAAAGTCCTTTCACAAGGAATTGTTCATTGAGTAAGGAAGAGATGGCGATATATTTTAAAATATTTTTCAATATATTCTTCACAGAAGATTTCTCTCAAACTTATTATGTTTGAGCTTCTCTTTTTGGTACACATTTTTACTTTCTTTTTATTAAAAATTCACCAATGTTTTTACCTAATGCCATTACTAAGATAATACTTCAAAATAATGAGCCACATTGTACTATATTATGAACATTACTGTATACCAGCAATGAACTTGATATTTGGTGTAGGAATTTTATGTGTAGTAAATGCATTTGTTTTTTCAATTCAGGAAAATGTCTGACCAGGAGAAAGGCCCTGATGCTCAGAATGCTGTTGATGCATCAGGAGAAAGAAAGACGATCAATATTCCGGTTCCCTCAGAAAAGGTTCCAGAGTCAGATCAAACTAGAGACAGTGAATCTGAACCAGGACCATCTGCTGGAGGCCAAGAAAGAGGTGCTGAGTTACACAGTGACCAGAGCATTTCAAACCTGGAACTAAATGATGTCGAGCAACTCATGGAAGATGGTACGTCAACCGAACAAGGTTCCTATTCTCCGAGAGACTATGGAGACTCTCTGACCAAGTCTGCGAATGCAGTGCAGTCAGCCAAACAATACACAGAAGACCCTCTGACGTTGCTGGAAAAAATAAAGGCTGGGAAAGAATCTCTGAAAACATCAACGAAAGATGCTTCAGCAACAGGTATTACCTAGGGGTGAGCGGGTGTTTTTTTTCCCCTCATTTTGAAGAATGGTTGCTTTTTCTTGTTTGTTTTTGCTTGAAAATTTGTTTTATACTTGATACTGCTTTCCTCTCCCTTATCCATCAACCTTCTATGACTACAACACTTGAATCTCCTGATCATGTGAGAAGCCCCTCTGCTACTTACTCTGCAGTATCTGCTTTCCCTAAATAAATGGACATCATTAAATTTCAAATTGATATTTATTTTTGCCAAATAGAGTAGGTTTCTGAAGTGTTTAGGGACATATTTTTAGTATAATTATGAGTCTTTTGCATGCCACTTTGGAATTAATCGTACATAGCCAGCAAGCGGTGGGATGGGAGCTGGACTCCATGTTTTCCTCATTTCCTAGCCAGTACTCATTCCATGTATCTTGCGGCTTTTACGTATTTCCGTGTTTCTGCTTGGTGTTAACTTTATATTGAGCTCCAGAAAAATCATTGTTGTATTTCATTATAGGTTAATTTTAAAGACATCAGGCTGATGGCATGGCATGTTGGAGTTATTACTACGCTGTTGGTAACAAATTGGGAGGGGAGCAGCAGGAATTCTTCTTGGATGGTTAACTGACTGCTCCTTCTCCTCCTTGTCCATAAGTTTTGGGAGAGTTTCCATTCAGAGGGTGGAGAACATGGGCTATCATTTAACAGTAACAGCAACTCAGTTTGACTGGCAGAATGTAGTGTTTGAATCCAGTGGAGTCGTTGGTCTTTGTATGGTGTGTCCACACAAGAATGAAAAGGAGAAGGAAGTAATCAAGCCCATTTATACCTAATTGAAGTTATTATCCCTCAGTTTCATTTTTTAGTATAAATTTGAGCTCTGTTTTTTATTTCTGTGATTCTCTGATATTGTAGCTTATAACAAACACACGGTGATTTAAAAAAAAAAAGTGGTCTTGATCCTGTACTTCTTTTGTTTAACTTTATTATTATTTTTAAATTGAAGTACAGTCAATTACAACGTGTCCATTTCTGGTGTACAGCACAATGTTCCAGTCTTGCATATACACACATACATTCGTTTTCATATTTTTTCCATTAAAGGTTATTACAAGATACTGAGCATAGTTCCTGTGCTACACAAAAGAAACTTTTTTTGATCCTGTACTTCTTGAGGCTCACAGACTCCTTAACACACTTTCCCTTCCCAAAGCTTGGGAAGTAGCTGCTATGAAAAGTTTAACATATACTAATCATACAATTTTGAATCCAGGAAACAATTGAAATAGCTTGTGATAATTTAACATTTGTGAGAGTGTCCTCTCTGTTGATAGCTAACTGTGAAAACAAGTTTTAACGAGCTCAAAGGAGCTTGGCATCAACAGAGCCTCCTTAAATTTCATGCTGGCATTACTGATAAATGTCTCATGTAGCTTTATGAAAAGTGTCCTGTCAGGCATCTAGAAACATACAAAACTATTTTGGCCTACAATGTGCACTCTACACTCCATTTTAACTTATTGTATCTTCTTCATTAGAATTTAAAGTCTGTAGATGTGAAAGTTTACCCCATAATTAGTTTTTAAGGACTATATTTCCTTCTTATAATTTATGAACAGATAATCATTTTATAATTATGGTTTTTCTCTATTTTTAATATGTAAGGGTCTTGATTTTTTATTTTATAGAGTTTGGAGTGAGCCACATAGTGTCCATTTTTGTGAAAAGTAGATTTGTACATAGTTATTCCAGATACTTGTAATAAAGTGATCTTCTGTTTTGCGTTTTGCCAACTATAGATATAAATCAACAATGGGAGGAAGAACGGACTTAGATAATCTCTTGTCGTTGCAAGGCCAAGGAAAATTTCCTTTGAAAATTTCCCTCTTGGTTTTTTTTTTTAACTTCATGAATAGTCACTGATTTCCTGATGCATGTAATCAAAACATGCACGTTTTTAAATTCAGATCTCAGGGTCTCCATTTCTAATACTTACTACACAAAAACGCTTGATTTTCTGAGATGTTTCCTATGTTATATCTGAATAATAGATACTAGATATTGTTTAAAATTTTTAAATGATTTAAAAAGAATCTTTAAAGGAGGTTTAGTTTCATTTCCTATTTCTCAGGGTATCCTGGGCGAGGAGGTAACCTCGAACGTGCAGTGATCCTCCAGCAGGCAATGGAAGAGAGACCTGAACTCCGAGTTGGATTTGGGGGAGCAGGCATTGGCTATTAATGTTAATTCTTGAGATAATGGACTGATTTTCAAAGCAAAATGTTGCAACTGAATGTCACTTCTCATAGAAAATGAAAAGTAACTCTTATCACGGAGGTGTGGGAAGACTTGTCAGAAGCAGCCTTATTCTATGTGATTAAAAATTGTCCCATAATTCTCTGTCTGCTTGTGGACTCTAGGTTGCTGACCCTTGCTTTTAATTATGACTCTTTTCTCTTTTTATCTACAGTAAAAATTGTACTTCTTCCAGTGGGCCAGAAAATTATAATGCCCTTTAAAATCGACACCATTTTAAAATACCTCCAGGATCATTTTTCATCCCTGTTAGGTGTCCCACCTTATGTACTGCAGCTGAGAAGTTCAGGTAAGCTGGAGGCTGGTAAACTTATCGAAACTTATTTTGTCTTAACGTGTAAATAATCAGGATCCTTATTGATTAAACTAAATGTCTTGATAATTCCTGCTTGAACATTATATTGTAGTTACACATTTATTCATTCAATGCATTGTTATTGAAGACTTTTGTTCTACATACTTTGCTAACAACTATCAAGAAACATGAAATAAAAGCCCTGTTTTCAAGTTGTTTACAGACTAGGCAGGAAGAAGACAGGTGCAGTGGTTACCACACGATGTGTGAATGTTCTAGTGGAGATGTGCTCAAAAAGCTGTGAGAAGCAGGGAGGAAGGACACTGATCTAGAAAGCTTCATCTAATAAAAATGATAATGCTTGTGCTAAGCCCCAAAGAGGTGAGAAAACCTGGGAATTTGGGGAAGTGGTAAGAAGCTTAGAGAGACCGAAGTAAACTTTATGTGGGGAGTAAGAGGAAATGAAGTTGAAAAAAAAGATGATGAATGAGTGAGTATAGAAGAAGAAGAGGACTGAGAATGGTTTATCAGTCTTCTATACGTTAAGATCAGTTCGCGTTCCCATGATGTTCATGTTCGTTTCTATTCTGTGGTCATACTGAGCAGCCAACCTTATATTAGCCTTGTGTTATGAGAGAATGTAGTCTTTGTAACTGAGAATTAAGCAGAGTAGCATAGCTAAATAAATGTTTCCACAGCATATGAGTGCACAGATCATAATATTTTATTAAAAAATTGGTATTAACTTATAAAAATGCCAAAAAAGTTTCCAGGGAAATAAGACCAATTTTTTTGTGTGTGGGGGGAAATCCTATGTGCTAAAAAGAAGTAAGCCATACCTATTAAGTTCTTCCTCCTTGTCAAATCCGAGAAGAACAATCAGTTCAATCACATAATTATTTCTAGAAAACTGTTGCAGTGAATGTGCTCTAACAGTAAAGATGTTCAAATAGTCAAACAATTGGTTATTAAAGCCTGATTGAGGAAACAGAGCTAAAATTTAAATAGTTATTATAATAATAATGATAAAAGTGATGATGATATTGGTTAATTTGAGCACTTACTGTGTGCCAATCTTCTACAAAATGTTCTGCCTACATCATCACATTATTATTCAGTCCACGTAACAATGCTTTGAGGTAGATATTAACGTTTTTGCGAGAAGCTAAAGCTTGAGGAACTTGTGTAAATTTTCACAGCCTATGAGTGGCAGAGTTTGAACTTAAATATAGGTATGACTCAAAAAAGGGAATTTTAAACTGCTTGGTATTAACTAGAAGGTGAAGTTCAAGATTGGAGAAGAGAGAGCACTTTGAAACTGGAGTAGCTAGCCAGTGGTACCTAAGAATCTGCACTGCCTGAATTTTCTTCTTTATGTGTAACTACCAGGCATCGCCACTGGGTGGCAGGCTTATGTCAGCAGCGCTAGTAAGAGAGCTTGATGCTATGCCAAGCACCCTCTAAGACAGGTACTTTATTCTAGTACTAGAACTGGAGTTTGAGTTTGGGTGGGACCAAGCCTACTGTAGAGACAATCAGAGGGATGAAGAGGACTCTGTATTAGTCTGAAGAGGAATCTTTGTTTTTTATGGCTGTTGTAAAAATTAACAATAAATTTGGTGGCTTAAAATAACACATTTTGTCTCTTACAGTTCTGGAGGCCCAGAATTCTTAATCAGTTTCACTGCATAAAGAAAATCAAGGCGTCAGCAGGGCTGTTCTCCTTCTGGAGGTTCTGGGAAAGCTTCTTTGCCTTTTCCAGCTTCTAGAGTTGCATTCCTTGCATTCTTGGGCTTATGGCATCTTGCTCATCTTCGAAGCCGACAACATAGCATCTTTAACTCTCTCTCTGTTTCTGTCATATTATCTTCTCTGTAATCAAATCTCCCTCTTCCTTCCTCCTATAAAGGCACTTATGATTACATTTAGAGCCCACCTGGATAATCCAGGGTAATCTACACATCTCAAAATTCTTAATAAAATCTGCAGTCACTTTTGCTGTATAAGGTAACATTCATAGATTCTGGGTTATTAGGACATGGATATATTTTAGGGACATTTTCAACCTACCAGAAAACCCAGAAAATTTTAATTTTTTTAAATTAAGAATTTAGGGTGAAATTGAAACTCAAAAGATTTTTGAGTGTGCTTTGAACATAGTTCATATAGACTAGTGGTATCTGTTATATTTCTAAGAATGAGTAAGACAAACTTTTGCGATGTTCAAATTCCTAATTGTAATTTAAGAAGACCATATATTGGAAGATTGACACAGATTCTATCAATAAACTTTCCATTATACAAAACAGCAGCAAGTAACATTGTTCATATTTCTGTATGCCTTGCAGAATGTAGAAATAAAATAATGGTCAAATTATAGAATAAACCAATGGGGTTATAAGTTGAAGCAATACAACATAAAAGTAACTTGATGTACACTTTTTTTCAGCAAATAAGCTGAGGCTTGACTCCGCCTTGGCAAGAATTAATTTATATGAATTTCTGATTATAGAAACAGACAAAAGAAGGGATTCTTTAGAACTCTGAGTGTATACTTTTCTACCCTTGCAGAGAGTGGTGTGTATTAAAATAATCAGGCTTTCCCTGATGCTGGAATTGTCTTGTGCTTACATATAACACATTGTAATTTTTCTAGAGATTCACCGTTTAGCATACGGTTTTGCTCATATTATAGAATGTGTTTTTTATTTTCAAGTGTTCAGAGTTGCGTGGTTATTGCATATTTGTATTTCTGATGAATTGAGAGTTGTAGCTTTACTTCACTTATAATGATGAATTCCTGCTCAGGAGTATCACTTTAACATTTTCCATTGTGGCGTTTTCTGTACTAACATTATAGCAAGCGGTGGACACCATTAATACTCTGGTAATTAAACAATATGCATTCATGTAACCACCTTTGGTGTTTGCCATTCCTGAAAAGGAGTACATATAGTCATTTCTTTGTCATAATACTTTTTATAATTTTCTCTCATTTTTAGGAGTGATTCTTAAAAATAATGAGACATTGCTACAACATGGAGTTAAGCCCCAGGATGTTGTACAAGTGGAAATCTTTTCTTTACAGCCAGATCTATATCCACTCAAAAGAATAACTGGATTAAATGATGTCCCTCAAATCATAACTGTCAGAGTACAAACTGGTTAGTAATTTGATATCTTTTAGATAAAGTATTTTTGAGTACCTTTGTAGTACCTTTTATTCAGTCTTGGTTTTATCTCCTCAGGCATTGATCTGTACCAGGAAGTGGGTGTTGAGATTATAAAATCTGATTTTCACAAACCATTTCTTGGTGGATTCAGGCATAAAACAACAGGAATAGAATATCACAATGCTGGAACACAAACTTTACCTAAAAAAATTCTTGAAAAACAGAATGCATTTTGTAGGGATACCCAGGTAATATTTTTATTTTTCCATGTAGATTTTTGAAGCTGCAGAATCAACAAATACTGTATTGTGTATCTCTCTAAAATTAAAAATATTCTAAGGAATTATAATTTTATAAAATAAAAAAGAGTATTCACTTAAATGTGTAGGAAAATATGCTCTCTACTCTTGATGTGTATATAATGAATACTTATTTAAATTTTTTATGTTTATATTTTAGACAGTTTTTGAGAAAAGAAAGCTCCAACAAACTGCAAATACAACATCTACACAGATGACTAAAATTGGTGTGTATGTATCAAATATGACTGATAAACTGGTAACACCAGGAAAATATTTTTCAGCAGCAGAATACCATGCTCAAAGACTAGAGGCGGTAAGATAACTTTTATTATAAGTGAATATTAAAAATTAGGTATTTGAGCTTCTTTTTCTGGTGTGTCTGTGTGTGTTTCCCTACGCCACACTTGCATGTGAAAGAAAAAATTACTCTTAACACTCATTAGAGATGGTAAGGCAGGCTTTATTCAAAAGGGGCTACTACAATGGAGTTTTATATTTTGTAGTAGAGAAGAGAGATTGGGCTCAGCTTTGAATACAGGGAAAAGAGGGAAGTTATAGCCAAGGAGCAGGGTAGGGGTCAGTGGATGGAAAATTACTAAGAGAAAACATCTGGAATAAGGGAGGATTCTAGCTAAACCAGCTTAGCAGGATTTTTGCTGAAGGCAGGCCAGAATGATTAGTCATCATCTGAAACATGGTGCAAGATGAAGAACCCGATGGAATATCAAGGGTGATCAGATTTTGAGGGTAGGGATTCTGGTTAAACTGACTTAGCAGGACGCTTGCTAAAACTGAACAATGCAGAGATGAACACAGAATCCTAAAAATCAAGGCTTAGTTGTAAAAGAGCTCAAAGGAGCCTGATTAGAATTTGATCAAGGAAAGAATCTTTGTCAGTGTGAGTCATTTTTTATTGGGAGTAAAAGCAGCCTTTATCTCCAGTGTGTCCCCCCACCTCCCCTCCTCAGTGTGAGGAACTGGAACGCTAAATGCAACCAGTCCTTCCCTTTCCCTTAGGGAATTCCAGGGACTGTGTGTTGCCATTGGGCACTATTAGCTTTGTCCCCTCTGTCCCTTGGCTTCAGTCCCTCTGTCCTTTGGCCTTAACCCTTGTGACAGAATCACCTATGGAGCTTTCCAGAGTAATTGAAATCAAAAGGATATTAACATCTATTTTCTCTGATACTAATAAAGCCACTCCGTCACTTTTACGTTACTGTTTGCGTGGTCTGTTTTTATCCTTTTACTTTTACCCTATTTGAGTCTTTCAATCTGGAATATATTTCTTTTAGACAGCATGTAGTTGGATCTTGTTTTTTTTATCCAGTCTGACAATCTCTGCTTTTGATTGGAGTGTTTAATACATTTATATTTAATGTAATTATTGATAAAGTTGGATTATATCAGCCATTTTGCTGTTTGCTTTCTATGTGTTGTGTGTCCCACTTGTTCTCCTATTCTTTTAATGCCTTCTTTTATATTAAATAGATATTTTCTAGTACCATTTTAATTCTTCTGTTTTTTTAAATTTAGAACTTTTATTTTCTATACAATGTATACTTTTAAAAAAATATACAATTCAATGATTTTTTATTATATCAATAGTTATGCAACCATTACCACAATGAATTTTACAACATTTTCATCATCCCCAAAGAAATCCCACACCTAAAGCAGCCACTCCCTATTTCCCTTCAATCCTTTCTGCTTTAGGCAACTGCTGATCTACTTTCTGCCTCTATTGATTTGCCTATTTTGGTTATTTCATATACATGGAATCATACAATGTATAGTCTTTTGTGACTGGTTTCTTTTACTTATCATAATGCTTTCTAGGCTCATCCATGTTGTAACATGTATCAATACTTCATTCCTTTATATTGCAAATAATATTCCTTTGTAAATACACAACTGTATATAAACACACTGAAGGTATGCCAATATATACCACATTTTGCTTGTCTTTGTCCATTTATCAGTTGATGGACATTTGAGTTGTTTCCACTTACTGGTTATTAGGAATAGAGTTCCTGTAAACATTCATGTTCAAGTTTTTCATATGGACATGTGTTTTCACTTCTCTTAAGTATGTGCCCAGGAATGTAATTGCTTGATTGTCTGGTAACTCTTTTTAATCTTTTTAAGGAACTGCTGGACTGTTTTCCAGAGCAGCTGCACCATTTTATGTCTCACCAGCAGTGTATAAGGATCCCAGTTTCTCCACATCCTTATCAACACTTCTTATTGTCTGTCTTTTTGATTATAGCCATCCTAGTGAGTGTGAAGTGGTATCTTATTCTGGTTTTGATTTGCATAACCTGATGGCTAATGCCACTGAGTATTTTTCATGTGCTTATTAACAACTTGTATATATTCTCTGAGAAATGTATATTCAGATACTTTGCCCATTTTTAATGGAGTTATCTTTTTTATTGCTTTATTGTTTACAAAACTTTTTCTTAGTTATTTCCTAAGTGGTTGCTCTATGTGTAGTTCAGGGATTAGAATATACACATCCATTTATAGCAAAAAAGTTTACATTACTACTAACTGAAATGCAATAAAGTATTGAAACCGTGCTCCAGTGGAACTCCAGTTTTATTCCTTCTCCTTTGTGCTGTCATTGTCATACAAATGTGTGCATTCTTTTCATGTTCTAAGCCCCATAATTCCTTTTATAATTATTGCTTTTATGTAATTCATTTTTAAATAAGAGTAGAAAAAAGGAAAATATATTTATACAGTCTTTTATATTTACCTACATAGTTATATTTTCTACTGCTGTTTATTTCATTTGGGTTAAAATTAACATCTAATGTCTTTTTCTTTCAGTTTGAAGAATTCCCTTTAGTATTTGTATGTGGTTGCTTGCTTGATGGTGTCCTGAAGGCCTCTGAGTCTCTGTTCCTTTATTTTTTTCTCTCCAAAGTGGATAATTTCTAATAATATATCATCAAGTTTATTATTCTTTCTTTTGTCAGTTCAGATCTTCTGCTGAGTCTGTTTTTTGTATTCTCGTTTCAGTTACTGTACTGTTAAACCCCCAAATTTCCATTTGGTTCTTTAAAAAAAAAATTCTGTCTCTTCATTGATATTCTCTCACCATAAATTTTAAACAAAAACGTATTCCGTATCTAACCCTAACCATAGTCAATATGGTATTTTCCTTCTGTTTTTCCAAATGGCGTTAATCGTATAAAAAAAATGTAGAAAATTCATCACTTAGTTTTTTCTTTTTCTTACTTTGGAGACAACTGTACATGGAACTTTAAAGAAGCTTTTTGTACACTTAACATTATATCACAAGCATTTCTCTACCTTTCATTATTTATTAAAAACATTTTAATGGCACCATATTTTTCTACAATGTAAACAGCATATTTAATTACTTTCCTTTGTAGGACATATAGACATGTTTTCATCAAAGTCTTAATGATATATAAATTGTAGTGTGCATTTAAAAAATACTTTGGCAGGAGATATTAGAAGTTGAATTACTAGGGCAGAAATGACGACTTTTTAAAATATTGTACCAAATTTACACCCGTAAACCATTTATAAGAGCCCCTTCCACACTGACTTCACCAATAGTACATATTATTTTTCAAATTTTTTGTCATCTTATAGATATTACATATATTTCATATTTTTTGTCAGCCTATCACTCATACTTAATGATACCTTTCATTATAATTAAATTTATTAATAGTCCCCTTTATGGTTTTGCATTTTATATATTGTTATGGAAGGCTGTATCACCCCCCCCAGTCATAAATATAACTTTCTTTTATAGTTTATGTGTTGGGGGTACTTAATCTGGACTTTTTCAATGATATGAAGAAGAGTTATAATTTTTTTCTCAAATGTAATGCCAGTTGCAAAGTACTATGAGTATTCAAGTTTGTTCTCTCCACAGTAATTTAATGTATACTGAATTTTCATTTATACATACATCTGTTTCTGATTTCTCCATTCTCTCATTTATGTATATGTCTTTTTCTCTCTGTCAGTAACGTATTGTTTTAATTATTACTGCTTTATAATATGTTTTGAGAACTGGCACATTAGGTTCTATCTCACTGTTCTTCCTTTTTTAAGACTGTCTTGATTATTAATGCAAAATTTTCTTCCGTATAAATTTTAAAGTCAGCTTGCAGTTTTCATGAAAAGTTGAAGCTCTTGATCTGAAGTACACTGATCAGTTAGGGAAAAATTGACACCTTTATCCTATTAAACATTAGGGATGTCAGTTAAACATGACATATGAAGCATGTGCATTTTGTCTCTGCTACCTCCTAGTATCGTTTTGCTGCACGTAAAAAGAACTGATGGCAGTGACTTTGTATTTTGTATGACAGGAAACCTGGAGCTAGACTGTTGTTCTGGCCCAGTGAGCCTAGGACCTTGAGAGAGGAGTCTGTAGCCTTAGTCTTTTAACTCATTGCACTGCAACCAGGGGAACCACAGGACTAACCCTGTAGCTGACTATCAGTGCCTCTAATTAGTTCAGCCTGAAGAGGTTTTACCTTTTCAGTCCAAAACTAATTTTCACCGAAGGAAAAGATGGAGTTATTGTAGACTTTTGAGGAAGAGTGAAGTTTTGGTGAAATTTAAGTGAGCAGTATCTTGATTGTCTCAGGGTAAAACAGGGTTGTGTATAAATGGGTCAGGTTTGGACTGAGATGTGGGCCAGAGTCCTGTTCCTTTGGTAACAGAGTTAGCAGAGAGATGTGGAATCTTGTTTCTTCTCTGAAGTTCAGCATGTTGGTAGTAAATCAATTCTCTTTGTCAAAGTAACCTCGATCCTTCAGGCAAGAGTGAGATGTTTCATTCTTAATGATCTAATTTTAGACAACAAAGTTTCTGATAGATTATGATTTTAGAGAACAAAGTTTCTCCGTGAATAAGAAGATAGTATTTACTCAAAGAAAGGGGTTGGTACGATATTTTATAGCTGCAGAATGTCCTTGGGAGAAATGCTATTTCCTGCTAATTTTGTAGCTGACTTTATTAGGGCCTGTTACTCCAGCCTGATACATTCTTGTTTTCTTAGTCCAAACTAATTTTTAATTTCTTACTGTATGGGGTCTGGCTGGTGGCTCTGTGATGTCATCAGGAACCTGAATTCCTTTTACTTTTCCTCTCTATTAATCTCATCATGAGTTTAGTTACTTTGTTATGATAAAATGGTTAATCAGCCTTCAGCATAGTGTTTGCATTCTGCAAGAAGGGAGAAGCTCAGGGGGCATGTCCCATACGTGGCATTCAAGAATTTTCCCTGAAAGCCCTACCCAGGGATTCAACTTACATCTCTTTGGCCTGAACTGGGTCATGTGACTATCCTGGCCACCAGTATGTGATAAATACATTTCTAAAGTTTCACATCGTTGCTCCTCAATAAGACTGAGATTTTTCTTAGCAACGAAGTAGGAGGGAGTAGATATTAGGTGGCAGAATGGACAACAGTACGCTATACTACAGCACTTTCCAAACTTCAATAAAATGATGTTAAGGGAATAAGAGAAGTATAAACATACAGGAACAAAGAATATCTGAGAAAAGAGAAGGGTAAATGTCATTTGAGTTTTTAAAGTTGTAAAGCAGATGGAGAAGTGTTAATGTGACTTACTTGAGCAGAGAAAGTGAAAATAAATGCCTGCCAGGGAGAATGGCATCAAGAACCAAATCAGTTTGCCCCAAGAATCCCGGAGAGTGAATTGGAGATTGAGCCATAAACAGAGAGATTGGTTAAAGGCTAGGATAAGGAGTAAATTTCCATTTTAGTAAGTTCTGCTTTAATCTTGATTGATTCCTTTCTCTTTGTATTATGTTTATTTTATTCTTGAGCTTCTTGAGTTCGATGCTTAGTATTTATTTTAAATCTTTCTCATAGTAAGCAAGATTATATTATGTGTGACTACTGATATTTTTGTACTCATTCCTGCCATCTTATTTTGGTTTTTGTTTATTATTCATTCTTGCTGTTTGTTTATTCTTTTACTAAGCTTCCTTTTTTTTTCCTTTGGTTTGACCAAACTTTTTAATTTTTTTATTCTTTCATAGTTCAGAAGTAGGTATTTTGTTTCTATTTTTCAAGTGGTAACTTATAAAAATTTTTAATGCACTTAATCAGGCTCTCTGTCTTTTCCATGAACAAATCAATGACCCTAGCAGGCTCTTTTTCATTTCCTGCTTCTCCTCTCTCATTCCTCCCAGCCAGTGAGGATTTGATCTGGAATTACAGTTACATGTATATTACATAATTATAATTTACTGCATAACTATAACTTCAGATTGTTTTATATATTTATATGGATATAATATGTAGAATTTTTTTTCAAATAATACATATTTAGCCCTAATAATTTTTTGAAAGTTTTTGCTCACTTCTTTAATTCTTTCCCTTTAATTTATTGTTCTTGTTGGAATATATTCTCTAAGTAATTATTTCAGAGATTATGCCTGGGAGGTGAGCCATCTAAGGCTCATTGAATGAACCTTACTCGGGTTTTGGTTTGAGTGGGTGTAGAAGGTTAGATCCAAACTTATTTTCAAAATGGTTTTCTTTTATAACTTCAAAGCTGTTTTTAATTAAAACTCTGATGTCAGTGGGATTCTCAGCTCTTTGTTTCCTCTTCCTGGGAGCTTTCAGGGTCTTCACTTTATCCTTAGTAATCTTACTGTGATGTGCTTGAGACTTGGGGATGGATCCTTTCTGAGAGCTCATGTCTTTCTTCAGTTTTGGGAAATTTTCTATGAAATTTTGAGCATTTTCTCGAATCCAGTTTTCTTCATTCTGTCTGGAACTTGTAGCAGACATATTTTGGAATGTCTGCATTCGTCTTCCATATCTCTTAATATTCCTCCATTCTTTCTAATTTTTATGACCTTTTACCCTGCATTCCAAAAGATTTTCCTGTCTAAGTTTCTTGCTTGCTAGTTCCCTCGTAGGCTCTGCACATTCTGCAGAACAGCCTACAATAAACTACTAGTTACTGGCTGATGTCCATTCTTCCCATTGTAGTAAAACTTTGGCTGGGCCGCACCACTGAAGGCCGCATTTCACAACTCTTTTCTGTGTTGGTGAGGCCAGAGGACTAAGGCCTGGAAAAGGGGATGAGGGAGCTGATGTGTTCCCCTTCTGGACATTGTTCTTAAAGTGACTGGGTGGTAATTCTTTTGTCTTTTCCCCTCTCTACTGGCTGGAAGATGGGAAGTGGACCAGCCACTGGGACACAGGAGTAGGAAGCCACTTGGTGAGTAAGGCAGAGCTTCCTACTAGCCCCAAGCCGTTTGCCAGTCCCTGAGCCAGTCCCTGGATTACCATGCGAGAAGGGAAAAACTGTTGTTTAAACAACTGTGTTTTAGTATCTTTACAAGTTCAACAAATTTAATAACACCCAAGCTAAACACATTGTACTGATATTTTAAATTTCAAAACCAAAAATTTTGTCACAGTATTTTGTTGGTTCTTTTTTTAAAAAAAATTTTTATTTGTCTATTATTGTACTACTAAATTATTATTATTTTTACTTTTGGTGGGGCAGGTAACTAGGTTTATTTATTTTTGGAGGAGGTACTGGAGATGGAGCCCAGTACCTCGGGCACGCTAGGCCTGCACTCTGCCACCTGAACTAGTCCCTCCTCCCCGGTCCTTTGATGTTGATTGAATAGCCTTTCCTTTCTCTCTGAAAATACTCGCTCTGTCCAGTTTGGCTTTGTTGTTCTTTTGTTTTGCTTTAGTCTGGAAGAGTGGCTCTAAAACCTTAGTGTGCATCAGAGCACCTAGAGAGCCTGTAATACGCAGAATCCGTACTCCCCCCCGAACCTCTGATTCAGTAGCTCTGGGGTGGGGCCTGGGAATTTGCACAACAGTTTTCCAGATGCTGCTGCCGCTGGTGGTCTGGCCGTCATGCTTTGAGAACCTCTGTTCTAGTAATTCTGTTTCACACAAATGTAAGTTCTAAGTGACCGAGGAGCCTTTTATTTTGTTGCCTCTTCTCAAATGTTTGGTTATTCTTGGATATGAACCCAGAGTATTTGAAATTCCAGATGTCCCACGTGCTACAAAGTATTTGGTTGTGATAGTCTTACCCCAGCGGCTTTAGGGGACGGGCAAGACTTGATTCTGGAAGAGAGCTAGTTTTCTGGAGAGGGGGCTTTTATTCATCCTGGGTGTCACCAGCCTTGTGGGACACTAACCACACTTGCCTAGAGGCAAATACCTCTGCTGCTCTTTACCTAAATTGTCTTAGAGAGCCTGTCCCTTTTGCAAAGGGGAAAGCAGTCACTTTGTTAGTTGCCCTAAAACCCCTTCCTGCAAACCAGTTTGCGAGGCACTTCTGGGTTTTCTAGCTTCCTCTCCAGTGCATGACTAGATAGATTCCTTCTTCAATTTATTCCGCCTGTCTCCTTTCTTGAGGGGACTCTTCAAACTTCCTGTTCTGTTGGAGGACTCCTGCAGTATGGTCCAATATGTTTATTGATTTCTGTTTATGTGCTTTTTCTGTAATTATTAGGGATCAGGCTGAGGGGAAGGGCTGTGTCAGCACGTTCTCTGCCCTCAATCTTGGCCTAGCCTCTCCATGTTTTTCCTTTTTAAAAAAAAAATGAGTTTAGGAAATAAAAGGAAGAACTCTCTCAGTTACATTGCAAGCTTTTTGAGGATCTGGTACTATACTGTGTCTTTAAACACATATATTTTCCTCCTAATTTAATATATACTTGTTTGCTTTGGTGGTTTCTACACATAACCTACCTGCTGAGTGGTTAGTAGATTACATTTTTAAAAAGATATGAGCATAGCTAATGACAGTTAAGATAAAGTAGAGATAACTAATATTTATAACAATAACAGTATTCATCAAAATGTACCAGGCTTGAGCTAAGCCCTTCATATGCGTACTACTATTATCACTATTTTGCAGATGAGGGTCCTAAAGCACAGAGATGGCAAGTAACTTACCCCAAATCAAACAGCTAGTGAGGAGCAGAGGGAAGATTTAAACTCAGTTTTACTCCGGAGCCTGTGCTCTTAAGCGTCATACTAACTGCCTCCTATGATGGTGTACCTGCAGCTTGAGATTTCAAAGTCAGATGGCTGGAGTGCCTTACCTGTGACTTTTGTATTGTAATGTATGTGAGAGTACCTGGCATAGAGCTAAAATTTGACTCTCAGCATTTTTTAGTAGTTATTGAATTGGAATAGAAATAATCATTGTTGCCTTTTATTGTCTTAATAAAGTTGATGATAGACACTTTTTATTTCCTTTTAATTTACCTGTAGGTAATAGTGCTACAGACTTACTACAGACAATGGCATGCTAAAGCCGTGGTAGAAAGTTTAAGAAGACAGAAAATGTTAAGGTTGCAGTGGGAGGCACAGGAAGAACTAAGGAAGATAAAAGAAAAAGAAGAGTGGATGAAATTGGACTATCACCGGAGGCATAATCCTCAAACAAAAGAAGATTTCGAACTTCTTTATAATGCACTAGAACGTAAGTTTGAAATAGGCTTTGCATAAAATATTAATTTTATAACTTCATTAGTAGAAAAAACAGGTTTACTAAAGACAAAAGGAAGACTGTTATTTTAGGAGGATGTCTTGGGAATCTGGACTAGAGAATTTAAGGTGAATAATGTCTTACATTTGAGGATGGAATTAAGACTGAAATGAAATTGAAAGTGCTCTTATATTAACAGTGGGTAAATAAGATGTGAATACTGCTCTGTGCCTTATTCAGTTTTAGTATATTATTTCATTTGATCTTCGTTCCTGTGAGGTAAAAAGAGAAAGTATTGTCCAGTCTGGTTCTCTGATAGTCTTGGGAATTTGTGAACTCAGAGTTGAACTGTCTTGAATCCCTCAGCCCTGCATCCTGTCTCTGATTCTGCTCTTTAGAGGAAAGGCTTGGCAATACCTTCCTATTCCCCTCCATTAATGACTCTGTGTGTGTGTGTGTGTGTGTGTGTGTGTGTGTATAATGTATATGTATTATATATATTAAATATAACATATAGGTATGTATGTATGTACGTGCACTGTCCACCCATTTGACTTCTGTGCCTCATTTCTTCCACAGGATGTGTGCTAGTCACTGACACAGTTACCCGCAGTTACTTGAACAAGCCAATCACTCCCTCCTTTGGGCAGTAGGTACACTGTTCTTCCTGAAGCTTTTCCCCAATGCCCACCTTGCAGTCTCAGCTTCAGTGTCACCTACTCAAAGGCTTTTGTGAACTGACGATACCACCTGGGTATCCTGTTATCATCTGAGGGTTCTCACTGCACCCCAGATTTTTCATTTATAACGCCACACTTTGTAACAGTACATTTTTTGTTTAAGACTTTCACCGCTGGAGTATAAGCTCCGTAAGGGAATAGTGATGTATTTGTTCTTTGGATGATCTCTCATTTTCTGTGCTTAGCTCACATGCCCCACAAAAGGTGGCAGATGAGTGAGCAAGTGAGTGAAGGGCGACCCGAGGGCGTGGTGATGCAGCTCTCCAGCTTCTGCTCTCCCAGGAACGGCTCTGAAGTGGGAGTAACTGGAGCAGATGCCAGAAAGTGAAGTTGGGCTCTTGTGATGACATAGAAGAATTAAAAAAAAATGTTAATATCCTCAATTTTTTTTTAGTTGGACAGATTTTCATCCACAGAAATAATAGTCTCTGAATTCTCTATGATTATTCATGATGTTAACTTTAACTTTGCTTCTTTGTATACTATTTGTTTGTGGTGGTGTTTGTGTTCTGTTACCTGTCTCTCCCTTTCTAATCCAATACAGTTTTAGGTGTCAGATATCGGTCTGTTTAAATAGCTGTGTGACAGCACGCTGTTCACTGAAGAGGATACAATTAAACACTAGGTCTTACAAGCAACATTAATACATTTATCTATTTGATAAGGCGCAAAATTGAGTGGCTTTAGGAACGTGGCAGCGTTTGAGGTAATAGTTACACCTGTTTCTGAGGCTCGTATGTCCACTCTCCCTTTCTCCTAATCATTGACCTCAGCAAATACTATCTGTTTTACTTTGGACGTCACTTCTATTTCCATTTTCTCTCAGTTGAAAACAAAGTTTGTTTCTCAGGGTAGTAGTTAAACAGAGAGCACTGTTAGCAAGGTGTCTGTGAAAGGTCTCATTGACAAGTATTAAACTAAAGTTCTATCAGAGCAGAGTTCTATTCAAATAATCTTCCAAATTCACATAGGAGTAAACCAGAGGGTATCATTGTTATTTTGTTTAGTTAACAAGCAGCTGTGCAAACTAGTAGAAACTATGCTCAGTGAAGTTCTACTATTTCTACTTATGAGTGATATTAACTTGGATAAGTTACTCCCTTCTCCTAGGCTTCAGTTTCTTTATCTATGAAAAGACTTAATAATTTCTGGCACGTCTACTTCAGAGGGCTTTATAAAGTGAAAAATACAAAATATTACATTTATGAAAGTACTTAAAAGTGCAAAGACGTATATATATATGTTACTATTTACTAAGGTAAATAATTTTATGCATATTTTCTATATTAAAGTAGAACAGATATATTTTTTATGTTTACAACATGATTTATATGAAAGAAAATGAAAACAAAATTTTACATAAAAGAGAGATCTCTTAGTTTCCTTCCAGCCCTAAAATTCTAAATTAGAGCTCTAAGAATAATATTTTTTAAAGGTCTGATTTGTGGTAGTTAAAGTTCAAGTTCACAAGCTCAGTAATTTATACAGCTCTTCTATTTGATAGTTTTCATTCCACATTCTTCACGCCAGTCTTTGAAACTGCTGCCCTCTTGTGGCTCATAGTGACAATTACATAGTTTGAATTACAGCTAATCCTAATACAAAGTTTAACTTTTCCTCAGTAATAACAGCAAAATGGTACCAATTTAAGAAAATGAATTTAACTATATACTGCATCAAAGAAAATTTGTCTCCAAACAATAATGTTAGATTTTTATGTCTTTTTTTTTTTCTTATAGCAATATGTTGAGGGTGACTTCTTCTATTGATCTAAATTGTTTCTCTCATCTCAGACTCAACACAGGAGTCATCGTCTTTAGGAAACCTCTCTCGACAGCATGAATTGGGCTTGGAGCCTCTTTTCCCTGCCCTGTAATTCTCTGTTCACACCGTTCTCTTAACTGTCCGTGTCTGTACCTCGGTTTCTGATAGAACCTTGCTTATCGTGTCTAATGGATGTTTGCTGAATTGGATCTTCTACCCTTTGACTTGTTTTGACAAAAGTCAAAAAGTCAAGCCAGGTGGTTTCTGACTTGTCTCTAATTATTACTTCGATCTCAGAGTACCTTGACTTCTAGCTTCTGGAGACTCCCTGGCCCCATCCATTGACAGATCTGGCCCTGGGGTTTCGGTCTGAATCTTTCTTGGTTCTTTCCATTCAAGCTTCCAGCAAATGCATATAAACTGCCAGTGGTGGACAAAATATTGTATGTTCTGCTATTTCTCGTTTGGAAATTGCAAGTTTAGATCTGAGAAATTATAGAAAGTGTATGGACTTTATATACTAGTACCATCCTTTCATTTTACAGTTCCATTTACAGTTTCATTTATAGTTTATAGTATAGAACTTCAGACCCTGGAAATTAGATAATTTATCCAAGAGGATAAGTTAAGGATATAAATATATTCTTTCAAATGAACCAATTCCTTTAATATCTTTTTCTTTTAAAATATTGGTGGTTATTGACATCTGTTATGGGTTGAATTGTGTTCCTCCCAAATTCATATGTTGAAGTTCTAGCCTTTGGTACTTCAGAATGTGACTGTATTTGGAGATAGGGCCTTTAAAGAAGTAATGAAGAAAAAATGAGGTCTAATGGGTGGACCCTAATCTAGTATGATGGTGTCCTCATGAGAAGAGGAGATTACAACACAGACACACATGGAGTGAAGATCACGAGGAGGCACTGGAAGAAGATGACCACTTACAAGCCCAGGAGAGAGGTGCTCAGGAGAATCTAATCCTGCCATCACCTTAATCTTGAACTTCTATCCTTCAGAACTGTGAGGAAATTAATTTTTGTTGTTTATGTCACCCAGTCTGTGGTAGCTTTATGGCAGCCCTCGCAAACTAATATAGAATTCCAAATTTTTTTTGTTTTAATTATCATTCTCAGGGAATATATATTTTATGAAAGGGAAGAATCTCTCATTTTTCTCAGTGTCTTCCCTGTATAGTTCTGGAAACTGTCAAATCAGATATAAAATCAGTTTTGTTCACCTGCTCCTGGTTCCTGTGCTTTTCTGTTCCATTTTGGTAGTTGGGTCGTGGCATTTGTCTGATGCCATGTTCTGTCCCTGACTCTAGACTTACAGGGAGGTTGTTCATCTAATGGAGAATTTTACTAGAATTATTTTCATTTTTAATTACCTTCATTGAGTTGTTTCCTTTTTAAAAGTCATACTAACAATGTAAGCAAAATGTAGGATCTGAGCTTATATGACATATATGTGCCCCCTGATTCACCCAGGACTGAAGTGTTAGTCTAGCAGACCAGTATATTGGTTTCTGAAGTTGTTGGCAGAATAGCATAAATAATATCCTAGTGGCCTAAATATATTACTGGTTACAAAGTTTTCTAATGTAAAACTGGGAAGTAAAATAGGCTTACTAATATCATTCAGTTTTTATTTGCTTTCTGGGAGCATCCTTATAATCCCATGAGGTAAATATTCTCAGTTATTATTTCCATAAGTAAGCAATTTTCTTCTTCATTCGTATACTGCCTTTTGGTATATGGATATTGTCAAATTTTTAAAAGTTTTTTGGTTGGTAAAACTACTCTTAAATGATACACTCATCAATCTTGGATTTTCTGGACTTTCATAGCATATTTTAGCTCTTAAATTTACAACCCTTTTGCTGAAAACAATTTAGCGTTTAAATTTACGAATCCTTTTTGAGCAGACCAAGCTGTACTGTGTCTGAATAATGTGTTCTTGGTAAGGGTCAGAATGGATTCTTGTAAAGAACGTGAGCAGCAAGTCCTTGACCTGATCACGGTGATTTCAAATCGAAATTTGAGAGGAGGAAGAAACAATCTGATAAAACTAGATATCATGAAAGGTAGTGGTTATAACAAGAGGGCCAGAAACAACACTTAAGGCTTCAGATATTTACCTTTCGATGAAGAGTGTTAAAATAAACTGGAAATTTTAGTAGAAGGAGGAAAATATAATTTATAATTATATAAATTATATATAAATGTAATGTATTCTGAAACATCCCTGCAACACATTGAGAAAGTAATCATGCCTGGAATATAACAATGGGAGAGTACATTTTACTTGATTGAATCATACCTGATACAAGATAAGAGGAAGTAATCTTATGTCAAGAGGAGATGTACCCAAAGGAAGTATTTAAACCTAATGGTGAAACATGTCAAGCTTTTGGGTAATGAGAGGCAGAAATTCTGCCCTAGTGGAAGGATTTTACAGTCTGTCCAACCAGGGAGAGGCAAGGGGACATGCTCGCTCCTTCAAAAAGGCATTGCGCTCTCTCACTTTTGTATGTACCATCAAACCTTATAGAGTTCCTTTCAGATGATAATTGCTCAAAAATTGTAGTTGAGTGTTTTGAATTGGCAAAGAAATGATAGGGTTTTGGCAAATATAATAACCAGATAAGGGAACTAGGATTTTTGAAGTTCAGAGAAAAAAACAGGTTTGATTCTACGGCCAGAGCACAGCTCATGAGGCTCTGAAACTTCATTATTCTGACAATAAAATAATAAATCACCTCCATGTAAAAGGAAAGAATTAGATGGCTAATTAAGCCATTAAGTAAAAATGGCTCTCCAGTAGTAAACCAACTAATAAGTTCACATTGAAAAGGAATGTGATAAATGTCAAAAGACTAAAGTGACTCTGGGGAATATTTGTTCAGAATAAAGAACAGTAGGTCACTGTTTCAACCTTTGTTTTGCTTCCGTGTTCTCTATGAAGAGCAGAGAACAAACATGGCTTCGGTGAGTTCAGGTTCCCAGTCCGACTCTATATGCCAGGGGATCTGAGCCACACTGGTCTCGCACATAATCATGGAGCATGGGAGCCAGAAGACATGGCCTTCCAGAGAAGGCCGGTGATTACCTGTCTCAAACATTACAGCTTTTTATAAGTCTGCCCCGCTCCCTGCCCCGGGACACACTTTTCATAGGTGCCTGATTTGAATTTGAGGCTTACTTTGAAAATATACTTTACCACAATGTTTGTTACATCTTATGCATTTTGATATTAGCATTGTTTTTTCTTTCTTTCTTTGATGGTTGACAGTCATACCTTTTACTTCTTATTTGATTAAAATGTTATTGTTGATAGCATTTTTTACATTTTCAAGAGGTTGGGAACATTCTTAAACTTTTGTAATTAATTGTAGTTTGTACTGTGTCAAAAATGCAGTTTTCAATTTTTCTGATTTGGGGGATTTTTGTTTTCTTCCATTCCTACTCCTAGAATTTATATAAATTTAACTATTTCATAGCAATTTGAAAATAAGATATATTTTCAGCTTTTGGCTTTCAAAGCTTGATGCGTATTAATTAGTTTAAATTTGCTAATCATAGTGTGTCAATATGCTAATGCTTTTAATTCTTCTTTACTTGGCTGTCATAGATTAACTCATTTGTATTTCATTTATGTTTATATGCTATAAAATATACTCACCACAGTAGTATTTATAACTAATAGAAGTTTTGTTTTATATACGTTGCTGGGATGTGATTTTCAATATAAACACTTATGACAGCCATACCTTTCATCATAAAATTGTCTTTTACTCCAAGGACTGAATTTTGATTGTTCCCCCTCCATTTTCAATATATTAATATTGCTGCTTCTGCTTTTTTTGTTCATATTTACCAACCTTTTTATATCATATTTACCAACCTTTTTATATTTAACTTTAATCTTTGATGTCACTTTATTTTAATGTGCTCCCTGAAAACATCATATCATTGGTTTTTTAAAAAATTTTAGTTTTGTTTTCAGTCAAAAATTTAACCATTTCATATTTTAAAGATAATTATTAGACTTAATTTTGCTTCTCTAATCTAGTTTTATGCTTTCTGTTTCTAATTTTTTTTGTCTTTTTCTTCATAAACATTTGTGACTGTTAATCCTGTATTGATTTGAAATGTAGGCATTCTTCTTTCATTCCTTCTTAAAGTTTTTCAAAGACGTTCTTAAAACATGAGAAGCTATCAAATGGATTCATAGCCTACCCTTTTCTCTAGCTCTGAGTCCATGAATTAAGGTTTACTGTCCTTTGCTACAGCGTCCATTTCTGAGATGAGACAGACAGCAACAGTTTGGGTGATGGCATTGGTGCCTCTTTGAGTGTCTTCCAGTAGTGTCTGTGCTATACCTTAAGGAGATTCCCCCAAGATTCTACATATGAATCACACCTCTCTCTGATTTCCAGTACTGATTCTGGTCTCTCCCTGTTCTCCTCTATTTCATATTTCTTGTATTATTTCAATAAGAATTTAGGAGGAGGCAATGAGCAGTCTGTATATAAACCTCCATCTTGTCAGAAATTTGGTATGCCATATTTAAAAGAGCTGCTTGGCCTGGATGGGACATGAAGTTATGCCAAATAATGTGCAGTTTAAGAAAGGGAAGTGTTTTTTCTGGAAAAGAGAAAAACTAAGTGGAATGTGACAGCTGTCTTCGATATCCGCAGGGATGCCATGTGGTGTAAAGAATAGGCTGACTCTGCTTTGACTCATAGGCTGGTACCAGGACCAGGACCGAATTCAGCCTGTCCAGGCTGCTGGGAGGAGGATGCTGTCTTAAATGGGGAGGGGTGTTGAACTATTTAACTTCTTTGTTTTTTGAACAATTTTTTAATTGAAGTATAGTCGATTTACAATGCTGTGTTAATTTCTGGTGTACAGCATAGTGAGTCATATATATATATATATATATATTCCTTTTCATATTCTTTTCCATTATATGCTGTTACAAGATATTGAATATAGTTCAAACTATTTAATTTCTAAGTTTCTTTTCAGCACTAATTTTCCTTTATTGTAAATAAGTTAGACATTTTTGAAATGTGGGATATAAAACAGTTTTCTTCCCTTAATTTAGCATATATAAGAATTGAATGGGACACTTGTTAAAATAAATGTATCTGAGCCCAGAAATTTTGACTTCTTTAAGTTTGGAGTAGGACCTAGTAATGAGTATTTTCTGAGGTTAGTTTTGAGAATAATCTTCAGGTAAATTGAGTTTATAAAAATACTATTCTTTGGCATTTTATGGTTTGGTCCTAGGATGTATTTCATGCAACACATTCTTTATTAATAGTAGCCAACGCTTTAAAATATTATGAATATTATTTTATCATAATTCATTAGTTTGAGGAAGTGTAAAAGTAATTACTTTATAACACTTGCTAATATAATTAGGGTTTTGTAAATAAGTGGAAGATGGTACTAAAAGTGCTAGTAGTGAAGAAAACAGTTGAAGCCAACAGTTCTAAATAAAACTGTGTCACGCTGGGTACTGGGGGAAGCAGATACCAAGGTGGAGTTTGAAGTGAGAAATAAAGGGAAGACCGAGCAGGGAAAGGACATGAGAGTCTCCTTTCAGACTGAGATGTGGGTTGTTGCCTGTGAAGCTGACAGAGAGGAGAGAGGGTGAGGGATGGAAAGCCTCAAAGAGACAGAGCTCGGAGGGAGTCTCAGTCAGCCCACTGGTCAGCTCCGATACAAAGACTGACCCCAGGAGAGACCACTGCTGGCCCTTGGTACCCCACTGGCTCTCAGTCATTGACTGGGCGCTTAGTGGGGAGAGTGTGGCCTGTGCTCCAGAGTGGCGGCAGATCCGAAGTGCTGTAGCTGGGACTGTCAGCCTCCTGAACTCCTAGCAGCAGGCACTGCCTTGGAGGGAGATCTGAGCAGTACGTGTTCATAGGTGCCACACATCCAGGCCACATTTTTTTCAACACTGGGGTGTGTGCATGCTCACTTGGAGGCATAATTTGACATTATCCGTACTGATGTACTATGGACTCTTCTTTTATCGCTTTAAGTCACTTAGCTTCTGTTTCATCCTGTTTTTTGGGGATATCACGTGTACAATATGAATGATTCTATTCAAGTCTAATTTTATTTAAAGTGATATAAAAATAAAATACTGCTTGTCAGGATGTGATAGTAAAAAATGCTCTGGAAAGATGTGGGATTTAAAAACTCAAGAGTCTTTCATGTTATTGCTCTAGTCTGGCGGCAAGAAGAACTTGCACGCATTAACCAATCTTTCACTGGAGCTGAAAGGAAAGCTGCTTTGTGTCAACTTCTGGAGAAAGAGACCCAGATAATTGCTTCCATTGGGAGACATAGATACATCGCTTATATGGCGAACCAGAAAGCACTAATACAAACTTTTTTGGATCAGGTTAGTGAAGTAACAATTATTTAAATATGAATGCATCCTGAGTTAAAAAATGTAGAATAATGAACTGAAGAGACTTATATCGTAAGAATTTGCATGAATTTTGTGGAGCATTTCGGTGATGTGTTTATTTAAATTTCGCATGTATTTTTTTTTCTTATACAGCTTTAGATTTTTGCTGCAGCCTAGAATAACAATTGACCAGTAATATGGAATTAACATGCTGTTAACAAAAGAGATTTGTCCATGACGGAAAAAGTGAAGACACCTTCCTTGTGACTCTGTTCATTTAGATTTAGGCTGGTTGTAGAAATTGGATGAATTCCACACCCTGATAAAATGTAGTCTTGAAGTCACAAAATGCCTGGATCTGGGGTGCCCCAGAGTAAACAACCTGGAGAAAATAGCATAGACTAGTGTTTCTGCTTTTGCTCACCAGGTCATTAGCTGACTGGAAATTTCTGATTAAAAAGATGTAAGATTATTGAAAACCATGAAAACATACAATTAAGGGAAAAACTAATTACCCTTTCATGGTGAAATTGCCTGTTTGATATTGACTAGCTTGTTTCCATAGTGACCAGTTTCCTTTTATGCACTTGATCTTTCCAAGCAATTAAAAGCCAATCCAGCCGTGAGAAGAAAAGGGATGGAGTTCTTTAAGATATTCACCTGTCATGATTTTAGTTGTATGATGCTTATTCTGTGAGAACATCTGTTCTTAAAAACCGTATTTTTGTGATACTATAAATGCGCTCCTCTCATCTCACTTACACGCTCTCCTGTTTGATCTCAGTTTTTCTTGTGGCTTTACCCTGCATCCTGGAACTCCCTACGGTTCCAGCCAGACTTCTCTTGGGAGCTTCCAAGTCATAGCTAATTGCCTACTATCACTGCTCTTTGGATGTCTCAAGAGTACACCTCCAGTTGACAGGTCAACCCCTAAACCATATCATCTAACCATTCCTTGGCTCCTCACCTCTAAGCTCGTCCTCTGCTGTACCACTCACATAGTTTATCTCTATGAAGATTTCCTCATCTCCTCAGTTGCTTCAGGCAGAAACCTGGGCGCTATTCTTGATGTCCTGTTTAGCCGCCAGACTGTTCTATTACTTGAATAATCTCTGTTCTTTACTTCTTCCTTTTCAAACCCACCACCACTGCCTACAGGGAAGTGGCTCTGCCGTGGCACCTTGATAACCTTGCCTGTATCCACACAGGCTGTGTCAGCAAAGACTTGAACCGCAGCTAATCTGAGTCTTGGCAGAACGCCTTGCGGTCCTGCTGGAGCATGAGAGGATGAGAAGTATCTGAGGAGGCGTTATGCATCAGCTCCCCTCTCTGGCTTTCCTGTGTCCCCTGGGAGGCCGTCATGAGACAGGTCTTATCTTGTGTGTGTGAGCTGGACACTGATTGAATTGAATCTGGATTTCCTTCCCATCTGGATTATTTTATGTCTCTGAATTAGGCTGTTGACCTCCAGTCTCACTTCTCAGTTCCCTCCTCCATCACCCATACTGCAGCTAAAGTGATCCCATTAAACACGGCTCTGCCCCTACCCGCCTCGCCGCCCTCAGGGAATGAAAATTTCTGTAATGGACTCTTGGCTCACCTCACCCGTCCCACTGTTGTCTCACCGTCATCTCTCCTCGCACAGGACAGCCACACTGTTCCAGCGATGCTCAGTTCCTTGCATGTCTCAGGGGGGCCACGCGCACTCAGTGCTTTTACGTCTGGTGTGCCCTCTACCGGAACATCCTTTCTTTCCTCAGTAGCCAGCCACCCCCCCCAAAAACAAGCACAGGTGCCCCTTCTGGGAAGCACTGCTGATGCCCCTGCTTTAGCCTGTTCCGCATGCTTTCCTAAGACTCTGCGTCGCTTCTGCCTTTGTACCCAGTGATCAGTTTTTATTACGGCTACTTATATGAGTGAATCCTTCCTAGATTCTGAGCTTCTTACGGCAAGAGCTACCTTTTATTTCTGTATCCTCATATCCTAGCGCAGTGCTTAACACAGAGCATCAATACATGCTTGTGGAGGAAGGTAGAGAGGAAAAACAAGGGATAGAAATAATGGTTGGGTAATTTTATATTTCAGGTATTATCAAGAAATTATGCAACATAGATAAAGTCATTTCAAATTCTTGAATATCTTCGTTCTAGGAAAGATGAGTACTACTATAAGGAAGCCATAATAGTCATACTTCTGCAGGGTGATTCTTTAAACTAAACGTATTCCTTTAGCAAGTTGCTTTATCTTGAATCCAGCTTCCTCACTGGACACTGTGTTCCTTATGTGTCTGATTGTTATTCTTACCAACCAGCGTGGACCAGGGGGCACAGGAGTGTCTGGAGGAGCTAGAGGCCTCTGAGGTGCTAATGGACAGGGAAGATGGGTGGCACCTGCCTTCCTTATTTAAGGCTGGACCTTCTACAGGGTTTCCTACTTGTTCTTGATCTGCCGCTCTGTTCCCTATAAACTATTTTAAATTCTTGTTGCAAATATTTATACAATGTCTATTCTTCATTATGCTTTTACACCCCCGACTTCTGGTCTCATGTCTAGCATTGTCTCTAAACATTTTTTGAATCATAGTGAGGCCAAAGGTAGATCAAGTCCTGCCATATAAAGTGACTCTGGGGCCAGCTGATGACCATTGCCCCCTGTCATGGAGCAGAGCACTCTAAGAATTTCCTTAAATCTCACCAAATAAGGAGATGGGGAAATTTTGTTCACAAGAATTCCTAGGAGGGAGGAAGATTTGTTTTTGTTTTCTGGTGTTTTTTTTTTTTTTTTGGAAGTGGGGTAAATAATTTGATAAATTTTGAGGTAGAATCTGAGACCCAGAAAGGTCCTGAGTATAGGAAGAATTGCTCTATGCCAGGAAAATGGGCGTTTTTGAGTATTTCTAGGAGAGAGGGAGGGAGGAAACAGTTGGAAGGCAACGAGGTGCAGTGTGGCTTCTTTAATTGTATTACTAAATAAATGAAGTATTAAGTGTAAGAAGATTCGTTCTGGTCAGAGGAGAGGGAACAAGAGCAGTGACTGGACCTTAATGTCCAGACTGATGCAGGGCAGCACACAAAGATGCAAGACCAGAAGGTTGAAGGGAGGATGGAAAAGCTGGCCACAAGAGCTTGTGGGTTCACAAGAAATCAAGGCACGGCTTTGTGTGGGCCGTACGTTTTAGACTTGGGGTTCTGAACCCTTGTTCACCCCAGCTGATATGCCAGTTAATCTCACCAATGCCCAGGCTAAGATTTAGAGGAAATGGACACTTTAGCTAATATGAGGAAATTTTAAATCAGTTTTGACCAAAGTGTTATACAGGGCAAGAAAAACACCACCACAGACTGGGACAACTACACTTGACATCAATCCCAGTCCATTATATAGTCTCATTAGTCCAGTCTTTAAAAATATTGGCTAACAGTGACTTTTGGGCTGCTTCTAACCTGTTATAGTAAACTTTAAAATCTTTGTTATTCTAATACATAATCATTTTAATCACCTTTCTGTATATAATGCCATACTAAATATCATAGAAAACAATTAAGATAGACTTTATAGTTAGTCTTCTGTTGTAAATACTTATCAAGGTCTGTTCCTTTTTATGCCTGTCTCCTCCCCTCACCATGCCTTGCATTGCCTCCAGTATTCAGGAGTCAGTGTTGATTTCATGAAACTTGGAGTAACTTATTCTACAGTTTTTTTTATTACTGGGGAAAAATAGCTTGTAATTAATCCCTGAGGCTAAATAAAGCCAGAGTTTTTTTCAAATGTTAACACTAACAACCAGAACCATGATGCAGATTTTAAGATCCAGATTTAGGACGAGAACATGTAGGTATGTAAAGAGATTATTTACTTCCCTGTAATTGGGAAATAACTTTGGAGAATAAAATTTTATGGTTTGGTTTTAGTTTAACTTCATTTTATCTAACTATTATGTCATGTACTGAGCTAATATTTTATTTTTTATCTTCTCATCCTGAATATAGAATTTCTCTGAGTAATGAGTCATATTATTTTAAGTTAGTCCAATCAAGGCACTGAACTAATCAGTTGTTATGAATTTGATATTAAGCCTTCATTCTCCTTAAAAGTCTTAATCTAAAGATTTTTGAAGCATTAATTAAATAATTTGCAAATTAATCCATCAAACATGGTCATCCACAGGTTGTCAAATGTTAAAACCTCACAAGTAGACAAAGGTGAAGAAATTCGGGTCAAGAAATTTGAATGAAAAATCATAAGCCAGTTTCTAATATAGCCTGGGTGCTCCTTACCCAAACTGTGTAAGGAGACCATTTGAATTTCTGCAAGAGGTTTCCCCTAGAGTCAAGGCCATTTATTTCCTTGCGTCTCTTTGATTCGCCCACCACTTGTCACAATCACAGGCTACAAAACTGCAATCTGCCTTAGCTGTGTCTGTTAATTTTTTTTCTCCTTACTCAGGTGGCCAACAGCTAATGGGATAGAAAAATGCAACCAGCTCTGGGGCTCTCTGAGCACCACAGTACACAGGCACGTGCTCTGTGGATGAACAAAGCCCCTTTGCTGGGCAAAAGAAAAGTTGATCAGTACCCAGTAGCTTTGGAGGGGTTATGTGGTTCTTAATTTGTGCCTTTAGGGACTAGAGTATTAATTTAGGAGAAAGAAAAGGCCTCCTCTTACAGCACAGTCATTTCTTCTATTTTATGGAGGCTTGCCGCGCTCAAGGTTTTTGTTGTCTCTCCACCTTCCCTTCCTTGAAATGTGTCTTCCTGCTGTTCTTCTGTCTCTCTCCTCCAGAGTCTATGCTGCCTCATTTGTTGGCAGCTAAATGGAATTTATTATGCTCCTGCTTTCTGAAGCAGTTTTAAGAACATGATTGTTGTACATCTCTTATTACAGCCAAAGCATTCAAAGAAAAAAAGGAATAGAAAAGAGAAATAAGCAAAGTTGACATTTTCCTGCATCAGAGTTTAAAAAAAAAACAAGAAACCCACCTTAAGGCCTGAAATCAAAGAAGCTTAGACTTGAAGACCAAGTTATTAGTGTTGGCAGAAATAAATCCAAATATAAAAACTGCTTTGCCAAACAGATTTTTTTTATATCTTTTCAGTGCTTATGCTAGGGAACTCAGACTTCAAATCTAGGAATCTTTGATTATATCACTCAGTTTCCTTTAATCTGGTTTACTCCTGGTTAGTCTTCAGGTTTTAGCTTATGTACTGTTTTCATTTCACCAGTTAAACCCTTCATAGCAACCTTTAGTTACCTATTTACCTGCACCATCAAGCATAATCACCCTTTATTTTAATTACTTTTTAAAAAATCTTTCCATCCCGTTAGACTTAAGAATTTTTGAAATCAGGATAGTATTTTATCTAGCACACTGTCCAATATATAGTAAACACAATAAATATTTGTTGATTGAATAAATACAGAACTACATGAGAAATTTATCTTATAATCTTTTGGAAGAAATAGAATTAACAAACATTATGATAAATATATATGTAACAATTTGTATCCAAATTGCATTTCCCTGAGTGATTGAAATAGAGATACTATATACTTTGTGTGTGTGCATGTGTTTGTTTTTACAAGTACAATAGGACTTCAGATAATAGTGATTTCAGTGATTTGAAACCATAGTGTTAGGAATCTATATGGAGAAGGTAGGATTTAAGTTAAAAATTGAGGAGTGGGAAGGATATGAATGTTGAGTATATTTAGAAAAAAATCCAAGGTATGACTATATCCTCTTACCTTAGATGGGGCTAAAAACATGGAAGGAAGGTAGAATTAAGTCAATACAACAGTTGAAAAAACACAATCAAGTAGATGAAGTAAGCATTTCATTAAAAGGCTGTTATACTGAGATTATTACAAATGAAATAGTTTACCAGCTTGCAGAGCTAAAGGTATTGTCCACATTACTGGAAGAAAGGAAATTACACTTAATAGAGCCACCCTCAGAAAGCCTGCATACAAAGATTGCCCTTAGACTTTAGAATATTGCAAAATGAAACAGCCTAAGATTGCTTATTCCTTAAAACTTTTAAAAAGAGCTTTGCAACAAACATTAGATCTCAGTAACACTCTGAGGCCTACCACAGACAAGGCTGTATCCATTCAAAAACAATGTTTTAAAAATTTCTAAGTGATAATTAAATGATAAAATATTTTCTTACTATTTTCCTACTATAATCCTTAATAAATTTTATTAATTCTGTCAGTCTGCTAGTGAACTCTACATTATTTAATATTAGATTTATGCTCTGAAAATATAAATTAATCATAGGGCTGCAGTTTCTCATTTGCTGGATTGAAACTAGACCCTGAGGATCTAAAGTTTCTGATGAAGATTCCTGGCTCTGCACAACGTTCATTTTAGCTTTGATCAGAAAATGATGCCATTACTTTGAACACATATCATGTATAGTTGTTGCTAAATGGTAGCTTTGCAGTTTTCAATGTAATTTAGCTAATATGAAATGTAAAAATTTAAAGGTAAATTGAGACTAAAGGTTTCTCATAAGGCTGTCATACTAAATGCAGCCTTATTTCTCTGTTTGGCTACTCTAACTCCTGATGATTTGTTCCAATACATCGGCTTCTATTTAAACTTTAATTATATCAAATCTAAGATTTAAATGGTTACAAGTATGTGGCGATTATAAATTGGACTGCAGGTCTCCAAAGCAATTACCAATCAGCCTACAAATAATACAGCATTTGGCCAGTTCGTGGTCGTGAGCAACGTACCCTCCTTTCTGATAGATTATAATCTGGGAAAGAAACTGAGCAGCTTTATACCTTAAAGTAGAAGGGAAAATAGTGAGTTTTCACTATAATATTTCTAGGTCGATGAATCTTCTCCTGAAGTCTCAGTAGGAGGGAACAAAAACCGTGGCAAACACAGTCTTAGTCACTGTTAAAGATTGTACTGGGGTCCCTGAGCCAGCAGAGCTTACTCCACTTCCTGTCTCTCAATTCTTAGCCTGGGAGTCCTCAGAGGAGCTTCAGGGCAAGTGAACACCATCTTGGACCCTCAGGTTGAGAGGCAGGCTAGGTTGGGAGGCACCAAGCCAGATTTGGAAATAGGAAGTGAAAATCTTAGCCATCACCAGGGAGGCAGGGACCACAGCCCCGCTAAGGTAGCTAAACACAGCTATTTCACTATGGACATCTGCTTTGTGAAGAACTGTGAACTTGTTATAGATTTATTTTTTGCAGAAAACAAAACCATAATTAAAAGAGTCCCGTTTTGCCTTATCTGTAGGTCTAATGCTTTGAGGATTGTAGCAAGTGTTCCACAAAGGTTGTCCTCAATTGGCAAAGCATGATCAAGACACATTCATACAACTCAATATGATTGAACTAAATAAGTTGTTTTTAGCATTCTAAATAGCATACTTTTTTTTTTCCCCAAGGTGGGTAATGAGTTATTTCATAAACCCGTCAAATTCTCCATCATACTAGTTAGGGAAAATTAGTAGCAAATTCTGAATCCTGAGGATTCAGGATTATTTGCATGTTTATAACCTGAAGCTCTCTCGTATTTTTTTTTCCTAAAATGTTTTACTTTCCCATGGCCTTAAAATTCTTCAATCAATTTGTGATATTCATAAAGCTCATGATAGTAAGGTTAACTTACAGTAGAAGAAACAAAATTACTTTTGAACCTTTAACTGATAATTATAAACATAATATTATTTTTAAGTGTTCAGCTCCAAAGATGTGGAGAAGATTTGATGGCAAAATAATTGAGATGGATACACAGTTCACCATCAGAGCCAGAGAGCTGCAAAGCATCTATGAATGCATTATGCTGAAAAACATCTCTCAAGATGAGAGGCTGGATGTACTCTTAACGCTTAAACATACTGTAAAGGTATGTCAACTTTCTCTTAGTTTGGGGGTATCATAACCACTGTCAATAAAAAGAATTGAATACTAAAATGAGATGTTTTGTATTAAGTAATTATAAAGATATTAATAAATGTTTATATGTATGAATTTTATTTTGTCAACAACTATATTGTTTGGGTATAATTTGGGGAGATATGATTTATGCATTAATGTTTATCTAAAAATTTTCAAACTATATATTATGACACACAAATATAGCACAATGAAAATTCCCCATGTAAATATATCCTCAGCTTTGCAATGAATGCAGATATATATATAGCATGAAATTAATGCTCAACTTAGTTCAATACAATAGCAATTACTGTCTATATATTTTGACAAAATTTTATTTTTAGCAATTTTAAAGCAGCATTAGTGTAAGTATTTTTATCTCTTTTCCCTCATCATTAGTTAGTTTAAGATGCAATAAGTAGTTGAGCAAATGGTTCTTATTGGAAGGTAAGTCGGTCTCCATGGGTCTCTCACATTTCTGCCCCGTCTTGAGAGCAGAGACATGGACTTAATTAAGCATTGATGACCTTTGCTCTGGACTGCCTTTTCAAGGATGTTTGTCTAGTGACTATGCCTTTGAAGATAGACATAGTTAAGAAGAGAGGGAGAAGCAGAAGTTCCAGAGGTAGGAAATAAGAATATCTGCAGATGTCAGTAAAAAGAACAGATTGGAAAAAAAGAGAGTGCAGGACCATTAGCTGGTTAATGAAAAAAGTCAAAGGATGGACTCAAAAAAGATAAGTTATGCATTGCTTAATACACTAATATATCCATCTATGCATTTATTTAACAATATTTTGATGGAAGTTAAGGCCTTTGAGCATAACTTGAATTCTGGCTCTACTCATTATGGCTGCACAACCTTAGATAAGTTATTTAATATTTCTGAAAACCAGTTTTATCATTTGTAAAATTACTTGCTTTGAGGACATAAAGATATGTATATATAAATATATATATGTATATGCACACACATATATATATAAATATAAATAAAAATATAATTTATACATCTCAATGTTTACAAATAGGGAGTCCTCAGTAAATAATGGGTAATATTTTTATGACAATTATTAATACCAGTGAATCTGAAACTCGAGTATACACCAGAGTCATCTGGAGAGCTTGAAAGAGAGAGAGAGACAGAGAGAGAAACAGGAGGGGAGAAAGGGAGACAATATGAGGCTAAATGAGTTAAGAATGGTATCTAAGGCTCCATTTCTGAGCAGCTAAATTAGAATCTCAAGTGTGAGGGCAGTGTTAAAATCTTTTAAAATCTCCTCAGGTCATTCTAATGTGCCTTCAGGGTCAAAAACCACTGATGTAGACTCTTGTATTAGCTATGTCAAGTGTGTATTACAAAGAACAGAAGAGCACTATTTTACAGTTACTGACTTTCCCTTCTGACTTCTTTATTCAAACGATGTTTCTTATAGTCCCTTCTTGAGCAGTTGGAACAGCTTCCATTTTATTACTTTTAAATCCTCTACCTTAATGACTTCAGCTCTTACCTGGGCTTTCTTATTCAACAGCATTTATTTCTATTACTTTATTACAAACTATTGTGAATTATATAAAAATGCAGAAAAAACATATAAAATTTATATGTACAGTCTAGCAAATATAAAACCACCAACATGTGACCACTCTCTGGCTTAAAAACAGGACATTGCCAACATCCTCCTTTCTCTTCATATTCATAATTCACCCTCTGGTCCCCTAAAAGTGACCACCATACTGGCTCTCATGGTCATCATTTCCTTGATTTTTCTTCATAATTTTACCACCTCTGTATACATTTCTAAATAATATAGTATTGTGTTGCTTATTTTTAGATCTTATTTAAATGGAATGATACTGTATTTTTTTTGTGCCTTGATTTGCTCAACATTAATTTGTAAGATTTAAGCCTATTATTGTATATAGCTGTAGTTCATTCATTTCCATATATTAGATAATATACTATTATATGAATAAGTTATCACTTATTTATGTAATCAGTTTATTTATGGATATTTGGTTGTTTCTGATTTCGAGCTTCTGTGAACAATGACTGCATGCACATTTCTCCAAAGCACTCAAGAGTAGAATTGCTGGATTGTAACTTATGCATATCTTAAACTCTACTAGATAATGTCAAATTTTTTTCCAAATTAGTTGTACCAATTTATACTTCTATCATTAGTGTTTCATTACTTTTGGAATTTTCAGTTTGGGTGGTAATTTCAACTTAGTGATATTTAAAATTCTATACCGACTATGTTTGTGTTTTGGACAGGAACATGCATGTAAACTGACTCAGGAAATTCTAGAATTGATTGACAGGGAGGTTGACCTTATGATGAGAGGAGTCAAACATCATAACCTTGAAGGACTCAGGAAAAGGATTGCAACACTCTTCTTTCATTACATCAGAACACCTTTGTTTAATCCAGAAGTTGCAAGACACCTTAAGGTACCACTCTACTTTTTTTTTCCTGTATTACTTTATCAGAATTTTAAAATGTGCTAGAGTAAGTTGAAGTATATTCAAATTTTGCTTTAATGCTTTACTAGGGGTCCACATGGAAGACCATCTTATTGGTAAAATTGCCTTTGAATGATATTTTTTATGTTGATAAATTAGTCATTTAACTTTGTCTGTCCGTGTTTCCAACCTTGAATTCTCTCCTGCTCTCTGAAGCAAATTTCCAGTTGGAAACTGTGCCGTTTGAATGCATCGTAATTTCTCACACCTTCATGCTTTTGCACATACTGCAGCTTCTACCTGGAATGCTGTCCCCTTCTTCAACCAGCCAACTCTTCTTGATTTTCTAAGACACAACTCACATGTACCCTCTTTCATTAGGCCTCAGAGAGAGTTAAACTCTTCATTTCTGAGATTCTACATGTACCTATTTGTGTCCTTTTATACTACTTACCACATAGTTACAGTTATTACTGAACAGATCCATGTAGATACCCTGTGAGAACTTCAAATGTGACATGTATGTGAATTAAACTGCCTTTTCCACCTCCAATATGCTTAGGCTTCTGTAAGCAATTTTCTCTCTATAAAGCCAAGATAAGTGTGTTATTGCCTTCTTACTTTGCAAAACTATTTAAAATACTTTTAATAACGTTTTTTGGGGGGTTTACTAAAGAACTTGAAATAGTGTTTTATTCCAATGATTATTTTTAGAGTAGTAATCTATTTAAGAAGCTGATTTAACATCTATTTTGCTTTTTTTAAGCATAAACAATATCAATATTTAGTAAAAGTTTTTAGAAAAATTAAAGTTGTTGAATTTTTATTCTTTCTTTTTAAAATTTAATTGTTTTGCAGGAGAATATTAAAATACAACAAAAGTTCAAGAGAAAAGTTGCCCACTGAATTATTTCTTATTTGCATCAATGTTTTATTTTTCCAAGATACCTTTTGGTCCTCAATAGGCTTAGTTTATATATACTTGGAGTAGTATAATAGAATTTAATATTTTACACATTCACATAATGTTATACCATTTATTCACTTTTTAAATTTACCTTTGATAAAATTCAGTCTTTCTGGTGAGTTCTGACAAATGCAGAGTCATGTAGTCAATGGCCAACAGAGCAATTAAGATAAAAAATGATCTTATCACTTCCCCTAAATTCCCTCATCCTGCTACTTGTAATCAACCCTTCCAGTGGCTGCCTAACCCTTGACAAACCCTGATCTGCATTTTATTTCTGTACTTAACCTAACTCAGAGTGTCATAGAAATGGAACTGTGCTCCGTGCACAAGCACACCAGGTTTTATTGTACTTCGCTTTATATCACTTTGCAGATACTGTGTTTTTACTAGCTGAAGGCTGTGGCAACCGTATCAAGAAAGTCTGTTTGCACCATTTTTCCAACAGCATTTGCTCACTTCATGTCTGTGTGTCACATTTTGGTAATTCTCGGAATATTTCAAAAATTTTCATTATAATTATATTTGTTATGGTGATCTGTGATCATTGATCTTTGAAGTTACTATGGTAATTGTTTTGGGGCATCATGAACCTCACTCATATAAGATGGAGATCTTAACTGATAAATATAGATATGTTCTGACTGCTCCACCAACCATCTCTTTCCTTCTCCTCCAGCCTCTCTATTCCCTGAGACACAACATTATTGAAATTAGGCCAATTAAAAACCGTACAACAACCTCTAAGTGTTCAAGTGAAAGCGTTGTACACCTCTCCCTTTAAGTCACAAGCTAGAAATGATTAAACTTAGTGAGGAGGTCATGTCCAAAGCTGAGCTAAGCCAAAAGTTAGGCCTCTTGCACCAGTTAGCCAACTTGTGAATGCAAAGGAAAAGTTCTTGAAGGAAATTAAAAGTGCTCCTGCAGTGCACACATGAGAGATAAGAAAGTGAAACAGCCTTACTGTTAATATGGAGAAGGTTTGAGTTGTCTGGATAGAAGATCAAACCAGCCACAATATTCCCTTAAGTGAAGCTTGGTCCAGAGCAAGGCCCTAACTCTCTTTAGTTTTATAAAGGCTGAGAGAGGTGAAGAAGCTGCAGAAGAGAACTTTGAAGCTAGCAGAGGTTGGCTCATGAGGTTTAGGGAAAGAAGCCGTCTCCATAATATTAAAGTGCAAGGTGTGATAGCAAGTTCTGATGTAGAAGGCTGCAGCGAGTTATCCAGAAGATCCAGCCAAGATAATCAATGAAGGTGGCTACACTAAATGACAGATTTTCTGTGTAGATGAAATGACCTTGTATTGGAAGAAGAGACTTTTACAGCTAGAGAGAAGCAGTCAATGCCTGGCTTCAAAGCCTCAAAGGACAGGCTGACTCTCTTGTTTGGGGACTAATGCAGCTGGTGACTTTAAGATGAAGCCAGTGCTCATGTACTATTCTGAAAAATTCTAGGGCCCTTAAAAATTATGCCCAACCTACTCTGCCTGTGCTTTATAAATGGAACAGCAAAGTCTGCATGACAGCACATCTCTTTCCAACCATGGCTTAGTGCATATTTTAAGCCCACATGTGGAAACCTACTTCTCAGAAAAAAAAATTCCATTCAAATTATTACTGCTTACTGACAATGAACCTGGTCACTCAAAAGCTCTGATGGAGATATACGATGAGATGAATGTTGTTTTCATACCTGTTAACACAACATTGTTCTGCAGCCTGTGGATTAAGCAGTAATTTTGACTTTCAAGTCGTATTATTTAAGAAATACATTTCGTGAAGAGGTATGGCCAAGATAGCAGAGTAGGAAGATCCTGAGCTCACCTCTTCCCACCAAAATTACAGCTGTTTACAGAGCAGCGATCTATGAGAACAACCTGAAGATAATCAAAAAAGATTTTCCACCACTAAAGATAATAAAGAAGGAATCACAATGAGGTGGGTAGGAGGGGCCGAGACGTAGTATAGTCAAGATCCACACCCCCGGGTAGATGATCCACAAAATGGGAGGGTGATCACGATTGCAGAGGTGCTTCCCAAAGGGTGAGGGGTCTGAACCCAGTCAGGCTCCCCAGCCCGGGAGTTCTGCATCAGGAGGACGTGTCCCCAGAATGTCTGGCTTTGAAGGCCACCAGGGCTGGCATATGGAAAAGCTGGAGGGCTGCACTGTAGGAAACAGAAACTTTGCTCTTAAAGGGTGTGCACAAAATCTCACAGCTACCCCGAACTTCAGCAACCAGCACTCTGATCAGCTGTCAGCCATCAAGGAGAGCAAGACCTCCGCCAGGAAAAAAGGAGGCTTAGGTGAAGCTTAGCATTTTCTAGCAATAAAGTATTTTAAAATTAAGGTATGTACATTTTTTGAGAGATAATGCTGTTGCACGTTTAGCAGACTACAGAGTAGCATAAATGTAAGTTTTATTTGCACTGGGAAACAAAAAAATCAACGTGACTTGCTTTATTGTGATATTCACTTTATTGGTGTGGAATTGAACCCGCGATATCTCCAAGGTGTGCCTGTAGTCTTTTTTTTTTTTTTTTTTTTTTGGTTTCCTTCATTTAACTTACTGCATTTGATATTCACTCATTTTATTTAGTGTTTCATTAGTTTGTTGTTACAAATGAATAATATTTTTATGATCTGGATGTACCAGAGTATTTATAGTTGTAGGACATTGGGTTATTTAGAGCTTTGGGCTTTTGTGAATAAAGTCACTGCAAACTCTCAATTGTGAGTTTTTGTGTAAATTGGTTGTTTTGGGTTAAATATCTAGGAAGTAGGATCGTTGAGTCATATGGTAAATGCACATTTACCTTTATAAGAGACTGCCAGAAATTTTCCCAAGTTGCTTGTACCATGTTGCACCCCCATCTGCAGTGTATGAGAGTTCCAGGTGCTTTGCATCCTTGTCAGTACTTGGTATTGTCAGTTTTTATTTTAATTTTGGAATTCTAATAGGTGTGCTGTAGTATCCCATTATATTTTAATCTGAATTTTCCTAATGAGTAATTAAGCATCTTTTCATGCATTTTTTGGCATCTGTATATCTTTTTGGTGAAGTGTCTGGACATATCTTTTGCCACCTCCTATTTCTTCAGTTGAGTTGTTTATATTCTGATTATTGAATTTTGAAAATTCTTTGTATATTTTGCACATAAGTCCTTTGTAAAATACGTGATTTACACATATTTTCTCAGTCTGTGGCTTGCCTTTTCATTCTCTTAACAGCATTTCTAACTGAGCAGAAGTTTTTTATTTTGATACAGTTCAATTTATTCATTTGTAAAATGGATCATGCTTGTTATTGCTTGTTTTGTACTTGAGAAAATTTTTGGAAGATTTAATATTGTTAAAATGCCCATATTACCAAAAGTGATCTACAGATTCAGTGCAATCCCTATCAAAATTTCAATGACATTTGTCATAGAGATAGAAAAAAAAAAGGTCCTAAAATTTGTATGGAAACACAAAGGACTCGAAATAGTCAAAGCAATCTTGAGAAAGAAAAACAAAGCTGGAGGCATCATACTTCCTGATTTCAAACTATATTACAAAGCTATAGTAATCAAACCTTTATAGTGTTGGCATAAAAACAGACACATGGATCAATGGAACAGAATAGAGAGCCCAGAAATAAACCCGTACTTATATGGTCAATTAATTTACAACAAAAAGGAGCCAAGAATACACAATGGGGAAAGGACAATCTCTTTAAAAAATGGTCTTGGAAAAACTGGACAGCCACTGGCAAAAAATGAAACTGGTCTCTTATCTCACTCCACATACAAAAATCAACTCAAAATGGATTAAGGATTTAAATGTAAGACCTGAAACTGTAAAACTGTTAGAAGAAAACACAGGGAAAAAGTTTCTTGACATTGGTCTTGGCAGCATCACCAAAAGCAAAGGCAACAAAAGCAAAAAGAGACAAATGGGATTGCCTCAACCTGAAAAGCTTCTGCACAGCAAAGGAAACAATTCAACAAAACAAAAGGTGACCTGTAGGACGGGAGAGAATATTTGCAAAGCATGTATCCGATGAGTTAATATCCAAGACAACAGGTACAACTCAATAGCAAAATAATTTTAATTCAATTTAAAAATGGTCAAAAGAATAAACATTTTCCCAAAAGAGACATACAAATGGCCTTACATGTGAAAAAGCTCATTATTACTAGCCATCAGAGAAATACAAATGAAAACCACAGTGAAATATCATGTCACCAATGTTAAAATGTCTGTTATCAAAAAGACAAAAGATAAGTGTTGGCAAGGAGGGAAAAAAGGACACCTTGTGCACTGTTGGTGGAAATGTAAATTGGTACCACCATTATGGAGGTTCCTCAAAAAATTAAAAATTGAACTATTATATAATTCAGAATTTCACATTTTGAAAATTGATCATTGAGCCAATCCAAATTTATCGTTAAGATGAATAAAATGAGAACAACGCTCGATTTTGTGGGCTTTTATTTATATGTGAATCTAGCTATTGCCTGTAAGAGTAATTAACACAGCATAGCACTAAAGATCAAAAAATCTAAATTCTTCTTAAGAAGTGCCAAAAGTGCTTGTGAGGTTTTCTTACTATTGCAACTCAAAGCCTCTACCCACTCATTTTTTTTTCAGTCAGTTTATTTTCTAGGTGATTTTACCACATATATCTAAAAGTTGATGAATAATAGAGATTTTTAATATTTTGGAAGGGTAAATGAATACTGCTTGAAATTTAAGTTTTGTGTAGAGTAGGAAGTTAAGGGGAAAATACGACTTTAAAATTAACTGACTTTTTAATCTCATTCTAAGATGTTAGCCCTCAGTACTTCTGTCAGTTAGCATTTGGCCTGGCTATTATACTTTCTTTTCTTTTCTTTTTTTTTTTTTTTTTTTACTATTTAGGTCCCTCAAGACCCATTGAAGTTTTATAAGAAGATTTACTTTTGCCATAGTTGCCAGCTCTATTTGCCTTCTACAGAGTTCTCTGTATCATCCACCTCACACCGCATTTACCGGTGTCGTCACTGCATTAACCTTGACAATGAGACTCGAAAGCGAGAATCATTTTTGAAGTACAAATGTTTACTTCAACGACTCTACTATTCAGAAGCTGATTATGAAGATGATTCTAAAATTGCTTTCCTGATGCAGGTATGATCTGTAGACATGGCCAATCATGGATGAAGTTTATCCATTGATTTTACAGAAAAGATTTCTCCTTTCCCACCCAAACCTTTCAAAGTAATGGTTCTTCGTTCTGTGTTTATTCTTTGTGACGCTGGCCCCTCTGGCAATTCTAAGTTTATATATGCAGACCTCCTGATAAAAAGTCATTTCAAGAGCTTTAGCTAGTCTGGTTTAAATTCTGAAAACAGTTTCTAAACAGTTATTTCCCTCTTTATTTTTTTCATTAAAACAACAAAGTTTTTTAATAACACCAAGTGAATTGCTTATTCTTTATTAAGTCTTAATTTCCTAACTTGTAAAATGGGAAGAAAATGACCTGTGATAACCCTGAGGACAAGATGATAGTTACTAATGAATTTTGAAAGGTACTTAATACCATGTAAATATAAAATCAAATTAGCATACTGGAAGAAGTATACACAGCTGAGTCTGGGTTAAAGATGCAGTCATGACTGAGATTGGTAACATAGTTTGGGCAGAATGAACAGAGATTTGGTGAAAAATAAGGAACTGTGTGCACTGAAAACCTCATGAATAAGGTGTATACTCAGTATGAATTGTTTTCTCAGTAATACAATAATCTTGAGGAAATTTTTTTAACATTTTTATTGATTTATAATCATTTTACAATGTTGTGTCAAATTCCAGTGTAGAGCACATTTTTTCAGTTATACATGAACATATATATATTCATTGTCACATTTTTTTCTCTGTGAGCTACCATAAGATCTTGTATATATTTCCCTGTGCTATACAATATAATCTTGTTTATCTATTCTACAATTTTGAAATCCCAGTCTATCCCTTCCCATCCCCACCCCCTTGAAGAAATTTTACATTTAGAAGAAAACATTCTTTTTCACAAATGTCTTGACATCCAGCTGGAAGATATTCAGTACCTGACGGAGAACATCTGGGCATCCCAGTCGGCGCTCAGTGCCAGGAACGATCTCAACGATCTGGTCATGGTCAGATGGGATAAGTCCTTGGAATGGTCGCCCTGGAACTGCATTCTTCTTACCAAAGATGAAGGCGCAACTCATCTCAAGCTGCAGAGTATGGAAGAGGTAGGAAACTTTATTTGGGACCCTAATTTGATCATTGGAATTATTAGAGATAACTTGAGTGCCGTGCATAATTTAAATACTTCCATTAGATTAAGAAACAGAGAACCTGTGGATAACTTACATAACAAAATACCAGGGATGGTATGTATGGCAGAGATTAAAATTAAAAGGACACTAAGGCACACAAAAGGTGAAGATAAGATATCTGAAAGTCTTACAAGTACCTAACGTGATACCACATCCTCCTAATGACAGCAAGTTCAAGCACATTAGTTCCATAGTAAATTCCACAAGAGCAGGGATATTGTAACACCTGACAACAGTGTCACAGACTAGTGATTTAATAAGTATTTGTTGAATGAATAAATGAATATTATCACTAGGTAGGTAATAGGGAAACTAGAATCTGGCCATCTTTGATTAATCATCAGAAAAGCACACTAAGTTCTCAAATAAATTGTGTTCATAATTTTGTGCTCTAACTGGCAATCATACTGATGGGGTAGGGTTCTGAGGCTCCGTTTTTCATTTGCTTCCAGCTACCTTGGAGTGGGGAAAGCACTGCAAAAATTAAATACCATTTAATTTCAGTACCTTGCAAGATGCAATCTGTATGACATTTTGATGAACAGAATTGAGGGGCCCTTGATGCGTTCCCAGAGAGCTCCGTTTATACTAAGCAAACCTGTGATCCCTGCAGCTGATGCTGTTCTCTGCCTTCCGTTTTTTAAACTGCTGTACTTTCATTCCATGCAAGATGTCAGCTAAGGGAAAATAAGGAAATGACTTCAAATATAGTAGCCATTTTGAATCATGTTTTTTCCCCGGCCTATGTTCTTATTGGGAAGGGGAAGGTGTGAAGAGGAGAAACTAGCTAAATTTTTAGCTTTTTTGAATAATTTTCTAGTAGAAGCCAGGCTAAGAAAAATTTCACTCTAGGGATTGAAAGAAAGGGCAACAAGAAATTGAAACTATGTTAAATATTATATTTAGTAAACTAAGCTGCCTTATAAATATTTAATCACTGGAAGCATAGCCAATACTAGCAATATCATTTCATCTAGGACCCATAGTGGGATTGAAGTTCATTCCCAAAGCTGATATTCCACTGCTTCTTCAATTAATCCACACAACTCCCTTTGTGTATTTAACCAAATTACTGCAGTATCAAATTAAATGTTCTATTCACATGCATTTCTAATTTCAGGAAGCTGATCTTACTGAATTTTTGTAAACAGAGCTCCATTTACACTAAGCAAGCCTACTATAAGTAAAGAAATGACTTCAAATATAACTGTCATTTCAGACAAACTGAAATAAATTTGCCTTTTTATGGTTTGGGGCTGGTGTGCTGTTTTAAGTATTAATATTCAATCTAGTTAAAGAATAGTTTATTCAGCCTAGTTAAAGAATAGTTTATGTCTTGTGGCAAGTTAAAGCATTTCCAGAGTTTCCTAAGTACATAGAGATATTTGCTTTCTCAGTAAGTAAAAAAAATATGCAAAAGTTAAAATAATCTTGACTCCTTGCAATCACAACACAAATTGTAGGAAAAGCATGGAAAAAGACTTCTGTTCTTTGAACTGTATGTGAGGCAGATCAATTTCTCATGATGTGTATATTGGCCAAAGTAGGACAACAGTGGATTTAAAGTCAGGAGGCCTGACCCAGTATTTTCCCATTTCTGTCACTAACAAACTGCAGGATATTAAAACCTGCCTTCTTGGCTTCATAAATTTTTATAAGGGTTAACTAAAAACGTGGAATCAGTAAGAGGATCAGAGCAGCCCTAGCTTTGAATTCTGGCTCTATCTAGGAGCTGGGAGAAGTTGGGCAAGTTTGTTAATGTCTCAATTGCCTGGTTTTCTCATCTATAAAGGGGATAATGGGTACTGGACATTTTCCCACATTATATTATTCTTTAAGAATTACTTATTGTTCCTTTTATTTATGTTCCATAATGTGCTATTCCCATCTTTAATGATCACTTTTTGGCTTATTTTTGCCCTTTGAAATCTGTAAAGTTCTATATATGTATTATCTAACGTTGTATAACAGAAATGTGTTAGTGTTTCTTGAATGAAATGTGGGCTAAGAAGTGGTGGAATAAAGTTAGATTAGTTCAAAGGATGAGTATTTTGACCTGGTGAATTTGTCTGTAGAGAGGAAACTTTTTTTAATTGAAGTATAGTTAATTTACAGTATTATTTTAGTTTCAGGTGTACAACATAGTGATTCAATATTTGTACTGATTATCCTCCACTTAAAGTTATTATAAAACAATGGCTATATTTACCTATGCTGTACAATATATCCATGTTGCTTACCTATTTGATACACAGTAGTTTGTGTCTCAATGCCATACTCCTGTCTTGCCCTGCACCCACTTTCTTCCCCCCACTGGTAACCATTAGTTTGTTCTCTATATCTGTGAGTCTGTTTCTGTTTTATTATATACATTTGTTTGTTTTATTTTTTAGATTCCACATATAAGTGAAAAGTATTTGTCTTTCTCTGTCTGACTAATTTCCTAAGCATAATACTTACTCTCTAGGTCCACCCATATTGTTGCTAATGGCAGAATTCCATTCTTTTTTTTCATTGCTGAATAATAAACACGTATACACCATAGGGAGGAAACTTAAAGATAAGCCCAGGATACGTCTACATAATGCTTTCTGTAAGAATAAGGAGCCTTTGGCTGCTTTTCTCCAGGGCTTTCTTTACTTGACTTGACATTGTGGAGGGGTATTTAGTCAGGGGATGTCTTAACTTTCAGGAAACAAGTTGTAGAAGTAGGTATCCTTAATATTTGTGATTTGATTGAAAAGAAGAGTCGATTAAGATTAATAAAGAAAATAGATGGCTTTTATTAATTCAATCAGAATTTACTTTTGAATGTGCCACATACTGTGCTTAGTGCTTGGGAAAAAACAAGAAAATCTAATGGACACAATTCTTTATTGTTTTAGTTGCATTTAAGTTTAGCTGCAAATAGCAGAGTCAGCAATTTATAATAACTTAATCAAATAGGGGGTCAGTTGTCTTATGAAACAAGAAGCCCAGAGGTTAGCAGCTGGAGGCTTGTATGGTAGCTTTCCAGTGCTCTCAGAAACCCAGGCTCCCTAATTTCTTCCTCAGCCGTTATTTAACCTTTGGCTTTAATCCTAATGCTTGTGTACTCGTTTGGAGATAAGATAGCTACTTCATCTCCTGCATAATACCCACCTTCTGGATATGGCAAAGCCTAAAGGTACTTAACAGATGAGTCTTCCCACTTCTAAAAAACTTTCTTATAAGCTTTATCTAATGGCTTCTATTAAAAATATATACATATATAAATATATTGTGTATATATAAATATCTATCTATCTGCCAGAAACTTGTCATATGGCCTTCTCTAGCTATAATAAAGGCTAAGAAAACTGAGCATGTCGCAAAATACAGAATCAGGCCCCTATATAAAATCAATCCTCTAAATATAGAATGGAAGAGAGAATGAATATTGAGTTTGGCAACTAGCAGTGTGCCCCTTTCATTAGAAAACAGACTGTCTTACCATGAATAACTGAAAAATTGTGCTGAACACTGGAATTTGACACAACATTGTAAAATGATTATAAATCAATAAAAAATGTTAAAAAAAAAAAGAAAACAGACTGTCTTATAATGTGGCAAAGCTGTGTAACAACGTTCAAAGTGCTGTTATAGCTGTAGAGAGACAAGAAGCCTAAAAATTAATTAAGAGCAGCTAAAAACGGAAAGGCACAAAAACTTAACAGAGGCAAGAAGGTCATTTTCTGTTTGGAAAACAGAAGAGAGATGGTGCAGGAACTCATATCTAAGACAGTAAAAAGGGTGACCAAAGAGAAGTTTGCATTGTCACAACACCATTGTGATCTCTATTTTGAACTCTGGAAAGATGGAGGAAAGGACTAATTTTAGGAAAAAAATCAAGTTGGTAATTATATCAGTATTGACATAGATTTGAAGAGAACCAAGGTGACAAGAGCATTCACACAGAAATACTGGTTGAATATTTGCCTTATGGTGCCAAGAGACACATATATGAAGAAGACCTAGGTTGAATCTTTGAGGAATTTTCCTTATTATCTATGGAAGAGACTCGCAAGCAGATAGTGAAATTCAAGGCAGAATGAACTGAATATTGCAATTAAAATACATGAAAGGGCTTGCAAGCATGGAAGAAGGAGGGATTCATTTGGATTTAAAGAGGTCAGAGAGAGAATCGAGAGGCTTCCAGGTTAAAGCGTCGTAAAAGCTGAACTCTGAAAGATGATGGACAAAGTAAGAAAAAAAATGTGTTCTGGTCAGAGAGAACTGAGAAGCAAAGGCACTGAGGCATAAAAGTGTTTTTATTTGGAAAATATATCTGTGACATTTAATAGAATTTGATTTTCTTTTCTTTTCAGGGATATGAACCCTTGTTTATTCACAAGATCAAACACAAACATTTCCTGGCTAAGAACTATTTTTCTCAAATTCCACTGCTGGCTGCATTTTTACTTGATGATGGTGAAGTAGATGAGATCAGAAAGAATCATCAGACAGACACCACACCTAAGATTATAGAAATCCAGAGGCCTAGCCCTTAGAAGATCCAGGAGTATTTTTTGATGATCAGCATTTTTGTCCACTGCTAATAGAGTAATACGGAGGTCACACAATATGGAAATAGAATTTTATCTTTTTGTTGATTTTAATCGTTTTTCATATTGTCATAAGTTGTATGAAGAGAACTTTCCTATATAAACCCTTTACTGTTAGACAGTTAGTGCTAAATTTAAGTACAATTTTGTTCCCAAAATTAATATTTTAAAGTGAAGAGAACGTTTTATTTTACTTATTTTTCATATTAAATTTTTTAAAAATGTCAGGTACACTATAGTTAAAATCAACAGAAAAACAAAAGTTAGGCTTATCTTTCAACTCATATTTATTTTAGATAAAATGTAGTTAAAGGAGAATAATCAGTATATGGATGAGAGGAGACATTATAGAATTCTCCTTCATGAAAATCCTTACAGGTAGGATAAAAGATGCTATGTTTTAATATAAATATTTGAATCTTCACATTTTAGCTTCATCTTCCATTCTTCTCAAAATTTCAATGGAAAAACTGAAACTATTTATAAACAAACAAAATGTACATTCCATGCTGGAAGACAGGATAAATATCTTTTGTTCTATGGTAGAAAACCCCCCAATGGGGCAATAAGGAACTCTGTAAGAAGAATAAACTTGGTCAAGTAAACTTTAACAATTCCTTTCCCTAATAAACCAAAAGAATAGCCTTGACCACATGCATGGCAGGGACCCACAATGATGAACAGGATAATGAGTCAGTCTTAACAAAATTGGCAGCACATTCAAAATAGGATGATTCAAGGAGAGTTTACTTTAAAGGGATTTTTTTAATAAAGCCTGGGCAGAGTGTAGGGAAACTGAGGGAACAGTGTAGGAACCTGGGCTCAGTATTAGGTAAGCTGTCTCTACCCTAATCTCCAATGAATCTGGGGAGGGAGAGGCCTGGGAACCTGGACAGACTGTAAAGAAGATAACGGGGGAGGACCAGTGACCAGCTGTCAGGGCCCAGATGATCTCATGAGCCTGACAGACAAACACTCTGATCTCATCTTCTCCCTTCCTCCAGTCTCCTGCTTGGATTTCCAGCTGGCAGAACCCAGAAGGAAACCAGAAAAGACAGAATTCTGTGGACACAATTCATACAGCTTCAGGGCAAAGATCAAAGGAGATAAGAGGGAGTGGGTCTGGCTGGCTCAGGAGAAGATATCCAGCTGAGAGAGAATTAAAAGTGAAAATGAAGATCTGTAATTCAAGTAGTAGTATTTCAACACACAACATAATTATGTATGTGTGTATGTATAGAGAGAGAATTCTCCCAATTCCAGTCAGCAGTTAGCAAGGCTGTTCTCTCAAGCTTAGTGATCAAGGAAACAAGGAATTCAATCTAAATATTAATATTTGTTTTACAAAATATTTTCCAACACTTTAACAACATATTTTCTAGGATGTCCACAGTGGTTTTACTTGGCAAATGCATGGCACGTGGATATTTAAGGAGCTAAACATCAAAAAGGGAAGTGCTATAAAGCCGCCATTATTTTCAAATTTTCATAGACAATTCAGATGTTCTGGGAACTTTCTAAACAGTAAATTACAGATAGGATTAGATTGGGGACCATTCTGATCACTGATAAAAAGGTTAAGATTTAACACAGACAAAAGTGGGTTTACACTGGAAGGACAATGAGCAGAGTTTCACAAGACAGTTCAGGAGAATCCCCTAGCTCGGAGTAGGAAGGGCTGGGGAGGCAGGCAGTGAGAGGGCAATAGTCAGACAGAGGCAAATGAAGGACACTGAGAATTCCTTTATTGACCTCGGAGTGAAGCATCTGACTAGATGGCATTTGCTTACAGTGATAGAAGACTGTGGAGCACAGCTGAGAGGGGCAGGACAACCAGAACAGTTGAATCACATATGAAAAGGGACAGCATCTTAATTTAGGGCTGGGAGAATAACCACAAAGAGGGGAAAAAAAAACCAAAACAGCGCAACGACAGACTTTCTTTAATAAAGTCAGCTCTTCTGGTAAACTCTTTTCTATCTTGCTAGAACTCCAATTCTCATTTTTCACAGATATCCAAAAATCCACAGCATAAGGGGTTGGAGGAGATGTCAGCAGAGGGGAAGTCAGGTTGTTACTCCTAGAATCCTAGCTCCAGGATATTGGGAAGCAGCTAGTTAAGAAGTTAAGTTCCTCTCTGCCTTCAGAGTATCTGCATTCCTCTAGTTTAGAACCTCATGGACACACCTACTCTGGCCCACTAACAAATGAAACTGTGGAAGATGTTCCTTCTTTCTCCTTTAGGGAGACTGTATGATATGGATAAAGGCCTAAACAGTAGAGCAGAATGAAATTTTATATCCCAATATTGCAAAAACCAACTGACAAAGAATAGCCACCATATATTTAAAGATTCAAAAATCAAAAGAAAGATCCTTTTGAGGACTGGAAACAAATATTCGTTTAACAAATCTCTTAATTATGTTAAGGATATTTGATAGCATTTTTCATCCTTTGGGAGAAGATGATACTGGGAAAAGTTGCTATTACATAAAATAAACAATTGCTGAATTACAAAAAACCCCCACCTTGGTGGCAATGAAGAGCAGATTTGGTACTTGAAAGCTAAAACAGAAATTTGGTGGATGAGCTCAAGAGAGGGTCCCCTTGAAGTCAGAGGAAAAGTCAAAGAAATGAGGTAGATAAACAAAAATAATAAGTTTAACAGCTTTGCTCTGTCTACGCTAGAAATAACACAAGCCAATAATGGAGTAGAAGAGGAGAAACTACTAGCAAAGAGAGATTTAAAGCTCATTTTCCTAAGCTGAAAAGGCACAGAATCTTAGCTGTATAAAGAGTCTACCAAATACTGGAAGAATTAACATAGAGAGACAGACACACATAGACACAACGTCATGACATTTCTGGATTTCAAAAATATTGACCAAATTCTATAAGCACTCAAGTTGGAGGGGAAAAGCTGCAAGAAAAAAGTAGCAACAGCGTGGATTTCTCTTCCTCAATGCTAAATGCCAGAAGATGAGGGAGGAACATTTCTATCGAAGAATTTTGAATTTTGAGGGTTAAAAAATGACCTGAGGATTTTTTCTTTCTGAAGTCAACAGAAAGACACTGTTAGGCAGAAGCATCTCATCAGTCTACGTGTGCCCACTCTACTCAGCTCCCTCGAAATGGTGGGGTCAAGTCTGGATGTGAGCTTGTACATGAAAAATGGCTGTGAGCACGACAACTTCAAGATCCTTTCTAAATGATCCTCACTTGTATGTTATGACACAATGTAATGGACAAAAATAATTTTTCAAATAAAAATCTATTTGCAAAAAAAAAAAAAAATCTGAATCCGTGAAAAAAAAATACCCTGAGTATTCTAACTAAACATCTGCTGTATGAAGGTTCAGAGGGATAAAAGTGTTCCAAATCTTTTTAAGGGGAGAAGAGTTAATAGAAATGTAGGTAAGAAAGTAGATACTCAAATACTCAATTTAAAAATTTAAAAGCAACTAAAAAAATTTAAAGGCAACTGCTAGCAGAATGAAAATGGAATTATAAACTCCATATTTCTAGAGAGGAAAAGAGACCAATAACAAACTTAAGAACTATTATGAAATAAGGTTTTTGTTTGTTTTGTTTTTTAGGTTAATAGAAAGAAAGTACATATAAGAGAAAAACAAGATTAAAAATATCAGTGCATAAATTTGAGTAAATCAAAACTCTAGTAAAGTATAATTATTCTTGTATGGTATCAAATGAGTGAACTAGATGCTGTGTACCAGATATGTACCCAAACAAAATGACATGTAAAGATATTTAGTAAAACTGTATCAGTCATAATGCAGACAACAGAAAATTGGTGGCAATATTAATATCAAGGATGAAATTGAGAATATAGCAGAGCAGAAGAAATTATTTTGATAAATTATTATTCACAATATAAATGACTAATTAATCGTTATGTTAGGTTTGAAATTAGGTTTAAAACAAAAAGTCAGTTGGGAAACAGTTCTCCGTAGGCTTCTAATGTTTCTGCATGTCTTTTGAGCAGAGCTACTTAGTTCTCTTTTTTTCCAAGGAATGTGTATAACAAGCAGCTTTGAAGATAGAGATAGTGTTTACTATCTCCTGTAAAATGTTCAGAGCCTCTAAGCCCAGCATCCTCTGTCTGTAAAGCAGCTCACTGTGTGTGTGTGTCACGTGGACTTGGTGTCATCCTGAGGGAATTAGGGCAAAATCCTGATACTCTGATTGCTGTTTCTGTGAACAATAAGTTGTGCTTTATCTCTGACCCATGAGTCTTGTGTCTTCTGCTATCATTTATGAAGTCGTGGCACCAAACTTGCTAGCTTGCAATTAGAGTGGCACCTCAGACACTTCTTGATTCTTTATATGGATATCCTTAGAAATGAAGAAAAAAAAAAGTGAGTCAAGAGGTAGAAAATGCTGTTTCTCTTTCTCTCCCCAGGAACACTGGGTGATTGATTGCAATTCTCCACCCTCTTGAAGTGAGACGGGATTATGTAACATGCTTTGCCCAATGGAAAGCAAGTAGAATTATCTTGTTTCACTTCTGAGCATTGAAGCAATGAATGATTCTAAATCTACTAGTTATTCTGCTTTGAAGAAATAGAAGAAGAGTGACCACTTCTCAACTTGTGAGGGCAGCATGTCCTTGATATCAAAATTTAACAAGGAGAGTACGAGAAAAAACATGCTAGGCCTATTGCACTATGAATATAGATGCAAAAATCCTAAACACAATAATAGAAAACCAAATCCAAAAAATATATGAAAAGATGAAAGCACATGGCTTTTTCTGGATACTCATCATGTACCTGTTCAGCGCTGCCCTTCCCTTCCCTTCTCTGGTCCGTGCCCTTAGGAGGCTGACCCTTAGCCCGGCATCCATGTGTGCATAGCCTCCCTCAGCTGGATTTGGTCAGTAGGAAGCATCAGCAGGAAATTTGAGGTCTGAAAGAAAGAGGTTGGGATATTTATTCCCCTGGCTTCTCCCATCTGCTTTTTGGCCTATTTTTGTCAAGTGACTGCTTTTCTCTGCCTAAGACCACAGCTCCGGTTGGATGGTCATCCCTCCTACTCTACAACTCTTTGAATTCTGGGACTCATTCCTTTTCTTTACTGCTTCAGCTTATTGGTGATAATGGCTTTCCTTTGTAGCTAGGTTACAGTGCTTCACTTTTTTATGTACTTAAACAGTGTCCTCTCCCTTTGTAAACAGTCCTTTTACTAAATACTTCTTAAATAAACCAGGTCCTGCTGGACCCTGAACAAAACAGTAATAGGTACCAGGAGTGGTCCCAGCAAACGGACTTTTGAATATAATCCTAGGCTTGGGCTGCTCACATACTTGAGGACCATTTGGGTACCCTCCTCATGGGAAATGGGACACTGGTAATATGAGCATGTGGTAGCATCATGATTACTCAAAATATCACCAGTGGAGGCAGATGGAGGATAAGCACAGGGAGCTCAAATGGCTCCGGCAATTAGTTTGATGACAAAGATTGCGACATAAGATGGTTATTTCTTACACTAGAAAGAGTGCATAAAGAAAAGGATAAATTGGAAGCCTTGACTGTCCAATACATACCTGGCCAGAAATTGCAGAAAGCCCTTAAGACAACTCTACAGAAATTACTTATATCCTGTATATATAGGGAAGATGTGGCTAAAAATTAGTCTGGAGCCTGACTGTAAGGTTTAAAGAGGTGTCTTGTCATTGAGACGTGCACCCAGGTAAGCTCTCATGCTAAGGTGAGGAAGAACAAGGTATGGTCCGGTCTGAGTTAGCCTGTATATTGAAGGAGTTGCAGGATCATGTCAATTTTTACTGAGAGTCAGGGAAATATGTATAAGAATTTATTGTAAAGGTATTAGACTAAAAAGGATTTAAAAAGATATCAAGCCAAGTTTATGTTCTTGCCTAGCATTCAGGATTTCATGTGTTGTCTTGTGGCCCTGAGAATTGCTCTATGTGTTAACGGAAGCCTAAACTTGAAAGTAGCCTGTATCAATGAGCTTGAAATGCCTGAACTTCCCTGGAAAACATTATTCAGGAAGATGGGTTATTGGAGTGCATCTGTTATGTGCAGCTTTCTCAGACAACTCTTAAAGGTGTGTCTTCTCCACAAGAGGGTCTTCACCAAGCCATTAATAAATGCATTCATAAGTGGATTACCAGCATCCTTGAAAAACTCTGTAGTATCTCTTCTAGTAAATGACTCATGTCATTTACTAGAGGTCTGTGCCCTGGGGAAAAAACAAACAGCAGATCTTCTAGGGGCTCTCAGATAATGGCCTCTGAAAGGACAGAGGTTTCTGCTCCAGCAGGTTGTGATTCTCTGTATTTGCCTTTCATTCTGTCCCATATGGGGGGTTAGTGGTTTGTCCTGTGACCTCACATCTCTTCTGGATCTTAGAAGAGTTGTTGATTTTTCAGTTTGTTTAGCTTTTTACTTGTTAGGGCGGAGGGGTGACTTCTAAGCTTTCACATGCTGGACTGGAAACCAGAAGTCTTCAGCATGCTCTTGCCTTGGAGAGAATTTGTTAATCCTTTTTCCAGCTTAAAGTTAATGCATTGCATATTTTAAAAAACACTTCTTATATTGCACAACATCTAATACACTTAAAAATAGATTAAAATGTTATCAGTGACTGTTAATTTTAAAACATACACCTATATTCAATTTTCAGTCTTAGTGATTCAGGAGGAAATATTTCCATTACAGTCCCCATAAATGTACACAATTACATAAATATGCATTCATGTAATCAGGAAAGGAAAATACATACTGAACTATGAACCTGTCGAATCTGAACAGTTTGTGATAATTACAGAGTCAAAGTCTGCTTTTTTCATAAGAACTTGTGGACAGCTGTTGCAAGATGTTTGTGATACATAAACTGCATTTGAGATTCTTCTCTCCCACATACGATACAGCATTAAATTACAGTCTCAACAAATACATACTAAGAGTGATTGTTCTCAGATTCTAGAGAGCTGACATTTTTACACTGTGTCAAAACTGAAATTAAGAGCATATCAAAAGTGAATTCAGCAATGTTTAATCATCGCTGATTCAAGTGACTTGGCGTGAAGATTAATGTAGGGGATGCAAACACAAATCGGTCTGAACAGAGGATAAAGTTTTGCACAAGTCAGAAGTCTATTTTTCCTGACTCTCCAACGAAACAGTGTTCTGGAGTTTGATATTTCATGTCAGTATTGGACTTGTGAATTGAATTAGGTACAAGAACAAGTAATTGAAAGAAGGAAATTGGGTTATTTCTTCCTCATAGCTCTTCAAATTGTTCTCAGCTCTACCTATAGGCCTATCCCTCTGAGAGATGCTGGAAATCCCCCCTGGTTCTCTTTTCTACCTTCACTCCCTGCTCCTGCTTATTCCAATCCGGTGTGTTTTTCTAGGTCAGTCCAACTGTACCTCATTCATTCATTCGCTAATTTATCCAACATTTATTTATTCCTTGAGTTTAATGTGAATTAGTTATTATGCCTTGAGGGCATGATGACAAGTAAAGTGCTATCCATGCCCTCAAGGAACCCATGTAGACAGACAGACAAATAATTGCTATCTTTCTGTGCCTCCTCATCTATACAGTGAGGTTGGCATTATTTCAGCTATAGGATCGTTAAAAATTAGAGTGTGTTTATAAAACATGTGAGACACAGGAAGTGTTAAATATTTGTTTAATGAAGGATTAATGTGTGTTTGCTCTAAGTGTTTAAGACTCCATGATCCTCTTTATTTTATTCTTTCATACGCAACATGTTGACAGGAGACACGCGCAATTAGGTTTATCCTTCACTGACTGGGCATTGTCTTAGTGGCCTACGTGGTTATTAACTGTACAGTAGTGACATGGCACTGTGGGAATTTGTCCAAAGCCATTGTATCCTAATTTGATCCAAGTGTCATCCCTTATCCTCACCGTCTCCTTTTACTATACGTGAAAACCGTTCAAAAGAGACAGAACTCTACTTCCTGGAGGTGGAAGTTTCAGGTGTATAAAGTGTGAACAGCTACTGCTGATACCTCACAGCTGTGAATTTTACAAGTATTCAAGAGGTTATTATGAACTTTCCAAAGCACTTTCTCAGGGAAAAAAAAAAATACTTCCCCAACTTTACAAGAGCTTTATCTGCAAATGGATTGCTCTGTCTCTCTCCTCCCACTCAGCTTGGCTTCCTGCTAAAGCTTGTGTTTGGCAGCTTCCAACGGTCTTCCTAACCTGCATTTATCCTTCCCAAATTAGAGGCAGCTGGGCAATTTTAGGAAGACAACAACTCACTAATTCTCTCTTTTCTAATTTGTAAAGCCAGTAATTCTCTCAAACTTGGGGAGACTGATTTGGCTTTGAAACAAAGAACTGTGTGCGGTCTTGAACTTTTTAGGCTTTATAATTTTTCAGATATTCTCTAGGAGTGTGAAAGTTTTAAAAATACCAATTATTAGAATAAAAAAATTTATATATTGTGATAGCTTTATTCTCCTTACCTGTTTTTAAGTTGTTGCAAATAAAATCAACTAGAGTTGGTCTCCCAGTATGAATAAGAAACTATTTAATTTTTATTACGCATAGCAAGTGGCCAGGAAAAAAATCCCTGAGCTGAAAAAAATTTTAAATTGCTTTCTAATACAGAATAAAAAATTCTTATTGCTAAACAAAACCCCTTACTGTTTTATATTAACAATGTATTTTTCAGTTGTTTTCTTTGGACAAAATTTCAGAGATATTAATTATTTTTAGCACATTATTATTTGAACTAGCAGGTTTTGATCTGCCTTTCAGATCGTCTTTTCCTTGTGAATAACTCTTAAGGAAAAACTTTATCACGTAAGCCAAAATGCCACATACCAGTCAGGCTCCCTTCATGAGTTACGGAAGTGCAGAGAAGGAAAGCAGTCTTGGGTATTTGGGTATCATAATAATACTTTGTTTTAAAGACACCAATACACTAATAAAAACATTATGATAAGAAATAGCAAATATAGCCGTGTTATTCTTTTAACAAAAGCTGTATTTTACAAGATGCAAATCTGGCAACCTATGACTCACAAAAAGAATCCCGAATTCCCCCAATATACCTGTAATTTTTATTTGCAATGGTTGAAGTGTTCATAAGGAATTAATTTTTATTGCATAATTTTATTGTTGAAGTAAAATTTGCAAACAGTAGAATACATAGATCCTAAATGTATAATTCAATGGATTTCAAAACATGTGTATGCCTGTATAACCAATATGACAATCACGTTAAAAAACATTGATATTACCTCAGAAAGTACTTTTGTGGCCCGTTGTAGTCAGTTCCCACCCACCAAACACAATCACCAGTCTGATTTGTCACCAAAGATAAGCACTGTCAGTTCTCATGTTTTATAAAGGACTCTTTTCTGCTTGGCTTCTTCTGCTCAATATAATATTTTCAAGATTCACTGATGTTGTTGGATGTCTCAGCAGTTTGTTGATATTTATTGTTGGATGATATTTTATTTGGATTATTTCCAGTTTTTTTTTGGCTCTTATAAATAAGCTGCCATGAACTTTCTTTTATCACGCCTTTTAATGGATATATGCTTTCATTTCTACTGAGTAAATATCTAGAATTGAAATTACTGGGTTGTAGAATAGGTGTATCTTTGACTTTAGCAGAAAATGCTAAACAGTTTTCCAAAACTGGTTGTGTTATTTCACACCCTCACCAACAACCTATAAGAATTTTTATTTGCTCTGTATCCTCACCAGCAGTTGGTGGTGTAGACTTTCTATCATTTTGGTGGATGTTACGTGCATCTCATTGTAGTTTTAATTTGCATTTCCCTGGCGACTAATGGTGTTGAACACTCCTCATGTTCATATTGATCATTCTGATGAGTTCTGTTGGAATGTGTTTTTTCAAGTGTTTTGCCCATTCATTAATTGAGTTGTTTTTCTTATTATTTAGGTGTAAGTGTTCTTTATAAATTCTGGATACAAGCTTTTGTTAGATACGTATATTGTGAATATTTTTCTCTAGCTCTCTGTTTAATTTTATTAATGGTGTGTTTTCATGACTAACAGGTTTTAACTTGTTACAGTCCCATTAATCAATGTTTCTCCAGTGGTCAATGCTTTTGTGGTTCTAAAAAAAGCTTGCCTTCCCCAAAGTTGAGCAGATATTATTTCCTTCTACTTTGTAGTTTAAACTTTACATTTAGGTCCTTGATCCATCTTGAATTAATTTTTGTATGTTATGTGAGATAAGGATTGATTAAAAATTTTTTTAATATGGATATCTAGTTGTTTCAGCACCATTTGTTGAAAAGGATATCTTTTCCTCTTCTTTTATTGGTGCCTTCATTGATTTTCTCTGTTGTTTTCTCTCTGTTTCATTAATACCTACTTTTACTTGTATTAATTCAGTATTTCTATTTACATTGGGTTAATTTGCTTATCTTTTCCTAGTTTCTTCAAGTGAAACTTAGAGCACTGATTTAAAATCTTTTTTCTGTTTTCATAGAAACATTTCGTGCTATAAATTTCACTCTAGGCAGTGCTTTAGCTATATTCAACAAATCTAATATGTTGCAGTTGTAGTATAGTTTTATTTTATAAAAAATGCAGAATGATCAAGTGCTATTCATTGAATAAAATCAATATTTTCAAGATAAGTATTCAGTCACATGTCTTTTATATATTTGACTCTATGCATATATAATATTCCTCAGATCCATACATAAGCTAAAGGCACATTTCTGAGAAGAAAAGTTTGAGGCAGGTTTTTATTCCTATGCAATTATATGTGTAATGCATAATTTGACTTTGGGCATAAAAATTATTTCCTCTAAAATAATATGTAAGTATATCAGATTGACTCAATGTATTAGGTTTTAAAACTACTCAGTCTAAGAAATAAGGGTGTTCACTCAAACTAGATTTATTTTAAGTAGTTTACTCATCTATGAAATCTGGATGATGAATGTTTTCAACTGTGCAAACCACTCTGAGATTTCTGTCTTCTTTCTCTCTCATGTTCTTTTTCTGTTCTCTGAATTGTTCTGATGGTGTATTATGAATAAGGCTAAATATGCCTCTGAGAAGTTCGTATTTATTGAAAAAGATTGACCACATTCCCGGGAAGGGGTGCCAATCAGGAAACTAAACAATGCACTGTGTGCAGAGGTCTGTATTTTCATTGGCCAGCATTGCTCACGTAGAGAAATGCAGCCACACTTCACCTGTCTGAAGCAGGCATGCTTATGAGCATTTCTGACTTTAATATTACCCACAGTCTGTTTGTCTCATATGCACGCACGTTATCTAGAGGAATGTGACTGATTCCACAGGTTGGACAGGAAATCTAACTTACAATTTTATAGCGTTCCCATACGTGTCGTTTAGGCTGGAATGTATGTGCATACCACAGCTAAAGAATTAGAAGGTGTCATTGAAAGGTACTGCAGAATATTAGAAAAGACTTTGGTTTTGGTCCTGATACTGCATTTTACCCTGTATTTATTTTGGATAAGTGACTTAATTTCTCCATCCTTACAATGAACCATTTAGCCCAGATAATCTCTATGGTGCTTTCATCTCCAGAATTTTAGGTCTGCAGTAAACACAAACCAGATGAGAATTTGGATAGGCTCAGGAGGCTAACATCTGAAATGTTTTGTCAGTGTTCTTCAGCAGTGGTTGCTGATCCCTCTCCCAAACTGCACCACAAGGGAACTTTCTCTGGATTCTTCCCAAGCATCTCAGCGAGTGCCTTGTGGGGTTTATGGAGGAACAGTGAGAAAGAGATTGGAAGACCTTGTATCTCTGGATAATCTGGCCTTCAAGAGCTTCACACCATCATATTAGCCTAGACTCATCCCTTTGTAATTCATTTAATTTTTTCAGCTGACTCTATTGGTGTCTGTGGTTTCCGACGTCATCAGCCACAGATAAGCAAGTACTTCTCCCTGCAGCCACCTGTCCTCAGATTTCTGGTCATTTGGTTTGCCCTGTGCCCTCAGTCCTCTGACTGGTTAAGGAAACTTGGTAATCTGATGCTATTCTAGCTTTTCTTTGTTGCAATAGTGGGAGTGATGCTCCTTCCAGTTTCCAAGGTGAAACTGATACAATAGCAATTGGATATTCTTCATCAACTACTTAAACATTCTTGCAACTATGATGCATACATTATATTTTCACACTCCTGCTTCCCTTACAGAACTTTATCTTGAGCTAATTAATATATGTTAATGCCTGAAATTCTTCTGTTGATCACAGTCATACTTCTATGCAACAAAACATTTATGTAAACTGGAATTTCAGTTTTTTGGTGATGTCGTTTAATTCCTTAAACTGGTGAATTGTATGCTAAAAAGCATATAGAGTTCCCTCTTTAAAAATAATTTTTATTGATATATCAGTTGGTGACTCAGATAGATTCTTCCTTAATTTTGTGCAAGGCAAAGAACTGAAAACCACCCGGCTTACAGTAGGATTTGTTCAGTCATTATAATCATTTATTTTCCTAATTCTGATAATTAGTAAGACTTGCCGAATGATTTATTAATTATATCAATTGTTTTTTTGTTTTTCACTTAGAGACTTTTTAAGACTTTTTCATTTTTTAACCCAATATGCCAATCTATAAAAATTAAAATATTGTTAATTTTAAGAGACTTTTGCCAATACAACATTTTGGTTAAGAATGCCTTTTATTGTATTACATATTTTAAATATATTCTTTTCAAAACTCAAGACTACAGATTATAGATTTAACTCATTCAACTTGTGACAGCTCTGGATCACGTCACTCAGCTCTCTTGGCTAATACCCCCCTTGCTGCTCCTTGGATCCACCCCTGGGTTTGCACTGAGGCTGTATTTTCCTTGTGCTGCTCACATCCAGTAGCGGGGATAGCGGTGCCAGCCCATTCCTGTGAATAGAGGTCCCTCGAATAGGCAGTTTTGACTCAGGGCTCTCCATATCCATGGTCAAAACTCTGAGAACTGCTTTGCAGCCTGCGGCTCTTCCTACCCTATTCTTCCTGCTCCTCTCCTTTTGTAGGTGTCAGAATCACACAGTAATCTGAAGGCTATCTTGCCAATTCTTTCTCCTTCCTTTTTCTCCATAGATTTTTTTTTTCCCTAGTGAATCTCTTGCATGTTTGATTGTGTCTTGACATGTGCTTCTTAGAGGACCTGAGGTCCCATAAATTTCTGCATAATATCTGCTGTATAATATAATTAGTAAAGCCAATCCTCAGAGTCAGCATAATCAGTCAAATTAGACTTCACTTCTGTCAGAAAGTCTGGCTCCTTCAGTTTACATAAACATTTACATAAATATGAATTTTCAGACTATAATAAAAATGCCTAAGATAAATTATGGAATATATCTCATAAAAGATTACTAAAAGCAGTCAATTCAAGATTGAAATGATGTAATTAATACTAATGTAACTACTGTAAGTTTTGGGAAGGTTTTAGAGACAATAATAAATGTATATGTTATTATTCATTACTTATTTTAATAATGCATTATATGAATATCTAATATAATTTATTTATGAGGCAAAGAGGATGCTAAAGGGCATAGTATTCCTTAAGCAAATCGGTGTGCATTCATATATTAGACTGTGATGTTTAGCTTGGGGAATAATTAAAAAAGAATTATGTTTGAAAAGTCAGAAATAACTCCATTTTTTTTTTGGATGTTAATATTAAGCTTTTCCTATGCATAACAAAAGAAAGAAAGTATCACTACTAAAAACTAATTGACCCAGTAGTTACTGTGTGTTTTTATGTATATTAACAGAATATGGTAAATATTAAACATATTATAAGGTGAATTAAAAAGTTGGAATGAAGATTTTATTATATATACTACATATAATGTATATATACATATGTGAGACTTGTGTGTATGTCTATATACATTTTATTATATAAGTTGACAAAATAGGTTCTTTTTTCTATATATATTTGTTTTCATATTCTTTTTCATTAAAGGTTATTAAAAGATATTGAATATAGTTCCCTGTGCTATACAAAAGAAATTTGTGTTTCACCTATTTTTATATATAGTGGTTAACATTTGCAAATCTCAAACTCCCAAATTTATTCCTTCCCACCCTCTTTCCGCTGGTAACCATAAGACTGTTTACTATGTCTGAATCTGTATTGTAGATGAGTTCATTAGTATCCTCTTTTTTCCTTTTTTTTTTTTTCTTTTTTAGATTCCACATATGAGTGATATATGGTACTTTTCTTTCTCTTTCTGGCTTACTTCACTTAGAATGACAATCTCTAGGTGCATCCATGTTGCTGCAAATGGCATTATTTTATTATTTTTTTTAATCACTGAATGGTATTTCATTGTGTAAATATACCATGACTTCTTTATCCAGTCATCTGTTAATAGACATGCAGGTTGTTTCCATGTCTTGGCTATTGTACACAGTGCTGCTCTGAACATTGGGGTGTATGTATCTTTTCGAATTAAGAGTTCCCTCTGGATATATGCCCAGGAGTTCCCTCCAGATACATAAGCCCAGGAGTGGGATTGCTGGATCATATGGTAAGTCAGTTTTTTGAGGAATCTCCATATTGTTTTCCATAAAGGCTGCACCAAACTACATTTCCACCAGCAGTGTAGGAGGGTTCCTTTTTCTCCTCACTCTGTCCAGCATTTGTCGTTTGTGGACTTTTTGATGATGGCCACACTGACTGGTGTGAGCTGATAGCTCATTGTAGTTTTGATTTGCTTTCTCTGATAATCAGCAATATTGAGCATTTTTTTCATGTGCCTATTGACCATTTGTATGTCTTTATTGGAGAATTGCTCGTTTAAGTCTTCTGCCCATTTTTGGATTAGTTTTTTTTTTTTTAATTAAGGTGTATGAGCTGTTTATATATTCTGGAAATTAAGCCCTTGTCAGTCGCATCATTTGCAAATATTTTCTCCCATTCCCTAGGTTGTTGTTTTGTTTTACTTACAGTTTCCTTTGCTGTGCAAAAGCTTATTAATTTAATTAGGTCCCGTTTGTTCATTTTTGTTTTTGTTTCTATTGCCTGGGTAGACTGCCCTAGGAGAACATCGGTAAGATTTAGGTCAGAGAATGTTTTGCCTATGTTTTCTTCTAGGAGGTTTATCATGTCTTGCCTTATGTTTAAGTCTTTAAGCCATTTTGAGTTTATTTTTGTGTAAGGTATGAGGGAGTGTCCTAACTTCATTGATTTACATGCAGCTGTCCAGTTTTTCCCAACACCACTTGCTGAAGAGACTATCTTTTCTCCATTGTATATTCTTGTCTCCTTTGTTGAAGATTAATTGACCATAGGTCTGTAGGTTTATTTCTGGGCTCTCTATTCTGTTCCATTGATCCACCTGTCTGTTTTTGTGTTGATACCACACTGTATTGGTTACTGTAACTCTGTAGTCAAAATAGATTCTTAATTGTATTACTTTATTGTATGCTTTAATTTTACCAAGTTTAGATGACATCACATTTAATTTGCACCTGCAGGTTTTATTTGTTGTAATTAGAACGATGGGTACTTCTTGTTCTTTGGTTACTAGGAGGTATTTTTCATTTCACCTCATAACCCATTCTGTGGATGAATATTGACAAAAATGGAAAAGAAATACTCAAACTTAAGGAAAAAAATCCATGTTCAGCCTTTATATTTTTCTTTAATCTTATCTATGTGCTTTACTTACATCTTCTTTAGTAATTAATTCTTTTTTTTTAAATTTTATTGCTTTTTCTGGTTTTTTGGTGGTTTTTTGGAGGAGGGTGATTAGTTTTATTTATTTTTAATGGAAGCATGGGGGATTGAACCCAGGACCTCGTGCATGCTAAGCACACACTCCACCGTTGAGCTAAACCCTCCCCCCAGTAATTAATCCTTTGATAATAGTTTAAATATGGAGAGATTAAGTTGTAAAAGGGAAATCATCACTCTGAGTAAACATGTTCTACAATATATCAAATTTTAGATCATCCTAACAAATACCCAATTTCTTCATACTTATCTCAGACCGCTGTAAGATACAGGAAGACAGGAAGCTTTTATTAAGATAGGCTTAATGTACTCTCATTACTCGTTAAATGAGGTTCCCCAAAATAGCATTTGCAATTGCCCCTTACTTTGTTAATTTGAAAGCTGCTACCCCTTGGAACAATGTACCATAGTGAGATACCTAATAACTAAGTGTATGACTTGTGGTAGGAGATGGGATATTGTCAGACGGGAGATGGGAAATAGAATGTAGTCAATGTTAGGAAATATTGTGAATGAATGTTGGAAGTATGAGAATTAATTCCATTTAAACTATTGGTGTCCTTACATCCCTTAAAGGTCCTCCGGTGCCCTCTCTGCCCCAGGGCCACGTAGTCCTTAGGCTGAAGATTGCTCACTTTGCCGTCCTTTGTTATACTATTTCTGGCTCTTATCTCCCCTTGTATAAAAGTTCTGGGGCCATCTTCTGTAGACATTTGAGCTTGTAAATCTGTAGTACAGTCAGAGGTAGCAGGAGAAAAAGAAAAAAGGAGCCAAAGAGATTAAAGAAGAGGAAATGAGAAAAAGGAAAGGTGCAAATATTTATCTATCTATTTATAAAGAGAGATTGCACACTCACACTCACAAGGATGAAGAGGATACATTAATGATAAGAAAACAGAAATAATATAATACTCAGTACTTTTAAAAGTACGTGGTTGAGATAGCTGTTTTGCATTCTGATGTGAATCTTTCACTTTGAAATAAGCTTTGATCCAGCTGTTCCCAAGCAGTGGATTCACTGAAATCACCAAGGAGGCTTTAAAAAATTGAAGTCCAATCCTTTTCTAGACTTACTGAATCAGAATTTCTGGAGTAGAATCCTGGATTATCTGGAGGCACCTGAACAACAGCCTATGGTTTATGAGTATTATTACCCCCTCATAAGGCACCTTCAGGATCCAGGAAACTTGAAACACAATATGAGGACATTGAGGGATGATAACAGAGAAGGGAAGAAATACAATCCCCAGCAGTTAGAAAATAGAAAATGATAAAGCTTCCTTTTGTGGGCATATTTAAGGAAAAGAACAAGAAGAGACCTATGTGAATGCAGACCACCCTCAATTTCTGAGTTTTGGGGAATAGAGAAGAGGAAGGATGAAATGGGTGTGTAGGGCTCTAGAGGGACTGGCTGACCAGGGCACAGTGCACAAGGGTCTGGAAACCGCAGCCAGAATGAGAGAGGAGACCGGGGGGTGAACCATGCTAGCAGCAAACTCTGTCCATTTCGTGTCCATTACTTTCATAAACATGTCTGGACCTAGATGGCCCTCAAGATTCTGCCTCTCATCTTTTTAAGTCTTCATCCCGGAGAGAGATGAAGTGGTCATCGGGACCCAGCCCCCTCTCTGCTGCACCCAAGTCACTGCTTCTAGCGTCTCTCTGTCTTCTGTCCTCCACTCGCTCCCAGACACCACTTAGCACTCACAACTTTCCCCTGTCATTTCAGATTTCTTCCCAATAACGTTCACCATCTGCTAGCTTTCTCTTCCGTGGTGAGTCTTGTTCCTTTCATAATCAACAGAGGTGAATTCTTGTTACCTGTCCCTTAACTGGGGAATGAGTTAGTTAATGGGAAGAGCACTGGAAATAGGCTAGTGATCAAGTGCGTTTTCCTATCCCCCTCCCCTCCTCAAAAGGAAGTAGTGAACATAGGAGTGAGTATGGATTTCAAAATGCTTTCACTAATGAAACCCCAGCACCTTCGCTTGTTAACCATTCCACATTTCTACTAGTGCTCCCTGCTGGGAACTTCCCGTTACTTAACCATCCTTCTTCATGTCATAGATCAGGCCTGTATCTTTGTTCCATTGCGAAGGAAGATGGAAAACCACTTTTTGGTATAACAACCTCTCATTTGATACCTAGAAAAGTCACAGTTAACTTTTTTACCTGATGTTCATTCTTTTTTTCCACAGGCATTATATAAAATTTGAAATTCTTTATACAGGGACACAGCACAGAAATCTTATTTCACTCCACTCCCTTTAACTTCAGCTTTACTGCGTGGGAGGTGCCACAAGGCAGTTTCCCCCAAGGCCATTCTCGATTTCAGGTGACAAAACACAGGCCACCCTCTGTAGGTATACTGACTCATGCCTCCTATTTCTTCTCAAATCCAAGTCTGTAGTCGGCACCTCTGTAAATTCCCCTCTTTGAAACTAAATGTTCAGAAAGGATATCTGAACTGATGTGAGGCTAAGTTTTTTTCAGCACAAGTAATATCTCACACCTCTATTTCACTATTCTTCATTCCAACTATTAAAATTCATAGCAACAAACTCTGTGAACACTGGTTCTGTGTGGGCTGGAGGTAACTTTAGGCCTTAATAGAGGATGTCACTCACAAGGAAAGATAATTTAAGGATGGTCTCTTTGCATTTGAATTTTAAAGCACTGCAGCAGGAAGAAAGGAATGTTGCCAGTGTAAATTTATGTATGGATATGGCTTTTGAAAAGTATCTTTAGAATCAACATATGGATCACAGAGATTCTATAATAAGCTTGGATAATGAAAGATCACTTATTTTTATTTCAGTTTATTTTTAAAGATGAATTTTAATATCCACAAGGGCCAAAACTATGTTTCTACAGGAGAAAGACATGTATGGTAACTCAAAAGCTTGAAACCAATTTCTCCTACCAAACAAAGTTGTAAGATCATCTCATGTGATCCTTGGGAAAACAGTATTAAGTCGACGAAGTCTACACAGTGGCCATAATCTGTAAGACTAATCTTTTTATTTTGTTGGTAGATTCTTTCCCAGATAGGACAGAAGTAATACTACGAAGTTAATTTTGACACATATAGACATAGAAAAAAGTTAATAAACAGTGAAATGTTAAGATCATTTATCATAGTATTAGATAATATGACTATGTAAAAACTCACAGAACTGTCCACTGCAAAGAGAGAATTTTACTGTATGTAAACAAAATAAAATTGACTATGGTGTGGAAGGAACTAAAGATTGAAGGTAGATTGTGACAGATGATTTTAATTATATTTCAGATGAATGGCATAATCACACCAAAGAGGGTGGGAATGAAAGGAACTGACTTAAGTAACTTTGAAAAGCAGTGTTTTGATTGCATAATGTACAGTAGAGACAAAATTACTAAACACAATCACTGAACACTGCTTGGCATATGTATTTCCTACAGGAGCATGGGTTAGCAATACTGAAACTATTTTATACGTGAGCTAGAACTGAACGAACAAGGTAATCTGTTGTATATAATGTTAGCAAGGGTTCCTCACTATTGGAGAAAGACATTACAAATAAGCAAAGAGGGAAGGCTAGAACTAAACCCTGTGGCACTGAATTGGAGTGAGAGATATCAATGCAAACTCATGTTTTAAAATATGCAAGAAGTAGAGACAGAAATAAATATGTATTTGTGCATATGTGTAGGCAAGTGTATATACACATATTTCTTAGCTCTGTCCCCTGAAAGGGCCTACCCCAGTAGCAGTGAGCACACCTACTGCCTAGATCTTTGTTTCCAAATATCTTTCCCCATAAAAAGAACAAGGTCCCTTGGAGAAGTGGTTGATTCCAGGGCTGGGGAAGGTAAAATACAAGATAAGCCTGGAATATTTCATAGTTCCAGAAAGTATAAAAGGGCAAAGTGATAGAAGCTTGTCAAGAGAAATTAGACACCAACCTGAAGGAACTCCTAATGACTAAAGCTGGAAAAATTTGAGAAGCAAAATAAACAGTGGTCATTTAAATTAGAATCTGTGATGGTTAATTTTATGTGTCAAGTTGGCTCCGCCATACTGCCCAGATATTTGGTCAGACATTATTCTGGATGTTTCTGTTAAGGTGGTTTTGGATGAGCTTAAGCAGATTACTTTCCATAATGTGAATAGACCTTATCCAATAAGTTGAAGTCCTGAATATAGAACAAAAACTGACTTCCCTGAACAAGAAGGAATTCTGCAAGCTGACTGCTTTTGGGCTCAGACTACAACTCTTGCCTGGGTCTCCAGCCTGTTGGCCCTTCCTGTAGATTTTAGGCTCACACCTCCACAATAGTGTGAGTTAATTCCTTAAGACCCCCTCTCTCTTTTTCATTGTACACACACACATACACGCACACACACACACAAAAATACACGAACATATAATGTGTGTATATTCACATATGTATATGTGTATATGTACATCCTGTTCATTCTCTCTGGAGAACCCTTGACTAACCCAAAGAAAAAGATAAATGTCCATGAGTCTGTACTAATATAAATAAACAGAGGGAAAAGGATAAGTATGCATTACAAAAGAATTCCAATTAATAAATGAAGAAGGGATGAGGGAAATAGAAAAGTCACCATTAGAACACTAGAGTAATATTTGTGGGCAAGATCCATCTGTGGATACTCAATAAGTGAAACGGTATACTTAGACAGTCTCATAGCATATGTATTAATTATAATGACATACTAGCAACTTCAGAGGGAGAAAGCTGACAGATGGTAGTTGGTACCTTAACCAAATGATGAAGGTTAACGTCACTAACGACATATTGGAATCGTGTGATCATGGAGCCCGCTGATGTGATGCGATGAGAAGGGCTCATCATCTCTGGAATTCTCCCACGAATTCATGACTTCTGTCTTACGTGAGATAACTTCAGACCAACTCAAATTGAGGGACATTCTATAAAATACTTGGCCAGGACTCCGCCAAAGTGTCAAGATACTGAAGGATGAGGAAAGACCAAGGAACTGTCACAGATTGGAGGAGCTCAGGGGACATGGCAGTTAAATGTAATGTGGTAGAACCCTAGAATAGAGAAGGGGAAAACTGGGGCAATCCAGATAAGTCTGTCATTATTGTATTACGTATTGTATTATGTACTGTATTACATAGTATTAGTTAATAGCTTTTTAGTAATATTAATTTTTTAGTTTTGATAATTATACCACAATTATGTAGGATAAGAACATTTGGAGAAGTTGGGGGAAGGGCACAGAGAAGTCTCTGTACTGTCTTTGAATCTTTTCTGAAAGCCTAAAATGTCAATATAAAATGCTGAAAAGTTACAAGCATGTTTAAAATCCTTCAGGTGCCTTAAAGGGAATGATGTGAGTTTTATTTAGAACTTAGTACTTACATTATGCTAGAGAGTATATCATTTCAACTGTTTAAACATATGACAGAATTTTTTAGATTTCAACATAAAAGTGTGCAAGAGGCACAAGGTTTTCAGGATTCCTTTAGGGGGTCTTTGAGCAAAGGCACTTGAAGTCTACTCATCTGCGTGACTTGTCATACGTTGTTTTAGCTCACCAGGCCCGCCATTTCAAGGCACATTTATTTGGGTGGCTTGGGGTAGCTGGGAGAGGTTATTTTGAAGATGTAATGCAGTCATAAACCACACCTGGGCCCCTCTGCTGTGCCAGGCAAGTGACATGAACGAGTGAAGCTGACCAGGTCTAAGAATGACAACAGTGCAAGTACGCTGAGTGACGGTGACCGACACTAAGCCGCAGCGTCTGGCGGACGGTAGGAGCTGAGCTGGAGTGTGCGTGCGCCATCTAAGGAGGGCAGCTGCTACTCAAGGCCTGGAGGCCCGAAGCTCCGACCTGTCTAGAGGAGCTGGATGGTGTACGTTTACGTGAACACTCCCGGACTTTAAGTGTTGAAAGATAACTGAAAACTTTTCAGATACTGTGCAGGCCAAACCAAGCACATCTGCTTGTCTTTGTTTTTCTTTCTTCCGTCTTCCCTTGTTCCTTTTCCTTTCTCATACCTCCCGTACCTCCTAGGTAGCCAGTATAGAACTAAAAGGTAGAGATTTTTAATATTTGTGTAATTTTCTGTAGTCCTTGTTCTTACTTTCAAGAGCAATTTGTAGAGTTAAAAACACAGGAAAACAAAATCAAAATATGGAAACTTGCTTGAATTTTACTTGTAAGAAATCTTTTAATAATTTTATTCATTGATTAAAAAATTCACCATGACTTTAATAAGAAGAAGAATAAAAAGCTAATTGAGTATTTTCTAGTGTGAAACATCATTCTGTGTGGTATCATATGGACTGAATCATTTAATTCTCAAAACAATTCTGTGAAACAGGTTTTGTTATTAACTCATTCTGCAAATAAGGAAGCAAAGACTTAATGAGGCTAAACTATTTAGTAAAACAACAGAGCTGTATGTCTCTAGAGCCATGCTCTAATTGTGACACTGAGCAAGATGACAGTCCTACAGGGCAGAGTTGCCAGATAAAACACAGAATGTCCAGTTAAATTTGTATGTGTATTTGCTATACTTTTATTTGCTAAATCCAGCTAGTCTACTATAGGGGTAATTCTCTGGCTTTTGTATGCCCCAGTGCATTTAGCAAAAGGCAGAGAGTTCAAGAGAACTTTCACTAAACCAGAAAAATTACGTATTATGCATCTGTTCTAGTAAACCTTCTTCATCCTCATCAACATGCCTTTTCATACTCAAAAGCTTTAAAGTGCAGCAAAATAGAACAGAACATGGTGAAATTCATTAGCGGTGTTTTAATTTCACTTTTATGTGTGCTTATCTATATAACTTAAATGATTACATCATTAAGATGATTATTGCAACAGTAGCTGTTTGTTTTATGTTTCAGCAAAGTTACGAAGCCCTGCTGGCTTCCCACTTCCCAGTCTGGATTCCCTGATGTCCTTCTTTGTGTCTCACATTGTGAATAAATTTAGAGAATCTATGTGCTGGCGCTCCAGTTAAGTAAGCAGCCAGGAAAGCCAACTTCTTAGGCCAAGGAGGGGCATCTGGGTCCTGCTTCACATTTATGTGGAATATACATCTTTTTCTCGGCAAGGCCTCAAGAAAAACAAGCCTGGGTTCCGAGGTCAGGGAGACAGAGGGAGGGAGTGAGAGTGTTGGGTCAGGGCTTCGGAGGAGCAAAAGACGGGGTGATCAATGGGGAGAAGTTCTTCAGGAAGGAGAAAGGCAGAGCCCTCAGTACAGCAGGGGAGCAGCTGTTTGAGTGGTGCTTGTTGTTTGCCAGGCTGACTCAGATTCCAAGCTTTGTTCTCTTTCTTGTGTTGATTTTACTTGCCATGTCATCATTCTAATTTTAATCCCCCCTCTCCTGTTTTTCTCTTTGGAACTGATCACTTTTTGCTACATGTGTCTCCAAGAGATTTCCCTGCAGTTATTGTGGGAGACAGTGATTGGGAAGGGAGGATGGGCAGGGGATTTCACAAGTTAGTCATTCAATCAGACTTCTGGGATATTTTTATCTTTAGCATAATTTATTCTGTTTAGAAGCAAATGCCTCCTTTTTAAAATTTTGTTATTTTTATTTTTTTTTAGGCTCAAGTTTGAAGTGAGATTCTTTAGAGCTCCCCTCTTGCAAGTGTCATCAGTATAGCAAAAGCATTTCCTGCTGAATCTAAAAGCCACAGTTACTTCCCGAAGGGGCAGTGCTAGGCAAAATTCAGAACCTGGAAAAAATTGATTGGGGCTTCCTTTTATCCTCCCATGTATTCATCCATTCTGGTGGCACTTCTCTGACCTCAAACACAAGGGCCTGATTCCCTCATACCACATCCTTTTTCCCACCAGGGTGCTCTCTTCAGGTCTTCACCCTTTTCTCCTACTTGTCAATTCATTTGTTCATTCAATTATGTATTAATTCATTTTGCAAGTAATTATTGAGTATCTACTGTGTACTTGTGTGTTCTAGGTGCTGAGGTACAGCACAGTGGTGAATAAAGCAATGTCCTTGTCTCTTTGTGTGTGGGGGGGGGTAGGGGAGACAAACAATGTATAAGTAATACAATGTCAATATATATGTATATAACGTATAAGTGTATAAGTACGTATAAGTGTAAGTACAGTCGTCCCTCAGTATCCAGGACCCTTGTGGATACCCAAATCCACAGATACTCAAGTCACTTATGCAAAATGGCTAATACAGTCAGCCCCCCGGAACCCATGGAATGGAAGTATATTTACTTTTAAATACAAAAGTATAAATATGTAATGTCGGCTAGAGATAAATCTCGTTAAGAAAAGTTAATCAAGGTTAGAAGGGAGAAGCTCTATTAGTAACAGTCGTCAGGAAAGTTTTCTTTGATGAGGTGATATTTGAGCGGCAACCTATTTGAAGCAAAGGAGTAATCGAGGCGGATACCTGGAGGTGGAGAGTTCTGGGCACAGGGGACAATAAGAGACCACACTGAGGGTGGAACAGCGAGAAGGCCACTGTGGGAGGAGATGATGTCCAAGTGGTAGGCAGGGTCTGGTTCACATAGGGCCTTGTAAAGACATTGGGATTCCTTTTGGTGTAAGGGGAGGCCACTGGAGGGCTTGAGATCCAGAAAAGTAACAAGGTGAAACTGATATTGTGAAACTGTTCAATAGTACTTCTCAAACCCACCAATTTTTTTTTTTCACTGATCTGTAACTTTGCCTATACTATTTCTTCTGCCCTCTAGTGTTCTCACTCACCCGCCTCAATGCCTCCATTGCATTCTGTACACACATCTGTTATGCCTCTTTACAGTGCACTCTATTTATTAGGGGATTATCTCAATTGTGAAGGTGCAGACGAAGCCATGGGTGTTCGTGCCCTATCCACAGAAGTTAAAACAATGCGTGTCTCCCATTCCTTATCCGACTGTTGAGTGGATGAATGAATGATGTTGTGTTTTGGCTTCCTGTTTCACTATGAAGTAAAGTTTCACATGAGAAAATCCCTTTAACTCCGAAGATTGGCTTAATGGTGTACCACATGAACTTGGCTTTTATTTATTTTTCTAGTAAGCAGAGTTTAAAAGCTAGCTAGAGTCAATAGCCTACTTTACTGTGTGTTATTCTCTAAGAAAACCATTTTTTCCTTGACACTATGTACAATTTTTAATGGGCATTTTTTACTTGTATTATCCAGAGCTGTTAAGATACAAGCCTGTTTTAATGGTATCATTCCTACTTCATTATTTTCTTCTTAAAAATCTCTAAGCGTGCCAGGTGCTGTCTGCTAGTACTCAACCACAACCCCTCTCTTCCATGTGTGCTTCTGTTTCCAGAAAGACTGAAACCACTGTCTTTGATTCCTTTGAGGGCTGGGTTTCAGACAGGTGTAGGAGGAATGTAAGAAAAATTAGAAGGCGGGAGGAAGGGAAGCAGGCAGTGTTCCGCTACAGGCTCTGAAATTCAGAAAGACATAGTGAGGAGGATTTACTTCAGAAGAGTGGAAAAGTCTGCTGAAATGCGGAGACTTTTTCCTAGCGTATGAATCATCTGTAACCTATAAATCCACAGTTTAGCAGTTCTAATGTTAACAATTACAATTCTAAGTAGGAAGACAAAAGAGCAGGTTCATATTAGAGTGGAACATTTACATGTTCACGGAGCACAGCATGACGGTTTGATTTACATATATTGTGCAAGGACTACCACAGGAGGTTCAGCTAACATCCACCTTCTCTTGTGGATACATTCAAAAGAAAAGAATAAAGGAAAATATTCTCCTTGTGTTGAAGACTCTTAGGATTTACTCTCTTAACAACTTTCCTATGTGTCATACAGCGGTGTTAACTATAGTCATCATGTTGTACATTACATTCCTAGTATTTATTTATCTTATAACTGGAAATTTGTACCCTTTGACCACGGTTACCTATTGCTCTCAACTTTTACTTCCTGCCTCTGGCAACCAGCAATCTGTTCTTGCTATCTGTGAGTTCAGGGTTGTTTTTGGGTTCCACATATAATTGGAATCATATGGTACTTGTTTTTCTCTGACTTATTTCACTTAGCATAACGCCCTCAAGAACAATCCATATTGTTGCAAATGGTAAGATTTCCTTCTTTTTTATGGGTGAATAATATTCCATTGCATAGATATATATACCACATCTTTATCCATTCATCCATCGATAGACACTTAAGTTACTTCCATGTCTTGGCTATTATAAAATAAAGCTTCAATGAACATGGGGTTGCCTATATCTTTCTGAAATAGTGTTTTTGTTTCTTTCAAATAAATACCCAGAAGTGGAATTGATGGGTCATAGGGTAGTTCTACTTTTAATTTTTTGAGGAGCCTCCATAATGTTTTTTTATAGTGATTACACCAATTTACATCCCCACCCACAGTGAACAAGGATTCCCTTCTCTCCACATTTTCACCAACACTAGTTATTTCTTGTCATTTATAGTAGCCATTCTAACAGGTGTGAGGTGCTATCTCATTGTGATTTTAATTTGCATTTCCATGATGATTAGTGATGTTGACCATCTGTTCATGTACCTGTTAGCCATCCATATGTCTTCTCTGGGAAAATGTCTATTTGAATCCTCTGCCTATTTTTTAATCAGATTGTTTGGTCTTTTTGCTATTGAGTTGTATGAGTTTATATATTTTGGATATTAACCCCTTATCAAATATATGATTTGCACATATTTTCTCCCATTCAATAGGTTGCCTTTTTAACTGAGGTTTTAAAATGGAGTTTGAATTTTATCAAATTTTTTTCACAAATCATATGATTTTTCTCCTTCTTGTAATATGATGAATATGTTACTGGATTCCCAACACTAAATCACCTTACATTCCTGTAGTGTACTGAAGTTGGTCATTATATATTTTTAATATGTTTTCCAAGTGTCCCTGCTAGTCATTTAAGATTTTTGTGCCAGTTTTGTAAAAGATGTCTGTAATTTTTGTCCAATTTTTAATATATTTTGACATAAGTGTTAACCTGCTTCGTAAAAATAGGTTTTCTTTTTTTTCTAGGATTTAGAATAATTTTAATTAACTATGTAGACGTAGGTTTTTCATGACCCTGCAAATAACTTACCCAGGTCCGAAAGTCAGCAGTTCAACAGTTAGAAATTCCAAGAGGAGCTTTTCAGATGTCAGATTGATAGCTCAGAGAGGCTAGATGGTTGGCATAAGATCATAAAGGACGGTGGCGCTGTCTTATGGCTGCTTTGCTGTAATAAAGCAACCTTAAGAACAAGACAGGTTAAATGAAACCAGATTTCTTTTTTTTTCCAGTGCATTTTTATAAAGACAGTAAATAAGCCCAGTTGATTTCTGATAGAAATTATTGACAAAAGAGTTAACGACACCCAACGGCATACAAATCACGCATGGTGCTCAGAGTGGAGCTGCCAGTGTGTGCAAAATGCTGAACACTTTATTTTGTATGTGTTGTACTGATTTATATTATCTTCAAACACAGATATGACCACAGCTAGACAGAGTTTACTGAGAGATTTATGTTATAAACAACGGACACGTCTTATGTCTTGCAGACATTCTTGCTTCCTGGATTCCATCCTGGGCAAACTCTGGGTTAATGATGGGAACCAGTCTTGGCTCTGCTCCTTTTTCACTTCTCCAATGCTATGCTGCTCCCCACTCTTCTTTCCATATGTCCCGGCAAATGCTGTAATTGGGTTGATGGCGATGTGCATGTGGTATCTTGCCTAAAATGAAAGCCTAAAATACATCCCGAAAAAAGTCACAATAACAACACTTTGGGCGTCGCGAAGGGGACAGATATTGCTGGGAGGAGGGCCGCACTTTTTTTATAGCTACAGAGCACCTTTCTCTGGGGCCAACACTATGTTCCTCCCCAACACACCATGTGCCAGTGACTCCAAATGCTCCTTTGTGACAGAATAACAGAAGCGCTGGTCCTCGAGGCTGTGATCACCCTTGCTGTAATTGCTCTTGTTATGGTCCACTCAGCGCCATCGACAATATTCTTCTTCCTGATGGGAAAGAGCTTTCACGGGCATGTAGAGGTTCTGCTCTGTGCTGCTTCCAGAGTCTCATGTTTATATGCCAAGTCCCCAGTCTCTGACCCCACGGTAGCTGGGCTGAACGGAGAAGGGCCTGGGCGATGTAGGTCCTGACTTGGCCCTGACACCAAACCTCTGAGTTGGGTCAGTGTTCATTGTTGCTGCTTTTCTCTAGGGTGAACAGGGCGTTTCTTATTAATTCAGAATCATTTCCCCAGTCACTAATTTTCTTGCAGGGAATAAATTCCTTTTTTTTTTTTCCTGCTTATTTCCCATATATTTTTAGTTTTTAAAGAAAAGCTGATCTATACATACTGTGATTCAGACTCCCTCCATTTGGCTGCACGCACCGGGGATCCCTATATAACGCACCCTGGAGAGATCTACGTCACAGGACAAGGCTCGCTGCCCTCAGGGTCTGCCCCTTGAGGCTGAGACCAGTAGCTAGTCCACTGAGTAAAGGAGACTTCTCTGGGAATTCCATAATACAGTCCGCTGGGAGCTTTGGGACTTACAGAACAGATCCATTTGAGCAAGCCCACTCCCCTGAACCTGTGATCCCTTTTCATACTCTGCCAGAACATTTCTGGGACTGTGACCCATTTAGTGGGAGCTAACACTTTCCCAAGTGTCTAAGAGCCTTCCCAGCAGTGCTGCAGGACTGGGGCTCTTGCCAGGACATTAGATCTTGTCTCACAGGAGAGTGCCCCCGTATTGATAAACTCTGCCTTTTCCAGCCTTACTTTTTTGCCACCCTTCATGCAGCCCCATCAGCATCTCTCCCGGCATGCTTTCGTGGCTCCAACTGGTAGAGCCTGGGGCCTGTAGCTCCTTCAGAGTAAACTCTGAGGAACGGAAATAATACAGAGATGAGGAATGAGCTGTGAAAGAATCCAGTCCCTTGCATTTTCAGGAAGAGCCTAGCGCCATCATCAGACACAGTGGGGGAATTCTGGAATGCAAAACATACCACAAATGCTGTCCTGCCTTGAGACAGGGGGTGGAGCTTTTAGACTCCCGTCCAATCAGACTCCACAGGTTAAAGATTCAGTCCTACAAGACTGCCCGTAGCACCCCGCCTCCCCCCAACTTCAAATGCAGATCTTGAAAGCCCAGGTTGTTACCTGTGCTTCTGACTGACTGGCTACAGATCAGTGGTTCCAAAGACCGCTCCTTGGGCTTCAGTTGCAAGTCCAGTTGTTATCTGTGCTTCTGACTGACTGTCTATAAATCAACCATTCCCACGACCCGCAGCTTGGGTTCCATTAATTTGCTAGAACGGCTCACAGATTCAGGAAGCCCATTTACTCACTAGATTACCAGTTTATTGCAAAATATATTAAAGGATACAAATCAACAGCCAGATGAAGAGATACACAGGGCTAGGTATGTGGGAAGGGGCATAGAGATTCCATGCCCTCTTGAGGTGCACCAGTCTCCCAGCATCTCCATGTGTTCAATAACTTAGAATCATTCTAAATCCTCTCCTTGTGGGTTTTTATAATGGTTTTCCTACATAGGCACAATTGATTAAATAATTGGCCATTGATGATTGACTTAATCTCCAGCTCCTCCCCCCTCCCTGGAGGTGGAGTGGGAGATGGGGCCGAGGGTGGGGGGGACAACCAAAAGTCCCAACCCTTTAATCGTATTCTAGGTTCTACTGGCAACCAACTCCCATCCTAAGACACTTTCCCAAGGTCACCTCATTAACATAAGAAAAGACACATTTATGCTCTCACCACTTAGGAAATTCCATGTGTTTTAGGAGCTATGTACCAGAAACAGGGATGAAGATCAAATATACATTTTTAAAATATTGTCAAAAACCAAACTCTGCACAGCAAGTAAAACAAAGCTGAAAGATGAGTTCGTTGCAAGGTTTCAATCTGCAAGCTAGGAAACTCAAGGCAATGGGGGCAATGAGTTTTGAGTCACAGATTTAGGGATTTTTTGCGGTAAATGCAGAGGTCATTAGATTTAGGAATCATCAAAAATATATGGAAACAAGGAAACAGGAACTGAAGGTAAGGAAAGAGGGCTAAGTGCAGAATCCTGAAGAGTCTAACAGAGGCTTGAAAACAGGGTAGAAGAACTGGGAACAAAGAGGAAATCTAAACTCTGTTTTGATCTCTTTATGAATTAGAACACAAATATTAAATGTATCTGTCTTCCTAATGACAGCTTTTGCATTTTCATTGCCAACTGGGAAAACATTAATTTTTCAGGCCTTTTTTTTTTTTTTTCCCATATCTGGAAGTTTTATTTGTGACCTCAGCTGTTCTCACATCTATACTTAGAATCAGCATATTAAAGTGCTCAGTTTTAGAGGCTGCAGTGCAATGGATAAGGGCATATGTGCCTAGTCAGAACTGAGGTTTCAAACCCCAGTTTTGCTACTTACCTGACTGGGTGCCAGGGAAAGTTACTTCAGTTTATTGCATGATGTTTTTTTGCAACTTCAACACAGAGATGCAAAATGCTACATGAAACACTAGGCGTTATGTCTGGTGCTTTGTAAGCATTCAGTGTAATTCTTGAAGTTGTTATTCTTACTACAGGGAAATATAATATTCAGAATAAGCCATTAATTCCTTTCACTGCTTGAGTAGAATTTCCATGGAGTTAAGTGAATTTTAAATCTAGTCTCTATCATTTAGAAAAGGATGGCCAATACAGTGCACATTTCAATTTGTACAATGACATTTAAAAATCATTCTGTCTCTGAGTACGTATCTACAAAAATTTTAAAGGAAATGTTTTCTATAAAATTTCTCTCTAAAAGTTCATAGTGTATTGTAGAAAAAGGGATGCATCAGAAATACACTGAAATATATTGTGAGATAATGAATGCTTCAATATAGTGCTTTTCTTTTTCTATTACTGGACATTTTCAAAAAAGGTTGTGGCTAATTATTATGTCTATAGAGAAATTCTGAGAACCATAGTTATAGCATTAACTAGAAGTGTTCTATTATCTGCCACAGTAAATCTTCAACTTTGGGAATAGCTAAATGTGTATAATTGCTAGTTTATTTGCAGTTCATTAAGGAAACATTAACCTTCATTTCATAAAGGACATACAACAAAGCATGAGTGGAACGTGTCTCTGACCAGCTTTCATGCAGAATTCCTACAATACATTTTATTTTATTAATACATGGTAGGTGTTTTTTTGTTTGTTTTGTTTTTTATGATTTTGTAGTTTGGAAAGACCATTTTTTAAAGTAACCAGAGCTGTCCTTCTAATCTGGGTGATGATTTTGTCTTTTTAAAATGATACTGACAGCTCATGCAGCAAAGGCAAGAAATTTCAAAAGACATTCAGTAACATTTAAATTAATCATTTCTCTTTAGTCTGCTATAGTCCAGTGGGTTTTAAAAATAATAATTTTAGAGTTGAATTGTAAAAATTATGCTTGACTGACAAATGAAATCTCACTTAAGCTTGTGATTGATGGAAAATAAAACACATTAGAATTTCATTCTGAAGTAATTCTTCTTCGCAATTTTTAGCCAAACTCAACTGCCAGCATGGTTTTTTAGGTTACATAACACGAACTGTGAAAGTGACCCTCTCTTCCCAAGACACATAATTCCAAATATTCACAAGTCCCTAAAATTTTTATTTGTTTTATTTCTACCAAAGCAAGGACTTCAGGTTTGCCAAAATAAGACCAGTCTTACTTCTGGGTGAATGAAGGCAAAGACATTAATTCTGAAAGCTGAAAAATTTACTATGACTTAATATAAGGAATTCTTTAGAGTTGATGCCTTCACATAGATCTAATGGATCACATACTCACAGGACTATTTGTACTAAGGAGAACTGATACTTGGCTCAACAGCTCCATTCCAAGATTGTTGACACACCAGTTGGCATTTGAAGGAATCAACTTGCTATTTCGTGTTGGTTCATGGGTAAAGTAAAACACTTGATGTAGCTGCAATTCAGTGCACATCTTTAGGCTTAATGGTTGAGTGACCAGTAGACTTTTGGCTCTTCGGTCAAAAATCACCAGTGTTTTGGCAGAGAGAACACTCGTCTGGCTACTAACGCCCCGAATGGTCATCTGTTGGTGAGCATACATGAAGGCTCCAGCTTACGTGTGTCTTTAACTCAGTCTCTCCTCACTCATGTTGGTAACTTCTCTAGGCCACTGATAGAACATCATTGCAGAGGTCTGCATGCCTCCCACTGCTTGCTGGGAATTGGAAGCTGAATCTCTATCAGCCTGAGTAGCATATATGACCTCGTATGACCTCGTAACTGGAGCTTTAGCTATTTAATGTAAGTATTGTGAGAACAAAATAGGTGAGAATGTCAAGAAGTAGGATGAGGAACAAGCATACGAAATGCTTGTAGAGGAGAGACTCAGAGGAAGGTTTAACATTTCCTCGCTTTCCGTATCTTGAGCTTGTGTACATCAATAATACATATTTGTTGAGTTCTTTCTAATAATGCCAGGTACTTGCACTATTTTATGCCCCTTGAAAACCCTGTGAAATAGAGAATATTATTATCTTGTTCAATTGGTGAGGAATCTGACACTTAGGAAGTTAAGTGAATTGCCAAGGTGACACGGCTAGTAAGTAATGAAACCATATTGGCTCCTACCCACTCACTCCAGAGGTCAGCTTTGGTGCTGCAAACCTAGATTATGCGATGGGAAGGGCACCCCTGGGGCTGTGTAAATGGCAGCCCTTCCACTCTGCTCTATTGCCCTGGGCGAAGGGAAGGATGGACTTAACCTTAAGGCTCATTTTGTTCTCTGTTGCATGACCTTGAACGGTAAGTAGTCTCTGTTATTGATGCTCTAAGGCCCTTAAGGAAAGGGAAGGGAAGATTGTTTCACACTTTTGTTGCTCCTGTTTAGTGCAAGTCTGGGTTTTATAGGGCACTGCCAGGTTGATTTATATTCTTTCCTGCAATAAAAAAAAAAAAAAGGAAGAAAAATGTTATTTAAAAAGGAAAGATCCTTAAAGTCTGTGGGAAATGAATAGGATTTAAAAAGGTTAAATTTTTCCTCTTTTGACATTTTCTGTTATGCTGACATTTTCTGTAGTGTTTGGTTGGGGATGAGACCTTTTCTGTTTTGCTTTGTTTATATTTATCCTAAACAAATCAAGCTCTTTGTTTTAAAACTATTTCTATTGTTTTTCCTTTTCTGCTTTGTAAGGAGCATGTCTCCCCAAGAAAACACTAAATCGCTTTTATTTGGTTCAAGTTTAAAACACAGTTGTTGAAACGACTTATGCTGGTTTTCTTTGTTTAAAAAATTTACATTGGAAATATATGTATCCCAGAAGAGAAACGAAGGAATCCCTCGTTTAAAGGATGTTAAGTATTTAAATTCTGGAAAAAAAAAAACAACCCACAATTATATGAACACTAAAGTTATGTTTATGCAACATAGGCAGTTTTTTTTTAAATTTTGGTAGGCAGGATGGATCATTTAGGCCAAAACTCTCCTTTAGTATTTAAAAAAAAAATCAGCATAACATTTCACCAAAGAGCACAAGTGAAGGTGTCCCAACTCAGACTGCAAGGCTTGCCCGCCACATTTCAGTGAGTCCATGTGTTACTAAGTTGATTCCTGTGAGGACCAGTTTGTGCATAATGGCTTGACTACAGTTTTTCAGAGCATTATAAAATTTTAAGAATTGGAGGGACTCTTAGCTGGTTTTGGCCTCTCCATCAAGTAAAACACACTCTTTCTGTCCTTTCTTTTAAACATGGCATTCTACATATTACAACAGAGAAAATCTCCCATATGGTCTTCCCCTTGCATAAAGCCATCGGCCCCTATTTTTGTTTCCTGGGCCTGCCATAGTAAAGTACCGCAAACAGGGCGGCTTCAAACAACCAAAACATACTCTGTCACAGTTCAGGAAGCCAGAAGTCCAAAGTCAAAATGTCAGCGTGGCTGGATCCTTCCGGAGGCTCTGAGAGACTGTCTGTTCACTCCTTGTTGCTTCTGTAGGTTGCCGCAGGCAACAACCTCGGTGTTCCCTGCCTTGTAGATGCCTAACTTCCATCTCTGCCTCTGTTTTCACAGGCCTTTCTCCCCTGTGTGTGCTTTGTCCCAGTTTTTCCTCTTCTTACAAGGACACCCGTCATTGGATTAGGACATGATAATCTAGTATTTCCTCATTTTAATTTGATCACATCTGCAAAGACACCATTTCCAAATAAAGTCACATTCACAGATACTGGCGTTGGGACATCAACATATCCTTTTGGGGGTGGGGGGGTGGCAAAATTCACCCCACACTAGCACAACTATGCATATTAGAAGTGCAAGTCGTGCACTAGGACAGAGTCCACGCTTCAGTGGACAGGCAGTGAAATTCAATTTGTGCATTACTTCCATTATTGTGAATCTTGAAGGACTGGTTGAATATTTTGTTTTTATAGAATATTGACTTGAAATTGTTCAGCTGCAGATTGATACATGAAAATCTTATGCATCATATAGTGGTTTCATGTTATTGGTATTTGTTGTCATACGATTTAAAAGCTGGAATTTTGGTGGTCTGAGTAGTTTGTAGGCACTACGTGAGGAAATTAAACGCTAGTCACGAGAGCAAACAGAGGAAACAGACTGGGATTGGGGAAGGAGGCTGAAGCTTGGCACTGAGGGGTCTTTGTGACTTCACTCTTGGGCATGGACAGCCCCACTCTGGTGTTTTATTTCTGCATCTAGTGATGGGCTGACATGCCTGGATGAGAACTTCTATACATCCTCAGCCAACATATAGTCAAGTGCCCAGTGGATCATTGGGGAGTCTACATGAAGAACAGAGGTCTGCTATTAGGGCTAGGGTCTGTCTGGACAATAGGGCAAGGAGAACAGGGTGGGAGGGTCCGATTGGCATAAAAGCTATGTCAGTAAAGAGCTGAGCAGTGGATTCCCTGGGAAAATAAATCACTGAAGAAGGATGAAAAGTTCTCTAACCAGGACCCTAAATGTCATGTGGGAATACTCATGGTCAGGCATTGTAAAGCTGTTGAGAGACCATAGCTTTCTTGGTGAAGGGAAATATCTACAAATTTTCCTACACTGTCAGTTAAAATGTAATCTAACATGCATTGGCTCATGTGCCTATGTGTTTGGGAATTGGGGGCAGTTTGCTGGACTCCAGTAAAAAGATTTTCCCCAGGTATCTGAGGGGAGCCTTGTGCCAAGGAAAGTGTTTCACTCAAGTGAAGTGGCCTGGGTCTTTTGTACCAAGGTCAAATCAAGCATGTATGCCACTCTTTGAAAGGCCTAAAATTGCAAAATTTCACATAAATTTTTCATATGTACTTTTTTTGGGATGAAGTTTCCTTACTTTTAACTGATAGCCAAAGGGCTCTAAGACATAGAAAAGGCTAAAAACATCTAATTTATGGGAACAGCAATTACCTGACCTCTAACTAGTCCTATTTTTCTGTCCCTTATCTCTTGCCAGTTTCCTTTGAGTTGGCTGAACACAGTGAGATTTGTTGTACTCGGGACTTTTGTTCCACGTGGATTACTTCCCTTTCTCTCCCTGGCGTCTTTCCTCCCAGCCTCACTCTCCATGGGATCCTTCTCAGACTCCCAGTCTGAGCTTAAATTTCATCTCTTTGGCTTTCCCATCTAAGCTAGACTCCACTTTTGTATTATTTTCTGCTCAGCTTCCCATTTATTTCCTCTAAAACACTTATCAAAATGTGTACGTAATTTATTTTTCGTCTGTCTCCCAAAAGGCAATGATCTTGTCTTATTTCCTTTCAAATTCCAAGTGCCAGCCACAGTGCTCAGACATGATAGGTGTTCAGGAAATATCCGTTGAAGACAAAATACAAGGGGAACACCCTCTAACATGGAATAAGAACCTAAAGATCACTAGATTTCAACTCATGATCAAGAAGACATTTCCAGGTAGTAGTTATTTTCTGCTACGTTAGCAATTGTTTGTGCTGATAAAATCAGCGACTGTGTTCATAATTAGAGCTTAATTTACCTCTGCAAAAGAAATGGGGTTTCTTAAATTTTCACTTTTTAAATAAATTCAGATATTAGCAACCAGTGAAGCAAACTCTAAACCGAAATGAAAATTAGGGAAATTTTTCTTCCATCTGATATAATAGAAGAACCCAAATACTTCTTGTTACCAGTGTTCCTATTTCTGGGACACATAGAAACATGATGTATTCCGTTCCTCCTTCACATGTCAATAATCTCAAACCTACTGTGTATCATCACCTCGCAGAGCAGTGGACTCACAAGAGGGGGCTCAGGACACACTGACTTCATGCTCAGTTCAATGACAGGTTTCGATGGCTAAGCCTATCTTTCTTTTCTTTTCTTTTTTGAAGAGGAACCTATACCCACAAATATCAGTCTAATTTTCAATAGTGGTTCTAATTTACTTTTAAATTTCCGTGGATAGTCAGGGTATGTGGAGCTATATATCTTTGTACTTACCTGACTTCATTAAAAAAAAACTTCCTTTCTGCACAGCAAAGGAAACCAGAAGTAAAACAAGAAGAAAACCTACGGAATGGGAGAAAATTTTTGCAAGTGAAACCGACAAAGGCTTGATCTCCAGAATATATAAGCAGCTCATATGACTCAATAAAAAAAAATTCCTTAGCAGTCCCTTTCAGGAAAGTGTTAACAGTGAAGGATTTCACTATTCATCCAGGGCAGTTTTAAAACTCAGGACAGTTGTCACTGATGTAATAGCATTTCTGTTTAAGCAACAGAAAGCTTGCTTTCTACAGATCTCATGTAAAAATATATTGTAAGGCACATCAGAAAGGACTAAGTTAAAGCTTGATTATCCAAGGAATATTTCACAAAAAGATTTTTCTCCAGCCCATTGCTTTAAGAAATGTCCCAATTTTTTCAGTCAAAGAGGCCTCAACAAATTGCCAAATTTGCTTAGGTTTTAGCTGTATGTAGACTTCTAGGTTCAATAAAATAGTTTAAAAGCAGGTTTTATATTTTTTCATGACCTAATTTTCTATGGATAATATGAGGAACTACATTTAAAGAATTAAAAATAATACTGTTTTTCTAACAAAAAGTACCAGACAATCATTACAGAGAATCTTAACGTATAAACAAAATTAAAAAAAAAATGCTCTAATAAAGCTTTGATGAACATCCTTTTGGTGAAATACTTTTACCCATTTTGAGTTATTTATTCAGAGTAAATTCTCAGTATGTTTAAATTTTCAAGTGTATTATGCATGTTTAAAACTATTTATTGATATTAAATTATTATGAATAAATCAAATGTGATTTTTAAAAAATAAGTAGCCTAAACTATTAAGATAAGGAATAAAGACAAAGTATGAAAAAATGTCAAGGGTGACTTATTCCTAAAAATATTAACCTGGAAAAAATAAAATAAGACAACTCAGTCCTATGGGTCATATTAATTTAGTTACCTCATGATTATCTTCAAGTTCCATTAGGGCTAAGATTTTTGATAGTTTTGTTCACTGCTTATTTCCTGTGCCCAAAATAATATCTGCCATATATTAATTCTAAAAAATAGTTTGTTGAATGAGTTAATCAGGAAAATATGATAAAACTATGGTTTGTATACAGTGTATAGCCCCCTTTGGCAGTGTAAATCTAAATAATCAAAATATTTATTCAGTAGCTCTTGGGTTTGGAGCCGACAGATATTTGCTTCTAGTTTACATATGAGGAAACCAGGGTTCTTTGGTTTTTCTTGCTCTGATTGTCCAGCAAAAGTAAGAACAGAACTGACCCACTCAAATGAGAAATGGGTCACAAATCTGCTATGATATTTATTAGACAAAGATATCTAAACTTGAGATCTATAATTTAGACATGACTTACTAGGAAGGGATTCTTGAAACAAGTTTAAAGAAACTCACCGAAGCTCTTTACGTGTAATGTTACACTTGGACTTGATTGCTGTGCATTCTGGGTTACTTTTGCTAATTTGACTGCTTTCTCATTTAGTTTCTACACTGAGTAGCCTCTATGTTTATTTATATTTTCTGCTTAGTTTGGATGAAGATCATTTTTAATGATATCTCCCCTGTGTTCTGATGAGTATTAACCACTTAGTAAATGCCATTTCAGATTTGTTGAACCAAAAGTTAGCCCCATAGCAGATGATCTCTGCTAACAAGTTTCCCAAAGTCTCATCTTGTGTGTATTCAGCCAAGCCCAATAACCCACGTTCAGTCTCTCTGCAGACTTCTGCCTGTCCTCCACCAATATAGCTCTGGTGGCTTCCCTTTAGATGTCAACCCCTTCAGCAGCTCGGATCTTCAATTTCTGCCTCCTTAACGTCCATCACTCATTTTAGAGTCCTCTTAGAGTCCACCTCCTTGAGCCAAAGTAGAAAAGTAACCTCCAGGCAGAAATTCAGGGCTATCTTGAGGCTCACATTGTGTATTCTTCTTCTTGGAGAATTAATAGTCCCCTGCTGCCTGTTATTCAGTCCCTGAAAAAGGCTCCCCTGTGTATTTTGTGCAGTTAAATAGTTTACAGTGTAAGAGGCAATGATCCTCGTACCAGTTCTGTCAAGTCCAGAAGCAGAGGTCCTTTTAATTTTTACTATGTTTTCTTCATCATATTCTTCTTTTTTTTGTCCTGGCTTTTGCTTGATTGAGTAAAATTATTTTATTATTCTTTTTTTAATGTGATTTGAAATCTTCATTCTATTTCTATTAAACTAATGGTCATTTTAAAGAAACAAATATTTTTGACTAATATTTGAACTTTTTCAAACAACATCAATAATTAAAGTGTACCTATTAAATTGTTCCCTCCAAGAATGTGGTCATGAATACGTATTAGATAAGAAGCATCTGTTCATCTCAAATAGATGAACAAAAGGGAACTGGCACTGCTGTGCATAATAATATTAGGCTGTTATCTTGTGAGTTATGGACTTTGCACTTCTTTTCTTTTTAAGGAAAATACTTTCTTCAATATTATACTGACTGAATTCCACCCCCTTCCTTTAGAGGTGTATGTCTGTCTGTGTTTAAAGAGTAGCTTCCTGTTGATTATCTTGGAAGGATGAGAAAGATTATCTTCTATTTTCTTAACACTAGTAGAGAAAGTTGGAAGATACTAAGCCTTGGACAGTTATCTCATTTAATCCTCAAAACTGACCTGTGAGGACGACACAAGTACTGTCTCCATTTTACAGATGGGGAAATAGAGTTTGGAGAGATTAAGTTAACTTGGTCATGCTCACATGTATAGTAAGGGAAACATCGGTATTCAAATCCTGAAAAATCAAGTGTCTGATTTTAGATCCTACGTTCCTATACTTTCTGAGTAAGCCAAATACGTTGAGTATCAATATGCAGGCCAAATGACACAGCCCATAGCACAGCCCCAGGGAAAGACAGCGTTAATTCCGGAAGTGCAGATTGGCGAATGGATTAGCGTAATCAAGAAGTTCCAGTTGAAGACATGAAAAATCATCTCTCATAACCAAGTTGATTTAGCATAAAAAATAATTGATAAGGAAGGTATAAAGTGTGAAAGTACCAGTTAAATCTCTCCTCTATCATTAATAGCTTCCTTGCTTCAGAATTGCATGGAAGAGAGTGTTCTTACTATATGGAAGTTCATAGAGATTGCATGGAGTTTGGGGCTGGGCAGATGTTTGTGTGGCCTCTTAAACGTGCTTTTTTGATGTTATTGTTTGTGAATTAATTAGAATAAAGTGATTTTCTTTAGAAAAAAAAATAGCACATTGGAATTTTATAACTCCATAAAGTAAATAGAGGGTGTTTTCTAAAGGCAAGGTGAACTGGGCATTCTGCTTTCTGTCTTCCAAAACAGTAGGAAACTCCTTCTTGCCACTTAAAAATATGAAGTAAGTCAAGGCCATTTATGAGCATAACATCCTGGGCATGTGAGGTCTAGAAAATAGATACCTGTTGTATCAGGACTAAGGCCATCTAATAGTTTTGTCCTGGGCAACTCAAGGGAGGCTCTCTCTTTAAAGATATTTTCAAAGTACACAGTGTTTTATGGGAAAAAAAGAGGATAAGAAATGTCACATATTAAAATGTTTTTTGACAGGTGCATTTAAAGTCTTCTCTAACCTCCTGCCCTCTCAGTGTGTTTACATGACAACTTCCTTGAATAAATACTTAGTCTAGAGGCTATTCTGGAAAGCAGGGGTCCCTGATACACTTGGTAACTATAGTTACAGTTGTCTCTTCTTTTCCTGGAATGTAAAATAATATTTCATCATCTCAGAAGTCATTTTGAAAGCCTTAATGAGATAAACACTCATTTTTCCAGGTGATACTCCTACTGTTGAGTGCTAGTCGTAATTTCCTCTGCTCAATGATAAAAGTGATGTCTAGCTGTAAAGTGGAGGCAGGATGTGAATGCTAACATCTTACAATGTGGAGAACAAATCAATTAATTAAAAAAAGTACTCCTTAGGAAAATGTTTTTCCCCTCTTCATTAAAAATAAAATAACAAATTTATTTAATTACTGATTATTCCAAAAGCTACTTCCAGACAATGATTATATGGAATTTTAATTGGCTAATCCATATAAACTTGGCAAAACACTGGTACAAAACTGTTTTTTTAAAATGTTCACTAAAAATTGAAGCGTTTCTCCCAGCTCAGAGAAGCAAGTTGCAACAAATAGAAGAGATGGGAAATTAATCCTGTGGCTTGGTAAGGTGCATCACACCCTTCCCACCCTACTGTCTCTTGTGGGGTGAGATTCTCCTCTATCGCTGCAGAAGAGGTTAACAGAACTTTTCTTATCTCTCTAGTTATTTGTGAGAGAGCATTTATGAGGAGATTAAAACTTTTACTCCCTTAGTTATATTAAAAGCCATATCTTTAGTACAGTAGAAACACTTCAATAAGTATCCTTTAAAATAGATTTGTCAATCTTCCTTATTATGTCAAAATTATGCTATTTTCTTCCAAAGAGAGTACTAGATATGCCAAGCAGAACTCTTCTCCAACTTCTCATCCACACGCATTGCTGGGGGCTGCGACTCAAGCCCACCTAGGGCTGCGAAGCTGATCTATGTGGATTCCAGATGACTTCCTGTTTCGATTCTGGTGTGAACACAATGAATACCAAAAACAAAACAAAACAAAACAAAAACGCACTGACAAGGACACAGGAAATAATTTGAGTGCAAATTTGACTTGTTAAGCAAAATTTTCTTATTCTGTTCTTTCACATCATCTTCAGAATTGATTTCCTAATGAATTCTGAGCCTTCCCCCCCTTTAGTGGTGCCCCCGACTCCAGGCGCTAGAGGGACTGCTTACGTTTAGCAACATCTTTGGAAGAAATAAATGTTTGATGATTTGGCCAATTATTTCTTCCAATTTCTTTCCTTATTTAGAAAATATTCTTCATCATCTTTGGCTTGGCTATCAGTTAAATAAATTTGTTTGGTTTTGTTTCCTTGGTAGAGGAATTGGTAGTAGAGGTGTAAGAAAGTGGAACTAATTTTGGGACTTTAAAAGAGAACCAAATCAGTGGCTCTCAAGTATGCCAGGTCCAGTACCCCTTTTGAAAGAATATTTGGTTCCCTTGGCAACCAGCCCCCATCCTTAGGTGCTTTCCAAAAGTCACCTCCTTAAGATAAACCCCATAGTGATAAAAGGGCTTGTTATGAATAACAAGACACCCATTTCACCTTTATGGCTCTGAAGTTTTTCCAGAAACTGAGGACTAGAGACCAAATATTGTAACAAAAAATGCTTCCATTCCTCTTGTAGCTCAGGAAATTCCAAAGGTTTTGGAAGCTAATGAGCTAGTAACCATGAATGAAGACCAAATATATATGAGAAATATATGTTGGTTATCTAAATGGCCAAAGCTGTATGTGAGAAACCAAACTCTGCACACCAAGTAAAATAAAGCTGCAAGGTGAATTTATTGCAAGGATTTCAACCTGCAAGCTGGGAAACTCATGGCCATGGGAGCAATGAGTTCCCAGCTGTTTACAGACTAAAGGGTTTTTATGGAGCAAATGAGGAAGTTATTTGACTTTTTCAGCTAACTGGTTGCCTTGTGGTCTTCTTTTTTGTTCAGGGCTGCTGACCTAGGGGAATGAGGAAGTCCAGAGATGGTGTGAAGACATTTGGCATTTATGGATTGACTGGTGTCCACTGCTGACTTCTGAGAAGAGCTGTAAATTTCTACAAATGGTGTTAGGTAAGGTTAAGCTTTGCTTTCCTTTTATGCACTTGTAGTGCCAACTCCATTTTGTTCCCAACATAAGTGACTCCATTTTAGTTGTTGTTCTACATATACCTCTTTTTTTCCCTACATATGTTTCTTATAAATCACAATGTCATCCTTAGCAAAGTGGTAGGTCATAATAACAACACCCTCTGCAAATCTTCAAATCTGATCACTTCTGGGATTCATGTTCTACGTATCTTGGGAATGGAAAAGTGGATATTTGGTGGATAGTGGTGGAGGTATGTGGTAGTTATGTTACTGAACCAAACGTGAGTGTACGGTGAAGCCAATCTACTGACATCAAGTTGTGGTGAAGGAAACTATATTGCAAGGTGCCATACAAGGATTCCAGGGCAGCTAGTGCTCAGAAAGCCTGAACTCCCCAATGGGTTTCAGCCAAGCATTTTTAAAGGGAAGGTGAAGGAGGGGAAGTCCCAGTGTATGTGATCAGCTTGTGCGCAGTTCTCTGATTGTTTGATGTTGAGGTAACAGGGTGGTGTCATAGGGGTTAACATGATCAGTCCTTAGGCACTGGTAGGTCTGGGGGCTCCGTGCTCATGACCATCAAGTAATTTCTTCAATTTGGTGGCAATTTAAGCATCTGTAAAACAACTTAGGAAATATGCATCAAATACTATTATTACTGTGTCCAAACTTGTTCTGCTCACTGCACAGCAGGCCATAAATCGGGAGACGAGGTGTTGGGGCAAGGAATAACGACCTTATTTGGAAAGCCAGCAGACCAGGGAGATAGGGGGCTAATGTCCTAGAGAACCGTCTCACCCAAGCCAAAATTCAGGCTCCTTTTAATACTAAGAAGGGGAGTGGATGTGGTTGGTTGCTGCAGACTTCTTGGTGTTGGAATCCTTTGTTCTTGCAGCTTCCGTGTAGATCAGGTCATGATGTTCCTGTAAACCTCCAACAAGACAAATGTTGTTCTCTGTTCTGCAACTTTTTATCTCTATACGAATGGAGAAGTGTTATACCCTTAAAGGTTAGAGTCTTGAGAATGGACTATCCTGTATATTTTCAGGCTATAGGCAACGTTCTTTTACAAAAGGTGAGAACCAATATGTCTAAGCACAGGAAACAGAGCACAGGGTTAGAGGCAAAGGAACAGATCTAATATGGAGTCAGATTTGTTCTTGCCTATTACACTGTTACCGAGGCACTTCAGAGAGAAGCTAAAGCAGAGGAAGTGGAGGAAGGGTCTGTCCTGGAAAGGCCCCGTGGGGTCCTGCTCAGTTATAGTTATGTAGGATTCTACCAAAACGGTGTCTCTCATGAATTCAATCAGAGAAGCATTGATTCTAAAAGCTGTAAGTTCTCTATTGTTAAAATGTGTGCCCAGCGTAAGCTTCAGTAGTCAGTTCCTGGAAATCAAGATCCTGTGTGGCATCTGACACCATCTTATTCATTTATAAATGTCAAAGTAACACTTTGAGGGTATTATGATTACTAATGAGCTCTAAGTAACATTTCTTCAAGTTATTTAAATCTCATCAGTAGCTTGTTTGTTTATTTGTTTAAATCTCAGTAGTAGCTAATTCATTTCATTAACTGCAATTTTCCGGGATGGTCTTTTGGTAGCTTATGAGTATAGAAATATGAAATTTCCCTAAAGTGTTATAAATAAATTTATGTCTTTCATGACTGACACATGATCTTTAATGTTAACTGGGTAGCTAATAAAAGTCCTAGATAGACTCATAAAAATAAGTGAAGATTAGAAAAATGAGACATGTAGGAAAAGATTAAGGAATCATTCAGGGAAACTGAGAGTCATTTTGCTGATAATCTTAACTTTGCTGATAATGAAATATGGAGAATGCTGGTGAGTTATTGTTCTTCATAAAGAATAGAAGGAAGAGTGAATAAAGTGTTATTTGTAGCACTTGAATGGGTTAGAAGTTCCAGCCAGTTGGAAAATATTAAGACTTGTTTTGGAAATAAAAGCAGTTTGGAATTGTTCTTTCTGGATTAAGACAGGATAATTTCCTCATTTGTTTGCTGTGATCTAGGACAGGTTAACCAAAGCACATGGACAAATCTGACAGCTTTAATACAGTTTAGTCAACTGTTGGAAGTTGGAAACCCTCTGTCGTTCTTAGAACCGCCTCTGGAGGTCAGGGTTGAGGCATGGTGCAGGGCTAACCTTCCTGGTCACTCACTATCTTTTCAGTCAGAACTTTTGGTTCTCCGTCTGGTATCATTCATAAGCTCTAAATTTGTTTACTCCCAAAATGTAAATTAACTAATAAGCTAATATGCAGCATTCTCTTATTGGATATTTGAAGATATATTTAATTCATACATTGAAGTAAGTGTCTATTAATTTCTGTTAAGATAAAGAAGTTAGGACTCTAAGAACATTTCAAAAATCTATTTAGACCTTGATATATGTAAGGACTTGTAAAATAACATGTATTAAAAATGAAGGTACCTCAACTTTAAAATAATAGGATCATTTTAAGTTTTCTCATGCTCCAAAAAATTTAGGATTGCAATAATTCTCTTAATTCAAAAGCATTTGAAAGCTCTCCAAAAATTTTTTAAATCATTTGGAACAAGACAGAATAATTTACCATTATTATTGTACTTTAGTGTTTTATCATCTTCAGTTCAGTGGATGGCAGGCAGCCAAAAGATGCACTCCCCATAGATCCTCCTGAACATCCTCAGTCCAGAATTAAATGGCTAGTGAAGGCCAGAACCAGAAAAGGGGAAATCAGAGGAAAGTCCATCTAAGACCTCTTTACCAATTTTTGGAGCCACAATCTTTCCTATTCTCCAGTTATTTACTGCTTACTTTAAAAAAAAATTTTTTTTAAATGATGCTCCCAGAAATCCTTGAATGTTTTGTGAAACTATGAAAGGTAGTCTTTTTAACATCCGAATGAAATTTGCTATATTTAATTATATATCATGTGATAGTGGTACTTGAGCTGCTTCCAAATATTACTCAGAAAGAAAGAGTATGCCGTGGTAATTCTGGCAAGGCCCAGACTTTTCCTACCCCTTCAATCCCTTCCCCCATTCCTACCCTCACTCCCAAGTCTCCTGTACCATTTTCTCCGTGAAGCCTTCTCAAAGGCCACCATGTGAATTTCACCACTCCTTGCTGGATTCTCCCACTGAACCTTGTATGAACCTCTACTAAATCTCACTCAGTGGCATGTTCTTAAGTTCTTCCATGTTCCTAAAATTTATAATTACAGACAGCATGGTGAGAGAGGATATTCAAAACATTTAAACACCAGTAAGGCATAGGTGTCGACCAATCAGAATGGAAACCAGCTTTAAATAACACTGGCTGATAAGAACAAGGTCTATGAGCTCTTCAAGGGCAAGGCTCTTGTTGCATTTGATTTGATATTTTTAACACCTCACACAATACTTGACTTATAGTTGATCTATAAATGTTTTTTATGAGTGAATGAATGAGATATCAAGAAAAGTTATGCATCGGTTACAGGGAGAGTCCTGAAATCTTAGTGGTGGCTTCAGGATTCCCTAGCATCATTTAACTTTAGACATTAATTTAGCTTGAGGTAAACGAGTTGTCCTTTGTACTAGATGATCCTAATGACACACAGGACCTATGTGTTGAGTTGTCCCCATAGGCCAATTGCCCTGAGCCATCTGCTCTCTCTCAGACTTTCCTGCTGTAGTTTTGAGGAACAGAACGGGTTAATTAAATTGGATTTGTGGAAGAAGAAATAGTAGACAAACCAATATCCTAAATAGAAAGTCTATGATGCCATTTAAAATATAACCTATAGCTAATTGTTTAAAAGATATTAAAATAAATGTTTTGAAAATTACCATACCTCATAAGTTATTTTCACATATGATGGGATACATACTAGATGGGAGTCATTCTTCATTTAATGTTGATCTATTGTGGAAAAAGATTCTTTAGATACAATTTGGAACTATTTAAAATGAAGAAATACATGCACTTACCACAGGTTAGCAACTCTTCAGAGCCTTTTTTTTTTTTTCAAACCTAAACGTAGAGTACATGTCAACCTGGTTTCCAGCTGTCTTTGCTCTGTCTTGTGAGCTGGGATGGCTTCGTTCCAGTCCCCTTTTTTGTAGCAGCTGAAACTTCCTGCTCAGCAGAGTGGTGCTTCCTTTTCTCCTACCCCAAACAGGTTCATAAACTCCTCAAACACACGTCCAACTGAATAGATTCAGTTGCTCATATTAGACTAACTCTGAGGAATAAAGGAAGTCTGAGGCCAACAGTAGTCAGTTTGAACTTAACTAAACCTAAGCGAAAAATAATTGTTTGCCTGTCTTTCTGAGTGAGGAAACCAGAGAGGATTAAAGGGCATGAGTTGTGTACATCCGTGCGAGTTAAAATGGAGAGAAGGGTGGGGCCATAGAGAGTTCTAAATCTACAGCGATGGTCCCAGTATACTCCTGGGGCACAATGAGATGGCAGGCAAATCTTAAAACTTCTCATAAACCTTTTATCTTCAGAAATATTAAGCATTTTGTTTAATCACCACTGAAGTATCACCTGGATCCAAAATTCTACAGTTTTTAAAATGGCAATTGACCATAGGTTTTGGTCATTGAGAGTAAGCAAGTTATGAATTAAGCGTGTCCTGCCTGCCCCAGGGCCTCGGACTGGGCTTTTTTAACCCCAAATGCCCAAAATATTTGTATTGCAATAGCTGTTATCTCTTTTTCCCACAGAGAGTCCTTATCAGTCCAGAAATGGGAGGCCCATAATATTTTGGAAGTTACTCTCTTTCATTTCCTGATTGATTTCAGGGCACTGTCCCCTTCTAAAATGATGCCTGGCACATGTTATTAAAATTTACTGGACTACAAAAAAAAATTTACTGGGCTACACATTTGCTTAAGACATTGGTGTAAATATTGTGAGTGAATCATTTTTCCAAAAGTGAGACCAAGACAATAGAAATTAGTCCTAAACATGCATGTAAAAAAAGATGAAAGTAATGATGCTTAATCTTTAAAAATTAGCATTTACTGTGGTAACAAGGCAAGTTCCAAGTGAAAGAGAGAGTTGCTTTTCAGAGCCTGAGTCTCACAGAGTGTCTGCTTAAAGATGGGCTGATTACATATCCTGCAGTTTGCAGATTCTGAAATGCAATTTTCACATTTTAGTCAGGAGTAAGTAAGTACTGGAAGATTGAGTCATGCTGAAGGATTTATTTATATATAATAATGCCAGTTTACTAATTACAAAATAACAAAAATAATGAGAAATTGACTAGGATCCCATGAAGCTGGACAGTAAATGGTGTTTCTTATAGGTACAAAATAAAATCAATATTAGAAGACCTCTTAGTAGCTATACTGTTATAGAGTGGGGAGTCAAACAGTCTCCTGGGACAATTAAAATAATCATTAAAATTGAGACGTACTATCCCCTCTCTTCATTATAGGACTTTATTTCTAAGGAAAATTATCCAGTCCCCTAGACAGGGATGGAAACAGACTGGTAAATTTTTAGTACTGAATTTTTATATTTAGAATGACTTAGTCACCAAAAATTTTAGCCCTTATAGTACTGTACTTTCTCTTTTTCCCAAGATCATAGTTCTCCCAAGTTAATTATATTTCAGAATGCTTTATTTTTTTTTTATAAAGCACCAGAAATCACTTGTTAAGATTTAGGATTTATAGCTGTGTGAGCAACCTGTTTACAAATCTTTACCTTGGAGGATTATTTCTCTAGGAAGTGTCAAATCCAATCATGTTTATGCTGGGTATAGTGTTTTCTTACCAGTGTTTATATTGGCACCTTATTTTGGATATAAAACTCTTATGTAGGTTTATAGATGTAAACTAAGATTGATTATACCAGGCAAATAGCTTAATGACTACATAGCAACCCAAGTATTTGTTGTAAATTCTGATTTATGTAATTTAAATGGCAACCTTAGTTTAGTCTTCCATTTTTTTTCCCCCACATTTTCTCCAAGGTGGCATTTTTCTATAAGACTCAATTTGTCTGTTTTATATACTGGGGCCTCAAATACATTGAAGTCTCAGTTTTCAGTATTTATTAAGGGTCAGTAATTGTGCAATGCAGTGAAAACTTGAAGATACAGTCAAAGTACATTTCTTTTTAATTAGGCAGATTGAGTCATATGTAAAATACTGAGACATTTGAAGTGTCTAGAATGAATTATTTTTAACTAATTTAAGCAAGGTAGCTCAGCTCTTTTTTTTTTTTTTTTTTGCTTTTTTTTTTGACTAAAATAAAGAACTTGAACAAAGGTCAAGCTAGGTCCCTTGTTAAAAATATTAATTGTATTCATTTTTTAAAGTAAAATAAAATAAATAAAGAAACTGTCCTAAGAAAGTTTGGTTTAGGAACCATTGTCCTAAGACATGGCCTGAGGAAGAGTATATAGTAAGCACTCCTTTGTAAGTGATTTTTGTGATCTTCTTTAAGATAGCTCCATAGCCTAACTTGATGGCTAATACTGCCAGCAAAAGTAACTCCCTGTAACTATTAGAGCATAGTTTTTATCTGGGAGAGCTGATACTTAAGTTTGAATTTTCCCAGGAAAGAGCAGAGGACTGCGAATGGGGAAATAGGACTGGTGAGTTTTGAAAGGAAAAGAATGAAAGTAAAAGATCTTGAGCATAAAATTATCCTTCACAGTGGATGTGGGGCTTTGGCAGCTAGAGACACTCGGTGAACAGTGGGACATGTGTAAAAGTACCAAAAAACGAGAAAGGGGTGCAAAAAGAGTGGAGTAAGGTTTTCCCACTTGCCTAGATCCACATATCCTTATGCATCTGGGAGTTGGGCTCCCGCCCATGTGCTTTAATATGTAAGACCTTTGAAAGTCCTCGACCAAAAATATCTCTTTTAACTTTTCTCCATAGTTACCTGAAATTCTCATTGTATTTATTTTTTGGGGTAGGGGGTAAAAGCAAGAGTGATTCTACCCTCACTTTCTAATCAGCCTGTAAGCATCTTGTTAACGAGAACTGTATCCTAATTCTCTGAACCCCTACACAGTGCCTAACAGTGATGCTTACAGGTGACCTCTACATGTGAGGGAAGAATGGGGCATCTTCATTTCTACCTGTTGAGACCTCAGTTGGTATTAGTGTAGCCCAGGGGCACCAAGAAAGAAGTGCAGCCTCAGGAGAGGGGCACTGAGAGAGCAGGGTGTGGGGAACCTTGAGCCACTGGCCGGCTCTCAGTTTTGTAGGTGGAGGGAGGTTAATCATAGAAATGTTTTGTTGACCAGGGACTCTATGAGAATCTTGCATTGTCTTTCTGAAGACGGTCTAATAAGAAAAGTGGGGTCTTTAGGGGGAAGAAAACCCACATGGAATTGATTCCCAGCTGTGGGATTTTGCAGAAGTAACCTCTCACCTTTAGTTCCTGATCTGTAAAATGGGATGAGACAGTAACTATCGTGGCCTCATGGAACCGAATTTTCTCTCTAACTACTAGTGATTATGTCTGGCCAAGTCAACACTTGTGTTCACCTCTTTTATTGCTCCTCACTTCCCAGCCATTCCCTATGAGACATCTCCCTACCCCGCCTGTTTATATGGGTCAGGGATTAGCACAGTAAAGTTTATTGTTTCAAGCTATATAGCTAGAAAAGCATCTATTGTTTTTTAATTAAGGAAAAATCCTGGCCACCTTTAGATTTTTCTTTCAAATCACTTGAAGGTAAACATCAACTCGGCTATGGACAAATTCCAAATTGATGCAGCCTGATTTGAAATCTTATTCTAGGTCCTTAAACTACATTTGCAAATCTAGTTCCGTATGCCATTTTGCAGTTGACATCCATTGGAATACATCTGAGTACAATTTTCAAAGTTACAATTTGCAGAATTACAATAGGGCAGAAAGATTTTGTTGTTACTCCTTAGATTTGCTGATTATACAGGAGCTAGATTCTTGGCTGTACAATGAGGAGTGAAGTAAAGTGGTAGGTTATCTTTTTTTTTTTTCTCCATGATCTAATCTCTGCATGTTGCATATTACTGCTTTTTGTAGTGTTCTTCTTGCTTCTGGTATTTTAAAGTATCTTTTAACATTTCAGTTGATGTTGTATACTGAACAGATGTCTTAAATTATTTGTGCATGGTGTTCAGAGAAACCTAAAAAGAATTAATTTTGAAAATAATTATTTTTAGCTTTTCCAAAGCTTGGTAAAGCGCTTTCTCCACTTTTTTTTTCCTTTCCACTGTAATGTTCTTGAGCTCATCTTTTCAGGTTGATATGTTGCCTCATATCTATATTAAATTCACTAGAGTAAGGCCTTGAGTACATTCATCAAACGTCCAATTTGGCGATAACCAAGTTAACGAGTAGCATTTGTTATTAATTATATCAATAAAAAAATCATAATTTTACAACTCTGGTTTGAGCCTAATAGAGCAGGAGATTTGAGGGGTGAATATTCACAGGCAATTAATGGCTCGCCCTTTGGAAAAAATGCTAAAAATCATTTTAATAGCCTCTTTGCATCCTAACCAGACTTCAGTCAAATCAAACCATCTCTGGCTAGACAAAATGTAATTGGTTCCTCAAAATTAAATCCAATGAACTTGTCTCTGCAGAAGGTCAAGTGATGTATTTCTTTCTCATGAAAGAAAACTGTTTTTCATTTAATGCATCAGTTAGTAAAAAGGTGTTTTAGTATCCTGTTTGGATTCTGGTTTTTTTATGACTGCATATTAAAGTAACCATCTTGCCAACATGCAAATGGTATCCTAACTGAACGCGGCTTGGATGAAAGCGATGATGAAAGGGCCAGAGAGACTTATCAGCTACGCTGTTACGCCTGGGAAGTGGAAAATCACTGAGCTACCAGAATCTTCCTCTGTTTTATGTTTATGTAACTCGTAAAAATGAAAAATATGATATTTTCTCCTTTTTTAACAAGGAGACAGTCAAAGAATCTTATAGAATCTTAGATTTTGGTATCTCCTTTTTTGGTGCAAGAGTCAGAAACCCCAGGTTTTTAAAGGAATGTAAAAGAGAAAAAGGGAGAAGGAAAGGGAGGGAGGGAAGATGGGGAAAGAGGACAGACAGACAGACAGACCAGAGAGCGATACCTATCTTTGTCATGACGGGGAATGGAGTAATGTTCGTTGAAAGCATCTTACCAAATGCCACTAGACTCCTTGCATGTTTCAAGGCATTCAATCCTTTGAGGTATGTCTTATCTTCAATTTAGAGTTAAAGAAACAAAAGCTTAGTGAGGTTCCAGACAGCTGTCCAAGACTACAGGCTACCAGTGGTGAGCCTCATATCTTACTGACTTTGAAGCCCGTGAGCTTTTCACTGTGTCACTCTAGCCCAAGGACATGTGGCATCTCATTTTTGGAAAGGAAAACCCATTCCAATCTTACTAAAATGAAATTTTAATATGCCATCATTACTTTCTAGCCTAACTGAGAAGTTGATTAGGTTTTAAATATAATGAAGATGAAGGTGATGAAGATTGCCGTTCCTTGGTAGATATATGTTTGGTGTATGGTTTGTGTGTGCATTTATTTCTTTGGTGAACTAAGTTTCAGTGTCTTACAGAAAATGACCACTTGTCTGCTAGACTTTGCAGATGTTCTCATCTGAGCTGGTTGGAGTGATTGTCTTCTCTCCCTGTTCCTCCTATTTTTGTCCATAGATAATAGGCTCCCTCTCTAAGGATAAGAGAAGCTGCAGATGATCAGGAGTGTTATAAAGTTCACTATCTTAAATAAAGCTTCTAGTGGCCAAGGCAAAAGGTCTCCAATGAGATGAGCTGAGCCAGCTCAGAGGATAGTGCAGTGGTCTGAAGGTCCTAGGGCAAGGAGATTCTCCACATGGTCTAGTTGGTGGCACCTGGGCCCTGAGACTCAGTTATGTGTGTATATGTGTGTGTATATATGTATATATATTTTTTTTTAATTACAATGTATTTCACACACCATAAAATTTACCTTTTTGAATTATACAATTGAGTGGCATTTAGTATATTCAAGAGGCTGTAAAACCATCATCAGTATTGAATTCCAGAATATTTTTATCACCCCCAAAGGAAACTCTGTTACTCACTAGCAATCACTTTTCATTCCCCATCCCCCCAGTCCCTTACAACCTGGATTCTACTTTAGGCCTCTACAGCTTTGCCTCTTCAGCTGCGTTTTATATGCAGTTACAAGATGACACACTTGATGGCATTTTCTGTTACTCCCGCTGAGACACTGAGCATCCAGTCGGTTGTTTCCCAGGACATTCAGTGAGGGATCCAGTAATTTCCCCAAACCCACACTTTCAGATGTATCCAGCCTCAGTTCAGGCATGAGGATTACATTTTCCCCTGGGGTTTGTAAACTTCCTCTGGACTCCCTGAGTTGTAGACATTAAAAGCAATAGGAAGTCAATTAAGTTTGAGCTTTAACTAGAAATGTCTAGCCTGAAATGCGCTCCCATAAGCAAATGTTATTCCATAGGCCCACTACATCAGTCTGGTTTTTCTCTTTGCTCTTGAATTTCATCTCTCCAATCATCATTTGTATGTATTTAGTATCTCGAAAAGACCTTTGAATCCCTTGAAATCAGTTGCCTCAGCCAGAAATCCAAGAATCACCTTAGATCTTATTTCTTCATATTTTTATTCTGCTTCCTCTTCCGCACCAGTAACCCATTACTACCAGATTCTGTAGATTTTAACCACCCACGGAACCATCTTGTCTGCTGCCTCCTCCATCTCTGGGTTCCCTGCCACTGTTAGAGGCTCATCAACATGGAGCTGTTGTGATGACTGGACTGCAGGTGCTTCTCTTCTGGTCTCCCCTCTTGCCTCACTTCATTATCCTCTACGATGCTCCCAAGTGGTCCTCTACTAACATAAATCTCTTTATACCCCATCTGTCATCCTAAAATTCTCAAAAATCTTTCCACAGTTTTCAGAGTGAAGGTCAGAACAACTACTTCCTTCCTAGTCTGATCTTAGGCTCACCTGGCGCAATTTCCCGCTTGTGCCCTTTCCTGCTCCCACATGAAATGGGGAGCCCTGAATGTGTCCCTCAGCTCTGGGTTTATGTCCCTGCACATACCTTTGCACTGCCTAGAACATTATTTTCTACTGTATTCTTCTACCCCCACCCTTGTCTGGAATGTGGCCCTTTTTGGACTGAGACTGTCTAATTCATTCATCTCTACCCCAAGCACTCTCTCTGTTTCTCTGCCACAGCACTTCACACATTTTCCTCACTGCCCCAGGATATCAATGCTACTCTCAGTGTCTCCAATTCTATTGTAAATGTATTGAAATCACAGATTTCTAATCCATAGCAGCTAGTATAATATGTAAGTACCTAGTTAGTGTCAGTTAAATAGAAAAAAGGAAAGAAAAAGAAATAAAGAAAATAAAGAGCAACAGAACCCAAATGCTGCTTGTCTCCATGTGTGGCATTAACTTATAATGGGATTCAGCCCCTTTCCCTTAAAGCCTATCCAAGCCAGAAATCGTAAGTGAATAAAACAAGTCTTATATTGTTATTTGGAGGACTTTTGGAGGACACAGAGAGGTTTTATAAAACACAAAGCACTTGGTAAACTTCATAAAAGTCCGTATTTGACCTTTTAGTTTTTCTCCTCCACTCCGAAAAGACATGGCAATTCATAATGTACATAGATGGAACAACACGACATCAAACAAAATGCATGAGGTAAAAACCGATAGAACTGCAAAGAAAAGTAGATTAACCCACTATTATAAACGGAGATGTCAACTCTCCTTGACCAGAAACAGACTGACCCAGCAGGCAGGACATCGGTTGGATCATAGTTGAGCTCAACACTAGCATCAATCAGCTGGGTATAATGGACGTCTGTGGAGCACTGCATCCAACAACAGCAGAAGGCATGTTCTTCTCAGGTGCACATGGAATATTCACCAAGACAGACCACATTCTGGGCCATAAAACACACCTTAACACATTTAAAAGAACAGAAATCCTACAGATCATAATGGAATTAAACTAGAAGTCAATAACAGAAGATAAGTGGAAATTCCCAAAATACTTGGTGATTAAATAACATGCTTCTAAATAACATACGGATCAAAGAAGAAATTTCAAGAGAAATTTAAAAATGTTTTCAACTAAATGAAAATAAACGTACAACTTATCAATATTTGGGGATGCAGAGAAAGCAGTGCTTAGAGGGAAATTTATAACATTGAATGCATTTATCAGTAAGAAGTAGATCAATTCATACCATGGAATTTGGGGAAAAGTCAGAGCTTAAAGGCACCTATTACTGCATAAGACTGGGATGAGACAAGTGCTGAAAACAAAAAGAACTGGTCAAAAATCTCTGAGAGGCAATCAGACCTAATGTTCCTTTCTTCTATCCCCTGTAGCCCAACCCTACAAAGAAACGGGAAATTTCCTTTGAAGAGATTAAATCTCGAAAACACTGGGGATAACACCAGACAAGGAGAGCTGTTGTAATAAAATGATAAATGATAAGGAGATGATAAAGACTGTGTGGGAAAGTGAACCCCTCCCCCAGTGCTCCTTGCTGTGTGAGCACTCAGAGTCAGGTATATGCTTCCCCTGTTCCCGGGATGAACATTACAGAATTCTTCTCTGGAGAAGCTGAAGTTCTCCAAAGAAAAGACTTGTGGATACTGTCCTGGCAGGAGAGCAGATTCACGCTAGATGCTTCAGATGAGGAGACATTAATGGAGGAACTACTTACAGCCCGTACATGTACAAATGAGGGGTTATGAGTCATGTAGCAGCTAGCAACAATAGGAAGCTGTTATCTCCCCAGGGCTGAAGGGACAATGGAGAAATAGAAGCCACTGAGAAGTATGGCAGTGGAGCAAAGCCCTCAGAGTTCCAGATGCTGCTAGAGACTCTTGCTGAGTAGGGAGGGAGTTGGGGAGGGGATACCCTGACCTTTGTCGTCCTGTCACCAGCACCCTCCTAGTGTCTGCCCAACCGCCCTTGTTTAGGGAGCCCAGGTGTGTAGTTCCCAAGACACAAATCGGGACAGAGAACGGAGAAGAGATGTAATGGTGGGGGGAGTGCATATACAGAATATCTAGCCAAGACACTGACATTTGGAGGTCCTCTAATGAAACCTCTGTGCTCTGATTTTAACCTCCTAGAAGTCTGCTTATAGTGGACTTCCAAGTAGCTCTTTTAGTGCCACATCCTGCCAACAGCAGGGAGGGGGGCAGAGCAAGAGGAAACCTAACCAGGGAGCCTTGAGTAGGCAGGAGGCAGGGGGTGGGAACAGAGAGGCTGAGTTCGGGTCACTAAGATGAGGAAGAGCGGAGGCATCAGAGCTGTATGACAGGATGTGCATGAAGACAAGTCCCTCATTCCTGTTGTTATGTCTTGGGGGGTCCTTGCCATCTGTCGTTCCAAATAGCGTGGGATTAGCCAGATGGAATAATGTTCTTGAAAGGAAGGACCACTGGAACAGGGAGTGGTCATTTTTTATAACTTAGTGTGCAGATCATGAGTTTAATTCATCCATAAGGGAAAGGAAAGGAAAGTGGAGATCGGTAGATATGTTTTTAAAACAGGAGCAGCCTGTGGTTGAACAGACGGTGAGTGGCTGCTTCTCTGAGAACATCCCAGACCTGGAGACTGAGCTGTCTCTCTGGCAGCTCTGCCCAAGACCTGCTGTTGTTTTCACTTTTTGATGTCTTTGTTCAAACCATATGGTGTAGGAACAGTACATATTTGTAAATAAATAGACTGTGAGTCTAGAGTCCTTCTGTCTGTGTGACTTGTTTTCATCTCAGATTTATCAGTCTCTTGGAGGAAAAGATGGACTTGAATCTAGAAAACTTGGGACCCTTAGAGAGCCTATAAGAAAATTTTTCAGTGTTTGCTTGCATATTTGATATAATGCTAAAACTCAGCGTGACGGAGTATTGTACAATTCGGAGCTTTGATTTTGCTCTGTTTTACTTTCAATAGTCGAAGGGATTTCTAGAATGAGTGTAATCATTCATGTCCTTTTATAATTACTCCTTTGAGAAGATTTTCAGTAATTTTGAATTTAATTTTATGTTTTTGTTTACTTAAGATACCTTGGCTCTGGGTAGCTTTTGAAGATGTTAAAACAAGAACCTTCATGAAGGCAAAAGGGAGTGCCGGACAGCACAGGGGAGGCTGGGTTAGACCTTCTGCCGTCTCAGACACTGCAAGCTCTTGGCAAAGTCTTTCTTTTCTGTCTTTCTTTTTTTTGTCTTTGTTTTTGTTTTTTTGAGTGCTGAGTGATTAAAGCTGACTAATCTGATAAACTAATAATCAATCTGCTCACAGGAGAAGATAAAAGGCCCAAAGAGGAAAAGATCTCCCCTGTAAGTTACCCCCTGGCAGTCACATCTGAGCTGAGTACTGTTGTCCTCATCTCATACATACTGTTTGGAGTGTCATCACATTAAGCCTGACTCTGAGAAACCTGTGCTTTCCTCTGGTGTGCTTCAGGCATCCCCCAGAGAGCTCAGGGGCTCCTTGGTTTCGTCTGGGTCCTAGTTTGGGTACTGCCCCGCTTTTCCTTTCTTCGGGGATTTGGTTATGCAGTATTTGAGTGAATGAGAATCCAGAACTCCAGCATAGTCCCTGTGCTACCTCTGAAGTTTCCCACCATGGTTATCCTTTCCTTTGAGGTGAGGATTTTGTTTCGATATTTATTGAACTCTAAACAGACCTGTATGTTCAAGAGTTTGCTGGATCAGATTCAAAGATGAGTAGCTCTCAGACCTATCCTGAAAGAGTTCAAGAGTTCACAGCATAATAAGGAAAACAGCAACTGCACGCATGGCCAGATGCACGGGACCCAAGGGGCAAGGATTGCCAAATGGTTAGGAACATGGTCTCTGGGGCAAGAGAATCCTGGGTTCAAATTCCAGTTGAACTCATTACTAGCTTGTGCCTTTGGGAAAATTCATTCAACTCTCCTTGCCTCAGTCTTCCCGTCTGTAAAATGGGTGATAAAAGCGGTACCTATTTTACAGTTGTAAAAATTAAATACATAAATGCATATAAAGTTATAATAAGAATTATGTGTTTCATATAACTATATATACAAAATTTCTTACTTAAAAAAGTATTTACTATGATTATCTCATTTAATTTTCACTTTGTTTCAGTTCAACAAACATAGATTAAGCAACTGCTTAGGTTCTGTGCTGGACTCTGGCAATGCTCAAATTAATAAGACAAGGTCTGTGGTGTTGGTTGAAGGGTTCAGGGTTCTGCTGAGGAAAATGGCACTGTCATGCCTCTCTTGATTGACTTTAACTCTCTGAATCATCACCAACTCTCTGTGCCTTGTAGACAATGAGTATGAAGAATCAAACTGACAACGGAACCTTCCTTCAAGCGATCCACACACATCATGTGAATGCAAGGGCACTGTTTCTGTTAATACAACTTCGCCCTCTGAATAATTTCTACACATTTTTCCCTGCTCTGCAATAATTCTTGGAAGTAGGCAGTTTAGAAAATTGATTCCTCTAAGTCCTAATGTTTAACTAGAATGTCCAGAGCACATTTTTATAGAAAGAGATAATTAACTTGATTTCATTGTTACATGACTACCCCGTGACAAGCTGAATTCCTGGAGTGAAAACATGTGCCATTTTCCTTCCAAAGGGCAAGCTGTCAGGCACTCAGCTAGGCTTTCCCCTCAGCAGCATTCCCCTCACCATCAGAATCGCCACTCTGATGGCCAGGGAAAAATCTACTTCCTTGCCCCTAGGGTTAAACAGAACATGAGTTAGAATTTTTGGCAGAACCTGCTACTAAAGTGACAGTTTGGCCTTCTCCAAAATGTATAATCTTTGCAAAGAGAGGTTTAAGCAGCACAAAGGGAAAAGAAGTGTAGATTTCAGTCTTACGATTTAAGAATCTCAGACGCAGAGCCATTTACTAGTAGGAATTATAGGAAAGAAATATAAACACAGTAAAAACCTGGTATAAAACATTTCTCCGTACGATAGATTATGTACTATCAAAATAAAATCATGTCCCTCAAATTAGTCTGATATATCATTAAGTCATGGGGAGCAAATAAAGTGAAATTGATGTTTGAGGCAGTGAGAGGTCGAGTAGGCCAGTAGAACTTAGACAAGTGATGTAACTTCTCGGAGACTGAAGTGTGTGTCACTTTGACAGAGATAGCATGATGATGGATAGCAATGACATTGGGCTTGTGTGTGTGTTAAATAGCAAATGTGGCTTCTGACACATAATAAGCTCTTGAAAAATGATAGTTATTTTTCTTGTGTTACAATGGGATTTTACCCCACTTGACTGAGTTGTTGGTTTTTTTTGTTATTGTTGTTTTTAAATATAGAGGGGGTTCATAGTGTATAATCTTGTCCAGGAGTCTCTTCTCAACCATTGGTCAAATATTTATTAGAAGTCCTAAAATGACAAAGACAACCCTTCAACCCAAAATTTCAAAACTATGTAATTGTTAGTCAAATATTTTTCAATTAGTTTGGATAAAAATCTCAATGTACATTCAAGCAAAAAGGGTAGAAATCTTAGCCTATCTGTAGAAAGGGTATCAGTCATTGTTCTTATTCTAAACAAACCATACCGTTTAATACCTGCTGTATTGACAGGCTGGAAACAATGGAGGACAAGTCTGTGATTACTGTCATTGTCACCTCCAGGGGCTTCTAAGGAAGCAGCATTCATTCCAGTGAAAGAGGGGAGACTAGGGGAGAATACTGAGGGCATGAGAGTAGCCAAGCAAACCTTCCAAAGTCAGAACAGGGAAGATATTGTTAGAGAAGTAGCAACGGAGAAAGGACGAGAAGAAGGGAAGAGACGAAAAAACTAATCTGAGCACCAAGAAAAGAGGAAGAATGCTAACTGTGATTGGAGGGTATTACTTTATAGAATGCAATGAGTTCATTAACTGTAGTTGTCCTACAGTTGCCTCATGTGGGTAGAACATGAAATCCTATTTTGCATGAACTATGTGGTACTAGTCAGTTTTCTTTAATGATTTATTCCCAGCTTTGCTAACATAGCTTGGCATGTGAGAAACTGCTCTCGCAGCAGCCATAAATCTTCTAAAAGTTTCATTTCATTTTAGGGAGAAAATTAAGTGTCCATTCCAATAGCAATCAGAAAGAATAAATCCCATTTTAAGCACATATTTCTTGCTGTGAGCTAATAAATACAATTTTTACTAGCCTGTTTCTCTTTTTCTTGTGAATTAATTTTGAGTTGCCGCTTTAAGATATTCAGAGTAGGCACAGATCCACAGAAAGGAGAGCGAAAAAGATTATGTATTGGAGACAGTTTCTTTTCTTAAAGTCATGCATATTTGTATGTCATGGCTAATGTCCATTGATGCTTAGCAAATTGGTAGACTATGGCTGTATTGACAATTTCGTTCTTAAACTAATGGTTTATAGGGACTGTTAACTTTGTCCTCAGGCTCCTGGCAAGCCCAAGGCAAAGTTTTATTTCCAAGCATCTGCTCACCACTTAATTCATAATTATCGTTCTGGATACAGCCAGAGCTGGTAGCGGCAGTTCTAAATTACCAGCTTGGACAAGCATATCAATGATGAAACCCCATTGATGACTGACGTCTTTGCTGGAAGGATGATTTCTAGTGTTGTTTACATCTTCCATCTGTGATTGATAAGTCACAAACCAGTATAATTTTGCTATAATAGCCTGAGATAATGAATTCCCCTATTGTTTTTTCTTTTTCTTTGTTTCCTTTTTAATTTGGGGAACACTTCAGTCTGGACCCCTGGAAACAATTTATCTCTTGTCTTGGTCTCAATGGCATGGGTAGTTGCACAGATTACATTTTGTATTATTAAATTATTCCTCATTTTATTGGGAATTAAAATATTGCATAAAATGGGGTATTTTGCATATGTAGATATTTAAATCCTGAGAATGGTATTTTTTAATTTATTTATTTATTTATTTATTTTTATTTATTTATTTATTTTATCCTTGAAAAAACTTTAGTAACTGTAATTTGCTTACATTTTTTAAACTGAAATATGGCCAGTTACAATGTGTCAATTTCTGGTATATAGCACAATGTTTCAGTCATGCGTATACATACATGTATTCGTTTTCATATAGAATGGTATTTTATTGACAATAAAGTTTCCATCACATTCCAAAGTTTAAAACTTCAATCCTGACAATGAGAGCTTTTAAAAATCTCTTAGATGGCACTAGAGGGTCAGTGCTTGTAAGTGCCCTGGTTGAATCTGTAGATTAGGCAACTCTTCTCACTTGAAGAGTTTGGAGGGTTTGGATAATGAACCACAAACATAACGATGCTGACTGATTGCCCATAGAGAGACGTAGTGACCAACTCCACCATAGACACTGAGGGGAGGCCACTCTTAGGAAGTGGTCCTCATGGTGATCACAGCTGGCAGAGTCTTGATGTCTAATGATACTAGCACAGCCAGGACATCTGCTGGAGACAGGATCTGGCCCCAAGCCAGCCTCTTTCATCCCCATGCAACATTGTGGGACACAGGAAGATGGAGGCAGAGACTGGAGTGGAAGCCAAGCCACTCCAAGGAAGTGTGATATATAGATAAATATGTGTGGGAGTAAACATATGTAACAGGCAATTCAGAGTTACGTCAAGTCTATGAATTAATAGGTGAAAAAAATAGACTAACTTTTCCTTTAAGATACAAAGAGAAACATCTAGCTATGGTATAGGTTTGACTCCCTCTTTTATGTAACACCTCTCTCTGGTTGTGATTTTGGTTCTGAAAATTATTTTCCTCTCTATTCTGTATAAGAAATACACACAGGTATTGTTGGAATGCTTGTCACCTGGACTCGGGACTGTCAGATCCCAACAGGACCGTTCTGTTGCTGGAGCTTGGGGGCAGAGAATGAGTAGGTATAGATATTCAGCTCCAGAGCAAAGTGTTATTTTACCCTCTAGGTCCTTTGGGAACAGAATGTATACTTCTATACTTCCGCTAACACCAAAGTTTAAACCCTCTTCATCCAATAATTTGTAGTTTTCTTTCTACTTAGTAGAAAGAAATTTTAGATACATTTTTCTTACTTAAAACTCATTCCTCCCATTTCTCCACTGGGGTTTTAGTTAAAAAGCCAACCACTCTTTTCTATTTTGGTAGGTTTGTATCCAGAGCAAGTACACAGTGCTTCTATTTCAACTCTATTTTGAGGGTTTTTTTTTTTTTTTTTCAAAAGAAGCATTTTTCAAAGAAAAATTTTGCCTACTGGAGTAAATGATTTACCAGCCAGGCAAAAGAGCAAGGAAATTGCTCACATTAAGTCTCAGAACATTCAAAGTTCTAGTGTGCCTGTGGAGTTTAGCTCTCAGAACTTTAGATGGTAGCCTTTGCTGCTCATGTACCCAGAGGCTAAAAAGAAGCAGTACCATATATAAGCACATGCATTTCCATTTCTAAGACTTAAACAGTGATGGACTTTGACAAATCATGTGAGACATTCATGTTTGGATTCTATCTATAGATAAGAATTCAAATTATTGAGATATGCTGATTAAAAATTCTTATTTTACAGTATTGACATGAATAGGTCCCTCCTCATACACATAGCAATTTACACACAGACACGCATACACATGCAGAGCCTTTTTTCCAGAATTATAATTCCATCACGTTATGTGATATACACGAAATGTTTTAAATAAAATGTATTGAGTCAGAATCAGTGCTTGGATTAGCTTCTGTATAACCAGCTAGCAAACTAATAGCCCTCATATAAAAGACGACTACATCAGAAGCGCATCTGTATCTAGACTGAAATACTTATTGTGAATTTCATTTCAAGAATACTCTCATGAAGGCCATTATTACTTTAAAATCTATATTTGTGCTTTTAAACTGGTTAATCAGAAAATGTTTTCCCATTTCTTCACCAAAAGTCATAAAAGCTTTGATACAGGGTTTATCAAATATTTATAACCAGAGGATCTTAATACTGAAAAGAACAATTATTGGAATCATCAGAGAACTTTTCAACAGAATATTATACTACAAAAATGGCAGTAGTTACAAGGTATAACCATCTCAGTTTGTCCCTAATGATCCATGTTGAGAATGAATGAGGAAGAATACAGACTTAATCTTGGAAGCAGGAGACAACAAGCTGCTTCTTTGCTCTTGATATTGTTTCTTATTTCATTGTAATGAATACATTGCTTCTAAGTGGCAACATTTTAACTTTTACTTCTTCCTGTGGTCCTGGGTTGTACCTGGGAATAAATAAGTCTTCAGAGCTAAGAAGAGGAAAGAAGTGGGAAACATGTTAACATTCTTATATATAAAAGGACGAAAAAGGTGCCAGGACCCCACAATGTAAGTCAGAGAAAGTTATTACTTGAGAGAACATTAGAAAATAGGAGGTGAGCTAACAGTTGGAATCAGGGAAAACTGAAATTCATGAAGTATGTCTTTACGTTCTTCATGTCTCCTGGCTACGTGCACTCATACTTCCTCCATCTAACTGCCCCAGCCCTCTTAGCCAATCTTTTTGCAGTTCTCCCTTCCTCACTGAGAAGTACCCACTTTGCGCTATCATCTCCTCAGTGCTCTCCAATAGGTAATTTGCCAAATTGCTCTGTGTTAACAACAACAACAAAAAATATCTAAGCATCAAATACTAAGCAGGGTACTGAGTGTATAAAAATTATCTCAATGCCTGGGCTTCCTTCCAAGTATCACGTTTAATAGTAACAGCATTCCCATTAGTTCCTCCAATAGAGGGGATTTCTGGACAGATTAAAAGGCAAAACTTTGGGAGCTGGCTTGGGAAAAGATATCTAAAATCAGGGATGGCTATAATATATTCCTTGGATCATGCTCGACATATATATCTGCTAATTTTATGTGGCTTTTTTCATGACTTAGACTTTGAGAACACAAGAAAATCAGTTGGTTTTATAGTTCTCCAATCATAACCTTTTGTTTCTAAATTAGATTGGGTGTGAAAAACCAGGATTCTCAGGCAGGTTAAAGGAGTCACAGATTAATAAGAGATTTTTCCATTCTTCAAATGGCTCCTTAATTTCTTATTTGATGTTCTCATATAGAAATATTTTTTCTTGATTTTCTCTAAGAACATAATGACCTCAAATACATGGCCTGTACAACTTGACTTCTTCAATAACTACATACACATCCCCAAATGAAGGTAATTTAAGCACTAATAGGAGCCATGCCTTAGAATTTCAAGATGGCAATAAAAACTTACTTTCAATTTGGCTGAAACTGAGAAAGTTGAAGATGTGTATAAACTAATCATTATAAAGTTTTGTATTATTGATCATTAGAATTATGCCTTCAAAAATTAAGAATTTGGCAGTTTTAGAGGTCAGGTGCTTTATTCACACTCAAACTAATTCAATGAAGATATTAACATGATAGCTCTTCTAAAAGAAACATTAGTTTCTTTTATAAACATATTAATGGATACTTGCAGTCATTGCTAAAGTGAAATACAAATATTCCTTTTTGACTATACAGTGACTGCTCTTATTAAGTGGACACTTACTCAGCTCTCCAAATGGTGATGTGCATGACTGGAGGATGATATCTGTTTTTTAGTTCCTTTGACTTCAGCATCAAGCTTCTCAGAAAAACTTGTACAAGGAACATGAAAGCAACGAAGGTACTCTTGGGAAAGTGGGTACCTAACTCTTATAACCTTCATCCAGACAAATGAATGTGAAATTTGCATCCCTTCTTAATGCCTTGACTTTGATAACAAGTGTGAAACATTTATGAATACCATTAGATTATTTCACTTTCAGACTATTGCTATTTGCTGTTTATTTCAAAGACAACCTAACAGAGACAAACACAGATGCATTTTAGGTTGTTTGGATTTCGTCTTTAATTACTTCCTTTTAATTTTTACTTGTACTAGATTTTGGTTTAATTAAGAAACTATAGTGGTTGCTGCATTGTGTTTTTCAGATTCCCCTTCCAGGAATGGTGCTAGAGAGATTTATCATTTGATAGCTCTCAGTTGAGTCTCTGGGAAATGACCTTAGCCAAAAAGAGCCACTCTGATGAAGGTCACACCTTTTCCCTGGGCTCAGCCTGTATCAAATGACTGGTTGACACATCCAGGTAGGGACATAAAGACAGTCCTCCTTACCTAAGTCAGGACAACTCTTAGGGTACCATCCTTCCTCCAGAGGACCCACATGATTGGCTGAGCCTTTGTTGTGGCTTCATCCAGTTTAAACCATCCCTCTGCCCAGCCCTTCTTCTTACATGCCCCTATAAACTTTCCTAATAAACTTCCTCATGCAAATGTCTGTTTCATGGAGAGCTGACTTAGCACCCTCATATACACGGCAACATGTACGTTTGAAAATTGTAGTCATCCCTGGAGAGCCTGGACCAGTATCTTAAAGAGAAAGTTTAGGGTCTGAGATGAGATTGATAGGCAACAATCACAAAAAGTTTTTTCTCCAGAGAGGACCTTATAGCTATAGAATCTAAGAGTTATCAGTCATTAGAAATCTTTCTATGGAATAGCTGAGTTATTGCAAGCAACAGAGTACTATTGAAAAACCACTGGACAGGGGGAAGACAGTTACTGTTCCATCCTCCAACCAGCGTGGGACCTCGGGCAAGTTGACTTCTTCGTAAGAGACTGGACTGTGTTCTTTAAGTTCCCTGTTGATTCCAGGGGTCTATGATTTTTTTCCAAGCTTGTGGAAGAGCTACCACTTACACTTCGCTATTAAAAATTATTAGGACAATACTTTTTTCTTTATAGTTTCAATGAGAATGCCAGAGGCCACACAACAGGGATGGATGAAAGAGTTGAAGAAATGGACAGTAATCCACTACAGCCAAGATGGTATCCAAGCAGCTGTAGTGTTTCTGAAGGACTGGTGCTCAGGGGAGAACAGTGTGGTGAGACTAGGAAGAGGAGTCTGAGAAGATGCTATGTCTACGAATAGAAAAGCAACTCCCACAAGTGAAAAAAAAACCCACAAAAATATGAAAGCTTATTCTGTCTTTCCTTTTTCATGGCTCCTCCATGATATACTGGGTTAATGCCAAATACCCATGAAGACTTCTGCTTTCAGCTGTGGAGGACTGGCTTGTAGCACAGCAATCACCTTTCCAAGAAAAACTAGAAAAGTGAAAAGCTGGATTAAAACACTCACCCACCCACACATCACACATCTTCTGTTTGAAGACACTGGAGAAATTCTAAGGCAGCAAGGACTTGAGGGCCAAGTTGCTGAAGAGAAGGGAAGGGAAGTGAATGAACACAGCATTCTATGATGCTTTTGCCCTCAAGTCATTTATCAGTTTATAACTGTTGGTTCAGTGGCCAGAAATCTGACAGGAGCTTGGAGACAATAGTATTCGGAGATCATTACAGAGGAACCTTAATGAACAATCTAGAGTTTCAGTTGTGACTCCTAAAGAGTTACCCTTTTATTAGTAAAGACAAATGAGAAACAGAATGGCCCACACAATGACTAAACTCAGCTTCAAACTAGCTCACTTTCAACTTCAGACTGGATTAAGGTGAGTTTTCCTTACCCTAACTGCCTACTGGAAGCAAAATGTGTCTAGGAGTTTTCATACCTTACGTCCAGCATTCACTTACAAATTTACCAGGCTTTAGGAAATAAGAAAACATGACTAATAAGAAAAAAAAATACTAATAAAGGTCTTCAGAAGTTTCAGATATTGGAGTTACCAAATACTCACCTTGTGTTAACCTGTTAGTACCCTAGTTTCTCAGTCTCTCTGGGACCTGTGATATGTTCAAGGTGATATGAACTAATTTCACATAATAATTCATGCTAATATATGAAGAGAAATTTTCTGCCACCTCCTTCAACCATTTGACAGACTTTAATAGTGTTTCAAAGAAAATAACTAATTAGTAGTAAATCCAAAAAAGATGGTGGGAATTTCAGGCTATGTAGGAGGGAGAAAAAAACATTGGTAAGATGGCAAAATGTGAGGGCAATATTTTAGGGGAAGGCACCTTGGGGACCCTCTAATGGCTTTATGTAGGCAGCTACCCAGCTGACCACATGGATGGTAAATTGTTAGCAAGCACAATTAATCACTGGTCCGTATGATTTTGTTTCTGTCTGATCTGCACACTATAGCTGCTCTAGACTTTGAGACTCCCTTCTATATTGCATGCAGTTCTGTTGTTTTAAAACTTTGATGAGTTATGATGTGCTTTCAGTAAAGCAACTGTAAATCTATCAGACCTGCCACATCTAATATCAAGTCCACCAGGGCATGATTGCTGGTGTAAGGAATGCAGATTTCTCTTGGCTGTGCTCCGATAAAGATAGACCTTGTGTAAGGAATCTTGGAATTTGAAAAGATGAAGAGTACAGGGCTCTTAGTTTGTCTTTTAGAGAAAGGAGATATAACATTTCTAGGTACAGGAAAGGAAGTCTTTGCTTTTTATTTTTGTGTAAGTTATAGTGTTGAAGGTATAAAAAACAAGGAGAAAAACAAGAAGTTCTTTTGGAAGATTGAATAGTTGAGCCCAATAGAGCTATTGTTCTGTCAGTATTGACATTACAAATTCCCATCTTTGGGTGTTTATAAAATCCAGTTAGACCTGAAACAAAATACAGGAGATGCTAGCCAGCAAGCGATTTCAAAACAAAATTGAGTAATAAACCTTCAATTATTTTTAACTCTAGGCCTTGCAAATCGCTGTACCATCAAACTCCTCTGGATGCGCCCAACCTCATTTGACCTGGCACTGAAGTCGATTTCTTTCAGACACATTTTTGGTACATATAAGTGTGATAAAATGCTCTTCAGAGGTACTTCAGTTTGAATAAATGTAGACATTAAGCTTCATCACTACTTTTAGGGAATATTACTTTTAAAATAGATTTACTGCTGTATACTGCTTGAATCAAGCAGTTTTAGTAAATACTTTATAAGTACTGAACTGCATTTGAGTAAAGCTCAGCATTTTAGAGATCTGAAGTTACAGTCCTAAATCAAGATCTCAACAGGCAATACTCAGTATGACGGTCCCCACGCTAGCACAGAGGCCTGACAATGAAGGTTCGCACATCCTATTTACTAGCTCAGTCAACCCTGCCTTAATCCAGCATTGCTACCTAAATGTTGCAGTGTTTTACTGATTTTGTCTAAAAGACGTAGACTAGAAAAGGATGGAGGAGTCAATAGAATGGATATTGAAGAGACAGTAAAGGAAAGAACCAGAAAGATACAGTGGGGGGACAGAAGAGATCAGAAGACACAGCTGATCAAGAAGCAGACTCATATTAAGATTTACAGCTAATTCAGTGGACATTATGCTGCTTTAAGTATACTCAGGACCACACATGTAGCTGTTAATTATTCATTTATTTAACAAATAATCACTGAACACCTAATAAAAGCCAGGAACTTTTCCCAGTGCTAGGGATGTGGCAGTGAACAAAACAGATAAAAAATTCCTGTCCATGACACCACTGGTGGGTGAACGGATAAGTTAACTGTGGTATATACGTACAATGGAGTATCATTCAACCTTCAAAAGGAAGGAAATTCTGACGCATGTTAAACATGGATGAACCTTGAGAATCTTATGCTGCATGAAATAAACTAGTCACAAAAAGACAAATACTGTATGATTCCACTTATACAAGGGGCCTAGAGTAGTCAAGCTCATAGGGAGAGAAAGTGGGATGATGACTTTCAGGGTCTGAGAGGAGGGGAATATGGAGAATTACTGTTTAATGGGTGTAGACTTTCAGTTTTGCAAAATGAAAAGCATCGCTGGAGATGGATGGTGCTTGTACAACAATATTAATGTACTTAATACCAGTCAACTGCACACTTAAAAATGGTTTAAGAGTGTAAATTTAATGTTTTACTACAATAAAAAAAATTGGAGAGAAAAAAACCTTCCTGCCCTTGTAGAGTTTACTGTTTAGTAAACTCATTAACATCTTCATAAGTCATAAACTAGCTGTGGGTCTCAGAAAGATTTTGGTAATGGTTTTCTCTTTTCCATCCTTCAGGGAGAAATACAGACCAAAAGAGTATTGATCCTTAAAAGATTCTGAAGAGATGTGTACAAATTTTAGTATTCACGAGTCAATGTAATCCTTTGCTACTGACTATTAATGAGTTCTCTTGGATTCTTTTAGGTCTGTCCTGCTGAAAAGGGAACAGTGGGCAGGGGAATCCCAATAGAAAAATCTGTGTGGGGAGGACTTACGAAAAAACCAAAGAGGAGAGGGATTCAAACTGCCGAGGCTCACTACCAGCCTGATGGGTGCTGTGTCCTTTCTCCCACTGCCTATTACTGAGGTCTCCTGAGGCCACTGCAAGAACCAAGATCAAAATAAAGAGCCATCGGGGTCCTGACTTGTCATCTTGTAGAATGCTTCTGTGAGGGCCTTTTAAATGCATTGATCCCAGCTGCCCCGCCCTCAGACCGAATTGTTCCTTATTTTTGACCTGTTCTCATAGGTTTTTCTCTTTGACGATGGGTGGTGTTTCTGTGGACCACTTGTATCAGTTTCATCTGGGCGTTAAAAGTGATGGTTCTTGGACCTGCCCAGGCAGAACCCTTGGGATCTGCGTTTTTAGCATGCTCCTCAGTTGACTGTGAAACGTGAATGATTGAGAATCACCACTGAATGCGGTGTTTTTGAGTATACTTGGGGAACAAAAGAAAACCTTCATTTTCTCTGTCAAATGAAATGGAGGCTAGGGCTCATGGGTCTAAATTTTACCTGAAGCGTGAATATTACTTTGTACCAGGGAGGTGCACAAGGATCAGTTCAGCTCCTGGGAATGATCGCAGCAAGTCAAGATATTGCCTGGCGAAACCAACAACAGCTCTTGCCTTAAAAAAGGCTGTATGTTGTTCACGGCAAAGAGTTTAGATTGTTTCAGGCTCCCTCTAATATTTCTTCCCATGAAAGCAGGTACAAAGTTTTGTTATTTTATCTTTACACCTTCAGAATTTAATGAATACAGATATAATGACTCCAATAACATGGGACCACCATGTTATTGTAATTCACGGATCCTCATTTATTACCTATTCAAACACATTATACAACCTTGATTGGAAACTTCCTGAAGGCAAACTTATGTGTGATGTTTTTGGTTACTCCTTTAGCATTTAGCAGAGTAGGGTTTGTATCGTAGGGACTCTACCAGTATTGACTAAGTGACAAGTGTCACAGGGAAAGGGCCCTAGTTCCATTCTTACTGCTAGTGCAGTGGTTCTTTGGGTGCTCTTCCAATAGAGGACACGGCTAAGAGACAGAATAACCTTCAATCAGAGGACAGCCATCTACCTAAAGTCCTCGTAGCTAAGAGATAGGAAAGAGGTGGAACATTAGCAGCCATGAAACTATCCTGTATCTCAGAGACAGCTCATCCTTCAGAAGCCACAAGATCCAGGTGGTAAAAGAGATCCTCGGGGTTAGGATGAGTGCCCCCTCTGGGGTAGGGCTGAAATGGAATCAAGAGGAAGAAACAATCCTAAACAGCCACACTTTCATCTTCTGACTGAGCTATGGAACTTGCGTAGAATAGCATTCGATCATAGCCCAGATGAGTCTGCCCAGGCACCAAGTCCATGTGCAAGACTCAGCAGTTGTGTGTCCAGAAGGGTCCATGAAACCAGCCCTTCCTCTAACCAGCTCTCCGAGCCTTAACCAATTGCAAGGAAAAATGGCCCCAAAGAGGGAAAAATGTTAAATATTACCCAGTGAGACTCTTCAATTAAAATATCTGTAGCAAGTCAAAACTCAAATTCCAAGGGAGTCCACATATATTGCGTGTAATTAACCACACTAAAAAAAAAAAAAAAAGAAGTTTCATAAATAAATAAATAAATTTATTTGTATCATAAATAAGCATTATTCCCAGGAGAAGAGAGGCCCAAATTATCAAGTTTTCTGAAATTTTTGAGGAGAGCTGGGAATACAGATTTTTTAGTTAATAGTTGGCAACAAATTTAATTTTTAAAAGCACTATATAAGCGAAACAAATAAGGTGCTGGTATGTCTGGTGATCCACTACCTTGTGACCTTCATAAAGAAATAAAATATATTTAAAAAATTATGCAAACAAGTTTGGAGAGGACAGCTGTGCTAGCTCACTAGGACTGCCGTAACAAAACACCGCAGAATAGCTGGCTTAAACAAAGGAAATGTATTTCCTCCTGGTTCTGGAGGACAGAAGTCCAAGATCAAGGTGTAAGCATCAAGGGTTTCATTCTGACTCCTCTCTCTTTGCTTTGTAGATGTGTCTTCTCCCTTTGTCTTCACAAGGTCTTACCTCTGTGCTTGTCTGCGTTCTAATCTCCTTTTCTTACAAGGATCCTAGTCATATTGGGTGAGGGCCACACCCCCTCATGTAAGCTCATTCTACCTTAATAACCTCTTCGAAGGCTCTGTCTCCTAATACAGTCACATTCTGAGGTAGTGGGGACTTCAACATATGAATTTGGGGAGGGACATGGCAGCCCACAACATTAACCTTATACATGAAATAGTTTCTCTCTGTTAAAAGAAAAACTGAAGCATATTAAAATTTTTAAGAGTTTACTTGAGCAAAAATTGATTTGCATACAGTGATAACAAACTGGAAGCTGTTAAGAGCAGTCTACCAACTGGAGCTAGGGTGTAGGTTTATATACAGAAGACAGAGGTAAAGCAAGGAAATTATTTGATTATCTATAGCTTAAGCCTTTGCATTATTTGGCAAAGCCTAGTTGGCTGTTTGTGATTGGTTGGTTTTTACTCTTGAGGCATTGACAGGAATTGACTCTGGCTTCAGTTTTGGTTTGTGTAAGTGGGCTACCAAAGCATCAGAGCCACCTCAGTGTAATGGCCTCCTTATTGGATTGCTTTGACACTTGGTAAGCAAAATGATTATATACCCTGGTTTGCCAACATAGTTCCTTCTTATGCATGACATCTTGGCATAAATAGTAAAGATCTGATACCCACTCTCAAAAGTGTTTTTATTTGGAAGACAAATTTATGGTCACTTTATTTGTAAGAACCCCATGAAAATTTTTATAAAAGACCCAATAGCCATTTTTCAGCAGATATGAACAAATTATATTCTATTATTAAAGAATGTTAATAATTACTGGAGGAGACAGTAAATAAAAATGCATGCTGCAAAATATCAGACTAGTAAAACTCAGTTCCATTCAGTATTTTAATAAATAACAACAATAACTAAATGCAATAAATATTTTCATTTTGATTGTCAGACATGCCCAGCTGTTGTGTAGGATGCTGGGGATAAAGTAATGAATAAAATAATTCTACTCTTTACCCTCATGGAGTTTCTGGTACTGCTCACAAAAGGTAGATTTGAGGAAAACAATCAAAATATATTAAGAAAATGTTAGTGAAGATGACATACAAAAAGACTTATCAACAGAAATAATAGAATTTCCTGAAAATAGAGTAAATGAAACAATCAATCATCAAGGGTATAAATGGGAGTGGGGGATGTACAGAGTGAGACCAGAAATTGAAGGTACTCATTGTGACATGAAACAAGTTACAAGCAGAAATAAATTGCCATGTAGAAATCATTAAATTTTAGGGAGGAAAAAAGAATCATCTAAGTTTCTGAGTCTTTAGTAAGGGTTAAATTTTAGGCAAAATTTTATGTGTATAGGTGTAGATGCATTTTTCTGATTAAAGGATCCAGTATTTTATCATTTTTCTTAATGAGATCTCTAACTCCAAAATATTTTTTAAAATATTGTAGTAGAGAGTGTTTTCCACAGTTTTTAGAATTACTTTTTAAACGACAAATCTCAAATTGGAAATCTGTTGAGAACTTTAGTATGACCTAGGGGAAAACTCCCTATCTTAAATGTATCCATAGTTTTCCAATTTTTTATTCTGTTCTCCATGGTCGCAGTTTCTTTTCACATCCAGCCCCCGTGATGGGGAGACTGTAGGAAATCCTGTCCCGTGTTTTGTGTGTTTGTGAGGACACAGAGGTACATGTGTGGAGCTCATCCCTTCTCCGTTCTTGTTCCAAACCCTGTGTAAGGCTTCTCTGACACATATGGCCATCTCCTTTCCCGCACTGTGCAGCCACAGGTCAACCTCACACTGTGATATCTCTGCCATCCCCCAGGTCTCAGTGCATACTAGGCTGCTGTAGGGAATGGCTATGTCAGAATCTTCTAAGGATTTTTAACAACGGAAAGGTAACTTGAAATTGGATATCAAGTATCACTGCTCTGAAGGGCCATTAGCTCTGCCCGCCACTTTTTTTACAAAGACTTCCCAAACCTGTTCCTAAGCTTTTGAGGGCCATGTACTTTCCTCTCTTTTATGAACATTTTCCTCTTTCATGTCACCTCTCTCTCATGTCCCTCCCCCAACCCTAGAGCTCTCAATCCTTCCACTTCCCCCAGCTCAAAATGATGTCTTTGTGAAGATGCATTCCTGTTATTTAGAGAGCAGTTCAGTTAGTCTAAATTCCTACTCTCCTTGCAAAAGAGGCCTGGCTTTGGCGTAAGTGTTTTCCTAAGCAAAACAGCAGCCTTTAGTGCAAAAACAGTGGCCTTTTTTCAAGTCCCAGTTTTCTTTTTTCTGCAGAAATTTAAGTAAACAACAACAACAAAAAATAGCTTAGAGAACAAGAAATGATCAGACTAACAGAAGAATATGGTTGATTATTTTAGCTAATTGTGTTAGTTAATTGTTGGACCAAAAGCAGAACTTAATTCAAGCTGGGCCCTCTTCCATCCCACTAAAACTGGTCCTTGGATTAGATGAAGAAAGCAGGGGTCAGAGGGAGCAAGGAGGGAAAGCCAAAAATTGTGAAATACTTCCTCTGTTATAAAAGGGATCAGAGTTGTTGAGTTAGTTTATGAGATGAAATCAATGATTAACTTGGAAATAGTTTTTGTGGTTGATTTCATTTGTTTTTCAAACATGTTTTCAAAAATGATATAATAAATGTTCTAATGTTACAAAACTAAAAACAAGTCTATATAGCAAATACAATCTTAGATAATAGATCCTCTAGAAAATAAAGCAAATAAAGAATGGCATATGATAGAACTAGCATAGAAATTATTTCTGTGGATGAGGATGTATAAATCAGTCACCAAAAATAGTACATTGTATGTAAATAAAGAATCAAGTACAGTAATTTGTAATACTATGACATAACACTAAAGTAAAAACATTAAAAGCAACAGGTTGAATAGAAAACAAGAAAAAGATGAATGTAAGTTTCAAGTGGAATTTAAAGCAAACACAGTAGTAACAGCCAACATTTCTTTAGTACTGATTTTATGTACATGTTTTAAGTGCATCTCTTAAATATTTAATCCTCATATAAACTCTAGGAGGCATGTATTGTTATTATCTTTGTTTTTCAGATAATGAGACTGAGACACAGAAAGGCTGGACAGTTTGACCAAGGTCACACAGAAACAGGAGGCCTAAGACTTGGACCCACACTCTCCTCCACAGACCGTGCTGATTTTAGCTCATTACGATTTGCGTCAAATTTTAAATAAAACAAGAGTGTAGGGAAAAGAAATAATCAATAGTTGTAAATAATTGATATTTACTAAAATTTATATACCGTAAATAAGGATTATTCATTTCCAAGTGCACAGTGTGTACATATCAAAATGGCCTGTAAAACAGAAAACAAAGAAAATTTACATAAATTCAAAATGCAGAAAATTTGAAGACTATATCTTTAGATTACTATTCAATAAAACTACAAAAAAGTAAATTAATTACTGACATGTTCATAATTAATAAAACAAATTCTGTGCAGTAACAACTGGGCCAAGAAATCAAGGAAGATTAAAACAACACTAAATCAAGAAAACAGCAATAGAACATTTCTGAAATGATACAAAATTAACCTTTGTATAAATTGAAAATCATTTTTAATTACCTGAAAGGAAAATTTAGGGACAAAATTTATGATAATGAAAACAAATAAGATTTGCAGATTGAATGAAATTTTATAGGGAAGAAATATGCCTTAAACTATGTTCTTAATTTACACAATTCTTTACAGTTTTCATATAGGTTGAGATCACTGGTTGGCATTTTATTTTTTGACAGCACCTATATGAATAGTCCCCCATTCTTTCACAATTTCTTATTAAAATCTTATTAACAACTTTAATATTTTAAGGAAACTAAATAGGAATTCCTCAAATTTCAATTTCAATTCTTAAATGTATTTCTTTTTCTGCTATACAGCTATTTTCCAAATAAGTCAAGCTTTCATTTTGCCATTTGAGAGAGGAAAAAAAAAAACTTAATCAAAACCTGACAAGTTCTCTTTGAAGTGCTAAGAAATAAAAGTAGTTTGCTTAACCATAAAAGGTCAAAATTTACTGGTAAGCAAGTACTTCTTTGCTAAGAGAAAATTACAAATTTACAGTGGAGAAACTGTAGACACCACCTTAATCAAGTAATCATAGTTACTATAGCCAGTAATGGAACTCAGCACAGCATGTGTCTGCTAATAGGATGCAGAAGAACACAATGTCACTTCTGTGTCACTGCTGCTAAAGGTGATAACCTGAAATCTAAACAGGAGGAATCATAAGACAAACCCAAACTGAGGGACATTCTATAAGCTAGCTGGCCAATTCTGTTAAAAAAAAAAAAATGGCAAGTTCATGAAAATAAAAGACTCAGGAATTGTTCCAACTTAAAGGAAACCAAGGTCACATAATGGACATTATTGGTATAAATGGCCACGTTTGAATAAGATCTACAGCTTAGATAGTGGTCTTATATCCATGTTAATTTTCCGATTTTGATCATTGTACAAGAGGAAATTGTGTAAGAGAATTGTAATTATGTAAAAGAATGTCGTCAAGCAATCTCTACTAAAGGAATTTTAAAAGGGTACTTTGGACAGAAGAGTGATCTCAGGAGAATGATCTGACATGTACAAAGCAATAAGGAACAAAGAATTTGCTTAATAAACATTGAATAGGAAACAAGAACAACAGTATATTGTGAGATAAAAGCAAACCCATAAAGAACCAAAATACTTAACACAATATCAGATAGGTCAGGTGTGTTTGGAGTTCAAAGACCTTTGCGTTGTTTGGGAGAATAATGAGGATATTTATTGATTTCAGACCTTAAGAAGCTAACTACTCATTGTACAAAGTTTAAGGTAACTATTCTAAGAATAGGAATGTGGTAAATATCTCCAAACTTGTAGTGAAAAGAGATGGAATAAAAAACATAATAGTTTTTTTAAGGCAAGAAAGGAGAAAAAAAGCAACATTGAAAACAAAAACAAAACCACAGAAATAAATTCAAATATATCAATAACTGTTATGGATATAAATTGAGTAAATGCTCCAGTTGAAAAATTGGCGTATTGGGCCAGTTAATTTTTTTTTTCTCAGACTGATTTAAAAAAGCACACACACATACAACTCAGCTGTATCTTGTTCATAAGAGGCACATCTAAAACATAATGATCCAGAAATTCTTAAAACCAAAGAGTAGAAAAAGATATTCCTAACCAAACAAAAGCTGGTGTACTTATATTAGTATCATTAAAAAAAAATTTAAAAGTCAAAGAATGGAAAACACAGCGAAATATATACAAGATCGTGTGGTGGCTCACAGCAAAAAAAAAAAAAAATGTGACAATGAATATACGTATGTTTGTGTATAACTGAAAAATTGTGCTCTACACTGGAATTTGACACAACATTGTAAAATGACTATAACTCAATAAAAAGTGTTAAAAAATAGTATAGTTACATTAATATCATACAAAGAAAAGTTTAAGGCATAAATATTATTAAAGATAAACAATATCACAGTATAATTTTTAAAAATATTAGTTTTCCATAGTTAAACTTGGATTATCTAAGTAACAAAGCTTCAAAACACATTAAGAATAGATCTGCAAAAGAAAAATAGACAAATCTAAAACATAATGGGATATTTTATCATATTTCTGAGTAAATGATGAATCAAACATATAAAAATTTATATATTTATTAAAAATGTAGATCAATGGTCTTTGCTTAAATGTCATTGTGGTTGTTTACTTTCACAAAATTCATATATTTATTAAAAATGTAGATTAATGGTCCTTGCTGAAATGTCATTGTGATTGTGTACTTTCACAAAACATAATTATAGGAGACTCTTCAAAAAAATACTCTGGACAGAGGTAAGAAAGTAAAGAGAAACAACTTTCAGGGCAGTGCTAGTTTGACATAATTCTCTTATAATTAATAGTTGCTGGAAAATAGAGTTTGGCCTGATTTATGAATATATCAACATTCAAGAAGGCTGAATATGGCAGATGCAGGTGCATTCTGACCGGAAGCTTTTTCATACTTTACAAATAGTTTTATATTTCAGCTGGGAAGATCAAAGAGTCTCATTTGCAGACAGAGGTAGAAATTGTAATCAGGTTCTTCATATCATGCATCCACATATAATGCCCCATCTTTAGGTGCTGTCCAGTTTCTTTAAAATAAAAGGAGTGCCTCCCAGCGGGACCACGTAGATGAGGAAGTTCTGCAGGGAGGAGATCACATTCCCCAGCATCTTCCAGTTCATCTCTTTGCCCCGTTCCCTTGCGAGGCCCTCAGTATGGAACGTGGTGGCTCTGCCTCCCTGGGCCTCAAGCCTGTGCTCTGCTCTCTCCTCACTGCCTGAAGCTTGAACAATTTTAACTTCTCTAAGCCTTGCTTGTTTCCTATGTGGAACAGAAACTGTGGGATCTAACTGATTGCCTCGCTGTGACTCTTAAATGAAATATATCAGAAAGCTTTATGCTGAGATATTAATATTCTCCCAACCCACCCCCACTTAGCTCCTTAAACTCCTAATACCCCTAGGACTAAACTGTCACTTATTATCCTTCCAAGCAAGAGATTAAAGGACTAAGACCGATGATCTCCACCTGACGTCGTGTTCTGTCAGATGCTGGCCCTACCTCAGGCATCTACTCTGTTCCCTCAGCGTCCCTGCTCCGGGTCATGGTCTGGGTCGTTTACATGCCAAGCTTACCAGCCAGGGAAGCTGTATTATGCTTTTCTTTCTACAGCCAGTGCTGTTGCTATTGCAGTGTTTGGTGTTCACTGAACACCAGATCACTGTTATTATCATCATCATTGCAACTGATGACAATAATAAAACAATCCCTCGAGTTTTTGTGGGTGATGTCAACTTCCTCGGGCTGCTTGGTTGTTTCTGTCCTATTCTCTCCCCCTGACCTAAAACAGATCCCTGAGCTCTCTCTTAGTTGACAATAACTTCCCTAACTCATTTGATTTCACTCATTTTTCCCCTTCAGATTGTAAATGATGAACAAGTTCTGTACAGACTCTTCTCAAAACTGATCTAGTTTAGATTCAGTAGCAGTCTTGCAGGATCATGGAGAGACTGCTAAGTTTAATGCCACAATCATCTCGGCTCCTACGGAGTATTCATTTCATTGTCAGCTGGTGGGAACAGGCAATTGCTGTGGTATAAGGCTGATTCCCTTCAGTAATGAAGCAAGGAAGGCACTGGGACATTTTCATTTCTGAATTCCAAGTGAGTACATATTGTCATTTCAGATGCTGTTCCAAGAGCTATCATTTGCTGGAGTGCATCTGGTACCACATTTATTTACAGCATTCTAATTTTTCTTTAAAACTTAGGGAATGTGGGAAGGAACTGAGGTTATTGATTTTGGATATGTAGAACTCAGCTAGTAAGATAGGGCCAAGTTATATTCTCCAAGGGAAAAATGCTCAATTTCTCATCATTTCTGATACCTGAAGACAGCATTGGAAAGAATAATTGAAAATAGGTAATGGACAATCAGCCAGAGGGTTTATTTGATAGGAAAGAGACGTTTGAGTCCCAGGGAGAGAAAATCAAGTTGTAAGAGAGTTGAAGTCCTACCATGCTGTAATAACGGGAAATTGTGCAACTTTTTACTTTGGATACTGAAACATCTCTTATCCTGCTCTAAATGGAATGATGAGCACTATCTTCTTGTATACAAAAGTAAAGAAAGGAAAAGACTGGTGCAAGAGTCATGTAAGATAATAACTGTCTTGCCTTGAGAAAAAGCTGTAAGACAAAGGAAAATTTTAACACAATACTGAAAAAAAAGAATTTTATATAATTAAACAAGTAATTGAAGATGTTGTAAAAGACACTTACAAATCAGAAACTCAAAAGTCAAAGAAGAAATTGTCAACAATAGCATACAATGTTAGATAAAAGTAGAGTAACATTTTCAAGAAGTTCAAGGAAGAACGTGTGAGCCAACTGGTTTTTTATGGTGCCCTTCAATTTTCACAGCTATAGAAAACCCGTTTTAACTGTGTAAGAACTCAGGGAATATTATACTCACAGGTTCTTTCTGAGGAATCTTGCCATTCGATTGAGAGAGAATTTTAGCAAAGAACTTCTAGTGAGTATTGTTGTATATATTTAATTGTACATCTAAGAGTAAAATAAAGATGAGAATAAACGTGGAAGACGAGAACGTGCATATTAAATGTTTTGAGTAAATAGAAATAACATAACTAAAAAATGGGAAAGTATAAAGTTAACAAATGTACAAAAGATATAAAGAAAGCCTTTTAAAACACTTATGAAATGTACATTATATTTGAACAAATGAAAAGGTATCCCATATTCTTAGAATGAAAGAATAAATGTCATCAAGATGTTAATTCTATCCAAGATAATATACAACCTGAATAAAAATACCAATTAAAAAAAAAGAGTTAGATAAAATGAACCTAAAGTTTGTATGAAAAAAATTAATAAAGCTCAAATTACTATAGAGGGAAAAACACAGGAGAAAAGGGCAGTGGGAAGTGAGGAGACTAGCAGGAACAGATATTAAAACATACTGAATAGTCTCTAATTAAACCAGTGTGGACTGGCATAGGAATGGAGTGACTAATATTCCAAGTGAACATAATAAAAACTAAAAATAGACCCAAATATGTAGGACAATTTATGTATATTAAATCACTGAGGGAAAGAAAATTTTCAGCAAATTGTGTTGGGTTAACTGGAAATATTGAAAAAAACCCTCAGACTATATGTAAGAATAAATTCCACTAATTGATCAGATATCTGAATATTTTAAAGATGACAATTTAAAGAAACTATGTATGTACTAGAAAAAAATTAATTCCTCTATAAACTAGATGGAAAAGGCATTCTTTATCATAACTAACACACTTGATGCTATGAAGGAGAAGACTAATAAATTTGACCTCAAAATTTTGTAAGGCAAAGAAAAAAACAATTTAAAAGAAGAATAGGATTTAGAGAGGAAAGAAAAAAAAAGATTTACTTTGCCACTATAATCAGGTTTTCCCCTTCCCAATTTGATCTTAAATGGTTTTAAATAATGAGATTGGATAAAATGATTTCTGAAGTCCCTTTAACTTTAACATTGTAGAATTCTAGCATGCTTGAACTACCTAAATACAAGAGAAAGACAATTATATGCTTGGTTGAATCTTAGTCTTTTTTTCCTTCTTAATAATCTGACCATTTCCTTTTAATTTTTTTCACCCTGTCGTAAAATACAGGATCTATTCCACTGTTTCTTCTCCTGGTAGCCTTCACTCCTCATTCCTCCTCTTGATATGATGATAATGCCATCAATCCATGAGCAGTTATTTTAAACCTCATGGATCAGGATTTCTATTTCCTCAAGCCCTCCAGCATCCAAGAACTTTGGAATTTCACAGTGAACAGACAACTGTTCATTAAGGTCCCTGGGTTTGTGGGGTGAGGGTGATGCAGCTAATTCAGAGCTTTAGTCTTGGCAAAGGTAGTAGGGAAGGAAAATATCCAGTGATAGGAAGTAAGTTCCGTGATCTTTGACTATGATGTATATAAGTGGTAGTTTGTGAAAAGAGAACATGAGAAGGTAAAGAGGCAGATGTGGAAGAGAAGCAATATTTCTATCAGAAATAGGAAGCTAATTTTAATTCTGTTCTAGATAAATATACAACCTTCAGCTATTCATATATTTATTCCAAAAATTACTTGAGGTTATTTAAAATAAAAGGTGCATTTCTTTTCTTTCTTTTTTTAAATTGAAGTATAGTTGATTTACAGTATTGTGTTAGTTTCAGGTGTACAGCAAAGTGATTTAGTTATATACATATTTTTTAAGATTATTTTTCATTATAGGTTATTATAAGATATTCAATATAATTCCTTGTGCTGTATAGTAAATCCTTGTTGTTTATCTACTTTATGTATAGTAGCTCATATCTGTTAATCCCATACTCCTAATTTATCTCTCCCACCTTCCTTTCCCCTTTGATAACCAAAAATTTGCTTTCTATGTCTGGAGTCTTTTTCTCTTTTGCATATAGATTTGTTTGTTTGTTTGTTTGTTTTAGATTCCACATATAAGTGATATCATACAGTATCTGTCTTTGTCCGCCTGGCTTACTTCACTACGTATAATATTCTCTAGGTCCATCCATGTTGCTGCAAATGGCAATATTTTATCTTTTTTATGGCTAAGTAATATTACATTGTGTGTGTGTACGTGTGTGTGTGTCTCACATTTTTAAAGCCAATCATCTGTTGATAGGCACTCTTAGGTAGTTTCCATGTCTTGGCTATTGTAAATAGTGCTGTTATGAACATTGGGGTATATGTATCTCTTTGAATTAGAGTCTTCATCTTTTCCAGATATATACCCAGGAATGGAATTGCTGGATCATATGGTAGCTCTATTTTTAGTTCTTAAAGGAGCTTCCATACTATTTTCAGTAGTGGTTGCACTAATTATATTCCCACCAACAGTGTAAGAGGTAGAAGATGCATTTCTAAAGGAAAAAAAAATTATATGATGTATGATATGGAAGGTAATTATATATAAAACCTTGGCTATAAATAGTTGCAAGATTATATACTCAGTTATGGCATGATATTGTAAAGCTAAAGCCAAAGAAGGAGAGCTATATTGAGTTATAAAATTCCTATTGTCAATTAAAAAGCACATCTTTTTTCGAAGTAATAGTTCTATTTGATTGATTAGTTGACTGATTGATTGATTTGACATCTTTTTAAGAGACAGAGATTTTTCTGTTGCTGAATTCTTTGAGTAATTTGTTTACCTGAATGATCCTTACACAGGTACAGGGAAGAAAAGATTTAATGATTGGTCTGTAACTAGCTTCTTTTCCTCAGGGATGCCTCAGGTAAAATTGACCTGAACTTGTGCAAACATTGACTTATGGAATGTATAAGGCTAAAAGATAATGAGGGTCCAAGAGGAATGCTTTTAGAAGGGTGTACCTGGTTTCTCTAGTTTGATTCTGAGAAATCCGAAATTTATGGAATTATATACTGCAGCTGTATTGAAGAATATGATTTAATTATGTAGCCAGAACAAGTCTGTATGATTAATTGAGCATATAAGTTTAAGAGACACCAAATTCAGTGATTTCCCTGTGCTTGACCGGTCCCTAGTTGGACAACATAATTCTGAAACCAATGAACTCAGGTACAGGAAAGGGTATTCCAAGAGCTGCCTCTGGTGTTTGAGGCCACGTAGATATTGGTGCTGCTTGTAATATTGTTTTGAATTTTTTTGCTAATCATTAATAAGGATTAAGGCTGAGGAAGACTCTTATTTCATTGACTGATGATTCAGGCCTTTGTAATTGTACAGGGGCAGTAAACAGTACAAGCCACAGCATCTCCCAGTTTCTTTTAGAAAGGATGCAGACACATTCTTCACATAACTCTTCCTTATAAACAATCTTCATAGCAGCTAAGGACCCAACACAGTGAAAGCAAACGGTGTCGACAGGGACTCAAAGTTCTCTGGGACAAAAGTGTGGCTTCTTAGAGGTTGGGCTCAGTTCAAGGCTTGAATTTCAAAAGCACAGAGCGATGAATCACTAGTATGTTCTATAGACTCTCTTTCAAATACTAATGTTCTCGACAGAGCTTGTATCAGGAGCTCTGCAGGGATCCATTTCTGGAGAGTGCCTGAAGTATAAGTATTCGTTGATTGAAAAAAAGGTCTTTAAGATTTAGAAACAAGATGTGCAGTGGTAAAGTAGATATTGTTATAAATTTTAAAGATTCTTCTTTTTTGTCTATGGTCTGGATGCAAGACAATGATTTGCATGATCTATTAATTATTTACACTGATCACTGGACAGCAAATACTAATTCTGGATGCAGTCAGATAAAAGGATCATTCTTTTATGGATATTACTTGCTTGTAATAGTACTCACTATGTAAGCTTTGTATTTATAAGTTGTTAGGTACATATTACTTGTTTGTTCTCCTTTTTTTTTTAAAAAGTTAAAAACATTTTTTTCCTAATAAATTTTCCTGCTGGATACAGAAGGTGTGATCCAGTGCAAAAAATTTTTTTGCTCCTGGAATAGTTCTCATTGTAAATTAACAAATGGTCTTTTGGCTGATTGACCTGAATCAGTCCCCTAGAACTTATCACATTAAATTTATATTTTTAACCTGTAAATATGAGTATCAGACCCAAGCCTTATGGGGATACTAGTAGGGTGCAGATACCTGGGAGGCCCTATCTGTAGCTGTGAAACCTTCCATTTGTTCTGGGTACACCTACCAGTGAAAACACCTCCTTGTTGGAAAAGCGAAGTGGTGAAGGAGGGGACAAACTAAAATAACTTTAAAAATGGGGAGCTAAAGGAGGAGATTTTAAAACCTCTTGAGTCATAGCTCTCTAAATCACTGAATCATAATGGTGCTGTGAATTTATTTTTACATTCTGAATTTATTGATATTTTAGTGGACAGTATTGTGTACATCACACCCAAAGTGATACATTTAATCAAATCCATTTAATTGGCAAATTATTCTTAAATGCATCTTTTTGCCTAGCACTGGAGTTTTGTGCTAGGAATGCAAAATATTAACAAGACAGTTAGGGCTCCTTCCCTGGGGAAACCACTGTCTCAAGGGAGAATCAGACATTTAATTAAGCACTCAGTTGATTATTTAATTATATTTGTGATAAATACATCAAAGGACAGGAGCTCTGTGCATTGGAAGGCTGTAAACAGATGATCTGATGTCAACTGAGGTCCAGAGAGTTTCCTTTAATTGCCCAAGATTATGTAGCTTAGAAGTAGCAGAGCAGAACTTTGAATCTAGGTGTAATCTTATGTGAATGCACTACATTTACTGCCTCTAACTACACAGCTATAATTGTGGCACAAAGTGCCATGTGAGCAAAAAGAATGGTGTATTTGTTTTCTATGACTGCTGTCATAAATCACTACAAATTTAATAGCTTATCTTACGTTCTCTAGGTTAGAAGTCCAACAGTTCTCGCGGGCTAAAATCAAGATGCTTTCGTTCATATTTGATTGAGAGATCAAAATTTTTACAGAGAAGCAAATGCTGAAAGAGTTCAGCACCACCAAACCAGCTTTATAAGAAATATTAAAAGGACTTCTCTAAGTGAAAAAGAAAAGGCCAGTGCTAGAAAAATGAAAATTACAAAAAGAAAATCTCATTGGTTAAGATAAATATACAATAAAGGTAGTAAATCAACCACAAATAAAGCTAGTAGGAAGGTTAAAAGACAAAAGAAGTAAAACCATTCATATTCAGAACAAGTAGTTAAGGGATACACAAAACAAAAAGGTAAAATATGATATCAAAAACAGTAAGTGCTGGGGAGGGTGGGTAAAAACGCAGGGTTGTTAAAATGCATTTGAACTTAAGACATCAACAACTTAAAATAATCATACATATATGTATATATATATATAAACTATAGCATATATATAAAAATCATATACATATATAGCTATATATAAACTTCATCGTAACCACAAACCAAAAATCTGGAATAGATACACACACACACACACACACACACACACACAAAGAGAAAGGAGTCCAAGTATAACACTAAAGACAGTCATCAAATCACAAAGGAAGAGAGGAAAAGAAGAAGAAAGGAGTAAAATAGAACTACAAAAACAACCCCCAAACACTTGGCACAATGGCAATAAATGCTTATTTATCAATAATTATTTTAACTGTAAATGGACTAACTGCTCCAGCCAAAAGACATAAAGTGTCTGAACGGGTGCAAAAATAAGTCCCATATATATTCTGATTTTAGAACTAAAGACACACACAGACCAAAAGTGAGAGGATAGAAAAAGATATTCCATACAAATGAAAGAAAAATAAATCCAGCATAACAATACTTATATTAGACAAAATAGACTTTAAAGCAAAGACTGTAATAAGAGGCAAAGAAGGATATTACATAATGATCAAAGAATCAATTCAAGAAGATAATAACAATTGTAAATATATATGCACCCAACATAGGAGCACCTAAATACATAAAACATATTAACAGACATAAATTGACAGTAGCACAATAATAGTAAGGGGCTTTATCATCCCACTTCAACATAGTATTGGAATTCCTCACCACAGCAATCAGACAATAAAAATAAATAAAAGGAATCCAAAGTGGAAAGGAAAAATAAAATTGTTACTGTTTACAGATGACATGATACTATACACAGAAAATCTTAAGAGACACTACCAAAAGCTACTAGCACTTACCAATGAATTCAGTAAAGTTCCAGGATACAAGATTAATATACAGAAATCTGTTGCATTTCTGTACACTAACAATGAACTATCGGAAAGAGATAGTTTTTTTTTTATATAATCCCATTTACATTGCATAAAAAAAGAATAAAATACCTGGAAATCAATCTAAGGAGGTACACAGATGGAAAAATATTTCATGGTCCTGGATTAGAGGAATTAATATTGTTAAAATGACCATACTACCCAAGGCAATCTATTGATTCAAGGCAATTCCTATCAAAATATCAATGGCATTTCTCACCGAAGGGGAACAAATAATTTTAAAATCCTATAGAAATGCAAAAGACCTCAAATAGCCAAAACAATCTTGAGAAGAAGAACAAAACTGAAGGTATCATGCTCCCTGTCTTCAAACAATACTACAAAGCTACAGTGATCAAAACAGTATGGTACTAGCAAAAAGACAGACACATAGATCAATGGATCAGAAATAAACACACAGTTCTATAAGCAATTAATTTATGACAAATGAGGCAAACATATACAATGGGGAAAAGACAACCACTTCAATAAATGGTATTGGGAAAAGTGGACAGCTACATGCGAAAGAATCAAACTGTACTACTCTCTCACGCCATGCATACAAATAAATTCAAAATGCATTAAAGACTTAAATATAAGACCTGAAACCATAAAACTTCTGGAAGAAAACATAGGCAGTAAACTCTTTGACATAGGTTCTAGGAATATTGTTTTGGATATATCCTCAGGCAAGGGAAGCAAAAGCAAAAATAAACAACCAGGACTACATCAAACTGAAAAGTTTCTGCACAGCAAAGGAAACTATCAACAAAATGAAGAGGCCACCTACTGAATAGGAGAAGATAGTTACAAATGATATATCCGATAAGGGGTTAATATCCAAAATATACAAAAAACTCATACAGCTCTACATTAAAAGAACAAATAACCAAGTTAAGAAATGGGCAGGGCATCTGTATAGACATTTTTTCAAAGAAGACATAAGATGGTTCATGAAAAAATGTTCAGCAGTACTAATCATCCGGGAAATGTAAATCAAAACCACAGTGAGATATCACTTCATGCCTGCCAAAATGGCTATTACCAAAAAGACAACAGATAACAAGTGTTGGAGGATGTGGAGGAAAAGAGAACCCTTGTGCACTGTTGATGAGGATGTAAACTGGTGCTGCTACTATGGAAAACAGTATGGGGATTCCTCAAAAAAAGTTAAAAATAGAACTACCATATGATTCAGCAATTTCCTAGGTATTCACCCAAAGAAAACAAAACCACTAATTAGAAAAGATATGCACCCTTATGTTCATTAAAGCATTGTTTACCATAGCCAAGATATGGAAACAACCCAAGTGCCCATCAATAGGTGAATGGATAAAGAAAACATGATGTATACATACATACAATGGATGATTACTTAGCCATAAAAAAGAATGAAATCTTTCCATTTGCAGCAACATGGCTGGACCTAGAGGATATTATGCTAAGTGAAATATTAGACAGAGAAAAACAAGTACTGTATAATATCACTTATGTATGGAATCTAAAAAAAACAAAATGACCAAACCTAACAGAGCAGAAGCTGAATATAGATACAGAGAACAAACAGGTGGTAGCAGAGGAGAGTGGCTGGGTGGAGGAAAGAAATAGGCCAGGGAGATCAAGAGGTACAAACTTCCAGTTACAAAATGATGAGTCATGGCTAGGAAATGTACAGTGTGGGGAATACGGTATGATGACAGATCATAACTAGTTTATCGTGGTGATCATTTTGAAATTTATAGAAATATTAAAGCCACATGTTGTGTAACACGAGCTAACATAGTGTTAAAGGTCAATTTTACTCTAAAAACAAGCATGCAAACAAACTCATTAAAAAGGAGATCAGATTTGCGGTTACCAGAGGCAAAAGGAGAGGGGATTGGATGAAGGTACTCAAAAGGTACAAACTTCCAGTTATAAGATAAGTAAGTCCTAGGGATATAATGTTCAACATGACAAATATAGTTAACACTGATGTATGTCATATATAAAGGTTGTTTCTAGAGAGTAAATCCTAAGCGTTATCATCACAAGGAAAATTTTTTTTCTGTTTCTTTAATTTTGTATCTATATGAGATGATGAATGTTCACTAAATGTCGTGATAATCATTTGGTGATGTATGTATGTCAAATCATTATGCTAGACACCCTAAATTTATATAATGCTATGTGTCAATTATATCTCAATAAAACCGGAAGAAAAAAAAGATAAACAGGTAAAAAAATCCTACTTCCTGTCATGGGTGGATGAGTAGTTTCTTACCTTTTCAACATCTAAGCCCCGAGGATGCCTTTAGTTTTATGACACTTCAGCCCCTTAGACGCTACCAATCCTTTAGCAATTAAAAGTCCTACCTGTAATACTGGCGCATCTTTATATTTTCGCGTTGGTTGTCTTTTATTGATTTGAAACACATTTACTTAAGAGGACCTACGATGTATACAGTGTACAAAGGTACAGAGTGACAACTTCATGCAATACATTGGCTTTTCTTAAAAGTCCCAACTTTTTTACCATACAGGTCCTCATCAGTATAAAATCCTTGAAAATGTGTAACAGACCTCCCAAAGATCCTAAATCTGTGATAATTAAGGTAAACTGGTAAATAAACTTTTCAATGAAGGAAGAAATAAATCCTTTATTCTTTCTTACCAAATTTGTACCACTCTTTAATGAGATATTAATAGAGTAGAAATCCTTTTGTAAAGGAATTCCAGCTAAAAAATGAAGAAATTGTAGAAGTAAAGTATTATCATGCAAATTCTAGTAGATCAGTCGAGTTAGGTAATAATCATCAATGGCTGAAACATCACAAAACTAGATAATGTTGGACATCACGTGCCCCTGATGGAAGAATATTACCACATCTATGAAGTATTATTGGAAAAAAAATTGACCCTAATTCTGCTTATTTTCGATCCAACCATCAATTTCGAATTGTGGACTTTAGAGGAACAGTTAAATGACATCTGTGAATGCAATGACAATATCCAGACAACAGGATAAATGCCATACTTTCTTCAACAATTAATTTGAAAAGAGGAAGAAGAAAGATAGAGGGGGAACTGATAAATTAACAGAGACAAGAGATAAAGCAGTCAACTGCAAGGTGTGTCTCATTGGATTCCAATTCTAAGAAACAACTGTAAAACATTTTTTATATTTGTAAGCAGCTGGAAATGGGCAACTTCCAAGATATTTAATGACATTGAAGGATTGTTACCTCGTTTTTCAGATATTATAATGGTATTATGGTAATGTATATAAAATAGTCCTCACTTTTTAGTCATACATATGAAATATTAGTGGATGAAATCATGTGACACCTGGTGTTTGCTTCCAGTAGAGGTGAAGGGGAGAGGTGAAACAGAGTTCGCCATGGTTGGTGATCATGAATCATGAATCAGAGTCCCAGGAGCATGGAGATTCATTGTGCTCTTCAGTTTGAAATTTTTCATAATAGGAAGTTAAAGTTAAAAATAGAGATATGTCTTTTTTAAGGCTGAATAATATTCATTGTATGTATGTAGCACATTTTCTTTATGCATTTATCTGTCAGTGGACACTTAGGTTGCTTCTATATCTTGGCTTTTCTGAAAAATGCTGCAATGAACACAGGAGTGCAAGTATCTCAAACCCTGGGGACATTATGCTAAGTGAAGGAAGCCAGTCACAGAAGGACAAATGCTCATTTCCACTTAAATGAGGTATCTAAAATAGTCAGACTCATAGATGTCGAAAATCAAAAGGTGGTTGCCAGGGGCTGGGAGGTAGGGGAACTGGGGAGTTGCTGTTTAACAGGTTCAGTTTCAGCTACGCAGGATGTAAAATGTCTAGAAATCTGTACAATGCACTTATAGTTAACGTTGTGCTTATAGGTATTGTGGTATTGAAACCTTAAGAGGGTAGGCCTTATTTTTTTAAATAAAAAAGATATGTTATTGTTTTGCATATTTTGATGACAAATGAATAACATTGCATTCCTTTTTTTTTTTTTAACATTTCTTGTAAACTTTTCAGATAGCTTATTTAATCTGGTCAGCCAGTGTAGTATTCGAACAATGCCAATTAAAACATTTATATTTTTATTCTATAGATAATGATCTTATTCCACAAAAACCCTACGTGCCGTAAGTTGAGTTTATTGGCAGAGACCTAGAGTTTAATTATCAACACATCGGTCAATTACCTCTCATTCCATCTGGTAAAATTATGCTATGGTTGAGATATCTAAGGGAGGATATATGACCTTTAATCTTAGAACCTATAAAAATACTGACTAGATAAAACTTAGCACCATGGTCTATGATTCATTACATCTGCATTATAGCCGTGGCTCTGCTTATCAAACTACATTCTTTTATGGCCATTCAGATGATTTATTTTTGGAACAGAGCTAATAATACTCACTTAAAGGAGAATTATGGGGATTAATATATTTGAAAATGCGTTAGCCCTTAACATGAAGTTTTGACCGATGATTTCAAAGAGTGATTAATTAATGAAAAGCATATTTGATAAAATATTTGTGACATCTGCTTGGCAGTTAAAGTACAGACTTGGGGAGCTTCCTGTGTTGTAGGCAATGAGAACAATTTAATTAGTGCTTCTACAAAGATGATGTTAATTCTTTAATATGGATCTTTGCAAAAGTTTCACCCAATTTAGATTAGTTTCTCTCATCTTTTCTTTTGTAATAACTCATGGAAGTAAATGAGAAGCACAAAGTCTGATGTAGATAAAGAGGAATGAGCACAGACATTAAACCAAGAGTGACTGCCACTTCAGTTACTTATCGAGGACGATTGTCTGCTATTTTCTCCAACCTTTTCAAGTTTTACATACCATCCTAATATTCTAGGACCTTGAAAACAGGATGAACAACAAAGCATCAAGTTCTCAGAGTTATTTTGCCCCTTTGGTATCAGATGATATAGGTTGCTGGGTCCCATGAGCTTCCCCGCTGCTTTGAGCTGGGAGGTTTACTTAAAAGGCAAACTTAAACTGATCTGTCTATACTCTAGTCCCACCTTAGAAGCTCTAGGATTTCTATTTAAAGGTGATGTTGACCCCATTATCACAGGAACAAACTCTAAGCTAGTCTCGAAATGGGGGTTATAAAATTGTGCTGCTTTCGCCACATGCTTATCCCCAGGCTCCTCTGTTTGCGAACCTTGTGTTTGCAGAAGACCAAGCTGGATATACCGGCAAGTCTGTGACTGCAAAAAAGTTGCTTCTTATGTAAAACTAACTGGTAAAAGCAGTGTTCTTGAGACCATGCCTTCATTACTGTGGCACTCTAATCAAGCGAGCAAGCCTTTTAAATACACCTGTCACCCTCAGGTGCCTACTAGAATGAACCCTGAGGACCCGAGGACAGAGCAATTGTTTGAACTGAGACCTTGGCAGTGACTGATGAACTACTTTAATTCTTTTTAATACGGAATTTCTCTCCTTTTTGTCCACCTCTTGTGCCCTTAAGACTATAGGGTGGCCTGACTGAGCTGTCCCCAGGAACAATCTTTCCTTAGAGTCTCCTCCATAGTGGCATGTTTTATTGCCTTAACTGTTATCTATACGCCAAAGATTTTAATAATTAGGGGCTGAAGTTGGGGTAGGGGTATAGCTTGGTGATAAAGTGTGTGCTTGGTGTTCACAAGGTCTTGAGTTCAGTCCCCAGTGCCTCCATTAAGGGACAAAAATAATTAGGGACTGAAGTTCCTAAAGAAAGTGGGGAAAACTGATCTACAGTGATCTGTATCGTGATCTATAAATCTGCATGAAAGTGACCATTTGACGTTTAAACTTTGTAATATTCAGTAATGTCTTCACAAAGAATTCTCTAAGGATACAGGGATGCTTGTTTTGCAGATAGAAATAAGTTAATTTTCCTCCATTATAAAAGGAATGTATGTATATTCATTGCAAGTAATTCAGAAAATACAAAAACAAATGAAAAAGAAAATTAAAATCACCACAGTTTCATCACTGAAAGGCGAATTCTGTTTACATTTGACTATATATTTCTCCAGACCTTTAAGTATACCATTTTATTCTTATAAAGATATGATAACACTTTACATACTGTTTTGTGACCTGATTCCTCCATCCCTTCTCTGCTCCACCTCCTGCCCCCCCGGGAAACATACATGCGCGCGGGCACACACACACACACAGCACACATATCACTGGAATCTTTGCACTTCAAAAATGTGCTTATATACAAACAAAACATAAAGATGTTGAATAATGTCTAATCAGAGGGCTTTCTATTTAGGAGCAGGAAAGGTAAAGGATTATTACTTAAATCTTAGGAATATCAGAAGGGTGTATGTTTCATAAGGATCACATACCCAGCTTAATTTAACATGGCAGAGGCACCAGGCAGAGTTCTGAGAACTATGTCATTTCGGGTATGATTCAGGAACATTCCCATATGGTTGAGAACAGCATTCTGATTTTCATCTTACAATTTCAAGTCTACATTTGTATTTTGCTTTAAGACACTTTATAGCTGGGCTGGTTACCAATGACTATGCATAAATTTAGGGGTTACCACCTATGTGGTGAGCTCTCCATATCCTTGTTAGTATATAAAAGCTGAATTAATGGAAGATAAAATACAGTTGCTGTTTATTAATGTCAGCAATCAGTAAAAGTAAGATAGTGCTTCTGAAGGAGTCCTGGACCTGTCAGTGCTTAAAAATCCCAGCAGCCAAGTTCAATGTAGTCGAAACCTTTAAGCAGAAGCAGGTATTCTAGCTTTTAAGTTGCAGTAACAACTTGTCTGCTTTAGAGATTGTTTTAAAAAACAGGTGTACTCAAACCTGATTTTCCTATATTAGACTGAATTTACTGAACTCTTGTCCTGAACAGGAGTCATCTTGTTGAATATAATAAGGCATCTCCTTTTGTCATGTGATCGTTAACTCAAAGAATGCTAAACATGTACCTAATATATTTAAGATTTATCTAGTCAAATAATGTTTAATTTACCAGTGGAAGAATTAAAGGGTAGAGATGCGATTCCCTTTATCTATTACACAGATAATTGCTGACAGAGTTGTGATAGGAACCCATGACTTGACACCTCCTAGGTGTCTATTAGACAATGTAATGGATGAGCCAGGTCTTTTATTTTCTGTATTCTGATGCTTTGACACCAGGAGCCTCTAACCTGGAGGGGCTGCTTCTTCCAGAGTTAGCCATCTCCTAGAGAGAGTAAACAATTTATTCATCAGCAAGCACACTTTTCAGTGGCAAACCAGTTAATCCAGAACCCACATCCCTAACTACCTTCTCTACTGAGCTCTCACACTCCCAGTCACTAGCCCTCTGCCCTAATAAGCCCAGGACCAGGTACCAGACAACTAAGGACAGTCCCTCTGCCCTGGAACCCACTGAAATTATTCAAACTGGCTAATCCTAAGCATGCTTCCCTTGTCTTGCCTGTTCCTTCCTGTGGAAATCACAGTAAAGGTGTGTCCCCATCTTTCCCCCCTCCCTCTGCTTCCTGACTGACCCTGGTGCTTCTCTGTGTGATGGTCTCCCCACCCCCGCCATGACATAGTAATGCCCTCATTTCTTGTGAGTATAACAAACTAGCTTTTCCACAGCAGTGATCTCCCGACCTTTTGGCCTTGTCATACCTGAATAATAATAATAATAAAGTTATATATTAAAACACATGGACCTTTCTTAACATGATAAACTTCACTTATGCTGCTACCACCAAGTGAGCATTATGTGTACAGAGACTACAATCATTGCTTCTGATTCTGCTTTATACCAATACTGCATCATCTTCAGTCATTCAACAGAGGTCAGCACCCCTCTGTTACAAAATTGCATGTGTATTTTAGTATGTACATAGTATTAAAAATGCTGTACATATTTTAAACTTTCTTTCAATTTTTTCTTTTCCTCCTCCAGATTCATGTAGAGTTGGCAAATAATGTTTGACATGAGAGCTTCTGGTGAACTGCTCCATTCAATTCAAAGAACACAAGGCATATGGCCTTTGGCGTTTTTTTTGGTAGTCCTGGGCTACTAATGCCAACGTTTTTACAATATTCTAGAAAAGAAAGGTGTGCCTAAAATCCACACCATTCACAAGTGATACCCCTATGACCACTAAGAGGGCCCACCACCAGATGGGAGAATAGGAGGAAGAATGGGGAAGTCAGAAAATTTTGGAAGAGCATTTGGAAGTTCTCAGAGTAGGAAAAGTTTTCATATCAGAATGTAGAAAAGTCTGTCTTTTTAAATCAAAGATTTGTAGAAAAATTGCTTTCACCTGTTGAGTTGAACTCCAGGAAGTTTCCAATTTTGTAGGTGAAAAATGGTTGAATACTGGCAATGCCCTATGGCTCAATCTATTGGTAGAGTAAACAGTGTTTTTCTCTGCCGAGCACAGCTTTTTAATCGATGTGAGAACTAGAAAAATGAGACCTTACTCATAACAAAGATAAACTCTTACTCATATTTTAATTATCTCCCGAATCTATAGATGGAAGATTATAGCATAATTTTCACTGACAAAATCTTACAGGCACAGTGACTTTTGCCTATAAAGCAAAGGGAGGAAGACAGATAAACCTTTCTGGACTGAGAAGACAGAAGCTCCCCTCCTGTTTTTCAGGGAAGAGCTTATTTCTGCTCTGGTGTTTTCACTTAGTCTTGTCATTTCTACTCTGACAATTACCAAGATTTCTTGTAGCTTTGACTGATGGTCTGATAACTTTATTTTTATGTCTTTCTCTAACATTTATAAATAGTGAATTTAATACTGGTTTCAAGAAAACACTGACTACTAACTGACTATAGGAATTTTCTCAATATTCTTCTCCCTGATGCTCTATTTCAACAGGGTTGAATTTGTAAAATGGATTGAGCAGCTGGTAAATAAGATTATGTTAGTAAAGATCTGTGCCTCATCCAAGGAAAAGGAATTGATTGAAGTGCAAAAGAATTTCTGTAGTGTTTGTCTTAAAACTAACATTAGCAGAGGTAGCCTGCTGGGACACCTTCTGTGCCTTCAGGACACCTTTTGTTTGTAGATTCCAGGCTTTGGTGTCAAAAACACCTTGTATTCATATGCACTGACTCTCTTTCCATTCTCCTAATGTGTGGATAGCTGGAAAACATTAATAAATTCACTTTGGAGCCAGACATACACAATCCACATGATCTTGTATCTTATGGTGACCCAGGAGACCCACCCTAGTCAGTTCCTCAGAAAATAATAGTCCTGTCTGACTTACCTTTGTGCACAGTTTCTTAGTATTGTATTGTGAATGAATGTATGCTTTTTTTGTTTGATATGTTGGAAGGCAAAGATAAATCTTCTCACTTATAAGTTTAAAATCCTCACAAGTCAGACATAGAAATGGTGTGGTCTTGGCCTTAATGTAGCTGTACAGTGATAACCTCTCGGTCATGATGATGACGATCTGGCCAGCTGTTATTCAAGAGTTAATCACAGGCTGAGATCAAGGCCTGAAATAAGTCAATGGCTTTTCTTAATCTAGTCAATTATTAAAATGACCGATGGTGTCAGCCCACAGGTTTATTTCTATTATCAGAGGTAGTAATGCCTTTGAGTGTTTTTATTTCATAGAAAACAAGATCTTGGTTAACAAACGATATGCTGGAACATGTTCAAACTCCTGGATAATTTTTTAAAATTTAAATTCAAAGCAACAACCATGGAAATTTATAAAGGTTTGTGATATTTAAAACTAGAAGCATCAGTATGTCACAAGCGAAATATGAAAACTGAAAGGGAGAAAACACTTATGTTTGAGAGAAACTTAGGAGGTTAAGAAAAGGCTGAGCTGTGGCAACAATGGAGACTCCAGTGTCCAGGCGATCTGGCCTCATGCAAGCAGGACACTGGCCTCGTGAGGTCACTGGGTCAGGCAATAAACCAATACTCTCTGGCATTACTTCACTATCCGAGTTCATTTCTGCAATTCTCTTGGTTTGTCCAGTCTTCTTTTATACTATGATTTCAACTAAGTGATTATTCAAAATCCTAAACCTTGGCACCCAGAATTAAGGTCTTCTTTTCAACAAAGTGGTAACCCCAGAATCCAACATCTGGGAATAAATTAGCATCTGTTGTGACTACACACATATTCTGCAATCTAGTAAAGACTCATTTTTTAAATTGAAGTATAGTTGATTTACAATATTGTGTTAGTTTCTGGTGTACAGCATAGTGATTCAGTTTTTATATATATAAATGTATATTTATATATATAAATTTATTTATATATATATGTATATATATACACACACACACATATATACTTTTTCATTATAGGTTAATACAAGATATTGAAATAGTTTCCTGTGCTATACAGTAGGATTTTGTTGTTTACCTATTTTATATATATAGTCTATGAGTCTGTTTCTGTTGTGTAAATAAATTCATTTGTGTCATTTTAAGACTCCTCATTTTAATTAAAGTTGTATGTCTGCTTAAGAAACCTGTAACATATGTTTTTTTTCTTATTTTTGTTTTCTAAAGAATTAAATCTTACTTTGACTTAATGGAATTTAAATTGTCAGTTTTTGCCTTTTTATAAAGTTGTGAAAATGTGGAGTGTGACTCTATTCTCATCCATATTTGCAAAGTAGTTAAAGATTGTGTTAAGGACTCACTATACACTGTGTAGTACTGTTATACCCTGTGAGCCATCTCATAACTACGAACTTGGTGCTATGTGGACACAGCTGGACATGTTCTGGAGGTCTGATGTTGAGGTGCCCCACATAAGAAGGTAGAATCAGAGGGTCAGAGATGAACAACTAGAAAAAAGAATAGAGCAGAAGCAGAAGGTAAGATGGTACTTCAGGTTCTACTAAAATATGGAGAAAACTTTAATACACCAAACTGAGTGGACCCTGGATAATATTTGGGACATCCAGGACTCAAAGAGCTGGTCAAGTTTCACTTTAGGTAGAATTAGGTTGATGCTCTGGAGTTTATCTGGTATTTCAGAGTCTCAGTTCTGGTGGTCAGAGGGTAAAACCAGTATGCCGAGGGGCTTCAGGTTTATTTATCTTTCTCAAACTTAGACGCTACTTAAAGTTTGTCTTATAAATCTCTCTCCTTTGCTGATGAAGGAATGAGCTCAAGTATCAGCCCAAGTATGAAGAATATTTTATTGAATGTTGTTTACAATTAATTTACTTCTAGAAGATATAAAAACTATGGTAATTGTTTAGGTATACAACATACTGTTCTGGGTGAGTGAATCAAAGATAATTTTAAAGTGGCCATTATGGCATTACCATAAAGATGTTTAAACCTCAAGTATCAGTTTAACCTTTTTCTTCCTAAATAATATATGGAAGTTGAGTTAATTTCAATTTACAATGAATAAGTATAATATAGAGAAGAGGAGTAAATGACAGAGTAAAGAGAGAAAAAAATGTTTGCTTAGCATCTTCTAGTCCTAACTCTAATGATCAGAACATGCATATTATACTTTTTGCGAGCTACCCAATAAAGAAGATGGTTTGCTCGAATCCCCTACATTTACTGAGCTGAAGAGATCAAGTTGCACCTAACTAATATCTTTGCAAGAAAGTTCATCAGGGTTAAAAACCTGTGGCCATACAACAGTTAACTGAAGTGGCCCACAGAAAAAGGAGCACTGAAGTGCTCTCAAAAAACTAGCTACCTAAAAAGACATAAATGAACTTATTTACAAAATAGAAACAGATTCACAGACATAGAAAACAAACTTATGGTTACTAGGAGGTAAATGGGATAGGAAGGGATAAATTAGGAATTCGAGATTTGCAGATACTAACTACTGTATATAAAATAGATAAACAGCAAGTTTCTTCTGTATAGCACAGGGAACTATATTCAATATCTCGCAGTAACCTATAATGAAAAAGAATATGAAAAGGAATATATTTATGCATATGTGTGACTGAAACATTATGCTGTACACAAGAAATTGGCATAACATTGTAAACTGACTATACTTCAATAAAAAAGAATGCAAAAAAATTAAAAAATAAAATAGCTACTTACCAGCCAAGAACTATTCCAGATACTCTTAGACATCATGACTGAAGTACCTTTGTTTCAGGTATCTTCCTGACTTTGAATTAAAACTCTACTTAATTTGATCCTATTAAGTTCATGTCTTAAAAAAACAGTTCAGTCAGCAAGAGTGCAGTAGATTCGGTTTGTTCTGGCCTTAATTTGATTGACTCAATGGCAGTCTGATTTAGTCAATAATTAATAAAGCTACAGTTCCTAAATTAACAGTGATGTGTTACATGATTTTGTCATTGTCTTAGCTGGTAGGCGTAATACCATTGGTTGCTTTTCTTTCTTCCTCGTATAATTCTGGCTTTTTCAACTTTTTCTTTCCACTATAATTCTTTCTTTTCCAACTTTTTCTTTGTTTTTACCTAAGTGATATCAGTGTTTAAGCTAAGAGTTGGGCTTTTCTCCCCTGTTCTTGATTCTGTAAAGACCTTTAGTACTTTTTCAGATGACTGACAGGTGATTAGTATTTTTTTCTGAGTTAATGGCATGTTCTTTTCAAGCTGTGGTTTCACTAGAATAAATCCTCTTTTCATGCTCTGTTCACAGAGGCCTTTTGTGTCCTTCACCTATTGAACACCCGGACTAAGCCTTTGGGCTGTAACATTGAGTTGCAACTAATGTGTGATCCATTAACCCATACCCTAGGTTTCTGCCCACTGGACACCTAATGCTTTCAAGTGATTAGTTTTCAGATGTCTTTATGCCTTCTCTGCCCCTCTACCTCCACTGTTGTTTTTTTTTTTTTTTTTCCAAATTGACTCTCATTTTATTTCTATTCCAATTTGCAAACTCTTTTGGAAAATTTACATCATCTTTCTTTCCACACTAAGTTTGTTGAATAATTTCCGATTTGAAATCATCAGCCAACATTGTTTTTGAGAAGTTCATTTCCTGTTTCAGATTATTAGTAAAGACAAAGTCTATTCCTCTCTTCTCCTAGTTCCTATGGAGCACTGCTTACTTCTCTTATCACGTCCCTGATGGCCTTGCATATGATTAGTTGTGCTCATTTTTCCTACTAGGTTATAAGTGTCTTCAGGGCAGAGGATCTGCAGCTTTGCGCTTTCCACAGGGAGCAGCATAATGCTTTTCACACAGTAGGAATTTAGTCAATGTGTGGGAATTACATTATTATGGATATTTGTGGTAGACTACACAAACGCCTCCTTAGAACTAGAAATATTGCCATTAAATCTAACACATAGTTTGTGTTGTTTTCTTCTCAGTGTCTTTCAGGTGATGTTTTCCGCATGTACTTATGGAAATTAATTTGAATTAATGCCGTTTCTACAATTGGGATGCTGCATTATGTCTTTTCAAGCCAGGCACACAATATGTGTTACATTTGTTCTAATCGCAACATGAAACTCAGTGGGGAAGGTTTTTTTTTTTTCCTTTTAAGTTAATTGAGCATTTCCATCCTGGTGTTTAAGATTCTAATTGCTTTTGTTTCAAGATATTTAAATGTTTTCTCTTGGCATTTTCTAATTATTACATAAAATCACACAAGCAGATACACAGCAGCCGTGTTTCGCCTTCTCTCTTGTTTTGTCAGGGAGCCCAGAGTGATTATGTTAGGCCTTAAGGACTCTCTTCATCATTTCCCCTAGTTTTCCTTGATACTGTATTTTCCTGATTTCAAATGGAAAATAATTACACTGTAAAAAAATTTAGAAAACATAAAAAGCATAAAGAATGAAATATAAATTAACTATAACTTATAATTCAGATATGATATAAAACAGCATTAATGTTTAGGAGTATATTATTCCTTTTTAATTAAACTTTTTTTAATTAAAAATTTTTGCTTTATAAGTTTCTTCTTTCACTTAAATGCATATATGAAACATTTTTATCAAGTCCTTGTATATTCTACTATACCATCTTCAATATTTCTTATAGTGATATTTTGATATATCATGATTTATTTTGACAATCTAGTTTTGAGTATAAAAGACTTTCTTTTATTCTTATCCCAATAAGTACTAATGTATTACCTTCAAACATACTTTATGATAAATTAATTTTCAATGAGTGAGCAACCTTAAGTGTAGAGAGAGGGACCATGGCTGGTACATGAGCTATGATGAAATTTAAATTCTTAAGGTTCTGTTGTTTGCTCCTTTTACTTCCAGGACCATTCATTCCCACTGGTGAGCCTATGATCTGACCCAATAGTTTTTAGGCACTGAAATTGGGGTTCTTTTACAGAACACCATAATTAGAGCTGGTCAAAGGGCAATTCTGTGTCGAGGCATCGGTGTAGCCAGAAAGGAAGTGAACAAATCCCCCAAGTACTGTGTGCCCTGGAGAATGAAGTGTATTTTATTTCAGTATTTCCATACTATTGATAATGTGAATATAGTACTGAATTAATAATAAACTGAGATTTAACAAAATTGGGAAGATGAGGAAAGGAGAAATAGGTATCATGGTGTAAGAGTGCCATAAAATTCACATCTGTTCAGATTCGGTTTGGCTGTGTATAAAATAAAAATACAAAAGAAAACAGGCTTAAATGAACAATAGGCTTATTTTCTCTCAGGTAATAACTTGGGGAGATAGACTGCCCAAATTATCTGGAAGAAGTTTCACCAAGTAGTTGGGGACCCATCTACCTTTAAAAATCACTGCTTTTTCATGCTAGTGTGTTACCTTCAAATTCAAGGACCAAAGTGGCTGCTGTTGATCCATCCATTTCATCTTCCTCCAGAGATAAGCATAACATGAGTTAGCAGTGTACACCAATCAAGATCAAATAAAAGTGTGTACTTTTTGGGTTTTTTTGAGGGAAAAAAGGACCAACCAAAGTATATTCAAGGAAAGAGAAGATCTCTTTGAACTTGGAACTTGTATCTTATAGTTTCTCTTTTATCACCATTAATCTTTGTTACAGTGGGTAGCCTTGAGCCTCTCAAACAATTTTCTTTGGTCCCAAAACACAGGTTGACCCTCCTATAATTCAGTCTACTTCTGAAAGCTATATGTACCCTTCTTGGTAGGAGTCATATGCTAACATCACTGTATTCTCTTCTATATGTAATATAGTGGTCTATATACTTCAAGTAGTAAAGATATTGATTGAGTGAATGAAAAAACAATTCACATAACTTTTGGCAACACATTAATTTCTTTATGTTTTATCCTGTCTTATTCCAAAGAGTCTGTTAATTTTCTAACCGTTTTCTCTCATCTTATTCTGAACAGGCCTGGCTACTGTTCTGCTCACCTCTGTTTCCCCAGGAGAATGTAGGAAATGATGCTTTGGTTTTACTTGACTCTGCTACTTAATGGCAGTTTTAGCACATAATGTCACCTTTGAGGTCCTCAGTTTACTCACCTGTAAAAGGAAGATAATGGCCTCTGATGTATCGGCCTCACAGATTTGCAAATAGATCTAATGAAAACTGATTATGAAAAACTTAAAATCTGCAAGCCATTGTACAAATAGAACATAGTGATATATTTTTTAAAATTTGCATTCTTTTTTTATTGAAGTATAGTCAGTTTACAATGTTGTGTCAATTTCTGGTGTACAGCATAATGTTTCACTCATACATATGCATACATATATTCATTTTCATATTTTTTTCATTATAGGTTACTACAAGATATTGAATATAGGTCCCTGTGCTATACAGTAGAAACTTATTGTTTATCTATTTTATATATAATAGTTAGTGTCTGCAAATCTTAAACTCCCAGTTTATCCCTTTGTTCCCATTTACCCCTTGGTAACCATAAGTTTGTTTTCAATGTCTGTGAATCTGTTTCTGTTTTGTAAATAAGTTCATTTGTGTCTTTTTTTTAGATTCCACAGAGAAGCAATATCATATGGTATTTTTCTTTCTCTTTCTGGCTTACTTCACTTAGAATGACGATCTCCAGGTCCATCCATGTTGCCACAAATGGCATTATTTTATTCTTTTTTAGACTGAGTAGTATTCCACTGTATATATATATACCACATCTTCTTTATCCATTCATCTGCTGTTAGACATTTGGTTGTTTCCATGTCATGGCTATTGTAAATAGTGCTGCTGTGAACATTGGCATGCAGGTGTCTTTTTTAATTATAGTTTTCTCTGGGTAAATGCCCAGGAGTGAGATTTCTGGATCATATGGTGTCTATTTTTAGCTTTTAAGGAACTTCCATACTGTGCTCCATAGTCCTCCATACTGTCCTTCAATTTACATTTCCATCAACATTGTGGGAGGGTTCCTTTTTCTACACACCCTCTCCAGCATTTATTATTTGTAAACTTTTTAATGATGGCCATTTTGCTTGGTGTGGGGTGATACCTCATTGTAGTTTTTGATTTGCATTTCTCTAATAATTAGTGATGTTGAGCATCTTTTCATGTACCTGTTGGCCATCTGGATGTCTTCTCTGGAGAGATATCTATTTAGGTGTTCTCCCTGTTTTTTGATTGAGTTGCTTATCTTTTTAGTATTAAGCTGTAGGAGCTATTTGTATATTTTGGAAATTAGTCTCTTGTTGATTGCATTATTTGCAAATATTTTCTCCCATTCTGTAGGTTGTCTTTTTGTTTAGATGATGTTATCCTTAGCTGTGCAGAAGATTTTAAGTTTAATTAGGTCCCATTTGTTTATTTTTGCTTTTATTTTCATAACTCTAGGAGTTGATTCAAAAAAAATATTGCTGTTATTTATGTAAAAGAATGTTCTGCCTGTGTTTTCCTCTAGGAGTTTTATAGTATCTGGTCTTACATTTAGGTCTTTAATCCGTTTTGAGTTTATTTCTGTATATGGTGTTAGAGAATGTTCTGATTTCATTCCCTTACATGTAGCTGTCCAATTTTCCCAGCACCACTTACTGAAGAGACTATCTTTTCTCCATTTTATATTATTTCCTCTTTTGTCATAGATTAATTGACCATAAGTGTATGGGTGTATGGGTTTATTTCTGAATTTTTCTAGCCTGTTCCATTGATCTATGTGTCTGTTTTTCTGTGAGCACCACACTTTTTTGATTACTATAGCTTTGTAGTATAGTCTGAAGTCAGGGAGCATGATTCCCCCAGCTCTATTCTTTCTCAAGATTGTTTTGGCTATTTGGGTTTTTTTTGTGTTACCATACAACTTTTAACATTTTTGGTTTGAGTTCTGTGAAAAATGTCATTGATAATCTGATAGGGATTGCATTGAATCTGTATGTTGCCTTGGGTAGTATGGCCATTTTAACAATACTGTTTCTTCCAATCCAAGAACATGGCATATCTTTCTATCTGTTTGTGTCGACTTCAGTTTTTTCATCAGTGTCTTACAGTTTTCAGAATACAGATCCTTTGCCTCCTTAAGTAGGTTTATTCCTAGATATTTTATTCTTTTTGATGTGATGGTAAATAGGATTGTTTCCTTAATTTCTTTTTTTGCTATTTTGTTGTTAGTATATAGAAATGCAGCTGATTCTGTATATTAGTTTTGCATCCTGCAACTTTACCAAGTTCATTAATGAGCTCTAGTAGTGTTTGGTAGCATCTTTAGGATTTTCTGTGTATAGTATCATGTCATCTGCAAACAGTGACTGTTTTACTTCTTCTTTTACAGTTTTGATTCCTTTTATTTGTTTTTCTTCTCCGCCCACTGTGGATAGGACTTCCAATTCTATGTTCAATAAAAGTGGTGAGAGTGGGAATCCTTGTCTTGATCCTGATCCTAGAGGAAATCTTTCAGCTTTTCACCACTGAGTATGATGTTAGCTGAGTATGATGTTTGTCATATATGGCTTTTATTATATAAAGGTATGTTCCTCCTTTGCCCATTTTCTAGAGAGTTTTTTAAATCATTAATGTATGTTGCATTTTATCAAAAGCTTATTCTTCATCTACTGAGTTGATCATATGGTTTTTATTCTAGTTTGTTAATGTGGTATATCATATTGATTGATCTGCAGATACTGAAAAATCCTTGCATCGCTGGGATAAATATCACTTGATCAAGGTGTATGATCCTTTTAATGCATTGTTGGAGTCGATTTGCCAGTATTTTGTTGAGGATTTTTGCATCTATATTTACAAGAGATATTGGCCTATCATTTTCTTTTTTGTGTGTGTGATTTCTTTGTCTGATTTTGATAGAGTGATGGTGGCGTCATAGAATGAGTTCAGAAGTGTTCCTTCTTCTGCGATTTTTTGAAATAGTTTCAGAAGAATAGGTGTTAACTCTTCTCTAAATGTTTGGTAGAATTCACCTGTGAAGCCCTCTGGCCCTGGACTTTTGTCTGTTGGGAGTTTTTAAATTACTGATTCCATTTCAGTACTGGCAATAGGTCTGTTCATATTTTCTATTTCTTCCTGGTTCAGTCTTGGCAAATCATACCTTTCTAAGAAGTTGCCCATTTCTTCTAGGTTGTCCTTTTTGTTGGTGGTATATAGTTGCTCATAGTAGCTTCTTATGATTCCTTATATTTCTGTGATGTCAGTGGTAACTTCTCCTTTTTTGTTTCTAATTTTATTAATTTGGGCCCACTCCCTTTTTTTCTTGATGAGTCTGACTTAAGGTTTATAAATTTTGTTTAGTGTTTCAAAGAACCAGCTTTTAGTTTCATTGATCTTTTCTATTTTTTTTTTTTTTTAGTCTCTATTCATTTCTGCACTAATCTTTATAATTTCTTTCCTTCTACTAACTTTGGGTTTTGTTTGTTCTTCTTGCTCTAGCTGCTTCAGGTGTAAGGTTAGGTTGTTTATTTGAATTTTTTCTTGCTTCCTGAGGTTAGCTTGTATCACTATAAACTTCCCGCTTAGAACTGCTTTTGCTGTGTCCCAGAGGTTTTGGATCATCATGTTTTTGTTTTCATTTGTCTCTAAGTATTTTTGGATTTCCTCTTTGATTTCTTCAGTGATCCATTGGTTGTTTAGTAGCATATTGTTTAGCCTCCACGTGTTTGCAGTTTTTGCAGCTTTTTCTTATAGTTGATTTCTAATTTTATAGCATTGTGGTTGGAAAAGATGCTTGATATGATTTCAGTTTTCTTAAATTTACCAGTGCTTGCTTTTTGGGCCAGCATATGATCTATTCTGGAGAATGTTCCATGTGCACTTGAGAAGAATGTGTATTCTGCTGCTTTCAGACGGAATGCCCTATAAATATCAGTTAAGTCCATCTGGTCTAATGCATCATTTAAGGCTTGCATTTCCTTTCCTGATTGATTTTCTGTCTGGATGATCTATTGATGTAAATGGGGTGTTAAGGTCCCCTACTATTGTTGTGTTATTGCCAATTTCTCCTTTTATGCCTGTTAACAGTTGCTTTATATAGTGAGGTGCTCTTGTGTGGGGTGCATATATATTTACAATCGTTACATCTTCTTCTTGGATTGATCCTTTGAGCATTATGTAGTGTACTTCTTTGTCTCTTGTAACAGTATTTTAAAGTCTATTTTATCTGATATAAGCATTGCTGCTCCAGCTTTCTTCTGGTTTCCATGCGTGGAATATCTCATTTCATCTCCTCACTTTCAGCCTTTTTGTGTCCTTAGATCTGAAGTGGGTCTCTTGTAGACAGCATATATACAGGTCTTGTTTTTGTATCCATTCAGCCAGTCTTTGACTTTTGCTTGGAGCATTTGATCTATTTACATTTAAGGTAATAATCAATACATATGTTCTTATTGTCATTTTGTTAATTGTTTTGGATTTGTTTTTGTAGGTCTTTTGTTCTTTTTCTCCTTTTTGTTCTCTTCTTTTGTAGTTTGATGACTATATTGTTACATTTGGATTTCTATTTCTTTTTTGTGTGTATATCTAGTATAGATTTTTGGTTTGCAGTTACCATGAGGTTTTCGTATAGGAAGTTTATATATATACATGATTGTTATAAGTTGCTGATCTCTTAATTTAAAATACATTTTAGATACCTTGCATTCATACCCTCCTCCCCTCACAGTCATTGGTTTTGATACCATATTTTACTTCTAATTGTTTTGTGTACCTTTAACTGTTTATTGTGGATACAGATGATTTTATTACTTTTGTCTTTCAATTTCCCTATTAGTTTTTGTGTGCATAATTTCCTACTTTAATTGTATGTTTACCTTTATTGGTGAGATTTCCCATTTTGTAATTTTTTTGTTTCTAGTTGTGACTTCTTCTCTTCTACCTAGAGAAGTTACTTTACTATTTGTTGTAAATCTGGTTTGGTGGTGCTGAATTCTTTAAGCTTTTACTTATTTGTGAAGCTTTTGATTTCTTCAAATCTGAAAGAGAGCCTTGTTGCATAGAGTATTCTTGGTTGTAGATTTTTCCCTTTCATCATTTAAGTATGCCATGCCACTCCCTTGTGGCCTGTAGAGTTTCTGCTGAAAAATCAGCTGATAACCTTATGGGAGTTCCTTTGTATGTTATTTTTTGCTTTTCTTTTGTTGATTTCAATATTTTTTCCTTATCTTTAATTTTTGTCACGCTGGGGGTGTAGGGCTGAATTATATCACAAGCATACCCCTCCTATTGTCCCACTGTTGTTCCCTCTTTTTTTTTTAACTTTTTTTATTGAGTTATAGTCATTTTACAATGTTGTGTCAAATTCCAGTGTAGAGTACAATTTTTCAGTTATACATGAACATACATGTATTCATTGTCACACTTTTTTTTGCTGTGAGCTACTATAAGATCTTGTATATATTTCCCTGTGCTATACAGTATAATCTTGTTTATCTATTCTACATATGCCTGTCAGTATCTACAAATTTTGAACTCCCAGTCTATCCCTTCCCACCCCCACCCCCTTGGCAACCACAAGTTTGTATTCTATGTCTATGAGTCTGTTTCTGTTTTGAATCTATGTTCTTTTTTTTTTAGATTCCACATATGAGTGATCTCATATGGTATTTTTCTTTCTCTTTCTGGCTTACTTCACTTAGAATGACATTCTCCAGGAACATCCATGTTGCTGCAGATGGCATTATGTTGTAGGTTTTTATGGCTGAATAGTATTCCATTGTATGAATATACCACATCTTCTTTATCCAGTCATCTGTTGATGGACATTTAGGCTGTTTCCATGTCTTGGCTATTGTAAACAGTGCTGCTATGAACATTGGGATGGAGGTGTCATTTTGAAGTAGAATTCCTTTTGGATATATGCCCAGGAGCGGGATTCCTGGGTCATATGGTAAGTCTATTCCTAGTCTTTTGAGGAATCTCCATACTGTTCTCCACAGTGGCTGCACCAAACTGCATTCCCATCAGCAGTGTAGGAGAGTTCCCTTTTCTCCACAGCCTCTCCAGCATTTGTCATTTGTGGACTTTTGAATGATGGCCATTCTGACTGGTGTGAGGTGACAGATACCTCATTGTAGTTTTGATTTGCATTTCTTTGATAATTAGTGATATTGAGCATTTTTTCATGTGCCTACTGATCATTTGCATTTCTTCCTTGGAGAATTGCTTGTTTAGGTCTTCTGCCCATTTTTGGATTGGGTTGTTTCTTTTCTTCTTATTAAGTCGTATGAGCTGCTTATATATTCTGGAGATCAAGCCTTTGTCAGTTTCATTTGCAAAAATTTTCTCCCATTCCGTAGGTTTTTGTTTTGTTTTACTTATGGTTTCCTTTTCTGTGTAGAAGCTTGTAAGTTTAATTAGGTCCCATGTTCCCTCTTTATGTTTCCAGTTGAATGAGATCTTTTTTGCTAGGTTCCAGTCCTTTTCCATTGATGACTATTTAGCAGACAGTTGCAGTTTTGTTATGATCATGAGAGGTTGTGAGCTCGTGGTCCTACTACTCTGCCATCTTGACTGGAAATCAGAACATAGTGATATTAACCAAGCACTGAGCATGAATCTGTAAGCTCAGAAAACCTTTCAGGAAAAGAGGATGCACTGCATCAGCTCTGCTCCTTCTAAGCTCTTCTTCCACTCCTTAAACAGCCTGTGGTCACACTGCAAATATAAGAACTATATTTTTTCCCCTTGATCTCTCACATTTCTTCTGCTCTTCTATCTAAGTGTTCCTTCTCTGACATTTTTGTTTCAGACTTGACTCTCCACCCATCTCTCCCATCTCCTAAGTGGGTCAAGGACAATCATGATCTCTTTTAGATTCCTTCCTTAAAACTAAATTAATATTTGATCTCATTTTTTTTACTGTCTAGTATTAGCCATAAGCAGCTTTTCCCAGAATCTTTTCAGTATATCAAGGATTCATGAAGGAAAAGAGACGAGAGCAGAGATGAAAAATACAGAAAGGAAGGAGTATTCACAGAAAGAGAAATAAAAGTTTGCAACAACCCAATATTCCTCTCCTCCGAAGTCTCTCAAGAAGTGATGTCTCTCTATTGATTTTCCAAGCAAGCAGTCTAGCTGAAAACTGCCAAAGAGGCCATCTCAGAGACCTACATGCATTGCTTGGAAATTCACTTTCAAACACATAGAATCATTTATTTCTCTAGGATCTAGAGCTGTAGAAATGCATATATAGTATGTAGTGGGAAAATTGTATATTTCAGTTTTTTTGTATATATCGGAAGCATTTATTGATTATGACAAACCTAGTGTTCAACAAATATTTGCTGAGTATTTATGACAAGCCAGGCACTGTATTAGGTGTTAGTAATAAAGCAATGAATAAAACAAGTTCAGCTTAGAATTTAGGTTAATTGTTTATACTTTCATTGCAGATGTTTTTCTGGTTTCCTTAAAGTACTTAGTGGCAATCAAATAAAACATACTACAAGTGTATTTGAATATAATGCATTTCTTTCTCAACAGTCATTATTTCCTTAATTACCTCCATGTGATAACTGTGATATATAAACAGCACTTGAAACAATGTCTGAACATGGAATCAGTCAATAAAATTTAGTTATGAGGAAGAGAAAGAATGTTACTGAGTCCAAGCTCATACTGCTTGCCTTACAATAGGCCAATAAATTGAGAGACAAAGTTTTGGGACAAGGAATAGTGACTTTATTCAGAAAGCCAGCAGACCAAGAAGACGGTAGACTAGTGTCCCAAAGAACCATCTTCTTTTCAATACTATTAAGTTACCATATTTTCTTATGGCAGATATTCTGTTAGGAAACATAAAAAATATCTTGTACCAAGGAGATCACCTTGACAATGATTGAGACTTATTTTATACTAAAAAGAGGGGGGCATAGCTGGTTGTTGCAGACTTTTTGATGTCAGAATCCTTTGTTCTTGCAGCTGTCCATGTAGGTCTGGTCACAGTGTTCATACAAACCTCAAACAAGATAAATGTTATTTTCTATTCTGCAATTTTTTATCTCTATATGAATGATAAAGTGTCATACCTTTAAAGGTCAAGCCTGGGAGGCAGAGCCTTGAGAATGGGTTATCATGTATATTTCAGACTATATAGGCAACTTTCTTTTACAAAGGTGCAGAGTCATCATGGCCTAAGCACAGGCAACAGAGTGCAAAGGGTAGATCTAATCTAATATGGAGTCAGGTATGTTCTTCTTTGTTTCAAGAGGAAGATGAAGGAGTCAGAAAACTGTAATTATTACTAGATTTGAAAATAAGACTGTATCCCAAGACGTGTGGAGGTGCAGTAAGTTCAAGAGGAACTACCAAGAGATCTGGATGTAGGTTCGAATATTTGCCATTTTCCCTTGAGCAAATTAGTCTCTCTAGGATCCATGTGCTCATTTATAAGATGGGAAAATAAAACCACGTCTTCTGATGTCACTGGAGGCTACATGAATCAAATAAGATAGCATAAGTGATAACGATTTTGTGAGTTGTAAAAGTACTATTAAATATAATGGTTAGTAAGACTTAAATTAAAAATAAGTCAAAGTATTTATCAATAGGTCTTCTTCTCCAAATGTCACTAATATTTTATTACGAAATTCACCACATCTAATGGCCCATCTTCATTATTAAATGGAATATGTGAGATCTAGTTTTATTTTTCAGAATACCAAAAAAAAAAATGTCTGAGACAGGCATAAATTTCTTTTATGGTAGAGAAGGATGCTTAGTTGTTTGGAAAATGGTCCATGCTGGTGAACCTGTGCCATCTCTGTCATCTCCATAGCAACAAGCTCTGATGTAGTAAACAGAAGAATTTGATGAGAACAGCTTAGGGATACAGGAATGGGAATTTATAAAGTTACTAGCAAAGTAAGAAAATTGTTTCCATGTAAACATTCTCTCTTCTACCTCTGTTCTTAATGTGAAGTTTCTCTGAAAGTTATTTGTTACCATGGCTTTTAAATTTTAAATACCACTTATTTTTTCTCTCTCTCTTTTAAAAAGTTGGTTTTTGCAGAGTGGAGCACTTTTAGGACGACAAAATACAGAAGGCTCATAATTTCTGACTCACTTAAGGGGACATTTGGTGCAAGATAATATTTTTAGGTCCCAGCTGTTGTTCTAAGAGTAGTACAGTCAGGGACAGATCTCACTACTTTTGATTCTGTGGCCCCACCAAGGTAGGGTATTGAGGAATTAGATGGACTGCTAATCAGATTGTGATGTAAGTCCTTATGTTTTAGTATATTCAGTATTTACTGATTTAAAATTAATAATAATAATAGTAATAATAATAATAAATAATAGTAAACATTTATATAGTACTCACAAGTAGCAGACAGTATTCTAGGAGATGTATATGTGTTTTTATCGTAACACTTTGTGAAATCCATACTCATATTATCCCCAATTTATAAGAAACAGAGAGTTTCAATAACTTGCCTCAAATCACATAGCTGGTAATATAAACTGTGCTGTTTGTTTTCTCTGGCCAATGGCAATTTATTGGTCTTGTATCTAGAGGATCACCATCTGAGAATTACGATTACTGTAGTGATATGATATCCCATTTCTACCAGAGATGATGAAACCTTTAATACTTAAGTAGGCACAGAGAAAAAGAAATGAGAATTGTTTTTCCTGAATAGGCACAAGGAGAAAGGGGAATTCAGTATCTTTTGACTCAAAACAAATCTCTCTACTGCACTTTGCAGTAGTATTGATAGCTAGCATTTACAAAGCATCTTCTACATGCTAGGCAACATAATGCACTGTATATGTGTATATTTCTCACTTAATTCTCACAATAGATCTTTCTGTAGTTTTTATTTTCATTTTATAGATGAGGAAATGGGGACAAAAGGACTTTGAGTGAGTGATGGAATGATGAAACTGATCAATAATTCTTTACGCTTTCAATTGGGACACAGAAATTTTAAATAAGTTCATAATGGTGAATGGTCCAGGGTTTAAATCATAAGACTGTTCAGTTCCAAAACCAAGAAAGTGATCAAAAGGAATTGATGAAATTGACTTGCACAAATGCATGGGTGTTTCTGCAAAATATTTTATCAAAGTAAATAAGGTAGGTGGTGTTGAAAATTTATGCTACATGATGTTTTTCTCGCTTCTGGTTGATGCCCTGAAATGATAACTATCTCATTCTTTGTGTATTTTGCTATTTTAAAGTCTCAGAGTTTACCAAAAAAATGTGGTAAATATGCCCGTGTTTTATTTCACTTTTGTTTGTTTATTCAAAAAAACTTTATTTAAGCACCAACTCTGACCACATGCCATCATGCCAAGTAATAAAGATACAGAGATAAGTAAAATATCTTCCTTGGCTTCAAGTTGCTCATGATTGAGTGGGTGAGATGATAAGCAAATAATGACAAATGAACATGTAGGATGAAACTCTCATCTGGGGGCTTTCGGAGTGATCAGGGAAGCAATGTCAGGCAGGAAGTAGTGTCTAAGCTGAGGTTTGAAGGATGAATTGAATTTTTCCAGGCAGTCTGGGTGGGGAAGCTGATTTCAATCAAGGGAGAAAAGATGAGATTTTAAGGTATCACTATGTGGAGAGAAAATAGAAAAACAAATCTACCTTGTCTGAGGACTGATCACTTCTCTAAAACAAGTGACTTTTTATTTTTGTACTAACAGCATTAATTTAAAAGCATGTTTCTGATTTCTTAAGAGGGTATGCAATTGCAAGATCTTTTGTGGTAATACGGTTCCATCCAGAAAATTGTGGATGATTTCTCATTGTTTCCCACTCGTTACTCTTAAAGACATTTATCTAATAAAACTGCATTTGATGATGCACATTTAAGAATTATTTATCAGATATATTGTAAGTGTAAGTCTTTTAATTGGGAAGTTAGAAGGGTCAGGATATATTAAAGTGTAATGGTTGAGTTGTAAATTGACCATTTGTGATGATCAATTTCCCACCCAGACTTCCCACAAATTTCAATTCATCCTTTCAAGACTCTGCTTCGACACTACTTCCTTTCTCATCTTCCTTTCCTAATAATTGAAGGGTCTTTAGAAATGTTATCTTTCCTTCCCCAGTCAGTGAAAGTATGTGAAATACAGTAATTTCTTTCAGTTTGAGAAACGCCATCTTCTAAGTGAGGCACGTAAAACGTCCCCAACTCTTCCCATTGATGTCTTTTGACACGGCCTGTGCAATTCTAATTTGTCTCATTCCTGTCTATTCCAGTCTCTCACGTCGTCCCCCAAACTCTCCCATTTGTCCCTTCTCTCTTACTATCTAAATCTCATTCTAAGTCACATCTTTCATTGACAAGCCTTTGTTTACTCGTGAACATGGAGATTTTTTTCACTCTGCCCAGTGCTTATGAATAGTGGGTTGATAGATAAACTTTTTTCAGAGAGTTTTCCCAAATTGCTATTTTAACTGCTGATAAACTTCTTAATCCAGTCGCTAATTCAGTACTCCTGGGGGGTGTTTATTTGCTTGGAATCACAAACAACCCCAATCAATGATACCATATAAAAGACAGATTTTTTGTGCGCTTGTGATTGTGTGTGTGCTTGTGCGTGTGAATGGGCTGGAGGCAAACAAACCTTAAGTATCATAGAATCTTCAGATTTTTGAGCCAAAAAATAATCTAGAGATCCTTTAATCCAGTCCCTTTATTTTAATAAAGAGCAAACTGAATCCCAGAAATCACGCAGCAAGTAAGGGAGACCAAATAAGAAGGTAGGACCACAGGCTCCAACCTGTGCCACTGTACCCAGGGCTCTCAAGGAGATCTGTTGAAATCAAGCAGGCTTGGCCTTTTGTAAAATGTAGATTTTTTTTTTTTTTTTTTTTTTGGAATCTTTTAAAGAACTGGCCTGGAAAACACTGTCCAGTCTGGTTTTTGACATCATCTTTCATCTTGGTCGGTTTCTTTTCATTGGAGTGCAAGAAAGAAGAGGAGATTACATTTGAAATTGTTTACTGTCCTCAGCTCTGAAGCACTTTGCAGTTCAGAGAAAAAAGGACATACATAGAAATTAGGTTCCTAAAGTAATTCCTAAGCCATTTGAAATGCATGATTTAAAAAAAAATAACAAAATGCTTGATTTAATACTCTGTAGGGAGAGGGTGGGAAACGCAGAAGAAACTGACCTTCCCCCCTTTGCTAAGGAAAGCCCATTTTGAAAGCCTCTTAGCCTTACAATTGATGCCAGGACTTAGAGGAATTCTGAATGCTAGGATTTACCTAGGCATGTCTCCAAAGTGAATCCTGTCATTTTCTTAAATATTTCTTTTCTTCTCTCAAGTCCTGTCATTCATACCAGACATTTGAACTCATGTTTTGGTTCTTTTTGCAACAATTAACTAGTTTTTTTTTTCCTATCCTAGAAAAAAGAAATTAACCTTTCCAAGTACCATATATTCATAATGAGAATATTACCTAGGATTCCTGCAAGCTCTTCCTTTGGGACTCACAGTTAAGTGGTGGCCTGATGATGGGTCGTTTTGGCTCTTCAGTCATACCAAGAGCACTCTCCTCCCCCTGCTGCTCTGAGGTCTGAGAGTTGCACTCTTCCCTTCCTCTGTCACCCCTCCTGAAACTTTGGGCTTTCCTCAGACTGGCTGTGGAATGCAGAAAGGTACTTGCTCTCCTCCTCGGTAATCTCCTGTAGGTATAGAATTTCATTCCTGGTATTTGAGCAGTGATGAGGGATTTGGGTTACCCCTTTAGAATCCACAATACAGTATTTCACAGGAGGGTGCAGAAAAAAATGAAGCTCATACCTAATTCTACATAACAGTTTCAGGGGGAACAGAAATGTAGAAGTTAAGAGTCTAGGGGAGAAACCCAATTTTAAGTTTAGTAGGTTGCCTGCTGCTAGGGTAAACAGGGCAGAAGTCTGAATGTAACCTTACTTTTTTGGATGTGCCCCAGAAATGTATCTGAGGGTATGAAAGCACACCTGGAACTCATGAAATAAGCTGCAATGCATTCATTTCGCCACCTTGAAGGAGGTGGGGCTAAGCAAGTCGTGTCTACTAAATGTATTTTCTTATTTTTCTAATGTTCACTAGGTGTATAATACATATGTATGAACATAAATGCATACATACGTCCGTCCCCAGTAATCATTATGGTCGGTTTGTAATTTGCTTCCTTCATGCAGAAAGGAGCTTTTGGAGTGAAAATGCTAGCTATTTTACATCTTAAAGACAATTCACTAGGTGAGAGCTGATCCTGCCTTCCTTAATAGCAAACTATTCAGCATGAGTTTGGAGGCAGAAACATACGTGGAAATCACATATCCTCAATGTACACTTGAAGCTCATTTGAAGTTGTTCTTTTATGGTGATTATGGAATCTAGACCTTAAAGATTTCCAAAGTAACTTGTCTATAAAAACAGTAATAACAAATGGCCTCATTGATTGTTAAATAAGTAACTTGTAATTTCTGTTCTTTATGTTCTGTTCTTTATGTCAGTGAAAGTCTAAAACTGGGGATAAAAGTGGACCTAAAGAACAGGGTGGACTCGAGGTGGTCATGGAGAAGACTATCACAGATGTGGTAAGTAGGGCTTATCCAGAGATAGACCATCCCTGACTTGCCCGCATGACTGAAATACCGGCATCACTAACTGCTTCAGGATCCAAAGACAGTGGTTGCAAGGCTCCTTTGGGGTAGGTGGAAATCCACTGAGTCATTATCAAGGTGACCTCCTTGGTATAAGATATTTTTTATGTTTCCTAGTAGAATGCCTGATGTGAGAAAAAACAGTACATTTAATAGTATTGAAAAGGAGAGAGGAGGAATGGGATAGGAGCAAGGTTTCCATGAGGAACTACTGGAGTGCTACAGAGGGCCCTGGACGGTCACTAAGGTTGCTGAAAAGGGGGTGAGGGGAACCATCAACACAATATGTGACCTCGCAGCATTATCCAGCTCTTTTCCCCCTCTACATCGCAGTCCACACAGAAATTGAGCACACTGAGTTTGAAGAGATCAATATTTTGGCACCTTTGTAGTACACGCATTTCTGTGTGCTGACTGGAAACCTGAGCTGTCAGGATGAACTATAAGCAGTCTTACTATGGACAAATGACACTTGGCTTCTGATATGTGGTCACTGCATATTATGTTGGACACTCAGCCGCTGGGTCGGTGGAGGGGGCAAGGGTGGCATTGGATGTGGCCTCACTCATTTGAGAGGCTTTCATCAGGAAAATTCCTTGGTGACCTCACCCTGCTATTAGTATCTGTCTCCTCTTCCCAAGGGAGTGGTAATAGTAGGGGCACAGCCTGAATAGGTGCTTAAAAAACAGTTACACAGCTGCAGAACCTTTCACCACTGACTCTCACTACAGGTGCAGGCATTTTGGCCAGTCAAATCTTGGCCAGTATGAATTCCACAGCTTTTTTTCCACTGCATAGACTCATCACATGCACTCAACTTTACTGGGAATTTATAGTTCACAGAAAGTTTTTCATGAATGCTTCATCACTTTATTTTCATAATAACCCTCTGAGGTGGATATTATTATTTTGATGATTATTTCATTTTTATGATAATGTAACAAATGTATTTTTTTCTCATGGGTTGTTTCAATTCACAAACATTGTTTAAATATATAATACCTGTGGTCAGCAAAATGCTGCCCTACTTACCCACCCTACTGCAAAGCCATCATCATTCTAATCCCTGAAACCTGTGAATTTGTTAAGGGTACATGGCAAAAGAGAATTAAGATTGCAGATGGAATTACGGTTGCTAATCAGATGCTAATGCCTTAAAATAGGGAATTTATCCCGAGTTATTTAGATGAGCCCACTGTATGTACAAGGGATCTTAAAAGTACAAGGGCAGGCAAAAGAGGACAGAGTGATGCTATATGAGAAGAACTAGACCTGCTGATGCTGGCTTTGAAAATAAAGAAATGGGACCAAGGACCAAAGAATTTGGGTGGCCTCTCACATCTGGAAAAGGTGAGGAAACAGTTTCCTCTAGAGCTTCCAGAAAAGAACACAGTCTGGCTGACATCTTGATTTTAACCCAGTTAAGCATGCACTGGATTTCTAACCTACGAAATTGTAAGACAATAAATTTGCACTGTTTCAAGCCACTAAGTTTGAGGTAATTTATTACAGCAGCCCCAGAACACTAAGATTTTCTACATGAGTGAATGGTCTAGGCACCTAAAGTGGAATATTTTGACTGACAGTTTTAATCTTTTAGATGGAAATATTCCTTAAATAAATGTTGCATTTTCCTAGTACATTAAGCAGGATGCATTGATCCCTATTTAACTTTCTTAATAATTGCGGAACATAGTTATGAAACCAAAGGTTTGGGGCTATAACAATACAGATGAGCTCTCACATGCTATTGATGTAGGAAGTCCTATTGGCTATTACACTAAATGAGCCTAGTTTATAGTTCTTGTTTTGTTTTTGTTTTTGTTTTTAAGTTCTTGGGTCTCTTTTATCCTTATCATTTCTAGTTGCTGGCTGTTTATAAGTTTCTACCGGTGGCCGACCACCACCAGTGCTGCTTATAATCTGTCCAAACTTGTTTAAAAAAGTAGACAAAATTATTTTGGTTGAATTCAGAAAATATATTCTGAGCGTCTTCTATATATACATACTTCAAATGTGTTTGGTTTTTCAGAGGCTAGAACATAATGAATGCAAAATCTGTCAGTATTTTGTATATATTTAATATTCACTAGGGGCCTGTGAGATAAATAGGAGACTAATAAAGGCATGATTTCTGTGGGTTCATCTCTGTCTGACCTAAAGGAGACAAGACTGTATTTTAAATCAATAAGCTTGAGGTGAGGGCTGGGGGCTCCAAGATGGCTGCAAGTTGGAGCCACTGCAAAGCCCTCATGGTTGGGAGGTGAAAGAGGAGAGTAGAGGTCAGGCTGGCGAGGAAGGCAGGACTGTGATCATGAGTTTGGATTTTATTTTACAAGAAGAGCATTAATGAGAAAAACAACATAATCAGAACAAAGGTCACTTGACTACTGTGCGGACAATAGATTGGGTGGGGGTGAGAGGGCCAAGAGAGTGATAAGATTGAGAGGAGACCAGTGATAAGGAAGCTGTGTCAGCAGTCCAGGCAGCAGAGTGTTGGCTTCGACTAAGGTGGCAGCAGCGGAACTGGAGAGAAGGCGTTGGAGTCAGGATATACTTTGGAGACACAGCATATTACTCAGATCTTAAATGCAAGGGTTATGATACCATGTTGGGGAAATAGTCAGGGTATTCAATGTAATAGGGGAGCTACAACCCGACATAAGTCACATCAATACAAGGTAAAAGGTCCTAGAGGTCATAGCAGAGGTAGACACAGTATGGAGATCTTGGCAATATTTAAATTAAGACTGATTACTTTCCCTCACTGTTAGAAGCTTAAAATTGGACCCTCCAACAAAGCTGGGGGGAACTCATCCCCTTTTGCATCCCTCTGAGTGTCCCTTCTCCTGCTCTTCTCAATGCTGGAGTTCTGACTCTTGAGTGACCACTCAAGCAGGCCAGGCAGATTCCTGCCTGCTCCAGGCTCCACCATTGATACCTTTAACCCAAGAACCCTTCTAGAAAAACTTGGAAACTTGATAGAAATGTTTACATATGAATCTTGTAGAAAATACAGTTTTTGATTGAAATTATCCTGGGCTCAGAGATCTAAGTGGTACCATCTCAGTTCTAAGAAAATCTGGAAAACCAGTATATCATTCAGTTAAACAAGACATATTTCATATGTTGAATTTCTGCTTATTTGAATTCCTATTTCTTTGACTCAATAAAGGATCCAGATACTGAGATAATGATACAAGATTCTTTGACCTAGGCTGTGAACACCAGATGCCAAGTTTTCCCAATAAAATTGACATTTTCTAGCAAATACTAACATTTATCATTCAAATATATTTTTCATTTTATTTTTTATAAAAATACCTCAGAGGAAGCCTGATTTTTCAAAAAGCCATAAACTTTTTATGTCTAGGTAGAAATTCCTTGAGTTCTATACGATGTTATGACCCTCTGTTTATCTTCATATTCCCTTGAACGTCAGGGTTTAAGGCCCCCCCACCCTTTAAGAATTATAACCAAGGCTGATCAATCACTCATTTCTCACTGTATTAGAAGTAATAAGAATACCACCAATTGGTAGAATTTGTCATTTTTCTAGATTAAACATGTTTCTATCTTAGTAGCCAAAAAGTAAAGATTGCTGCTTGATTTTTCAACTCTAAAAATGATGATAACAGTGTGGTCACAAAAAAAAGAAAACTTGAACGTCCTTTCTAAATCCCTTTCAAATAAGGTTAGATTGATTTTTTTTAACATAGGCAAAAATCAGATCTTTTCCCCTTCAGTGGTACTCTTCAACAAACTGACATTCACAGGGAGTGCTTTCCTGCATTCTGAGAATTTTAAGTGATTAAGTCAGCCAAGCAGCCCTTATGCAGGTGGAAAATCACAACCAATGACCAGAAGGTGATTCAAACAGTGACGATCTGTTGAGAGTTGCCTCTAAGCCTGTTGACCAGAGGAGCTCAACCTTGGCTGCATGCTAGAATCACCTGGGTAGCTTTGAAAATGCTGACTCTCGGGCCATACTCCAGGCCAACTAAGCAGAACTTTGGAGGAGGGTCCCGGGCATGACTGTTTCTGAGACTCCCCACGTGATCCCCAAATGCAGCCATGATGAAACCACTGATGCATGACAGTGGTGCTTTCCCATCAGCGTTACTTAGGGGTTTCCTTCAGACTTACGTGAATCGTAGAGAACTGGAGTTCAGAACTCTCAGGATGAGAAGGTCATTCGGTAAAGGGCACAAGAAAGTTGGCACTATGTGCTGCTTACTGTCCGTGAGCAGGTGTGCACCATGTGATTGCTTTGAAGAACTGGATGAAAAGAATTCACCACCCCCTAAACAGAGCCGTTTCCTCAGTAGGTCCAACCCGCTCAGTTACTGCATTGTGTTTCCTCACTAAAAAAAAGACAGGACCTCGGAAGGACAATGAAAGAGGAAGCTTAGTAATTATTTACCTGTTCTGCTAGGTGCCAAGACACCTATGAATCACAGTAAGTGGGTGGACAAACACTGGCCACTCAGGAACTTGGCTTCTGTACAAAGCCCAGGGCTTCTGTAAGCCAGTAATCATGGGACAATAGGAGGGAGTAGGGACTGTTTCTAACTGGGGAGAAAAGTCTACTCCCAGCAGAAAGACATTCCCATCACAACACACACACACACACACACACACACATACACACAAAGAGTGTTTACGTTTGAAGAAACTGTTACGCACAGGAGGTGAAAGCATCCTTTATAAAGGAATACTTAAAAACTATTTGAAGATGAAGGTTGCAACTGAATTCGAGTTTCTCAGTCTTTCTGTAGTAATCCAAATTATGATATGCTAATTGAGTAAATATAGATTGATGTTAACAAATGGATAAAGGACTATTACTCCCCCTACACTAGCAATGTTTATGTGTTTTGGCCTCTGCTCCAACATCTTTCCAAGTTTTTATTCAAAGAGCACAGGTTAGCAGAGGATGTTTTGCAGTTGAAACTGGTAAACATCTGGGAATCCAGGTGCTCGACATTTAAATTCTCTGTGGCAGAAGCGTTCCTTCATCATATGAAACTGTCATATTATTATTTTGCCTAATGATACCATCATTATCATATTCACTTGAGTGACAAAATGCCAGATTCATATTCATCAGTTTTCTGCTGTGTCTCTCCAAATCAAAGAGCTTTTTCTTTTTAAATCTATCAAATTAGCATGGTGGGCTCAGTCAACAGAGAGTGGCGTTTCAGTAGTGATATTCAAAAATTATGTGCCATTTTTGTCCATCTTTGTAATTCATGCATTAAATTTAGTACTGCCAGGATTTAGCTATTTAAGCTTGAATTGTTCTGAATTTAATTATGTGTATCAAGGCAAATATTTAAGTGTGAAAATTTCAATCACAAGAAATTAGAAAAAAGTAAACATAATTTAGAGAGGAAGGATAAGAAGAAATATTCTTATTATATCAATCTGCTAACCTATATGATTCTAATTTTTTGACTGAATTAAAAGAATACATTTGCTTTTCATGTATTTAAAAATGGTGCTTTGTCTAAACACACATTAAAACAAGCATCATTAGTAGAAATTACATGAAAATAGTTATGGAACTTGAAAGGTCTGTAGTAACTTAGTAAGTGATTTGAGGAGACAATACAGAAAGCAAAAAGGAAAGAAAGATACCTGAGTTGTTAGGGGCTTTGGCTCTGGAATCAAATAATTTGAGTTTATGCTTTGGCTCAGGCATTTATATGTGAACTGGGCAAGTTACTGAACCGTTCCAAGCCTTATTTCAATGCTGCCTAATTCATATGTTTGTTATTTGGATACAAGTAAACAACATGTCCTGCATGTAGTGAGTGCTCAGCACAGATTAGCTATTATTTGTTAATAAGAAGGATTAGTGTATGTTATATTACATTAGCTTAAATGATATTATATGGTTATATTGTAAGGTAATTTTATTTCCAGTTATAGACTGGTACCTGAGAGGGAAGAGTAGACGAAGGGTATCCAGATTTCAGCTAACATTTGAAAGATACTTTCATAATATTAACTCATGTGAATTAAACTAAAGCACGCAGGATAGTAGTTCAGCGTGACAAACTTGTAACTAGACAATTAACCCTTCAATAACTAATTGCCATCAATGAATTTGAACTCACTAAACGGGATCTGCTTCAGCTCAACTAATGGCACCATCCAAACAGCCACTTGATCGTATAAATAGAATCCTCTCGGCCTCTGAAATTCTTGGCATTCCTTTGCTGCTCCTCCCTACCAGCCATTAACACAGATTTTGCTGATTACAACTCTTGGAAACCCTCCAAACTCTTCCTTTTTCCCCATTTCTCTCTCCTTTCCTCTCCCACCTTGGGTCTCTGCAGTCCCTTGCTCCTGCCCACGGATCTCTTGAATTTCTGCTTTAAGAAATTTCTTACTTTCCTAACACAGCTACCTTCTCTGTCTTCTCTTCAGTCCATAAGAAGCAAGCCCTCATCTTTCCTCCCATTACAGGATGGCTGACAAATACAATCTTAGTATGAAAATTAATTAGTTTACACTATATCTTGAGCACAGTTTTACCAAATTCCCAAATTAATTCTCTGTTCCCTGGTTCAGTGTAGTACACACAGTTAAACCCTCTGGCTTCACACAAATCAGAAGAACAACATATATGTGGAAGCTCTAATTGCTAATGATTCTTTAACTCTGTGTAAGTCAACACAGTGACACCAGCATAAAAACAAATGCAGTGGACTCTTGCCATGTATCTAAGAAGAGATCTCGAGCATGAGGAAGACTGAAGTAAGTGGTATGGCAGTCGAGAGCCTGGGTTGTAGGGTCAGACTGTCTCATTCAAATCTGTTCTCAATGGAACCTTGGGGAAGTTATTCACTCTTTACTAGAGATGCTATGCGAGCAACCGTATCAATTGCTTAGCACAGTACCTACTATATTTTCAGCATCCTATGACTGGTAGGTCAAAGTGATGATCTTGTTCTGTATCTCTGGGAGTGTTTGTATGTGCCAGTGGGTGTGCATACTTTAATTTTCCCTTCCAGGGTGACCTCCGGCACGATTCCAAAGAAAGGAGGAAACAGGTGGGGCAGTTACTTTCAAAGGGTGAGATGTTTACATATAAGACTTTATAAAATCTACTTGCTGTTGTGCTGGCTTCCTGAAAATTTCCATACATAAATAATAGTTATTCATTTACTTAAAACTGTTTAAACAAGTGCTTATTGAGTATGTAGATCAGATTCTGGATGCAGTTTGAAGGCGGAGCTGACAGGATTTACTGCTGATCAGCTTGCCACAGATGACAAAACGCCATTCTGTACGTTAGTACATTGACTCATGTAACACTCGACAAGGGTGAGAAGTAGTTGTTGGACTTACATAGTAAGAGGGAGAACTGATGATCCGAGGCGTTAACGTGGAGAGGTCCAACAGCCTCGATGGGGCAGGAGTGTGGTCTTGCACTCAGTGTCCTTATTCCCAGCTGCCTCTCCTTGTATAAGAGCCTCGCTCCCCAGGAGTTCTTTTAAGGTCTTTTTATCTCATACAATTTGTGGTCAGAACAAATATCTTGGTTGACTCATAGTGCCTTCCTATTACATATCTATTCCTTTGCACCACAAGGAATTTCCCAGACATCTTACCCAGTGGCTTCGTAGTGACCTGAGGAGAAAATTTTAACTCCTGCGGGCAGCTCACAGCTTCTTCCTCACTTGGTGATAGGTTCTTTCTGCAGCTTCATGGCTCCATCTCTGGCTGGACTCCCCACCCTACCCCCCACCCCACCCCCACCTCATACCTGTACCAAACACACACACACACACACACACACACACACACACACATTAACTGATTGCACTCATAAAATTACCTTAACCTCATTAGGTGTAGTTTCCAGGTTAACATAACAACCTGAGTGTATATTTTCTGATCTGGAAGGATAAGAAGAGCAAAATATGGCAATAGACCAAAACAGAAAGTATCAATTAGTCCTCTGAGAAAATAGCTATTAAAACCTCAGTTATCACAAGGATGTCCTTTTTGGTTTTATCTTTGTCTTGTCAGTATAAAAGAACTTTTGTTTTGTATTTTTTTTAACATTTTTTATTGATTTATAATCATTTTACAATGTTGTGTCAGATTCCAGTGTTCAGCACAATTTTTCAGTTATTCATGGTCATATACACACTCATTGTCACATTTTTTTCTCTGTGAGTTATCATAACATTTTGTGTATATTTCCCTGTGCTATACAGTGTAGTCTATTCTACAATTTTGAAATCCCAGTCTATCCCTTCCCACCCTCCACCCCCCTGGTAACCACAAGTCTGTATTCTCTGTCTGTGAGTCTATTTCTGTCCTTTATTTACGCTTTGTTTTTGTTTGTTTGTTTGTTTTTGTTTTTGTTTTTTAGATTCCACATATGAGCGATCTCATATGGTATTTTTCTTTCTCTTTCTGGCTTACTTCACTTAGAATGACATTCTCCAGGAGCATCCATGTTGCTGCAAATGGCATTATGTTGTCGGTTTTTATGGCTGAGTAGTATTCCATTGTATAAATATACCACATCTTCTTTATCCAGTCACCTGTTGATGGACATTTAGGCTGTTTCCATGTTTTGGCTATTGTAAATAGTGAATATCCTTTTCCATCCTTTCACTCTCAATCTATATGTGTCCTTCTCCCTAAAGTGGGTCTCTTGTATGCAGCATATTGAAGGTTCTTGCTTTATTATCCAGTCTGCCACTCTGTGTCTTTTGACTGGAGCATTTAGTCCATTAACATTTACAGTAATTAATGATAGATGTGTGTTTATTGCCAATTTGAACTTATCTTTGCAGTTGAATTGGTATATCCTCTTTGTTCCTTTCTTCTTCCTTTTGTGGTTTGGTAATTTTCCTTTGTATTATCATGGATTTTATTTAATTTTTGTGACTCCTTTGTAAATTTTTGGCTTGTGGTTACCCTTTTTTGTAAATCTGTCAACCCATTACTATAACTGTTTTTATTAAACTGATAGTAACATGATCTCAAACCCATCCTACTATTAAAAAAATTTAAAAAAGAAAGAAAAAAATACTCTATATTTCCCTGCCTCCCTCTCCCACTCTCAGTGATTTGTATGTCTTCTTTTATAATTTCATGTTTACTTTATTTGTAATTCATGAGTTATCACCTTTCCAGTTGTGTGTTTCTCATTTCTGTAGCATCCTGCTGCTTTTCTATTTAGAATAGCCCTTTCAATATTTCTTTTAGCATGGGTTTAGTGTTGCTAAACTCCTGCAGCTTTTTTTTTTTTTTGTCTGTGAAACTCTTTATTTCTCCTTCTATCCTCAAGGATAGCCTTGCTGGATAGAGTATCCTAGGCTGCATCTTTTTTTCATTCAGGGCTTTGAATATATCTTGCCACTCCCTTCTGGCCTGTGGTGTTTGTGTAGAGAAATCAGCTGAGAGCCTTATGGGGGTACCCTTGTAACTTACTCTTTGCTTTTCTCTTGCTGCCTTTAGAATCATTTCTTTATCCTTGACTCTGGCCATCTTGATTATGATATGTCTTGGTGTGGGTCTATTTGGGTTCTTCCTGTTTGGGACCCTCTGAGCTTCCTGTACTTGGATATCTGATTCCTTCTTTAAGTTTGGGAAGTTTTCAGTCAGGATTTCTTCAAAAACCTTTTCAATCCCCTTTGATCTTTCTTCTCCTTCTGGAACCCCTATTATGTGAAGATTGGGACGCTTTATATTATCCCATAGGTCCCTTATGCTATTTTCATTATTTTTTATTTGCTTCTCTTGTAGTTCTTCTGAATGGATGCTTTCTATTGCCCTGTCTTCTAGATCACTAATTCGTTCCTCTGCATTATGTAGTCGGCTTTGCACAGCTATTAGATCATTCCTCATCTCTGTCAATGAGTTTACCCATTCTACTTGGCTCTTCTTTATAGCTTCAATTTCATTTTTGACATATTTTATATCTCTAAACACTATCTCTTTTAATTCCTTCAGCAATTCGATCACTCCTTTTTTGAAATCTTGATCTAGTAGGCTATCGATGTCTATTTCGTTGATCTTTCTTTCAGGGGATTTCTCTTGTTCTTTTAATTGGGAAAGGTTTTTCTGCTTCCTCATCTTGCTCATACCTCTTTGGCACTGTGGTTTATGGAGTATCAGTTGTTTATTTTGGTCCTTAAGGATTTTATCTATCTGATGCCTATTTAGGAATAGAACTTAGGAAAAAAAGAAAAAAAAAATAAGAGAGAGAGAGAAAGAATTTTAAAAGAAGGGAGAAAGGGGGTTTGAAAACAGTGTATAATGAATAATAGAAGAGTGAGTTGAAGCAGAGTATTAATCGGGTTGAGACGTCCTTTTAAAACCTTTACAAAAAAGGGGGGGGGGATGAATAGATGTATTTGAAACCTGTGTCTAATCAATAGCAGGACATCAAAACCCAAGAGAAATAGAAATGAATTAAGAAGTAAAGATTAAGAGAGTAATAGAAAATAGAACAGGTAAAAACAGATTTAAAAAAAAAATGGGGGGGGGGGTTGTCGGTGTTCTCCTGGAGTCTGTGTGCTTTTAATGTGAAGTCTTTCTGTCTTTGTCCTGTTTTGGAAGCTCAGCTTGCTGTTTTCAGAGGCCCTCCGTTGGCGCCCTCTTCTGTGCTGCTCCCAGCACCTGTCGGCAAGCAGATCACGCCTCCTCCTAAAACTGGGTCAGGTGCAGCTCTCTGCTGTGGGCGGGCGGGTCGCTGCCCCTCCGGATGCCACAGTCAGATGTTGCAGACTGGCCAGGTAGGAGGTCGGGTCGTGCCCCCTCCCAGCACCTCGGTCAGGGGCTGTGTTCCTGCCCGAAAGGCGGGGGGGCCGCTCTCCCTCTACCTGCGCCGCTGGTAGTTCCGCTGCTCTGTGCGGCTGCGCGCTCCGCCCTGGTCGGTGCTCCGTAGGTGGGCTCGGGGAAGACCGAGGGACAGCCTTGTCGCTGCTCCGAGCCAGAACCCAGCTCCTTGTTTGTCTTTGTGGAGCAAGTTCTCTGAGGGACCAGGATGGAAGGATCCTATCTGCCCCGGGCTGCAGGCCAGTCTCAGTCTGGCCTTTGAGGCTGCTAAGCCCTTCGGTGCGGATGCAGGTTTCGCCCCCGCCCCCGCCTGAGTGCTCAGCACGGAGGATATGGCGGCTGTGCCTGAGCCTCGCCTCTCTTCCCCCAAAAACTTTCCGCGGGTTTTCAGAGATGGGGGTGTGCACCCTTCCCCCGAGAGCACATCAACCTTGCTGTTTTATGGAGGGCCCAGGTTGTTCTGCCCTGTGCCCCCACAGCCACGGCGCGCAGCCCCTTGCGTTCCCCCGGGGCTGCCTCCGTGCAGCCACTTCCGTCCTCCGCCCGGCTTGTGCAGCCTGGCCCTGCCCGCGGCTGCCGGCCCGCGTCTCAGGCTGGGTGTCAGGGGGACGCTCTGTGCCCGTTTAACTTAGTTCTGTCAGTCAAGGGCTGCTCCGTACAGATCCGAGCCTCGGAGGTTCCCCCTCCGTCCCGCTGGCCTCTCAGTTGGAGAGGGGAGACCCAGCGAGCGAGCGCCAGTCCTCTGCCGCTCCCTCCCCACGGGACCCGTCCCGCGCTGCTTTGCCTTTTGTTCTTTCTTTTTTCCTTTTCTCCTACCAGGTTTTTGGCGTCTTTATCTTTTGAAGAGGGCGATGTTCTGTCAGAGTTCCACAGGTGCTCTGGTTGGCTGAGTGGGTCTGTAGATGTGGGTCTTGGTGTATTTGTGGGAGAGGGTGACCTGCGAGCGTCCTTCTACTCCGCCATCTTCTCCATCTCTCTGTTTTGTATTTTTAAAACATTTCTGGAGCAGAGCTGGTGGGGCAGAGGGGGCGAGGAGGTTGTGGAGTCAGGGAGATTTTTCAGTAGGCAAGATATTTCCGTGAACATAATGAGAATTCAAACAGCATGATGCTGAGTTTTCTTCTCACGCTCGTGGTTGAGGAGTAAGTGAAAATTAACAGCATCTTTACCGAGATCGAATATAAAGTGATTCCATCTTAGTACCTTATAAAATCAAGTTAATTTCCAGCCCTGGGATAAACAGCCCCTCAAAGGCCTGTGAATGAATACTCAAATACGATTTTCGGCAATTTTGTTCACTTTAGGTCCTATTTGCTTTTTTGATAAAAACAAGCACAGTATGGGAGGGGTCGTTATCTAGTCTCCAGATGGCCTCTCAGTGCTCTCTGACTCTGAGGCTCTGGTGCTTCTGTGAAGACAGCCACAGAGAGCTGCTCTCACACTGGATTTTGGCAGGAGGATGCCTTTCTCCCTGAGCCATCATGGCACCAGTATCAGGCAATTTGGTTGGACTGACTTTATCAGGAATTGGACAACAGTGTACTTTCATTTCTTCACCCCGCCATGGAGAACGGGCGAGCGTCCCAGCTCCTACTGGTTATTACTTATGTGTATAAATCTCCATTCTTTGATTTCCTTCTCTGTAAAGTGAGGCTGGGTGGTTGGCTCGAAGTTACAGGGAGGAAAGATTACGCACAGTCTTCCTGATCAGTCAGCTCTCTACTTGGTTCCTGAAGACAATTAAATTGATTCTGTTATGCAAGTGCTTTGTTTCTGTTGGCCTATGCATAATAAGTCACTTCTGAAAAATGGCAAGTCCTACATTAAGATCAATCAGCGAAATGATTTTTCAACCTCAGTGGTTCTACAAGAATGATTTTTAAAAGAAAATGCAAGTGGGACCTTCTGGTAGAAATGCAATAAAGTGCTAATTTCCTAATGTATACAACATAGATTGGGGGTGTGGCCAGCCATTTATTGAATAAGAAGAAACTGTTCCCTACTCTGTAGCAAGTATTTGCTGTAAATTCTATTCATTCATTTCTGTGTATTAGTAATAATCTCATAAAAACAGTGGCATTCCTGAGTAAGGTAACCTAGTAGGTTATTATCAGCCACAGTAATTGTGGTAGGCTGAATTATTGTTTAAAATGTTTACATGCTGGACTTGGGACTCAGGGTGGGCAGGATGTAACTCCCTGCCCTTTCATTTTGGGCTCAGATTATGCCTTGCTTTGTCCGGAGGGTTATCACCAGGCTTGAAATGTGACTGCATTATTGGCCTTTGCCTCTTACCTTTCTGCCTTTGCCATACGCCCACCAGGAAGCCACCTGGGTCCCAGACTGACATACGTGGAGACCAGTGATGAAGTCTAGCCTCGGCCAGCCAACCCCCAGCTGACTTGTATACACATATCTCTTGTTTTAAGTATATATATCTCTGGGTGGTTTGCTATGAAATAATAACTAATATTAATTGGGCACTTACTGGTTAAAGGTGCTACACACACACTTGTCTCATTTAATTCTTACCTTAAGCCTCTGGACTAGATGGCAGCCCAATTTTTAAAGGAGATAGAGTTAGTATCAGAGTCAATATTTGAACCCAGCCTTTTATGACTCCAAAGCCAATGCTCTTAAATGCTTTCAGAACTGAGTTATTCAATAAAATTAACAGATGGTTCAGAACAGGACCCTTTATCTGATCTCCTTACCTAGAGGCAGTGTATGTACTGCCCTCCTCCCTCATCATCCCGTTTTCTCACTGTGGCTCTGGCCTCTCTGACTTTCCTTAAAACCTTAAACTTGCTCAGATTTACTCCTCTCAAGCCTTTGTGTGCATTTTATTTTCCCTGTTCTTTTAATGGCTGGCCTTTTCCCATCCTTGAGATTCCAGAAAGTTCTAACAGACCACCGTAAAGTAGCCTTCTCTTCATTATTTTCTCTCCCACCGCCCTATTTGTTTCCTTCATTAGCGTCAGCACAGTTTGTAATTATTTTGCATACTTGCTTTCATTATGTCCCTGTCCCCCAGTGCACCTCCGCTAGGCAAGGGCATGCTTGTCTTGCATACTGTGGTATCTGGTGCATCGAGTGCAGTGTCCTGCACATAGAATGTGCGCAATAAATATTTGTAGAATGAATGAATGGAGAGAAGAGGAATAGGACCAGGATATGAAGAGCAGGCTGGTGAATGGGGAGCTACAACTTGCACTGAACACTGTTGAAGGAAAACCCAAGCAACTAGAGAGAGAGTTAGGGTTGCGGTGGGCACAGGACATGACAGAGGGATGTAGAGATGAGGGAGCAAGTTTCAGAAGCCAACGCTGCCCACTTCATAACTCCACACAGAGCTCTCAGTGAGTTCTTAGGAGACATTATTCCTTGAGACACTTTAAGCTAGAATATGTGCTACTGAAAACACATACTAGCATGTGTATGATGCCCTTCTGATTTGAACTGCGTCTTTTATTTTATTAGGGTTAGAAAAAGAGGTTAATATTAGAAACAAAAAAGAGAAATCTCATAGTAACCAATGCGAGGGAAGCAAGGGCACTACACCAAAAGGGACCTTGGGTGAGCGATCTCCTTGAATCCACAGGAGACCCCGAGAGACTCGAGTGGGACTCGAGAGGGAGGTTCAGACTGGCGGTCACAACACTGACGAATCTCACTGGTGATTTTCCGTGATAAATGGAAATGATAAATATATCACACGGACAAGAAATCCAAACAAGGTCTAGACAAGATGAAGTGTGACTAGGTTCTGAAAGAGCTGGTTTCGTGCTGGAGAAATATAGCAGGCTTAGGCTAGACTTCTAGATCTGATTGTGCAATGGTGTACAAAAGGATGCTCAAGGATTATGTTTTAAATTAAACCTTGCTTCTCTTACCTGGCTATATAAGCCATGGATTATTTATTCGAATATGTTGCAAATTATGATTTATGAGGGAACTAGCTAAGAACAACAGTTTGTTCCTGTTTTTCTCCTCTGGTATTTATTGAATCTGTTCACTTATCGATTTGTCTAACAAATATTATTAAAGCCCTCCTGCCTTAGGCACTAAAATATATTATGATGGTCCCAGGAGTGAAGAACTTGAGAAAAAGCATTAGAGAACCCATAGGGGGAGCATCTCTTTCTTGCTTTCCTAAAAAAGGGAGAAGCCAAGAGTATTCCACTTTATTTTCCTCTAGAGTGACTTTACAACTGTGGGCAATATGATGCAGTATAAGAATGGAGTTGACAGATGAAAAAGAAATAAAGAAGAATGAAAAAAAGTGTCTTAGAATCTGCTTATAAGTATTTTTTAACATTTTTTATTGATTTATAATCATTTTACAATGTTGTGTCAAATTCCAGTGTAGAGCAAAATTTTTCAGTCATACATGAACATATATATATTCATTGTCACATTTTTTTTCTCTGTGAGCTACCGTAAGATCTTATGTATACTTCCCTGTGCTGCTTATAAGTATTTTTAAACACTGGATATACATAGTCAGTAGGAAATACTCATGGGCCTGAGTTTTTTACTTTGATTTACTCATTTCATCCTCATAGTAATGAACCTAGGAGGCTGGCACTATTATTATCTCCATTTTACAGTTGAAGAAACTGAGACACAGACATTTAAGGAGACTGTCATCATCACCCAGCTAAGAGATGGAAGCTCCAGGACTCCAACCGAGGCAGACTGGCTCGAGAGTACATGTTATACCAAATGGTGAATTAAGCAAACCCTAAGGAACAGTACTTGTGAGAAACTTCCAGCATTCCGAGGTGAACAAGGAACTTGCATCCTTGATCACTAATACATCCACATTAAGACATATGCGAGTTAGTCCCCAGTACCAGCACCTCACCAGAGCCCGGCCGGTAAGAGCCATGTCCACTCTTGCCAGATGCTTGGCTGGGCCTCCATCCAGCTCCCCTGGCATCCATCCACCTGAAATCCAGATAATGATCTTGACAGCCCCCCCCCCCAAATAACAAGATTTTGGTGCATCCCTTTTATATAATTCTAATCAGAATATTTCTTAATGACTCAAACTTACATATATGCTGAATCAAAATATCAGATGTTTTGATTGCAAAATTCTAGATAATTGAATTGAAGCTGAACTTCTCTCTCTTCTTCTGCGTATTTCCACGTGACCTTCCTTTGCTTGTGCCTTTTTTGTCTATCCTTAGTCTTCTTGTTAGATAACCCGATCACCCAAATACAGATTATACACCAGGGCATCCGTGAGTCCAAAGGAGAGAACCTGGAAGCCAAGTGGGTAATGAGTGAGGAAGAGCATTGTGGGGTTCTGATCCGAACACTTCTTAGATGCCTGACCTGTAACAGCCCCGGTTCCACATGTAATTACAAAGAAGGGGAGTAGACAGTATCTTGAAGCACATAACAAGTGCCTAGTCTTTCGGCTGGGCTTAGGGAAGGCTGCTCAGAAGAGGCAACATTTTAGCGCAAGCCAGGAAGATGAACTGGAAGTGGTCAGGAGTTGGATGGGAGTGTGAATGGCATCTTGTTTAGGGGCTGTCCTGGGGGTGGGGTGAGGTCTCATCACTTGTCATTATACACTCATCTAGATGTTACTCTACCATAATCTATATGAAGAGTTGATTGTACAAAGATACAGAAAAAGGGTTTCTACTCTCATCAGGAAACTGTGCACAAGATAGAGATTTTACAATACTCAAAACAGAAAGTTAGGGGATGTAGGTGACTCTCTGGATTGTCTGTGTTTATTTCGCCTGGATTTGTCAGTTGGTCTCAGTATCACCTGCCTGGATGTTCTGTTCTTTACAAATTATTACAGCATCGAGGCATTCGAGTGCCGAGGTTCTATCATGAGTACAGTGAGTTAAGAGCTGTATCTCTAATGGTGAGATGCCTTGTGCAGAGTGGCCTTAAAACCAGCCATTATCCTTGGATGCTCTGCATTTGGCCACAACAGAATCCTGAGGAGAGGCTGTTGGTACCGTAATTTCAACTCTGCTATAAGTAAAAACACCACAAGGAGTAGGACTGTCCCATCGATTGGATCAATACTTTTCTCAACACAGACAGAGAGAAAAAAATCTTGCTATTACTTAAAATCTGAGAAACACATATTTTGTTTTTGGTACCAATCCTAAATACTGGTAGCAGAAGCTCGATCTGTTTCTGTAAGAAGCTAGTAAGAAACCTAGAAAGAAAGTCATCTGTCTCTGAATTCCTTGTAATGGGCCTGCAAAACTCTCTCTTGCCCTGAAGAAAGCTTTAACTGGGCCCCAGGGCAGCACTGGTTATGAGGAGGAAAATGACATTTCCCCCGTATGTCAGCAGTAAAAGGAAGGACAAGAATCAGGGGTTGAGACACAGACTGCCACTCACTGGCTCTCCTTTTTTGTTGTTCTGATGATGGTAAGGTTGGAGTCAGGACAGAATGGAGATGTGGGGAGAGGAAGGGCATTTTTCAAAATTTACAAGTTTCTAGTTAAAATGAAATGGCCTTTTGGCACTCTCTGAAGTGGGCCATTGTAAGAGAAAAGAATCATTTGTTTTCCTTTCACTTTTGCCATTGTAAATGAATATCCCTTTAGGAAAATTGTATATGGAGACTCGCAGAATTCATTGCTCCATTTATTCAATGTGACAGGAATGAAAATGAGTCTACAGAAAACAAAGCAGTATGAGTTGGATTATATTTTTTATTGCTCATAACCTAATTTTTTTCCGATGACAGTATGGTGGTGTCTGTTATCAAGTATTTACTAAGTCCTCATTGTGTTTTGTGCTTGAAGTAACTGGATGGGGATGGAAAGGAAGAATATTGGAATAAAGATGAGGAACTAATACATATGGTATCAACCCATCAGTGTTTTCACTCTAACCGGAGAGCACATATCAATGTCTTTTTTCAAGATCTGGCCTTTACCATCAAGAAGACTTTTAATCTAAAAAGATGGGCCAGAAAGACCAAAAAGAAAAATGCAAGAGGAATATAAAAATAAGATGTATATATGTGGTTGTTTCCAGACAATACATAGAAACTTACCATGTCGGAATAATGACAGAGCTCTGGACCTCCCAATACTGGTTAGGGAACTCATCTTTTGATTCTTCAGATACATTGGGCAGGGCCTTCAGTTATAAATAAACATGCATGAACAACTACCCAAGAACACTAATTAATAAATAACAATGAACAATTACTGATTTTAAAGTTAATAATCTGGCAAAGTAATTTATAGTGGATAAAAAATTATAGGCAATGTTAAGTTCTGGCCAGCCATTAAATGGTTACATGTTTATAACCAATTTGGAAAAGGCGGGCGCAGAGCTATCAAATATAGCTATGGAAAACCATTCCCTACAGATACTTTTTCCCATCACCGTAACTACACATTCTAGTTTTCAGAGAGCAGATTCAGTGTATGCCTGCTGTCCCAACATTAATATTAATAGGTCTCCTTTAAATCTCAAAAGTGTACCAATTGGGATAAAACTTGTGTCTGATAATGGGTCATCATGACCATCAATTTGAGGAAGCTAAATAATTTTGCATTCCAGCAGAGTTATATTATTAAGCAACCATATAGACTCGGCAATGATGATGGTAATAATAATGTTGATAATATTATCAGCAGTAATTTGAGCTGTAATATTTATTTTGTGATTACTCTGTTCTGGGTAATACACTGGGCACTTTTAGCTCACTTAATTTACAGCAACCTTACAAATACTCTTATTGCCATTATATAGATTTTTTAAAACAGAAATGGAAGCACAGAGCAATAAGTAACTTGCCCGAGGTCACACAATATTATGTGCTGAACGCAAGTGCTCAACAGAAATATTTTGATTCCAGAACCTATTTTCGTAATGATTGCTGTTATCGAGAAGCTTACTAATACAATAATTAGATTAGAAAGTATTATGTAAGCATATGAAATAGATAACATGGGGTAATTAATGAGACAAAATGAACAGTATTGCCTATTTCCCAATGGTTTTTCCATCTGTGGAATTCAGAGTTCTTGCAAGAAGTTTTTTTTAAAGTTATATAAAATATAATGCGTGGTCTATAAACTAAATAATATGCTTATATATCTCTTCTGTGTGTTTGTGGTTAATAAGTTATGCCTTAAATTAAAATCAGTACAAAATTCAAAGTAGTTCCTTCCCTCAATCCAAAGATACTTTTCTTAAAACCCCACTTTACTTTCAAGTTTATATGTGGTCAGGAACAAAGAGGGTACCAGAAATCCAATAAAAAGCTGGATAAGTGACCTTGCTGAACAGCCGCAGTGCCCAGCTGAGGCTGGCAAGAGCTGAGCAAATGTAGATACTATTCTGTATCAAGGTCTCGTCTTGTCCAGCTGCTATATGATTTTACAACAGCACCAGGGTTGGAGAGCCACAATATCCAGAGTAGTGCATGCAGGGTAGTGGTGAGAACAGCACTGGGGGATTCAGCCATGGGGTAGTGTGTCATCCAAATTGAGCCAGTGGAATCCATAAGGAGGAAAAGATGGAAAGATGAGAGGATTGAAAGGCAAACTCACAGAGTACTAATCTTAAGAAAAACTAGGTTAAAGAGTTAATGGCCACTCAGGTGGGGAAGCATCAAATTCAGGACGCTGGGTGCTATGAACTGAATGTTCGTTTCCCCCCCTCATTCACATGTTGAAGCCCTAACCTATAATGTGGTGGTATCTGGAGGTGGGGCATTTGGGAGGTAACTAGGTCATGTGGGTAGAGCCCTCATGAATGGAATTAGTGCCTTTATAAGAAGAGACATGACACAGCTGATCCTTCCCTCTACCATGTGAGGATGCAACAAGAAGGTGGCCACCTGCCAGCTAGGAGAGGGGCCCTCACCAGAATCTCGCCATGCTGGCACTCTGATCTCAGACTTCCCAGGCTCCAGAACTATGAGGAATAAATGCCTGTTGTTTAAGTCACCCATTCTACAATATTCTGTTATCCCAGCCCCTGACTTAGATCCAGTGTTTAGCTAGAGTGGCAAATGGCTGATGTGGCATGGAGATGAACAACTTCATCCATACAGAGGAAGGAAGGAGGGAATGAATGCCTCATAGATGTATCGGGGGATTAAGTGAGGTTTTGGACATAAGGGTTTAGAACAGTGTCAGCCCATAGTAAATGCTTATTGAATGACTGTTCGACAAATGCTACTGAGGAATATGACGCATGTTGACATTGGGGTCTGAGATTCCCTTGGAATTTGGAGATGCCAGGATAAGTTTGGAAAGATAGAGAGGAAGAACACAAATGAGTTGTTGAAGACATGGGGAGGACAAAAGTGAGTCTAGCAGAACGAGCAGGAGGTAGTAGATGGTGGTGGCAGTAGTGACTGGGAAAGGAGAATTTAAATAAGTGTTGCTTGAAAAGGAGAGTAATGCTCTCCAAAGCACCCACAAAATCCTTGGGAGGTTTGCGTCCTTCTTTTCCATTATTGCTTTAATTCACTTTCCGAGAACTGCTTTAGGTAACACATTCATCCCTTTAAAGCCAAATGTTATGCATGTTGAATTATATATACTAAAAAGGTAAACAGTTGCAGCATTTATAATAAGTTCAGAGAATAAACAAAGGATTTTTTTGTGCATTTATATTCCTCATTGTTTTCTGGGTGTTTAGTGATCATTCTCCACTCTGTTTGCTTGGGATGTGGTGAACGTTGTTAATTATTGTCGTCAGAATGATGAAAGAGTTTCATATCACAGGTGTTGACGGCAAACAAATCTGTGGCTTCAGAAAAGGAAGTTCCAGTCTGAAGACAAATGAATGTTTACAAAAGCATAATGGATACTGCAAGGGTACTACTGTCAGATTTATAGGGAGAACAGTACATGCCATGTTCTGCAGGTCAGGTTTAGGACATCTGATATAAGAAATGTTTTCTATTCTGATTTCAACCAGAACATTAATTGTTCTCCTCTTGCGTTGTGTCTGGTGCAACGGCACAACCTTCTTCCCCTAATTAGGTTTCAGAGGATTCAGAAAGGGCCCACTCTTGGTCTGAATTGTTTCCCTTGGTGACATTATTGGGTTTTCCTTTCAACAGCCTGGAGGCAAAATCCATCAACCAATCAGCAAGTTTATACAGCACCCCTACTATGCAGCCGGCTTTATGTTAGGTGCTCTCTAAAAGCCTACAATTGAATTGGAGGGGCAAAATCTATGCATATGAAATAATAAGGGAACGACAAAGGCCAAACTGGGTGGAACTGACTCTCAGTGCTATAGAAACTCAGGGAAAGGACAGATCAGTGTGGGCTAAGTAGCCAAAGGTTTTCAAATTATCATGATCAATTACTGTCATTACAGCAACAACGGCTAGCTGTATTTATTGAGCGTTAAGTGCTCACCATGTGCCAGGTACTGTGCGGAGCACTTTGTGTGCCTTCTCTGATTTAATCCTCATAACAGCCCTTTTTATTATTCCAACTTAAAAAAAGAAAACCCATACTCTCATTATTCCCATTTTATAAGTGAGGATACTGAGTCTTAAAGTGGTTATGTAAATTCAACCATGGTCACAGAGTTAGCCATGCCACAATTGACACTTGAAAGCAAATTTGTTTGACCCCAAACCAGTAAGCATATTACTACCACATATACTGCTATTGCTTTGTAGCAGGATGAAGTCCATAAAGCCAGTCTTTAACAATATGTGTAGATGCCAAATGGCAGGGGGAGAGCAAGGGAGGGCATTTCAACAGAAAGAATAACACACACCCACCCACCCACCTAGAGACAAGAAGGAGCATGACATTTGTAAGGAACAGTGGAAAAGAGCATGCCTGGAGCAGAAAGTTAGCGTCATGAAGGACTGTAAAGGCTGAGAGGATCTGCTTTGCATAGCGCTGTGCTGGGAAGTGCGCACAGACGAGGTGTGGAGGTTCAAGTTGGGTCAGACCGGTGACAGGCGGTACTACTCAAGAAATTAGGATAATATTAGATAGCAAAGGCTTTGTATCAAATTTGATGGCCAAGAAGCTCAGGTACACAAGAATCAGAGTAACGAGACAAGAACAAGTGTAGGTCATGCATTCAAAACATTACACGAGGCACTGTGGGAATTAAGGAGATGATGAAGGCCTGGCTTTCTTCCCTCCAGCAGTTTACAGTGTAGACAGGAGTGACCTGAGCTGGAGTTGTTAAGGTATACAAGACTCGGGAGAAGGTGGAGCGAGAGAAGCTCCCTGAAGGAAGACTGTCACATTCTGAGTGGACTGAAGCCCCAGTCAGAGGGATCATTTATTCACTTATTGATTTAACAACTGTTTTTGAGCATATGCCTCATGCTAGGTGTTGGGGAGAATAGTGAGTCCTCAGTAAACTTAGCTATGGATTAAGGGATAGACATTAATAAGATGACCTCACAGACAAGTGTAAAATCACGACTGGGAATGCAGTGAATTGAGGAAATGAATCAAGACTGAGGGTCCTCTTGGCAACAAGCCCCATCCTCAGCAGCTTTCTAAAGTCACCTCACTGATGTAGCAAAAGACATTTGTCACTGTCCTCACTTAGAAAATCCCAAGGGTTTTAGGAGCTCAGTGCCAGAAACTGAGAGGGAGAGCAAATATTTATTTCTTATCATAAATCACAATATCAGAGGACCTTTTGCTCACCGCTGCAACAAACCAGAGTAACTCTGTGCGCCCATGACACCCGTCAGCTCTGCACTGCGGGATATGCAACTGTGAATATGCGCTATGGGGAAGAGAAAGAAAAGAAGAATTCCATGGGGCAAAGCCAGCAGGAAGTGAGACTTGGCTCCAGAGTCCGGGAAGCGAGCAGGCTGTGAGGCAGGAGGGGCCTCTTTCTATCACGGGCAAGTGAGGGGAACGTGCAAAGGTGAGGAGTGAGAACAAAGACCAGAGTAGGAGTGGGGGGTAATAAATAAATAGAAATTTAGAAAAAAAGAGGCAGCAAAAATTACTCTCTTGAGAACTTTCGAGATAAAGGGTTGAGAGCAAGTGAGTGTTTAATCTAAAGGTTAGCTGAAGGTTTGAGGGACATGGGATGAATTAAACATGTATGTAGCTAGATAGAGATTGAAAATGCCGGAAAGAGGTGCCCTCCCCTGAGACCAAGACTAGTGGTGCAGGTGTCTGCTCTAGAAAGGAGAACGTTGGTGTCTCCCACTAACATTAAAGGGGAGGAATGCAGAGGTAAAGATACAGAGACATTTTTGAAGTGAAAATGCAGGAATCTTTGTTTTCTCAATATAACTTTCATATTGATTTCCTGAAACTGCTTTATCAATCAGTGCTTTGCTATGTATCGTCCTACTAAGAACAATAAACAACTCATCTTCAAAGAGATTATACAATGAAATACAAACAAAACACCAACAATGGACTTTTTTCTCCTGTTGAGATACTGTTCCATCAGATATCCCTTCTTGCCTCTGAAATATTCTCCCCTTTCCACATATAAAGTCCGTTCTATCCAAATAAATGCATAACCTAAAGCCTTGTGCTCCCTTCCTTCCTACTTTTCAGAGATACCCATCTTCACTGGCTCCTTTGGCTCACTTTCCACTCACCCTTCAACCTTCTGTGGTCTGATTCCGTCCCCACGTCCCCAGGAAAGTGATCTCACATGAGGCCTGTCATGACCTCCATCCAAGGGCACATTCAAGGACTAATCCTTTTGTAGCTCACTCTATCCTTGACCCCATTCTCTCTCTCTGGTTCTTCTCCAGCCTCTCTGATGGCTCCATCCCAGTCTCTTGGACATGTTCTTATTCCTATATGCCTGACAAAATTCAGTCTTCCCTGGGGTCCTGTTGTAGGCCATAATCTAAAACATTCTGCATATATTATGAACATAATCCATAATCCAAAAGAAGCAAGCTTGAGGAAGAGACTAAAATGGTCGGGAAATAAATGCTGATGAAGATGAAGAGAGGAGAGTGTTGGAATGATGAAGAGAATTAAATTTAATTCTTTCAATTAAATAAGGTAGATTTAAACTGAATGAAAACTAAAAATAAAACTAAGAGAGACACAGGAAAGCAGGATAAGTCTCAGGGTCACTGTGTGGCTGGACTGGGGGCTGTGGACAGGGTTGTTGAATCTCAGGTCTGCTCAGGTTGAGTCAGAAGACCTGATCAGGTTCCTTGGTCCACACCAGACTGTTGCCATAGTGGTCAGCTTTTTTGGATGGTGGACTTATTTTTAATATCTATTTTTATTGAAGTATAGTCAGTTTACAATGCTGTGTCAATTTCTGGTGTGCAGCATAATGCCTCAGTCATATATGAACATACATATATTCGTTTTCATATTCTTCTTCACCATAAGTTACTACAAGACACTGAATATAGTTCCCCATGCTATACAGTATGAATTTGTTGTTTATTGGATTTTTTGAGAATCCTCCTGTATTTCGAATTGAGAGACATTCTGCCAGAGTTCAGTAGGTGTTCTGTGCAATTCAATAGGTTTGTAGATGTAATTTTTGGTGTATCTGTGGGAGAGGGTGGACTGTGAGTCTCTGCACTCCACCATCTTGGCCTCTGGATAATGGACTCTTGGAGAATCTGATGAAAGTTATATTCTAGTCTTTCTATGGAAAAACATACTTGCACATAAATATGAATTCAAGAAGTTCACAAGTTCCTACACTAAATAAGGGAAAACTCTTAAGTTTTGCAGACAAGTAGAACACCCCACCCATCAACCTATTAGTTTGTACTTTGACCAGAAGCCCTCACTAAGTAAATCAGTGTAGTTCTTGTCAGTCAAGTTTTGGAAAAGCTGAATTTTACTCTCCCCCCTCCCCAGTACTAGCCTGTTCAGCTGCTCTACACTTACTGCTAAAAAGAAAACACAGTGGTTGTTCTCCTAACACATATTTGCCTTTTTTTGTGTGAAACATGTACATGGGACAGCTTCAATTCACAATAGTTCAACTTAATTTCTCTCTTGTAATCAGATACTTTTGGAAAGTTCTCCATATGACTGATATACTGTTGTATTTTCCAAGAGGAAAAGAAGCACCTTGAATTTTGTCAATAATATGTTACTATAGATTTTTCTCACTCAAAAGAGAATGACTTGGTGTAGATACTGAGAAGTCATTGTCTTTATTAAATCCCTCCCTTTCCAGCCACATCTGACACAGCAGTGGGCTGGTGTTGATCTGTATTTCTCTCCCTATGATACAGTCATCTCGCCCATTCATTCAAAGACATTGAGTATTCACTGAAATGCTTCAGTCTTATGCTAGATCCAGAGAATAGGACAATGAATAAGACAAAGTCTTAGTTCAAGTCTACTTTCAAAAGCTTGAGGCTCCAGGCAGAGATAGATATGTCAACAGATGTTAAAGATATAGTATAATAATCGGTAGTTCTCAACCCTGACTTCATAATAGGATCATCAGGGAGAAGTGATGGTGCTGGTCTCTGACCAAGAGATATTGGTTTCATTGTTGTAAGATAACACCTGGACATCAGTATTTTTTAACAACACCCAGTAGCATCTGTAATGAGGAAAATATAAGGTACCATGGAAGCATTTAGGACCTAGAATGGATGTCTGAATTGATTCACTCAGTGAAGAAGGAATATTTAATTGAAGCAGGGAGAAGGCGTGCCCAACCAGGTACATCAGTTTATGTAAAAACATCAAAGTGGAAGGACACATGTTGGGTTTATTTATTCCTTCACTCAACAAATACTTATTGAGTTCCTTCAATATTGCAGGCACTGTCCAAAGCCCCAGGAGCTAGGTCTCAGTAACCAGACAATCACCCCTGCTCCTATGAAAATTCTAGTATGATGGTAAATACTGACATCACACCATTAATTGTAGAAATGATTGTTAAATAACAATTCTGAGAAATGCTATAAAGCAGAATCACGAGAACTATGAGGGTCTAGCTAGAATAGACCCAACTCCCTCTGGGGAAGCCAGGAAGCTTTACCTGAAGAACTGATATTTAGGCCGGAATTTGAAGTGTGGGCAAGAAGTAGTCAGCAGAAGCAGGAATGCAATGCAGAGAATTGCTGGCAGAATGGCTGTGAAAAGCCCTGACATGGATGTGTGGTCAGTGGGTGGTCCACACACAGTGAGTAATGGGAGGGTGATGGGGGGAACGAAGAAGAATGTTCCCTCAGTGTGGTCAGATTACCCAGGACCTTGTGGACCATGCTGGGTTCTGAGTGCATCACATCCCTTCTGTTTCTGTACCACATCGGCAACACAACAGTTTGTGCATCTCTTGGACGTTATCAAAATTTCTGCACAAAGAACCTCAGTGTCCTCAAGACAGTCCTGCCTCTTCATTAATGTTCAGAGATGCTAATTGACTTGCCCAAGTTTGCATAGCTTAAAATCAATCTGAAGAACCAAGGTTGGAACCCAAGGCTGGTGACTCCAAACCCGAGCCCCTTTTTGTCACATCACAGAAAATATTTTATTTATTAGATGATATATTGTATGCAGCCAAGTAAAGAGTGTTCTGATAAGGCTAGAACACTTGTCTAAGTTTTATGACAGTACAAAGATGTCAGAAGCACTTTGTGGTTTGTTGTTTGTTTTTGTAAGAATGATCGAATCAAAAGATGAAGGGCAGAATTTTCAGGCCATATAGCAGTAGCTAGGGAGAACTGTCTAGATGAAAGGAAGCTGTGAAGATAGATCTTTGTTCAGAGCCAGAGAGACCTTATTTACTCAGTAACTGCTTCCAAGAGGAAACGAACACCTACACTTCCTAGGACAAAATGCAAAGAAAAGAGCAGCTTCTCACTGCTGAAATTCCACTGATGAAAAGGAAAGAGCTTTGGTTTGTCAAATAAAGGTTCCAAGGAACCCATGGGAGCTCTGAAAAAGTAGCCAACATATAGGAAAGTCTTTGCATTGCTCTAGGACCCATGTATCTGGCCAGGAGAAAAGCTGTGCTGCCGAAGTTACCTCCACGTGGCCCACCCAGGAGCACGTTCACTGGCTGCCATTTTGCTGGTGTGGCCAGATCAGAGCCACCACCTCCCTACAGTGACACCCCCAAGGGATTTAGAGTGCCTGCCTGAGTGGAAAAGATTCATGGTAGATATGGGACAAATCCAAATTCATCCTTCTTGTCACTTTTCCTCATAGTCCAGACAGGATAGATTCTAGAAGCTTTCACCATAAAGTGATTCTTAGAGAAATGTTCTCTATAGATATTAACTTGGGACCCATACTATGCATTTAAATAAGTAAACTACTAACTAGCTAGAAATAAATGACAGGAAAAGTAACATCTGATGACTTGTTGAGGATGTATCTTTCATATTTCTCTTCATCTGTATTCCTAAATTAGCATAACATAATGCATACATAGTCCAGAGAATGAAAGCCAAATTGTGAACATCTCAATTCCTTGGCACAATCAAGGGTTTTATAAATTCATGATTATTTCACTTGGTCAGTAGTGTTAGAGAACCAAATATCCAAAAAGTGAATTTCTGGATCACTAAAAGCAAAAACTTTAAATGTCAAAATATATATTCTCCTATTTTCACATTTACCATCCTTTAGTGTATTTCCCTTTCTTTTTTCGCTGTCCCTCCAAGGCAGGCTCCCCATGGCCCTTTATTTCTCAGATTCCTTATCTCATCTGTCTTCTGGTTTAACAGAGTCCATCTCCTAAAAGTTCACATATTTAGTTTTGATGCCTCTTTTACCTTCCCACTATTGGCATCACAGAGTGTATGTATCACCTGAACTACTGCAAAATGTTTTGAACTCTTCTCAGGGTTGCCTGGTTCTTACTCTCCAACTCATCATTAACCCTATTGCCAGGTAAGGTGCTGTCTGCCAGGACAATCCAGCACCTGAGAGCCAGGCTTGCTATGCTTGGTGAACTTCCGACATGGAATCCACCTTCTGAAGGCAGAAGTCAGAAATAACCTTTCTTGGTAGCAAGGGCACAGGCATGATCCCTGGGCTCTATGAATTAGGCTCATCCATGAAACACTTGGATTCCAAAGTGGGTAAATGGAGGAAGAGACTCACTGTGGATACCATTTCACTGGCAAGTGTTGTGACAAGAAGTCTGGTTCTACCAACAGAGTCACTGCAGCATCCAGTGGCAGCAGCGTCTCAGATGGCCATCTCCCGGGGAGCCAGTTATGAGTGTGGTACTGGGCATCATTCTTCAAAGTTAGCCTTGAGCCTAGTTCTGCAGCTCTCCCAGGGGTTCCATGCATCATCCAGTGTTCTGTCAGTAAAGTCAGCTGCTTTTTCTTGCCTCTAATAACTGCAGAATAATTTTTCTCAGAGGTACACCTGATCATTTCTCTCCCCTACTTAAGCTTCTTCAGGGCTCCCTACAGCCTGCAGAATAAAGCCCAGATACTTCAATCTGGCATTCAAGGTCCATCACCATTTAGGTTCCATCCACTTCTCCATCCTCTTGCCTTTCCATTCTTCCTGCACAGACTCTGAGATCCAGGCACCCCAGACAACATGCGGGACCCTCTACATGCCATCGCTTTTAGTGCTGTACCCTTTGCTTGGAATGCCCCCTAACCACCTCTGTCTGGCAAACACACTCCTCCTCCAGGTAACTCTCCCCAACCTTTGTTCTCCACAACTTTCCCTTGGCAGGGTTATGTGTTTCCCCTCTGCCTTCCCAGTGTGTCCTGCATATCTCTATTTTAATACTTATCACACTGCAGAAATTATTAGGGTGGACATTGGCCTCACTTATCCAGACTGTATGTTTCTCAAAGATAAGATAATATGCTATTCTACATCATAAAGGACAGTCAAATGTGCTTACACATATTCAAGAAATCAAAATAATAATACCGCATTCTGTGAATTCTTATTTTGTAGACGGCTTTATTCCTTTGATAACTATGGAAGTTCAAAAAGCTGAAGATCTAATCTGTTCTTAAAAATAATAATTAGTACATATATGTAAACTAAAAAAAATGCAGTATACTGTATATATGTATTTACATGCAATATAATTTGTATGTAGAGTCAAACTGTAATAAAAAAATTAAAAATTAAAAAAAAGATAATATGCTGTTCATCCTCGTGTCCCCACTCCTAGCACAGTCCCTATACTCCGTATGAACTTTACACATGGTAAGTGAATAGATGAACAAATGAATTTCCCTAGTCTTTTTAATTCATCCAGCTTCACCTCTTTAGGTTCCCTGCTCACACCCCACCAACTCCAGCCAAGTGCTTCCTTAAGCATCTGTAACACCAAGGGGTCCTGACATCACTATTTCTTTTCTGCAAAGTCCTTCCTCCAGATATTCTTTTGGAAACATTTAATGTAGTTACCAAGGCTGCTTCATTTATCCCATTCTTAAGAAGCATTTCTGTCCTCCCTCCCACCCCCCGGTATGTTTAATCACTCCCTTTTTTGTGTCTAAACTGTCCCCTGGAGGGGTCCTCTTCATGTCTCCAGATCTGACCAAAACACTTGGTAAATGGGAGAAGCTTAATGAAAGTATGATAAATTCCTTGAATGTTGCTACCATGTGTATTCTAGTGGAAAGGTATATTTTGGTCTTTCTTTTTCTTGGTCTTCCAAAATCTCTTGATTTCCTCTTGTCCCTTCCTACTTACTCTTTCACTAAAAGGAAATGTTTCCAGAAGAAAGTGAGATTAATATTTAGTTTTAGGGATGGATTTAGTTTATAGGTAGATAGATAGATAATTAGATAGACAGGATAACGTAATAGAAAAAAAGCAAGTTACTTTAAAAATTACAAGGGGCTGAACATTAAATGGAAAAATTAGAACATGCAGTTGAGAAATGGGACATAATGAGAGAATCCAACCAATTAAAAATTTTAAAAAATAGAAATCCCCCTTCTAATTGTTCCTGAATACTTCAGTCAGAATTGGCATTCTTAAATGCTTATCTGTATAAGCTACTTTTATGCTTTAAATTTTCCAAAGCTCCAAATCTTAGCACAACCTATAGAGTTTAAGTGTAACCTGACCCTACCTTTCTTCCAGCTGGGGGAGCTGATAAGGGGAGGATTCTTTCAAATCAAGAGTAGTAAGCATACAGTGGGTTGTTTATTGCCAAGTATGCCCTGTATGCAAGATGTTTGGGATCTGACTGAAGAATCATGAAGTTGAAATGATGGAAAAGGAAAGGGAACTGGTGGTTGAGATGGAAATGACAATCCTAGCAGTGACACTTGGAAAGTGAAAGATGTTATGGGTGAAATATGGCCACCAAAAAGCTAGATGGGAAGGGCCTCAAACTGAAACACAAGTTTAACATTGTACAGAACTTTGTGGTGAATGGCCATTTACTTGCTCATTGGAAAGTTCAAGATTGGTGAAAAGCTTGCAGCCACTTGGAGACCTCCAGCTGAACTCAGAGGAGTTCCGGTTACCCTGGCAGGCAGTGGAGACAGATCTGAGAGAGAGCAGAGCATCATCTGTCATCAGAAGGCAGTTAAAGTTATAACAGCAGATAAGATGAACTAAGGAATGCCACCAGATGGGAGCAGAAAGCTAGAACAAGCATTAGAAGTGACAAAGGAAGTAACACCAATAAGATGAGATAACAGCAGCCAAAAAGCAAATAATATATACCGGGTTTGTTTTTTTTTTAAACGTGTTTTAAAAAGTATTAAATCTATTTGATCATTTACTAGTTTTTCATTTCTCTGTCTTTCCCCTGAAGAGGGCCCCGAGCATTTGCCAAAGCAGTTGGTCCCTGGAGCATGCATTTCCTTGGGACGCCAAGTTGTCTCAGCCACTGTCCTTCCAGCAGGAGCAGCACTGACACATGCCAGGCTTGCTGCCGGGTGCCCTCAGCCTGGCTGCACGTGCGGGTGCAGACCAGAGGGCCTTGCAGCAAACCACCCATGCAGGGCTTGTTGGATTTTCCATTTCTACCGTGATATTTTTTGCAGAGTTCTAAAGACCACTCCCAAAGAGTTCAGTTGGGCATCTGCGAAGATTTTAGTCTAAAATGATTTGAGTTGAATGATTCTACAGCTGGGATTTCAATCGGTGTTCTCCTTTTTCTCTCCCCCATTCCCTTTTTTCTTTCCTTTGAGTGACTTGGGCACTGATGTTTCCTCTGTCTAAAGCTTTGGTGGCATGGGGATTTCATAGATCACCTCATTCAGATTCTCCTGTACGGACTAGTTTCAAAGCACTGACCCTAATGTATAATCACATTCGCTGGCTGGCTGAATCTGTCTAACTCCTTGAAGTAGCAGAGTCCTACTGATGCCGTGATAAATACTGACCCTCTGGGAAGGAACACCGTGTTTCAGGTCCTGGATCGTCCAGAAGAAATGGTCAGAATGACAAATGTTGGACAGAGTCAGCATCGCAGATTTTTTTTCCCTACAATAAGTCGATTCTTTGATTAATATGACTTTAATGTATATTATTTAAAAGTAAGGAGTGAGCATAGGATATACTATCAGACTGCTTGTGTCTTACATTATAATGGGATGTTAAATTACAGTGGAATGCAGAGATGAGAAAAGAGCCTGGTCTTAGTGTGACTGTGGTTTAAGTCAGCTTTCATCCAGGAAAGCTCAGTTGTTGATCTCTGATATAAAGATTTGAATTAGAAGATACAAATGTCCACCTTCAGTTTGGTTTCTATAACCTATAGTTAACTAGCCTTAATGCTGCAGTAATAAGTGCATTCTGTGCCTACATCATGGTAGATTCGTTTTATATTCTAGAGATTGCTTAACCACAGTAGGCAAGAAACTGTGCTCCTCCTGGGATACAAGGATGCTTTGACCCTCAATTAAACATACCTTTGATGTTCTTTCTTAATTAATGGTGAGGATTTGTGCTGTGAGTCATCCACCCTCCCTGTGATATGTAGCTGGCTAAGTTTAGATTGATCCTATGCTATGGGTTACAGGGCAGAGTATTGGTTGGAAGAATCACAAACAGGATCACACTCATACCTTTATTTCTATTAGTGTCATATTGAATCTGTTGCTACCGTTTAAATAGCAGGATATTTCATGTGAAAAGAATATGTTTCTGATTTTTTTTTTTTTGAAACTTCAGAAAAATCAGATAACTTGGGACCTGTCCTGTCTCATGCCTACTGGCCCTGATGACGGCCACCTCCTTCAGGGAGCCACCTGCTTTTACTTTTACCGAGGTCCCTAGCCTGTCCTTTCCTTTCACACCTGAATCTGGTGTCTGAAATCATTTGGGTTTGCAATCCCTGCTTACTGACTGTTTTGTTTGTTATCCATGGAAAGACACTGGCCTTAATTAAATTACCTCCACCCAGAGGTCCTCTCTGATGGGGGAGGCATGGATTTCCTCGTTACTTTCACCAAAAACGTGTTTTATTCTCTTAATGGAATTAAGCCCTGTGGCGTGTGAATTAGCAAGTCTCTCAGGATCAGAGGGAAGATCCGTCTCTAACAGGGATATTCTTGTACCTCAAACTAATTTTTGACACTCAAAAAATAGATTACTTCAAATGTTTAAAAGTTTTAGAAAAATTGTTAGTTAATTTTAAGATTCTGTGAGCTCTCGGGATCTTTAAATGTTCTCTGTACCATGAATTAATCTACTCAGATCAGCCTCCCTCCCTTTGGCCATCCGTCCAAGCAGAACACTCCCATCCAGGCCCTCCAGATATTCAAAATCTTTATTTTTAGTCTCAGCTTAGTTCTCAGTTTCCGCCATGGCTAAGGGCAAGTTGTCTGGGACAGTTCCAGAGTAACTATTAACAGCATTCCTTTTATTCTCAAAAGTGTCCAGGTTTGAGCCCTACCCCTGGTACTTCATAATGATACCTATTTGTGATTATCGTAACACAGAAGGGTCCATGTTCTAGAATTTAGCAATTACAGTTTTCATATTGAATAGAGTCTTCTTTGAGTAGAGGTATTTCTTTTTATCAATATCAAATTTAATGGACATCTCTGACTACCTCCCTTCCTTGTAAGGCAAACCTCTTCCTACTAACCATAGTTTATCTCATACCTATTTATTTCAGCGCTTCCCAAAATGAGGTTCAGGGACCCCTGTGGGTCCCTAAGACCCTTTCAGAGAGTCTGCAAGTTCAAACTATTTTAATAATAAGACCTTTTTTGCCTAGTTCTCTGCTTCTCTCACAAGTACACAGTGGAGCTTTCCAGGAACAGCATGACATGTGACCTGGCAATAAACTGAAGAAAGAATCCAACTGTTTGCAGTCTCTAAACAATACCATTATTCTCACAAAATTTTTTGGAAAGTAAATTTCATTTCTTAAAATATGTTCTTTATCTTAGCATTTAATGGAGTTACTATTTTTAGTTTTAAGCAAATTGCTAAACATTTAAAAATTTTCTCAGTTTTATTTTCTAATTGGTCATAAGAAAAAAACTAGGTAAGACTATAGAAGATTGCTGAAACTTTGAGAACTGCTGATAAAGTGTTTTGTATTTTTCAAGTAATTTCACATGTATTGTGTAATTTTTAGTAAGTTTACCTTTTCTTAAATTGAGATATAATTCACATGCTATAATGTTCACTTTTTAAAATTGAAGTATAGTTGATTTACAATATTGTGTTAGTTTTAGGAGTACAGCAAAGTGATTCAGTTGTATATATATTTTTTCAGATTATTTCCACATAGGTTATTACATGATATTTAATATAGTTCCCTGTGCTATACAGTACATCCTTGAAGCTTATCTACGTCATATGTAGTAGTGTGTATCCATGAATCTCATACTCTTATTTTAGCGCTCCCCGTTCCTTTTCCCCTTTGGTGACCATAAGTTTGTTTTCTCTGTCTAGGTCTGTTTCTCTTTTGTAAATAAACTCATTTGTATTATTTTTTAGATTCTATATGTAAGTGATATTATACAGTATTCATCTTTCTCTGTCTGGCTTCACTAAGTATGATATTCTCTCTGTCCATCCATGTTGCTGCAAATGGCAATATTTCATTCTTTTTTTATGGCTGGTTAATTTTTTGCTGTATCTATATCACATCTTCTTTATCTGTTCATCTATTATGGACACTTAGGTTGCTTCCATGTCTTGGTTATTGTAAATAGTGCTGCTATGGACCTATAATTTCACTCCAGAAAGTATACAATTCAGTGGCTTTTAGTATATTCACAGAGTTGCATAAACGTCACCACTATCTCATTCCAGAATATTTTCATAACTAAAAAAGAAACCCCGTACTGATTAGCAGTTACTCCCCATTCTCCCTTTTTCCTAACCACTGGCAACCACTAATCTACTTTCTGTTTCTATGAACTTACCTGTCCGGGGCACTTCATAAATATATATCATTCCATGTGTGTCCTTTTGTGTCTGGCTTCTTTTATTTGGCATAATATTTTCAAGGTTTACCCATGTTGTTGCATGTATCAGAATTTCATTCCTTTTTTATGAATGAATTGTATTCCATTGTATGGATATACCATATTTTGTTTATCCAGTCATCATTTAATGGACAGTAGGGTTGTTTCCACTTTTCAAAAATATTATGAAAAATGCTGCTGTAAACATTCATGTACGAGTTTTTGTGTGCAGACATGTTTTCATTTCTCTTGGATATATACCTAAATGTGGAAATGCTGGGTCATATGGTAACTTTATGTTTAACTTTCTGAGGAACTTCCGGACTGTTTTTCAAAGTGGTCGCACAATTGTACATTTCTACTGACCATGTATAGGGTTCAATTTCTCTATATCCTTGCCAACACTTGTTATCTTCCATCTTTTTAAATTCTAGCCATCCTTGTGGGTATGAAGTGGTCTTCCATGGTGATTTTGATTTGCATTTCTTTGGTGGCCAATGATCTTGAGCATCTTTTCATGTGCACATTTGCCATTTGTGTATTTTCTTTACAGAAATGTCTATTCAAATGCTTTGCTCAATTTTTTTAATGTGGAATTTATATAATTTGTATTATTATGTCTTTTTATTACTAAGTTGTTATAGTTTTTATATATTCTAATTATTAGATACCTATCAGATATATGATTTGCAAATATTTTCTCCCATTCTGTGGGTTGCCTTTTCACTTTCTTAGTAGTGTCATTGGAGCACAAAAGTTTTTAATTTTGATGAAGTTTAATTTTTCTAGGTTTACTTTGGTTACTTGTGTTTTGTTGTTATATCTAAAATAACTGATGCCAGGTGGTTGGGGGGCTGGGCAAAATGGGTAAAGGTGGTCAAAAGGTACAAAGTTCCATTTATAAAATAAGTAAGTCATGAAGATGTAATGTACATCATATTGACTATAATTAATAATATTGTATATTTGAAAGTTGCTAAGAGAGTAAATCTTAAAAGTTTTCATCACATACACAAAAATTTGTAACCATCTTCTGTGATGGATGTTAAAGAGACTTATTGTAGTGATCATTTCTCAACATACAAAAATATCAAACAATTATGTTTAGACCTAAAACAATGAGTCAATTATATCTCAATTTAAAATAAACTTGAGTTAAAGCCAACAAAAACAAATTAAATAAATAAATGAATGAATAAATAAATAAGGTCACAAAGATTTAAACCTATGTTTCTTCTAAGAGTTTTACAGTTTTAGTTCTTACGTTTAGTTCTTTGATCCATTTTGTGTTAGTTTTTGTGTATAGTGTGATTCAGGGGTCCAACTTCATTTTTTGGTAGATGGATATCAAGTTGTCCCAGCACTATTTATTGCAAAGACTCTTCTTTCCCCAGTGAAGTGTCTTGGTACCCTCATCAGAGTAGGTTTATTTTTACCCCAGCTTTTCCTTGCTTCCAAGTCAGTCTTGACTAGTTCATTTCACCCAAGTTCGAAGTGCACATTCCCAGACCAAGCACTGGCTGCTAGATAATTAGCGAAAGCATGTGACGAAGAAGTCAATCTTGAGAAAAGATCTATATCTATGAAAACATCTTCCAGGCTGAGTGATCATAACATGTTCTTGGGCCTATGAGAAGATGAATGATTCTGTGTAAAATCATCTTAAAGTTTCCTTTATATTATGTAGACTAGATTTCTTGAGGTTCTGTATGGCAAGAGGTTGTGCTAAAACCCATTTTTTAGGTAACAAATCTCTTGACTGTTTGAATTGACTTTGGATAGCTTCTTTTGTATTTTTAATAGTTTATTTTTTCATTTTTAGGAGAAACATGGATTAGAAAGATTAGAAATCTCTAGATTTTTCTGAAAGTTCTGAGACTTCTACATTTTTTTTAAATTATTTACTAATTTTTAAAATTGAAGTATAGCTGATTTACAATGTTGCATTAGTTTCAGATGTACAGCAAAGTGAATCAGTTATATATGTGTGTGTGTGTATATATATATATATTTTCTTTTTCAGATTCTTTTCCTTTATAGGTTATTATAAGATATTGAATGTAGTTCCTTGTGCTATACAGTAGGGATGCTGTTGTTTATCTATTTTATATATAGTAGTGTGTATATGTTAATCCTAAACTCCTGATTTATCCTTCCTCCTCCTTCTTTCCCCTTTGGTAACCATAGTTGAGACTTCTACATTTTTGTAAGCGAAAATTTTAATGTATGTTCTGAAAAGAAATTCTTTGAATATAATGCAAGCCTGGGAATATAGAATGGAAGAGCTGGAAGAGATGTAAGATCATATAATGTAAATATTTGATATTTTTAAAGGGAGATTAATGAAGGTGAATTTATTTATCTAGAGGTTATCCATGGAGAATTAGTTAGGCAATGAGGAGAGATGGTAGGAGGCTATACCCAAGGTCTTGAAAGAGTTGAAAAATGGAAGGAACTTTCAAACTTATAGTAACTGTATACAGCTAGAGCTTAGTATAAGGCTCTAAGTAGAATGAAAATCAGATGCAGAGGCATGAAAGTATAAGAAAATATGGGCTTGGGGCAGGAAGAGACTGTAGATAATTTATTGGGGAACTGCTTTACAGAAAAATATCAAATGTAAAGCAGGGCAGTGAAGAAGAATGAGGCTGAAAATAGAGACTGGAATTATATTCCATAGGACCTTTCAAATTATGTATGGATATTAGACTTTCTTTTTTCCATAGTAGAGAGCCATTGATATGTCCAAACAGGAAAAACATGTGGTCAGATTCATTTGGGCAGAAAGATCTCTCTAGTGGCATTGTGGAGGATGTATCATTGAAGAAGATGTCAGGAATGGAGACAGTCTAGTTAGGAGGCTGGTGATAGTCAGGGATGATGAGAGCCTAAACAAAGAGCAGTGGTCATGGAGATGAGGAAGGGAGAGATTTGAGAGCATTGCAAAGGTAAAGTGAAGAGGCCTCCTTGATGGAGGAAATGAGGGGTGGGAATGAGAAGACAACGTCAATATAATGTTCAGATCTCTGGTTGATAGGGGCCAGGAGCCTTCTCAATACCATGACAGAGTGACCACACAGTCTAGTTTGCCTGGAACTCTCCTAATTTTTGTACCAAAAGTTTCATGTCCCAGAAGATGCTCAGTCCTGGGGAAAGTGGTACAATTTGTCACCGTAAGTATGAGCCTGATATTCTGGCCCCTGAAGTTACAACCACCACCACCAAGGCAGCTTCATGGCCACTAAGCTACCGTTCTCCCAGTTTCTGTTTTACAAAATAATGTATTTGCATTCTGCTCGCAGTTCCTGATCTGAGAACAAATTACTCACCTGGGCAGGATGGTTCCCTTGACCCAAGTGCAGTTGGCCAGGGTGCTATGTAGACCCCCCCGCTCCCAGTGACTGCACCCTATTCTCCACGTTCTGTCCAGAAATAGTAAACATCAGGCTACTCAGAAGTGACTCCAGCCCCTCTGTCTTTAGATAGCCTCACTTTTGGAGCCGTGTGCTCTATGCCTTCCACTAGTCGACTTATGGTGTCCATATGAAGCCAGAACTAGTGATGAATTGGGGGAAAAGAGCACCAGCTTCGGAATCAAACAGATCTGGGTGTGGACTTCATATGAGTGACCTCAAGCAAGTTACTTAACCTGTTGAAGCCTCATCTGTAAAAACAAGATTGCTGCTGGAAATCAAGAGTATGACAAATACAAAATACTAGCCATCAGCAGTTTGATTTTTCTTTCTTTGGATCTTTATAGCTTCAGATAATGCCTCCTTCCCCTGAGGGGAGAGTCTCAGATCCATGTACTCCCTGAGCCTTGGTGCTTCCCAGTCCAGGTTCTCAATTTCCTCAGCGGCCTCTGCCAAGGTCCCTGAGTGGCTGATGCTAAGTCTGCCCAGGAGATAACATCCCTATAGGAGGAGAGAGAGGAAAGAGTGGCCTGGAGGAAACATGCTAGTGGTTTCCAGTACTACTAGATTCACACTAACTCCACATGTAATTTGCTGGGTATCTGTTTATAAAGTCACACATACGCATTCACACATATTTAATACGGATAACATATATTTTCTAGAAAATATGAATATTTCTCATTTTTAGATAATGGATAATCTGTCTTTCTTTGGAGAAATCAATGACACAATAAGTATAATAGCTAACACTTCTTATCCAGGCAAGTGCATATTTCAGTGTATAGAAGAAGAATTGGTTAGCGAAGCTGAAAGTAACTTATGCCTTAGGAAAAACTGTTGATGTGCTTTTTGGCATCTATGCTAACCAAGGAGTGGAAAGGTAGACATAATCGTATGTGTAACCTAAATTTCTGGGAAGGTTGATTTCAAAAATTGTGTAGGAAATGTGAATTTGTGCTCAAAGATAGAAAAATGACATCCTGATTGTCAACAAGGCAAAAATGATTGCTATTAAATGTTCATCAGTGAGTGAAAAGTAGTCTTGGGCCAAATTGTAGAGTGGGACTGCTAAAGGGAGACAATTCAGTAGAACTGAGTTAATAATAGTATCCAAAAGCTGCTTTCTAATGAAAGAAGGCATTTGGAGAAGGGAATCTATTGAATACCTTATCAATGATTTTGAATTAAAATGTGAGGACATCATTATTAACTATGTGTTTAGCCTGCATGTGATGAACGACAGAAGTCATGGCACTTTAAAGCATATGTAAAAATCTAACAAGATGGAAATTAGTAGGAAAATTTGCTGTATTTATTAAGACGACAGGATAGAGATTACTTAGCTATATCACACAGAAAAATACTTTCAAAGTTTATTGGGTAGTAAACTCAAAATGTTTCAGTAATATAATGGGGCAAATGCAGCCTGCATTGTTGTAAGAACCACATCTAGAACCAGGGAAGTGTTGGTCCAGTTCTGCTCCTGTCTGCCAAGCAGCATGTGCAATAGAGTATTGAACTCAGGCACCAGCCAGGGAGACAGAAAAGGAGTCCATGTTCTTAATTTGAGACGAGTGCCCAAGATAGTGAAGAGAATTAACATTTGAGACATGAGATATAGTTGAAGCAAATGGTTAGGGGAAGACTTCAAATATATAAAGGCTGTCACTTGATTTCCCCCTCACCCCATGGTCCCCAAAAGCAGAATTATAGCAGAGCTGAAAGCTACAGAAAGACAGATTTTGGCTCAATGGGGAAAAATGTCTAACAGAAAAGGGAGGGGATATTTAAATACGGAGGGAGGGACGAGTCATCCATCATGAGATACATTCAAGAACATGCTGGGAAAGAATGGACTTTTGGGCACTGATATTTCCTGGGGGTGCCTAGAGCAATTTTCTGAATCAGAGATGCTCTGATTCTCTAAAAGTAGAGACAGCCACATTAGGTCAAGACTCATGCTATGAGAATTTATAATTAGTTATTTTAGGGACTATGAAAATGGAGATTGTTATGAAAGATAAGAGAGCACTCAGAATTAACTGTCCTCCCATAGCACTTGTCTTATGCTCTACTGAGCCACCAGCTCCTGGTTGTGTGCACGCTACCTTCCCAGTTGAAGAAGGCACAGTGTCTTATTCACATCAGTGCACTCACTACACGAGTCCATTTTATTGGTTCCATTTCTTTTAAAACCTCCCAGAATTCAAACTATTCCTTACCCCTGCCATTGTACATCATATTTACCCAGGCCAAAGATGTAAATCAGGCTTGTGGTCTATCAATTAATGTGGTTTAACTATACAATCATACAAATGAAGAAGAAAATGTTCTGAAAATACACCTCTGTGAGTCTATGGTAAAGAAAATGGACAAGAATGAAAGCATAAATAACTTGCCAGAATAAATGTTGGGATATTTCTTCATAAGGTTGTTAGTAACCACAAGGCACAAATTTCCTTCCCTTAAGAGTGAGTTTACTCTATGAGTAACCATTTTGAACCGAAAGCCACCAAATCCAAATGGTAATAAAAGGCCAAGTCGCCAAGAAGAGCAGTGACGCTGTAGCTATGCCAACAGAAAATTACTGCAAGAGGGCACCCTGGCTAACTTCCTGTAGTCATGTTAATGGCATATTGTGAAATATTCTATGCTTATGGAAAAATTTATTTCCAAGGAAGATGGGTTAGCCTGGCAGCTGGATTGTGTCAACACCGCTTACTACACTTAAAATAAAATCACCATCAGGAACTTTATTTTTTCATTGTCATCAAGGGCAGGAGATGTACCAGGCTCAAATGGACAACAGTTTTGGTGGTGAAGATGGTGGGAGAAATACTAATTTTCTTTTTCTGGGAGAGAAAAATGGACACATTTGGCTATGAGCAACAGTGAATTCATAGCAGCACTGAGATTACCAGGGCAAAACTTTTACCTCTGTGGCTTCTTTAAATGGGTCTCTCTAGCTATACCCCAAAGCAGTTCCTTACTGCCTAGTTTGAACTATATGGAATGCTACTGACGTCTGAGGAGGGAACCCTCAGATCAGCTGGGATGGTATGGTAGCTGTATGTAATTTATTTCATGGATCCTCAGCTTCCATTCTGAGGAGTCCTAGTGTCACAGCAATCCTCTCAGAGCACCTGGAACTCTGGTCTCCTTTCCCACCTAGGTGCTGGTAATTTATGCTACATCCAGGAGTCCTGGCTCACCTCTAAATACCCTAAAAGTTCTCACGAAGGTCCCCATACTGTCTCATGTGTGAAGGCTGCTGCAAGATGATTATTACAGAAGGTGACCGGGCAGGGAAGTGAGGGACAAGCAGGGAGCAGGAGTAAAGAGAGATCTAGACATTTTGGGGCAGCTTTATTCAGTTTCCTTTTCTAACAATATGCTGCTTATTAGAGCATGTCCTTTCTCCTTTCTTCTTCCCAACATCCCCCTCTTTCTTCTTCCATCCCTGGATTTTCCCCTTTTATCCCTCAGGGTGCCCAAGATAAAGACATGGTCAGGGAAAAACATTCCTCGCACCCGGGTGGAGGGTGTGACCAGTTGTGTCTGGACAGGAGTGCTCAGCTGTTCAGGCAGCTGCTGTTTTTGCCAAAAATAGATCCTCCTCTTTTGGAATTTGCTTTGCTTCTCGGTTCATGGGAGTTCAGGTCATCACCTTTTAGGTCATGGTTCAGTCTTCATCTGTTCAGTCAGTCATTTACTTCATGGTATTGGAGGAATGATTATTGAAGTTGTGGTTAATAATGAATGATACCAATTTAGGTGTCTAGAGGGTTGTGCATGAGCCAGGAGTCTCTAGGGTAGATTATCCATCCCGAGGTAATGCCTTTATCCTTTATTTTAGGCAATGAAAATAAAAACTGATACAGTTAATTGATGTGGGCCTGGAAATTTCACTACAATATTCTTACATTTCACTTTCATCAAGGGAATTCATCATCTTAAGGAATAGAAAAGTTGAACGTGAAGAAATTGAAAATATTAAAAAGTGGTGAAGGGAATGACTGCTAGATGCCAGTTAGGAGGGGAAAAATGATCTTAGTTTTCAGAGTATCTAAAAAGGTTTTAGCGCATAGCTCGCACATGGAGCTCAGAGAGTAAACAATTTACTGTGCAGTATCTGGAAATGATAGAATTTATGAAGGTAACCAGAATATATAAAAGGGGATGGACCATGAGTGAGATTCAGAATTAAGGATTAGTTGAGGCTTAGAAATAAATGACTGTGAAGAGAAAATCTGACTTACATCCTGACTCGACAATCTCAACAATAGCAATCAGCTAAAACTGGACTGCACTTTGAGCTCCACACATTCTAACAATGAAAATTGGAACACGTAATTGAAGTGAATGCAGTCAGTCTTTTATATACAAATGTTTATAATGCCTGCTTTCACCAACAGGAAAGGCTTTTGACTTTTTTTTTCTTAGTCAAAGTGTACACCGAGCATACACACTTTCTCATCTAAGTATTTATATATATTTTTGCAATGGAGCAAATATTCCCCCATTGAGCAAGTCATATCTCTTTGAAGTCCTGAATACTTAATTGAAGAACTGCTCCTGTAAACCACACTATATAAACAGTGAGGCTAATTGGTTCCCATTTATCTATATTTATAGGTAAATCCAGAGAAAATTTTCACCGAGTATTCACCTGTCACTTTGCTAGGGACATAGGGGAGGAAATTAATGTCCCCTGTACTCAAACAGTTAGCAAGTTTATTGAGGATTTAAGATTTACGTGCATTATATCACCCATGTATGGAATCAAAAAAAAAAGAAAGAAAGAGGACATTAATGAGCTCATCTACAAAACAGAAACAGACTCACAGACATAGTAAACAATCTTATGGTTGCCAGGGGAAAGGGGGTGGGAAGGGATAAATTTGGGAGTTTGAGATTTGCAAATGTTAACCACTATATATAAAAATAGATGAAAAACAAATTTCTTTTGTATTACACAGGGAAGTATATTCAATATCTTGTAACAACCTTTAATGAAAAAGAATATGAAATGAATATATGTGTGTATATATATATACACACACACACATGGCTGGGTCATTATGCTGTGCACTGGAAATTGACACACTGCAACTGACTATAAACTTCAATTAAAAGAAATAGTAATTAATGTAAATCTGTCTACTCACAGGCCAGAATGCATCTTACAGATACTGCGTCAATGGGTCTCAAATCTTAGTGTGCATAAAAACTTCGTAAGGATCCAACTAAACATGAAGACACATTTTGACCCAATAGGGCAGGGAATCTGCACTTTCGTGGAGCTCTCAAGATTATTTGGATATGGTCGGCCCAAGGAGCTTCCCCTGTGGAAAGCCAGGAATCATCAGGTTGGATTTATAGGAAGCAGCAGATTTGAGATGAGTCTACGAGTTCAAACTTTGAGGATGGGTGGGGTTTAAAGACAGAGAAAGGAAGCATGTTCTTGGAATAGGGAGAGACTTGAAGAAGAGCACAGAGTTGAGAGTAAATGTGGCATAAGGAAGGGGCGGCCAGAAAACAAGCCTGAGAGAAGTATGTGGCACGGCATGTAAAGCTGGTTTCTGCTCCCCTCATGTTGACTGTCTATACAGCTTCAGCACCAAACTTCTTCATGAAAATAATCAGAATATAAAGAAGGAATCCTTCTTTCTCTTTATGCCCGAACCTGATTTTCACATAAGTTGTGTCCAATCATAAGGCTTGATGGACATTAAAGTAAACAAGCCCTAGAGCTACAATCCGCCCCTTAGCCAACCAAACCACATGCTGATATACAAATGCTGGATTCGATGATTTAGTGTTTAGTGTCAAATTAATAGTCAGCATGGTAGATACATGACATATTACCCCCAAAAAATGCCTTAGGTACGAGAAAGAACTGGATTTAAATCATTGCTATACACTTAGTACCTGGTGTGTTTTACACGGACTCTTTGGATTTTAGTTTCAAAATCTGTACAAGAGAAATAGTTATAAAAATACACACAATACCAACAACTTGCATTGGGTTTTGAAGGTTAAATGAGATGGTAAACTTCCTGGAACATAGTATATAACTGTGAATGAATGAACAATATTTGTAATATTCTTATATTTATAGAGAAGATGTTTTAAATGGACTAATCTGTGATTACACAATGGTGTGATTCATTTTAGGTCAAATAGATAAAACAATACATTTGTGATGTAGTAAAAGAGATTTATGTTTTTCTGTACCAAGAAGAGGTGAAACCTCATGACTGTGGAACTGGTTAGCAATGTGATATGATTTGAAAGACACCTTAAGATATGTTTCCAAGGGGCCCATAGTCTCCCATTAGCGTTTCATTTCCTGCTGACTCTTCCAGAGGTAGGCAGACCGGTCATATTAGTCATTCGTGTTTCGTGTGAATTGTTCTATCAGATCTTTTCTCTCTATGATAATGGAGAGAAGACCCTTAGGAACAGAAGATTAGCTGGACGTAAAGAAGAGTAGAACCATTTTGTAGTAAGGGGCCACCACAGAAGATGGAGCTGGCTAGAACCTAGGTTTATAGGAGGGTCCTGCAAAGCTTTGTCCTGTGAGAAAGGGGCGCCAGAGTAGAGAAAACAGGGCACAGAAAGGAGGCCCTGACAAATGTCAAGTGTTTTCCTTTAGCCTCTGTCTGGCTTGAGTGCCACTAGTCCCTGCATGCATAGGCACTCATTTCCATTAAATGTCACATAAATGCCTTTTCATTTTTGGTGTCATTTCACAGAGTAAAATCTAAGATGAGGAAAGTGAAGTTCAAATGGTCTCACCAGGTGGCCTAAGGAAATTTCAGAACAGAAATGGTTTCTTGAAAAAATCTCAAAAAAAAAAGCATGCAATGAAATGTACAGGGTGTTATATATTGAAAAAAAATGTATCAAAATTGCTTTAAGTAACTCTGTTCCTTTAATGTGTTTTTTAACACTATTATTATTACTGCTCATTTATTACTGCTCATTATTTATTGCTACTATTTATAATTACCCACTTTTTTTTTCACCTGAGAAATTCAAGATGTAATGTGCCTTTCTGGTTTGGAGACTTTTTTTTTTCTGTGTACTATGGTGATTTTCCTGAACACTATATATATATATATATATTTAGAAATTTAGACTTTTACAGGGAAAAAAATGCTTTCTCACCCACATTAACAGTACAGTGAGATGAGTGTTGGTGAAATTATCTTCCTTGATGGGAAAAGAGAGCAGAGTTACATTAGTGAGGAATTAGAAATAAGGTCTGAATGCTAACCATAGATTACATAAAAGTAAGGTTATTTGTGCCAAGAGAAATTGACTATAAATTATAGAAGGGAATGTGTTTTGTTTATACCTAGGGCTGGGTGCATAGTAATTGTTTAGTTGACGTTTTGGGATGATTAATTTACAACACAACGAGAAACAAACCAACCAGTCCCTAGCCCTGAGGCATTTCAAAACAGATCCTTGATATCACTGTCAGAACATTTCCCATCTATACACACACACACAGCCCTTCATACATGGCTCTAATGACTTATCTCTGTGCAGGTTCCCTCATAGTTAACTCATCAATCTAGTCAGTATCAGAGCAATACTATCAACTCAATCTTTTGGTTTCCTATTGAAAGAGGTCATAAAGTCCAAGAAATACACAGAACTTTGTTTCCAAACAGTGAAGAAGTCATTGTACAACCGAGTGTGGTATTGGGGAGGAAAATACTACTCACTGTCATAAACAGGTATTTATCTTTTGAATGAGAGCAGAGAATTCCTGGACGAGAGAGGTCCGGAGCACTCCTCTGAGCCGAACCCCACGTGGGCAGTGAGACAGCTGCCTTAATACATTATCTAAGAAGCCCTAGAAAAGCCCATCTGCACCCAAAACTTGCCCTTTCACACTGGAATTCCCGCTACTGGGGTTGCTATTTCAATTTACACGCTGAAAATGGACTTCATTGGAAAGGACACTGGAGTGACCCAGAAAAGACTTGCTCAAGACACAACCCAAGTGTGGAGCCTCAAAGTCGGGGGACATCAGAACGGGCAGAGGGTCCTCATTGTGGGCAGACTCAACCCACTTCACAGTTCTGCCTTCTCCTAGACTTGGCCAGTCTATATTCCGGTTAATGTGAACAAAGGAAACAAAGAGAGTTTGGCCTTTCAAAAACTGTACCTGTAAATGGTCTTTGGTTTCTTGAAAACACTCTTGGGCTTATCTCTCCATGTTAATTGTGACAGTAAAACAATAAAAATCAAGATTTAATTTTAACTCATGTTGGTCAGTCTGGGGCAGTAAATGAAGATGATGAGCTGGAGAAATATTAATCCAGGTTGGTTATTTAACATCTGCCTTATTTTGAGGAGAACACTATTGAAGGCACCTGCTCGGGACAATGAAATTCTTCAGTTATATTCTAGTTTATCGCCGGCTTCTCCTTGTGGTTTTCAGTCTGTTGATCCTATTGCCATTGCCAATCGTCCTCTGCACCAAGGTAAGCGAACCCAGAGAATAGGCTGGTGGATTTTCTGATTTATCTAGTTGTCATTTATTGTCGCTATGTCATTGGCTCAGAGCTGAATGGATGGTGACACTTTGGGCTTGAAATCAGGATGGTTATACATTGTGTTTTGTCCATTTTTCTCCTTTTTAATGACTAATGTTGTAGATTCTCAGTATGATTAACTAGCATAATTAAATAGTATATTCAAGCAGAATTATTCTCTGCCTGGCAACCAGGTGAGAGGAAGAACAAAAAAAGCACAGCTCTTGAGATCTTGTTGTCCTGGTTATCAGTCTCCAGGGAGCATCCTGGGTTAACACAGTCCCTTCCCCTGAGATTAGGCAGCACTGTGACATTGGGGGAAAGAGCTAGAACAGCTGGTGTAGCACAGACTAATTCACTTGTCAGCTTCATGGCTTGGTGTAAGCCTTGGAACTTCTGGAAATTTAGTTTCCTCACGGGATAAGAAGACATTGAAAACACAAAGTAATTTTCTTGGTTAATCAGAAAATCTATTAAATTATTGTAGATATTCTGATTCTTTGAGATTTTATTTTGGTGTACTTGTAGGGATTTTTCTGTTTGCTTTTACCTGTGGTCAGTCTATTAAGTCCAGAACAATAAACTCAATGTATTTTTAATACTTTGGTAAAGTGATTTGTATCAGCAAATATTTAATGAACATCTTCCCTATGCCAGGCACGACAGGTGTCTCTTGGTGCTAAGAGGATGGTCACCAGAGCCAGGCTCTCTCCTTGAGTTGCCAGGATTCCACTTAGAGCTGTGTGACCTGGGCAAATTAATTATCCTCTCTGTGCTTCCATTTTCTCATATGTAAGATTGGAATAGTAGTGGGCTTGTTGTGAGGATTAAATGAATAAGCGCTCATCAAGCACTTTCTTGGAGCAGTGGCTGACACATCGTACGTGGGTTAGTGAGCATCTCCCCAAACCTGTTGACCCCACAGCTGTGTGATTCCTGCCACCTCATGACGCCTTTTCTCTGAGTAGAAAAGAACGTGTCTGATGTTCTCCAACAAGTATTAACCAAGGTTATACTAGTCTTAGGTTAAAATAGAATCACGGTAATTATAATACTCCAGCCTGCCTCAGAAGCCTTTCACTGGTATGGGAATCTCTGAAGGAAATTCACGTGAGATAATGAAAAGTCCTTTTGAACTCATGCAAAGCTGGCAGAGGGACCGACCTCTGCTGCCCACAGCTGCGGGTTACCTCCTGCAGGGGGTTGGGGGGCAACCACTCGGCTGGGCCTCTGTTGGCACTGAGGTCTCAGGGCCCTGTGGAGGGAGGGAAGAGCTCCCCTCACCCCCTTTTCATCAAACATTGTTCTGAACCCCCAAAGTCTAACAGAATTTCTAGTGAAAACAGCAGGCACACTCCAGTTGTTTATGGTTTGGTGGTTTTGTTCTTTAAATTCTGTGTGACTAATCCTCCCCTCTTCCCTCTGCCCCCCCGACCCCACCTCAGCTACTTCTTTTTTTTATTGAAGTATGGTCAGTTTGCTATGTTGTGTTAATTTCTGATGTACAGCACAGTGATTCACTTATACATATATATACATATATTCCTTGTCATATTCTTTTTCATTATAGGCTGTTACAAGATATTGAAGATAGTTCCCTCTGCTATACAGTAGGACCCTGTTGTTTGTCTATTTTATATATAGTAGTTAGTATCTGCAAATCTCGAACTCCCAATTTATCCCTCCCCACCGTCTTCTCCTCCTGATAACCGTAAGTTTGTTTTCTATGTCTGTTAATCTGTCTCTCTTTCATAAATAAGTTCATTTGTGTCATTTTTTAAGATTCCACAGATAAGTGATATCATTTGGTATTTTTCTTTCTCTTTCTAGCGTACTCCACTTTGTATGGCAATCTTCAGGTCCATCCATGTTGCTACAAATGTTTATATTTTATTCCTTTTTATGGCTGAGTAGTATTCTATTGTATATATATATCCCATAGCTTCCTTATCCAGTCATCTGTCGATGGACATTTAGGTTGCTTCCATGTCTTGGCTATTGTAAATAGTGCTGCTATGAACATTGGGGTGTATGTAACTTTTCAAATTAGTTTCCTCCAGATATATGCTCAGGAGTGGGATTGCTAGATCATAGGATAACTCTGTTTTTAGTTTTTTAAGGAATCTCTATACTGTTTTTCATAATGGCTGCACCAAACTACATTCCCATCAATAGTGTAGGAGGGTTCCCTTTTCTCCACACCCTCTCCAGCATTTATTGTTTGTGGACTGAGGACCCCTCTATGAGTCTCTGGCAGCCAGTAGATGACAAATTTGAGTCACAGACACAAGACTCTAAGCTGAACTCCTACCCTCACCCTCTTCAAAGACTCGATAATCCATCTAGTGTGTGTGATGGATTTCTTTTTCCAACTCCCCTGGTCCCACGTGTCCCCCAGACCTGGCTGAATCCTACCATGAGTACATCTTGATTCATACCGGGACCCCTGCTATATTTTAGTATTTCTGGATTAGTCTCAGCATAAGTCCTTACTTAAGGCAGAGAAACTAAGAAGTTAAAGTAGTCAAGACAAACTTTGGCCATGACTGCATATCATCAGTGATGCTCCTTTGACATATATACACTCGACACTTTGATTATCTTGCATAGTTTTCAGAGAAAGTGAGTATAAACTCTTTGAAAAGGCAAACAAGTAAATAAATTAAAAGCAACAATCTCTGTGCGTGATTCATTAACCAGAAAGTGTATTCTTGCTAAGAAAGGCAGTCGCTGATTTTTTTCCCTGAGGTGCTGTGATAAGAGTACATTAGGTCTGTGGGGAAGCCTGACATCAAAGCCTGCATTTGATGAACTGTGTTCCTCTTTCTTTTCCCTCTAATCAACTCATTTGTTAAAACTCAATAAATGTTAATGAGAGGATATTTTCCTAGTACAATAAAGTGATTTCATTTTTTGGCTACTTTAAATGCATATTTAATCATTCAATCAACTGCTAATTAAACTCAAAGAATATTATTTTAACTGTTGCTTACAATGAAAGCAGAACTTTTTTTTTTCAGAGACCATGAGCCTTTGGATGGTATAAAATTTAAGTAGAGGTTTACTTTGACAGGGCTGCAAATTAATGCATTGTAACTTTTAGGTTACCAAACTGGAGAACTCTAATAGAACAACTAAAGAATTCAACCCCCTCAAAAAGTCAATTTTGCTTTATAAAAGCACAATCAATCTATATGACATAGAACCAACAAACAATAAATTAATTGACTGATTTTTTTTTCATTTTCCTACTGATTATTGAGTTGTTTCTATAGACTGGCCTTAACTCTTACCTTAATTCCATATCAATTCAAAAATGTAGTATCAATGGTGAGAGACCCTAAGTGATTTTGCAAGGTAAAGTTCAAACAGAAGGGGAAGGGATTCATTTTGCAGAGCACGCTTCTGCTCCAGGCATTCTGCCAGCTGCTTTATCCAAATTATCTTCTTTAACTTTCATTACAAGCTAAGAAGACAAGCACATATGTTCTATCATTCTCCTTTCACACTTGAGGAAAGTGATGCTCCAAGACAGTTGACCCAACCAAAGCCACACAGATGTTACTGAAACTGGATTTGGACTCAGGTTCTGTACATAGTTACATAAAGCGTGGCTTGGTAATCATTTACCAACTCAGGCATATCTCTTTAAGATAATGCTTTAGACAGGTAAAACCAGAGAAGAGGTATATCTTAGCCATTTCCCCAATTGGTCTCATGTTACTCAGTGTCTTTAAGATAGAAAATTGCAGTGATTCTAACTACGGGGGGGTGGAACTATCAGAACCAGAGTAGCAGGCTCAGTCATTTGCTGAATGTCCCAGAGTCCCAGCTACACAAGCTGGTCTTATCAGCTTGTCAGGATGTTTTTTTCTTCCCTTCACACCTGTGCCCCAATGTTTACTATGGGTCATAGCATTAGACTGGCATCTCGATAACTTCTAGTTGGAAAGAGACCTTGGAACTATGTACTTGAATGAATGAATGTTTTCACGGAAATAATATTTTATAGCAAAGGAAGGTATGTCTCATCCCAGAAGCCCATGAGCGTAAGTCAAAAAGAAGTTCAAATTCAATCCTTATGAATTCGCTGTCATACTTGGTCAAATTATGCAGATCGGAAATGGAGACAGAAACAAGTAAATGGCTTACCCAGATGTGGCTATACAGATGCTTCCTATCAACATCTGTCTGACCCTACGGCCAGTGAGCCCATATTTGTGTCTTTATAGCTTCCACAGTGGTAGTAAGTATACTCCTAAAACACTGGTGTGATGTCACTTTCCTAAAGGAATCCTGACTTCTTACTGCCTTTCACTAAAACATCAGAAATCCTGTCTTTTTAACTGCCACACAAACATAAAGGTAGGCTCGGTCTTCCCCAATCAGTAGCTAGTGATCAGTAAAACAAGCCCGTCATGTAATTGATATTTATGTAAACGTTTGAATAACATTAACAAACTGCACCGAATGTTTCCCTTTTTGGAGCCAAATGTTCTTAAATACCGCCAGAGAAAAACCTGTTAAACCTGGTCCAGACTCTGTGCCGTATCCAGTGATGTTCTCTACGCAGCTTTGTTCTTGTATGACTACTTCTAGCAGCTTGTTCATTTTTATTCTTCTCAGAACTCTGTACTATTTTCTTACTTACTTTTCTAGTCCTTGGCTTTTCTTCATACTTATTTTGATGGGACAAAACGATAAAAAGAATGCCAGATTTGTTTGAGAAGGAGTAAGAGAAGAAAATTGAACAATAATACTTCCTGTTTGTAGCGAGCATTTCCTCCAGGTATGCCACTCCTCCATCCAGTTTATCCATTCATTATGGATCCCTTTTTTTCAGTTAAGGAGTCGGGAAAACAGCCGCACAGATATTGAGCAGCATTCCCTAGTTGATTGGTTGTAAAACCAAGACCAGATTTTGGATTTCTGTCAGATACTTCAGGATTTCTCTAGAAGATATTTTACGCTGAGAGAAACTTGAAGAGAGAAGAGAGTGGGAGCATGAGCAGAGCAGAGTGCTGGTGCGCAGGACCGACCCCGTTAGACATGGAGGAGATACGGCTGGGAGGGCCGCCTCTGTTTCTGCAGCTGTCATGTGCTGCTTCTTTCCTTCCCAACCTAGGCATCTAATGCATCGCAAATATAATATAAATTATAGTAAGGATAAGAAATGATGCATAGTGAGAGATGCAGTGCTACATCTGTACAAATGAAACATGGGAGAAATACAGTGCTTGTAAAGAAGCGTAAACTTTAGCGGGATACAGGCTCTAAGGGGAAGGGGAAAGTGGTAGGTCGGGAAGTCTGACAAAGCAAATGAAAATGAGTGGGAGACATTTTAAAATACTACAAGTGAGAGAAGAGGGAGGGGAGGAATTCCCAGAAAACACGAAGAACTTTCAAAGCAGGAAATCGAGTAATGAAACATTATTAATAGAAACAATTGGTATTGTTTTGGATGTTGGTTTAGAATACTGTAGGGATTTAAGGTAAGGGGGAGAATACTATAAATTCCAAGACAGTGAACATTTTTGATCCAAAAGAGCATCAAAATGATGGCAGGCAAGAAAAAAGAAAACATAGAAATCCGCCAACAATAATGTGGTAGGAGAGGACCAAAACCAGAAAATCCAAATGTGAGATATATTTATTTCATGAATATTTTCTGAGAACCTACAAAGGCCAAAGGGTCGTGCTAAGTGAACGGTGACATTACACAGAAGTTTAACGTTTCTGCTTTCCAGTAGCTGGTACAGTTGCTGAAAGTCAATATATACTGTGGCAAACATTCATCACAAAACAAGGCTGCTTATAAATTTATGCCAAATGATTAGAACACATCATTTGTGGTATAGATGTGTAACTAAAAGGTGGGTGCACCTCTAGGGAGTCATCACCGTCCTGCCCTCCGTTCCCCCGACCACACACGGTCCCACTTGCCCACAACCTGCTGCTCCTTCTGTTTTCTTTATCTCAGAGAATCTGCTACTCTTCACCCCACTTCCAGGCCTGAAACCTGTGCGTCATGTCAGATGCTTCAGAGATTCCTGAGCTCCCATCACTCAGTGTATGTAGCTTCACTGCCCGAATCCACCCATCTCCTGTCTGCGGCCCCATCTCCACTCCCGCTGGCCCTGCTCTCCTCGAGGCTGTCTTCACCTCTCTCTTTCATAGGCCATCATCACACTCCTTCCCCGCCAAGTCTCCTGCCCGAGCACCAAGTCAGAAATGCCAGCCTGGTCCTATTGTACCCCTGGTCAGACTTCTGCAATGGCTCCCTTTCGATGACAGGTGGAAAATATCTAAACAAAACACATATGTACTAATGGAGTTTTAGGGTTTTGTCATTTATGTGTCCTAACAGCCCTCCCCAAAGCCCCCCATACTTATCTCCCACATTCACATTTCCTGCGTTAACAGTATTTCACTGTCTGTTGCCCTTGGAATACTCATGACTATTCTTCCTCTCTGTCTGTGTCCTCTTCCTGGAATGCCCTCTCCTCCCGCCCTGTGCTCTTTGGGAAAGGCAGCTCAGGTTACGATACAGTCAGAATCATCCTCCATGCTCTCACTGCACCATCATGGAGACATCGGCCTCCACTACAGTATGTATTCCTCTTTGCTTTTATCTTTGCTTCCCCCTCTCAGCTGTAAATACCTCAAGAATATGGAATGTGTGGTTTAGCTTGTTTCCTCCTCTGGCCTAAATGCAGTGCCTGTCACACAGGAGAGAGTTGATCATTGTGCTGAATGGATGGACTAAAGACCTCTTGAGGCAGAAGGATGTAGGGACTTCAGCCAGATCTTATAGGAAAGATAGGATGCAGGAGACAGAAGATGATGAAAGGAAGGAACTTCAAATACAGTGAAGAGAGTGACTAAGAGACAGGACAAAGGGTGTGTCTCTTCCGTGGAGCTCTTCTTGACCTTTCACAATACATTTTTGTATCTTGTTTGGTAACAATAATATATGTGAATGTCGGCTATCAGCCTCCTAACAACCATTAGAAATAGGCAACATTATCCCCTTTTTACCGATGAGCAAATGGACAAAGAGGTTAAGTAATTTGCCCAAAGTCACATAGTCAATAAAGAAGGTGGGAGGATTTAAACACTGACTCCCAAGCTCATCAATGATATTGCCTCTTCAGTGGCATTTATATCAGATTTCTAATGGTTTGTGCACCGTTCTTCCTACATTTGCAATTACGAAAACACATACTGACATGAGTCTCCCACTGACTGGATTGCAGAGCAACCACGACCCTTGATGAACAAATAATGTGAACAAGAAATAAACTTTGATTGTTGTAAGCTGCTGAGGTTTAGGGAGTTTTGCCACAGCATAACCTAGGCTGTCCCGACTTGTCTGGTATATTCTGGAAAACTCCCCAAGTGATTCCGTCATGCTGTCCTCTGGGCCATGTCCTCATCTGTAAAATGAAAAAGACTCTTAAAAGTGTTTTAGATCTTATCTGTGGATTGGCTCTCCCAGATTCACTGGAGGTACTTGTTTAAAATCACAGCCTCTGGATGTGAAGTCTGGGATGCTGCACTTTTAACAGACTCCTCGTGATTATGAAGCAGTTAATCCAGGGACCGCATTTCCATCACACCCTAACGATGTAAAGTCAGGTTGGAGAACCGGATGACCTCTACAGCTGTTTCCGGTTCCACTGTGTGCATGGGGTATGAACGCAGTACATCTCCATTGCTAAATGGTGGTAGACGTTAAATGAAAAGAAAGAGTTAAAAATCCCTTGTAATTGACATAGTTGAGCCACCAGTTGCCTTTCCCTGCTATCCATTTTGGGCTAAAGACTAACAAGAAATGCTGATTATTTTTCTTTGACTTTGTAGTTGAGCTCTTTCTTATTCTCAAGATTAAGGATTAAGTCTTGAGAAATTCCTGCAGCAGTAGGGGTAGGTGTATCACGAACCAGGCAAAGCCCTTCATGGGCTCTGTCAAATAATAATAGTGTTTTTTTTGTAGCACCCAGATTTAGAAAGCATGATTTTTTCCCCTTCTTAATTGCTTGGCGTTCCTTTTAGAAAGTCAATTGCAGTGAGTGAGGCCTGGGATTGGCCCCGCTTTTCTCAAGCTGTGCTGCGAGATCGTAGCCACGTACATGCTAATTCATCAGCCAAATTACTCCCTAATATCAGTCAGTGTGTTATTAAAAAGCGGGAGGTGAAAAAACTATATTTTAAAGCCTAATTTATATTTCAATTCCATCTGGAGTTATAATTTAAAAGTGAACTAAGGTGATTTTTCAATATAATCAGCCACATTTCCCAAGATAATATATTTGGCACTCGGGACTTTGGGGGAGGGGTAGCCGTGGCTGCCTACTCAGAGTTGCATTTGCCTTTTCTGCCTCGGGGACAGTTGCCTGGCTGCACTTACTGAGGTGGTGAAGACAGGAGATGACTATAATATTGTTAAATGGGGAAGTGGGAGAGTGTCAGGTGCGGGAAACTGACCTATGCAGGTAAAAAGTTTTAGTTTCAATTCTAGCTTGTTGGCAAGAGAGATGAGAACCTCAGGAGAAATAAACATTTAGCCACTGGTATGAGGGTCAAGAGATCCACTGCCAGGCAAGAAGAAGAGAAAACAGAAAAGAAAACAAAGCAAAAGATTCCTATGCTGAAGAATTTTATGGCCAGGATGGTGATTGAGTGTTTTCTTTAGGGGTCAAGATATATGAATAAAAACAGTTGTAGAAAAGACACAGAATGAGGGGAAAAAAACCTCATCATTCAACAAATGTTACTGAGCACTTACCATATGCCAGGCACTGTTCTGGTGCTAGGAATAGGGCAGTCAATGAACAAGAGATGCTCTCATGGGTCTACTTGGATTGAACGCTACTACATACTAGCAAAGTGATTATGGATCCTTGGTTCAGCATGGAATTACAATACCTACTTTCCTCTCCTCTTATTTAGTCATAAGTCAGAAAAACAGATCTGTCTGTTTATTGGCAAATATCTTCACCTTGTAAGTAAGATTGCCTGTCTATAAAGCCTGTGATCAGCAGTCTACATAATGTTGGTGCAGTTAAGACCCCTCCACCCCACCACACTCTCCACCATAAACACAAAGCAAATAAATATTTCTGTAGACCCGAATGGGGCAGAAAAGCAAACAAGCAAACCCAAAAAGTGAGAACCTGTATGGTCTACTGTGCTCCCACATCATTCTGAGGTTAGAGTTAATGTCACTGCCACAGACTAAGGGCTGGAGAGTGGTTTTCTTGCAGCTATGAAAGCACTAAAAAAGTAGACTGACCGCTGTCTGTGGTGGCATTCACAGAAAGCAGCCCAGCCTCCCAGCCAGCTAGAAGCCTGGATTTGCATTCTTCTGGCAGGACAGGACCTCAGGCTGACAAATAAGGCACATTCTGGACTGTGAGCCAGGGACTGGCTGGAGGCAACTGTAAAACTTCTAGATGGGGAGTAATGAGTACAGAAAGAAAAGAAACCACTAAAACAAAACAACTACCACTCAGGGTGAATCTGAAAATAAAATTTAAAAATGCAATAAGACAATTAAGAAAGTCTGACAATGGAATCAACACAAAGATGAAAACAGTCCAAATAAAATGAAAATAATAGGGCAATCATCAGATGAGGAAGGGGGGAAATTTGAAAAAGATGCAAAAGATGACAAATTATTTTTAAAAGAGAAATATATCAATTACACACCAACAAATTGAATAATCTAGACCTAAATAAATTCCTAGAAACACACAGTCTATCAAGACTGAATCATAAATAAATAAGAAACCCTAACAAACCAATAATTACTGAAGAGCTTGAATCAGTAATCAAAAACATCCTAACAAAGAAAAGCTCAAGACCAGATGGCTCCACTGGTAACTTCTACCAGATGTTTTAAAAAGAATTGATGCCAATCCTTTTCAAACTCTTCGAAAATACTGGAGAGGAGGAAACACTTCCAAACTGATTTTATGAGGCCAACTTTACCTCTGCTACCAAAGCCAGGCAAAGAGACTACAATGAAAGAAATTGTCCCTAATGAACATGCACATAAAAATCCTCAACAGAACACTAGCAGACCAAATTCATTAGCGCATTAAAGGATCATACAACACGGCCACGTGGGATTTACAGCGGTGATTCAGTTATACACAAATCAGTTCATGTGATGCATCAGAATAACAGGTTTTTTTTAAATCATATGATCGTCTCAATAGATGCAGACAAATCATTTGACAAAATTCAACATTCTTTCATAATGAAAAAAAAAACTGTCAAGAAATTAGGCGACAACAATTAAGGAACAAACCTCAACATAATAAAGGATGTATATGACAAGCCCACATGTGACATCATACTCAATGTTGAAAAACTGAAAGCTTTTCCTCTAAGCTCAGGAATAAGACAAAGATGCCCATTCTCACCACTTCTATTTAATACAGTGTTGGAAGTCCTGATCAGACCGGTTAGGTAAGAAAAAGAAATAAAAGGCAACAAATTGGAAAAAGAAGAAGTAAAATGATCTTATGCGTGGAAAACTCTAAATATGCCACAAAAAACTATTAGAATTAATAAAATTCAGTAAATGTACAGGATTCAAAATCAATGTAAAAATTCAGTTGTGGAATTTATACACTAACAACTATCAGAAAAGAAAATTAAGAAAATAATTCCATTTACAGTAGCATCAAAAAGAATAAAATACTTAGGAATAAACTTAAGCAAGGAACTTCACCTTCTACACTGAAAATTACAAAACTATAAAACATTGATGAAAGAAAACAAAGCCATTTGGACCTTGGTCCAAACCTTGGACATGTCTATTTGTGGAGATAGTGACTGATTGTGGTGACAGTTATATGGGTGTATGTATATATCACATATATCCAAACTCAGCAAACTGCTTATAATATAGTATACAATTTTTTTGTATACAAGTTACACCTCATTAAAACTGTTTTTTAAAAAAGAAATACGAAACAAGAAAAAGTAAATGTAAAAAATGACTAGTTAGAAATCCAGGAAATGAAAAAGATAATCTCTGAAATTAAAAAAGAAAAAAAGCAACTCAATTAGAATTTTAAAAACTCAAGATAAAATAAACTATAATCTTTAAAGTGAGTACACCTGAAGACATAATTATGTGGACTAAGAATACTAGGAATTCACCTAAAAAATCAGGCAGAATAGTAAGTAAATATGTTTTAAGTTAAAGAATAATTTGAGGAAGGAATTCAGAATTCCCAAAATGCATGCAAGAGGTATTCCTGAAAGAGACAGAATAGAAAAGAGATTATATTCAAAGTAATAATGGCTAATTTTTTCAGAATTAAAAAAGACATCAATCCTCAGGCAGAATATACATTTCTAAGTACAAAATAATTTAATATTAGCCCACGTTCAGACACATCATAAATGGAACTTCAGACCATCGAAAATAAGGAGAAAATGTTAAAGCTACTAAACAGTAGAGAGGAAAAAACTTTCTACAATAGGATGATAATTAGATTCATTTCTCATTCTCAACAATAATGAAGATATTTAATAAAGATACACAAAACTCCTGCAGAGAAAATTACAAGATATTATAGAAGGAATTTAATGAACACCTAAATGAATAGAGAGATTAATAGATAGAAATATTTTAAGGCTATTTCTTACTCTATAAATTCTGTGTAATTTGAATACAAATCTAAAAATCAAAGAGAAAAATGAAAGCTTAAAACGATCAAGGCAAGTTTGAGAAACTGTAAGATAAGGGACTTTAGATAGAGATTATAAAACTTATTGAAAAGCTATAGTAGTTATGAGTTTAATAATTCTACAAGAATTGATTTTTGAAAGCTGTGGTGAGGGTAGGAGTTGAGGGACAAAATTAAAAAGTCCATAAACACATGTGCCTACATTTGTAGAAATTTGGCATAGGAAATAGGTACCAACATGAATTTGTGGGCAAAAGATGGACCATCCAATAAAAAAAAAAACAAAAACCCAGACCATTTTGGTTATCCATTTAGAAAAAGAGTTATCAGATTCCTACACAAATAAATTTAGGACCTACACTTGAAAAACAAAATTTAAAGCTTTAGGAAAAACATGGGACTACAATATAATATAGAGAGAATTTTTCATACAAGACAGTAAAAACATAAAACGTAATAGAAAGGATTTAAAATAACTGCATTAAAATTGAAATCCTCTTATCAACCAGAAATACAATAAAACAAATTTCATAGATGAGCCAGAGACTAAGAAAAATACTTGCAAAAATATACTTATAAAGAAATATTATCAAGAATCTAAAAATAACTCCACAAATGCATGAAGAAAAAGTAAACAACTGAACAGAAAGATAGAAAGAGACTATAAACAAGGTAATTTGCAGGAAAGAAACAATTATGTTCAATAGCCATGAAAAAATACTTCAGTGGTATTCAAGCAAATGCAAATTAAATTAAGAACTTTCCACAGCATCAGATTGTCAAATACGTAAATTAGTCCAATATACCAATGGTTGGTGAAACTGAACTTTCTCACATTGCTGGTGCTAATATAAACTGATACAACCATCTTGCATAGCATCTGGCAATTCCCAGTAAAGTTCAAATGCATCCCTTCCACCCAGAAATATTGATACTACTTTTATACAATATCTTAGAAAATCTCTTTCCTATATTCACATGGAACTAGGTACAAGGATGGTCATAGTCTTATGATAATGAAGAATTGGGGAAAGAGCCCTAAAGAGCCATCAGTAGAAAAAAGCACAAATGAATTGTAATATATTTATAAAAAGAAATGCTATAGTCACTTAAAATTAAATAACAATAGGTCTACATGTATCAACATGAATGCATTTGAAATACATAAAATATTGAGTGAAAAAGCAAGTTGAAAAATCACATACACAGAAAGTCTTATTTATTCTTAAAATTGCATGTTTATTAATGTATTAATGTCTACATATAGTAAAATCACAAAAGCATGGATAGAAAGGATGCAGACCACACTCTAAACAATGGTTGACTTCTATGATTTCCAAGGAGAAAGAAATGGAGTGGTCTATATAAATCTTGCATGTTTTATTTATTTTTTAAAAAGTCAAGCAAATGTGGCAAAATGTCAACATTTTTAAAATGTGAACACAAGTGCAGTTACTATTATAATTTTTCCATGTGTTCTTAATATTTCACAATTTTAAAAACATTTTTAAAAGATATTCTGCTAGAAGAGTTATACTTAAATTTTTTTTTTTAATCAGGAAACAAATTTCTCGTCCCTATTGGTAATAAGTCTGCAAGGAATCGCTTCATCTCTCTGGTAGTTTGAGAGAAGCATCTTTTAATAGGAAAGGTGGAGATGGCCCTAAAAGAGCCAGAAAGGCATAGTGTACACACAGAGCAGGAAAGCATGGTTACTTAACATTCCACCTCATACTACCTGACAGAATTTACAGCATCTGTTTCTGCACAGCTGCCCCTGTCTGGATGGATGTGGTTTGTTTGCTGAACTTCTCCATGTAACTTTTGGAAGTGGTAGGGGGTGTATAGATTTTTAAAAAGAAAAAATTTTGAGGAAGTCCTCTGGACTTTCCCCTCTTTGTTTCATATAGAGTTTTGAGAAGGAATCATGACTTAAAGAGTATTTTTATAAGATCAGTCAGTCATAATTTTGAATCATTTTTTTCTTCCTATATTTTCCTTCACAATAAACAAAATAAAAGTGGACGTTATTTGTGTTGCTCTCATTCAGTTCAGAATTTTATGATACTGAAATGCTTTGCTTTATCTAGAACAGAATTTGATTCAACATTACTTGTTATGGCTGTAGGATTAATTTTATGAAAGGCATCAGATTGTAGTCGTGACTTGCACTAGACTTGAGAGAGCTTGAGAAAGGAAAATGATTCACCCACAGTCTAACTTATTTGACAATTGGCCTTCTTTTATTGTTGTTGTATTATTGGTTGTCGGTGGTAGTATTAGTGGTGGTTGTGGTATATAACTGTGGTGATGGTGGCGTCCCTCTGTTTTAGGAGTAGGGGCTTGATAAAAAAGTAGAAAAAGAGAAGAAAGAGAACAAAATTAAAGAGCTCAACGAGAGACAGAGATGCTATAGCTAGAGAGAACAGGTGATGAAGCATTTCCAGGGATAAAATGAAGCAATTTTCCCCTTTATCTCAGAGATGATTCTACAGATCAAACATTCAGGGTGTCTTTGGAGTTGCAGCACATTCAGACAGAGATAATTCTGTTTTCCTCCTATTCTAGACTTTGAGTTTAAGATATGGGGACAAGGAGGCATTTCCTACAAATTCTGGAAGGGTAGCTGTCAGAGACAACAGATATGGTGCCTTAGCCAGATGCAGCTGTAATCCCCTGGGATGTAGATGCAAAAATATGAAATGTACATAAGTGTTTAGGGGAAGCTCTGCAGACAAGACTGTAAATTTGAACTTCACATTGAAGAATGGATAAGTATTCAGAATAGGTTATGAGTCTAATGATTCAGCTTAAGCAAAATGACCCTTCTTGGAAGCGCGTTTCTGGTTTGAAAGTTGGACCCAGCAATAAAGATAAAAGGGAAGGTCCGGAAGAGGTAGTAACCCAGGGCTTAGCAAATTTTAACTTAATTAATAATCAACTGGAGAACTTGAATATGGTGATCTGGACTCAGTATGTCTGGGGAAAACCCTGAGAATCTGCATTTCTCACAAGCTCCCAGATCATGCTGATGTGCTGGTCCATGGACCACACAGCCAGTAGGCAGAGAAATCCAAATGAGCAATCTAGGTGTTGATGCAGGAATGGTAAAAGCAGGATGGTAAAAGGCAGCATTTTTATTACTGGAGATTTTACTTAAATACTAAGGCCAAACAGGAAACAGAATGAATTTGATGGTGCAGAGTTACTGTACACGACCGCAAAGCACAGGTCAGCATCTAAAGGGGAAGCTCTCCTCGAATCTGGAGAATTGTTGACCTGGAAGAATATGATCTCAGTGTTACCAAATTCCTTAGTTTGTCAAGAGAAGCCAGAAATTCAGGTTTTATTTCTAACGTGAAATCTGCTGATTTACCAATCTTGACCCAAATTAAATGCGCGCGCGCACACACACACACTCCCCTCATTGTAAGTCAGATAAGATGTATTTTCTTGCTAGAGTTGGCCATTAGCTTGCAACTACTTCATTTAAATAGTCAAACTTGGTCAAAGGGCCCAAGAGGCCAGAATATAGTCATAGGCAGGTAGAAGCTGTCACTTAAGAGTATCTGGGGGCTTACTGGTATGAACGTTATGGATTAGAGTTTAGAAAAAGAGTGCATGACGAGGAGCAGGGATCAGAACCCAAACATGAGGAAGGAATGTCACTAAGACTCTTTAGAAATATTTCAGGAAATACTGGGATGAGTCTTATCATAGTTAAAGTGAAGATGGCCTTGAAGGCAAGATGAGGATTTTGGATTCTTTACAATGAACTACTGAAAAATCACTAACTTGATCATTTTAAATCAGGGCTGTGCCAGTTAAAATATGAAAGCAGTCTAGGCAAGTTAATAATTTAATACCTGAAATTTTGTTTTTTATTTTATCTCCAAAATTGCCCTGTCTAAGCAGACCATGCGTGTCTAGTTGAAGTAGACCCAGGTGGAAGTGAAATTTCAACACAATGGCCAGGGTTATGTGTGGTGAACAGCATCCTCTTGCACTGTGTTTTCTATTTCTTTTCCTGGTGTTTTAGCAGGCCCTTATAGATTGGTGCTCCAGACAGTTGTCAGGGTAGCTAGTCTTTTAATCCAGCTGTATGCAAGGGGATTACAAAATCGAAGTGGATTCTTGGAAGATGATCTGGCTTTGAAACAGCCTTGCCTACAGTGGAGGACATGGAATGGAGCCTAAAGGGCAGATCTGAGAGGTAAAGGGGCAGATTTGAGAGGACCAAAAGACTGGTTAGCTGTGGCTAAAAAGCAAGGTAGTAAAAAGATCCATTTTATCTTTGAAATCTAGGTTCTTATAAGTAAGATAGAAAACACAGAGTCACAATGAAGAGCTTTTGCTTTATCCATGTGTTCTGACTAAGAGAAAAAGCGGACCCCGTCTTTCTTTTACTCTGGCATTTTAAATCAAGCCTGTATTCACAAATTCTCTCCGGAGCAAGTCAGGAAGATTTAGTCAAGGCTCAGCTTTGTTTCACTGTTTTATTGTTTGTCAAGATTATAGAGGCAGACTTTGTATAAAATTGCCAACATCGAAACACCTTTATTCTTTCTCCTTGAAAAAGAGCACAATAAAGATATGACACAATCTTGGCTTACTAAGAATTGCTTAGAAACCCACTAAAAGTGCAGGGATGCTGGGTGAGTAAATACCAGGCCCAGAGGACTCACCCTGAGGTAGGTGAACCAGAGAGGGCAGCGGAGCTAGAAATCTTTATTGCCCTGGGAAAGCCTTAAATAAAAGACCTCATTAAACTCGGATAGCAGTTTTGTAAAAATTTTAAATGCAGCTCAAAATTTGCAGAGATTAAGCTTTGGGAGAGCAAAACAAAGCCACAGAAGAGATGCTAACCTTTACCGATCACTTAGTACATCCAGGTGATTTCATATCAAAATTATTTCTATCAACCAAATATAATGATAAATTTCAACCATTTCTCAACAGTGGCCTAAAACAGAAACCCACACTGTTAAATGTAGCAAGGCAACAGTGTCTATTAAGAGTGTCTGTCCTGTTGAGTCTCCCTGTGTCTCCCTAGAAGCTCAGCTAACTTTCTAAAAAGCAAGGCAGAAGGCAATCACCTCTAGGCCCGGGTCACTTAGGAGCTAATTCAGTATTATCCATGCCATATAACTAGGCACTGTCCTTCCTTCTCAGCAAAAAAATATACCAAAAATTTTCTTCTAGGTTGATTTCCCTTTTTAGTAGAGGGAAAGGAAGGCAAGTGCGCATGGGTCCCACCCAACCAGGCACCAAAAAATGCAGTTAAAAGGCAGGTGTGTCCAGCCCCGGGGAAAGGCAGTAACTTGGCTATTTCTGCACTCCAGGCAGATGGGTGTGCATTTTATAGGCCACATGAAGGTGAGTGCAAACACCCATATATGCTGACAAAAGCACAGACAACTGATAATATACTGTTATCTGTTGTGAAGGAAATGCGAAGGAAACTTCAATGAGAATTTTTTTGTATCATTGGTTTTTCACATGTATTAAATTTTGACTCTTAGAACCCCTAAGAGATGACTATTTGCTGCCTAACTCAAAGGTGCAGAGGTCTTCAGTTTCTTCTTGACTTTCTCTGTGACTCAACTCAGCTCTATTCAGCAAAAGTGTGACTTTTTTAAAAAAATTTTTATTGAAGTGTAGTTGATTTACAATGTTAGTTTCAGGTATACAGCAAAGTGATTCAGTTATACATATACATACACATATGTACATTTTCTCTTCAGATGCTTTTTCGTTATATGTTATTGCAAGAAACTGAATATAGTTCCCTATGCTATACAGTAGGTCCTTGTTGTTTATCTATTGTATATATAGTAATGTGTGTCTGTTAATCCCCAATCCCTAATTTATACCCTCTGTCCTTTCCCCTTTGGTAACCATACTTTGCTTTCTATGTCAGTGAATCTGTTTTTGGTTTGTAAATAGAATTTTTTATCATTTTCTTTTTAGATTCCACATGTAAGTGATATCATATGACATTTGTCTTTCTCTGTCTGACTTTACTTACTATGATGATCTCTAGGTCCATCCATGTTGCTGCAAATGGCATTATTTCATTCCTTTTTATGGCTGAGTAGTATTCCATTGTATGTACACACCACATCTTCTTTATCCAGTCATCTGTTCGATGGACGTTTAGGTTGTTTCCACATCTCAGCTATTGTAAATAGTGCTGCTATGAATGTTGGGGTGCATGTATCTTTTTGAATTAGAGTTCCCTCTGGATATATGCCCAGGAGTGGGATTGCTGGATCATATGATGACTCTATTTTTAGTTTTTTAAAGAATCCTCCATACTGTTCTCCATAGTGGCTGCACCTTACATTCCCACCAACAGTGTAGGAAGGTTCCTTTTTCTCCACACCCTCTCCGGCATTTATTAATTGTAGACTTTTTCATGGTGGCCATTCTGACTGGTGTGAGGTGAGGTGTGAGGTGATACCTCATTGTAGTTTTGATAGTGATTTGAATGTGATTGTGATTTGACTGATGATTTCCAACCTCGTTACTTCACCTCGCACTATGCTTTTGTTCTGTCCAGGAAGCAGAATGCGCCTACATCCTCTTTGTCATCGCCATCTTTTGGCTGACAGAAGCTTTGCCTCTGTCAGGTAACAGCTCTGCTGCCTGCTTTAATGTTGCCTTTGTTTGGGATCATGGCTTCTAAGGAGGTAAGTACTCCTGCGAATGTTTGTCATGATCAGATTCCCTACTCTGTGCTGATACTTCCAATGAGAAAGTTGTATTTAAAAGGAGTGATGATCCTGTTGACAAGGCTTCCACATAAGTCCTCCAAGCTCCTGTTCGTTTCTTGCCTCTAGAATTCTGCGTGTGTGTCCACCTTCAGGTGGACAAAAACAAAACTCAAGCTGCAGCTTTTTGAGTCATGCGTGTCAGTGGAAGAAATGTGTGTCCCAGCTCCCCAGGCTGACATCTGTGCCCAGTGTCTCCCTCCCAACAAAAGGGCTGACTTTTTCATGTCCTGCATCAGGTTTTTTCTATTCAACAGAATTTGGTCTCACACAGTGTTGGAAAAGCAATTTTTGTTTTTAATGAAGAAAAAGCCTCCCTGTTTTCTTTTCCAGAAACCTGCCATTTCAGAAGATAAAGCCAAATTAACTTTCACGTGTATTTCCATTTTGTTCTTGCTGAGAGGAGTTTATTCATGCTGAGAGGTGTTTCTTACCTTTATACAATCTAAGGGTACCCGTCTGAAGAAAATAGATTCAGTTTCCCATTAAAAGCATGAAATGCATTGAAACCAGGATATCTGTCTCCATGCAGCTTTCAGCCACCCAGCACACAGCTGCCTAAACCACCACTGAAACGTTCTCAGGAAAGATGTCACGTTCAAGATGCCAGTCCATGCAATTTATCACCCTTGGACTTCTGCCTTCAGTTTGGTCCAGTACTGCTAACATAAGGCTCATCTGTCTTGTAATGTGGGCTGAGATTTTTCTTTTTAACTAACCCGTGATACAGTTTTTTTACTTTCCTATAAGAGAAGCTGTTCCTTTTCTGACCTTCATGTCATTCTTCCCCATTTTGGAGTCCAATTCCATCTCTTTGCCTTTCTGATCCTTTCTGCTCCTGTTTTCCATCTGCATTTTCCCATCCCTCATAATCCTCACTCTTTTCTTTAATAAGCACCACTGATTTGGAAGAGAGTTTAGCCAGGGCTGTATTTTGTTCCTTTCACCCCAGAATGAAGCTTTGCTGCCCCCCAGAACCCAGGATCTATAATCTAAGAAGTTTCTCAAATGCTCCAACAAGGCTCTCAGTAAAGGAAATATAAAAAGAAGGGGTTGAAAAACTCTCAAAAGTAAGGTGTCAAGTTATCAGCCCCTGTCTTGCTGGAGTGGGGAGTCCTACTCCCAGAGTTAATTAAGTTTGATAGTCACATAGTTGTCCCTTGTGATTTAATAACAATCAGTTTTTTTTAAAGGAGGCTGAGATAGATTAACTGGAATCACGAGACATTTGTGTAGCAAGCAGGCTAGAGGCAGACAAGAGGAAGAGGATGACTAGGAGGGTCTGGCTTTGTGGGAGCTGCCAAAGAAATCTCTCTGCATCTTTTGGGGCTGTGGAGGCCCAACTAGAGGCAGCAAAATTCTAGGTGCCAATGGTAGTTGCATTATTCAAGCTGCCAATTCCTGCCCAAAAGACCTCTATACTCAAGAGTATAAGCCTAGACTAATTTCACAGTCGTAGACTCTCTGACTTGGAAGGGAGTTCTGGGTCACTCACCCTGGGCAAGGAACTCCCCTCCGCGATATTCCTTACAGACGAGATCACTCAGCAAGTGCTGAAGACTTCCCTGTGTGAGCCTGTAATACCTCACAGGGATATCCATACCATTTTTGAATAATTTTAACACTTAAGCAACTCAACTTTATTGAGCCCATGTCTGAACTCAGTGACTTTGATTCTTTAAACTTTTCTCTAACATCTAAGATTCTACAGATAATTCTTGTCTTTATTCCACATGATAGCATTGCTAGGATTTGAACATAGACACTATGTCCCCAAGTCTCCCCACCTGCAGTCTTGATGGTTTCCAGAACCAACTCCCCATCTCTACCCACCACCCACACCTCCATCATCACCAGCATCTCCTTTTCTCTTCCAGGATCTGTGTCTAGTTTAGCAATGAGATTTAAGGACTCAATAATTAATAACTGTAAAGTCTGTCACAAATTAAACACTCCATATATGTTAGTTAATATTATTGTTATTTGTACATTGACAAATGTGAATAGATCACTCAGGAAATGAGTGTTGCAAAGCTTGGTGAATCTATCCTCTCCCCTCTGGTATTTCAGCCTAAATTTGTTTTTAACCTGATTTTCTTCACCTGTTAAGCTTGATGGGGACTTGGAACAAATCAGAAGTCTTTAGGACTTCCAGTGGAGAAAACTATTCTTTGGTCTTGTGATCCTCTTTCCAGGCAGGGTAACTGACCTTTTACTCAGAAGCAGCTGAGCAAAGCTACAGGGAATGAGCTATAGATTTGGTCAGAAGACCTGAGTTTAAGACCTAATATTCATCACTAATTACTTGTATGCCTGATCATGTGTCTTAATAATGCTTTTTTAAAAATCTGTAAATAGGGAATGATAATGCCTTATAATTCAAGGGTTGTTGTAACCATTAAATCAAATAATATATGTGAAACATACTAGCTATCAAGTGTTCCCATGAGTTTTAATAGTGACAGTTAAAGTTTGCTTGTGAGTGTTAGCCTGCTGTAACACTTGGAATCTCAACTCTGTCATGGAGGAGACTGATGTGTTTTCAATATCCTTATCTAAGTTTAGAGCCCTGCACATCACTCTCTTTGGCCACCACAGTCTTCAACTTATTTTACCTGTTTGTTAGTGCTAAATACCTATATCTTACTGAGCACATGGTTGTATTGAAGAATATCAACAAATATTGACTTTCTCTCCTATCTGTTGAATTAAACCTGAAGTGCTAAATATTTAGTGTTCCTAATTAGATATTTCAAAACATGTATACTTAATATTATTGTTGAAAATATGTTTATATGTAAGTTTTACATATACAAATGTTAAGATAACATACATCTATATATACATATATATGTTATATATGTGTGTGTGTGTGTGTGTGTGTGTGTGTGTGTATGTTATAGTACAAATTTACTCAGTCAGTAAATAAATATATGCTAGGACTCTGCCAGGCACTTGAGAGTACATTAATAAATAAAAACAGACAAAAAAATCCCTATCTTCCTAGGAGAAAAGAGACAACAAACAATATACCTTATGACTTGGTCAATTACATAGTGAGTTAGAAGGTAATTGGTGCTATGGAAAAAATGCAGAAGGATGATGAGGATTAGAAGAGGGCTGTAGTTCTAAATAGGATGACCAGGGAAGACCTCAATGAGATGTCAGTACCTGGAGAAAGATTTACACAGGATGAGGGAATTAGCCATTTGGTAAAACGAGGAACATATATACTGTTGCAGAAAAATGTGTTACTGCTCAGTGTTGCAACTCTTGTGTTACAGCTCAGTTGTGACACTAACCTGGATCCGGGTGAGAGACCAAGCAGCACTCACAGAGTTGGAGAACTCAGGTTTATTATGCCAGTGGGCCCAGAGGAGTTAACACTACAAACTCTGGACCCCGTCTGTAGGTTTACACAGGGTTTTATAGGCTGCCAGTTTACACTTTGCAACATCATATGCAAATAAGGTATAACAAAAGTTGACTAATTAGGAACAAGCTCTGTAGAAATGGACCAATCAGGAGTGAGAGAAATAACCAATCAGGAGTGAGCTCCATGCAAGTAAAGTACTACAAATGAACCAATCAGAAGTTAGGGAAATGGACCAATCAGGAGTGAAGGAAATAACCAATCAGGAGTGAGCTTAGGGAACCAGTAGAATTCTAGGGGTAAGTAAGCCATTTCAGAGGCAAAAAGTGACAGAGCCTCTGGGCCAGAGAACTGGATGGTGCTGGCAGGAGAGTAGTGGCCCTGCCTGGGAGTCCTGCCGGTCTTTTTATGGGGCTTCCTACCTCAATACCATTGCTAACAGGGCAATATTCAGTACAAAGACCTTAAATTGGGTTTATGTCTGCAGTGTGACTGGAACAGAGTGAAGGGGGAAATGAGAGATGATGGTGACATCAGGAAGACAATGTGAAGAGGGACTGGATCATGTGGGGCCAAAGTAGGCCACCGTGAAGTTTAACTTTGAATGAAGAGACCCTCTATAGAGTTTTAAGTAGAAGAGTGACATGATCCATTTATCTTTCATGTAATAAGGAGAACTTGGGCTGCGGTGTTGAAAAACATGGTGAAAAATGGTGACAGGGTAGGTTGCTGCAATAATCCAGGTGAGAGGCCATGGTAATTCAGACAAAGGAGAGCAATAGGAATCTTGGATATAGTATTGATATATTTTTATGGTAAAACCAACAAAATTTCCTAAATAACATAATATGGCATGATTATGGAAAGAAAGGAGTCCAGGATAACACACAGCTTTTTTTACCTGCCAGGTGATAAAATGGAGTTGCCACCAATTGAAATTGATGGGCAGAGTAGGCTTGTTGCAGAAGAAAAGCTGACACCTGGAGTTCAGTGTTGGACATGAAGGTTAAAATACCTGTTTGACATCTAAGTGAAGATGTTGAGTAAGCAGTTAGATGCAGATGAGTCCAGAGTTCACGAGAGAGACCTGAACAGGAAATAAGGATTTGAGAATAATCAGCATGTGGATGGTATTTAAAGCCTGCAGTTTGATAAGATCATTTAGGGAGTGAATGGAGGTAGAAAAGCAAAGAGAGTAAGAACTGAGCCCTGGGGAATTGCTTCATTAGGGTTTGGTGAGAGAGAAAGTTACTAGGGAAGAATACTGTGAAGGAGAAGTTACTGAGGGAAGAGGGAGACCCTGAGAATATGGAATCCTGGAATCCAAGTGAAGCAGATGTTTTAAGGATGAGGCAATGATGAGATGTTATACCTGTTAACAGGTCAATTAACGTGAGAACTGGAAATTGACTTACTGGATTTAACAACACAAGTCAGTATTTTTTAAAAAAACAACAACAAAATATAGGCTTTATAATTATACACAGTATAACTGACAAAGCACCTTTTAAAAATTTCATTAAATTCACAAACTTAACATGAAGTATTATTTAACTTTTATAGGTAAATATATTGATTTGTAGAAAGATTGCTGAACTGGTATAAATTACATAGCTAAGAGAGAACACAGGTGTTTTGATCATAAAGGTTCAATTTTTTTTTATGAAATCCCATTTTCAAGCATAAATGTAACTACCTTGATCTTGTAAATAGAATTCAAATTTTATTAGGACTTTTACTTGAAATACTAATTTTGCCTAGAATATGGTTATATTTACCTATGCCATTTACAACCAATAACATCTTTTCTTATTACATCTTATACAAGTAGATCATTAGCAAACACATTTGCCTGTGGCTAAAGTTCTTCTGCAAATACACTAACTGATGAAAAACAAAGAATGGGTAAGAAAGTAAAAGAGAGAATGTGAAAATTCCTCCTTAGATTTAACAACTAATGTCATTTAGACAACTGAGCTGCAGGCCATAGGTTGTTTACATAGTCTACTAAGGGATTGGCAGGGATGAGTCTGAGGGCCAGATCCAGCCAGCTACCCAATTTTTGAAATAAAGTTTCATTAGAAACACACAGCTGTTCATTTACATATTGTCTTTGGCTACTTTTGCGCTCCAAAGACAAGTTGTGATAGTTGTGAAAGGCTCATAAAAGTCTAAAATGTTTATTATCTGACCTTTTACAGACAAAGTCTGTCAACTGCTGGTATAATTTAAAGAGATTATGACCAGAATATCTCATGTTCTTAGACTTCTTTCTGTGTTTAATTGCTTCCTAATAATGACTTGCTTCTATGTGTCCCTTTGTATTTTTAAAGTAATTCTGTATTTATCCTCTCATTTAATTCTCAGAGTGTTGGTGAAATAGGGTCAGTGGGGTTTATTTCCATGAGCAAAACTGCAAAAGAGATAAGGGCAGAGGAAAACTCAAATGTCTATTAATCTTTTAATAATCAACTCAAATATAGGCGCCTGTGAGAAGACTTTCTCAATTCCCTTAGGAAAAAGTGGTCACTTACCCTTTGAATCTCAATTGTATTGAAGAAGTAGCTCTCATGCCCTTACGATGTGTTATTGCACTTTTCATTAACTTTAACAAACAAACTTGTTTCACTTGTTACAGTAACTTGTAAGCTTCTTGTGCTTAGGGACTTACTAATTCAACATCCACTATGTGCCAGACATGTGCTAAGTCCATAAATACAGGGATCAATAAGACACACCTCAAAAAAAAAAAAAAAAAGACACGTCTGCCTTCAAAATACGTCTGGTCTAATGAACAGGGTAGTTAATTAAATACAGAAAATGATCATTGTATTGATTAAGTTGTGCTATAACAAAAGGAATTACCATCCAACTAAGTAGAGGGTGGTCAGGGAAGGCATCTAGGAAAGAATGACATCTAAGTTAATCCATGAAGGAAGATAAAGTTTAGCGAGATGAGAGAAGAGGGTCATTCCAGGTTAAATGACCAGAAGTGCTAAAGCACTTCTGTGTTTGGGGAACTGCACACTTGGGGAGAAGCTGGTGCAGCACTGAAAGTGTATGCGGGAGAGATGAGCTCAGACCAAATGATGAGGAGTCTTGTAACATATTAAGAATATTGGATTTAGCCTCAAAAGACCTGGGGTCTGCTAAAAGAGTTTAGGAAAGACAGTGTGATCAGACGTACCTGTTGGAAGAGTGACAATGGCAACAGTAAGGGGTGGATAAGAAACGGATCATACAGTAACCAGGTAAGAAATGGTGAGGCGCTTAATTAAGGTAGTAGTGTGCGAACAGAGGAAAGTAGACAAATTTAAAAGGAACTAGAAATGATAAGACTTGGTGATACACACGTATTGGAAGTTAAAAAGGCATCATAACTGACCCTCTGGTTTCTGGCTTGGGCAACTGAGTAGATGGAACTTTCATTCACAAAAAGAGATACATGAGGAGGTGCAAGTGTGAAGGATGCGGAGTGAGAAGATGAGAAGCGTTAGTTTAGACATATTGAGTTTTTAGATGCTTGTGGGAAATTCGAATGGAAGTATCCATTGGATACACCAGTCTGGACCTCAGCAGACATATCTGCCTGGATGCAAAGATTTTAGTGTCTTCAGCATTCATTCAACAAATGTGTACTGAACACCTACCATGTGCCAAACATTATTTAGACACGTAGAAATGGTAGCTGAATCCATAAGATTCAGCCATCGAGTGGATAAGACAGGAATACTGCGGAGAGAACCCTGTAGAACACCAGCATTTAAGGAAAGCAGCAGAAAACGAATTTTTAGAGTCGGCTGAGAAGAAAACTTCAGAGAGGCAGGGATAGAACCAGGGAGGTGTAAAAATAGTTCACAAGTCTGGAAACATGAGTAAATTAGTAAATTGAAATAATGCTTTTACCAAGAGTAAGTTAGAGGGAGTTGGGAAGATAGGAGTTTGGGAAGAGTGTAGACAATGGGCTGAGTTGCTCAGAGACCACAGCTTATACATTCACTCCCGCCTACTGCCCACTCTCCGTCCCAAAACTGTGCGACGTGCCAGATATGCGATGGTTAGCAAAACAGATTCCTGGTCCACACAGAATGTGTGTATAATAGAAAAGATATGCAATAAGCAAGTAAACAAATAGTCTTTACACAATGTGCTATGCTATGAGGAAAACAAACAGGGCTCTGCGATGCAGAAAAATGGCAGGACCTACTTGGAAAAGCTCACCGTTTAAGAATTGTAGAGGCATAAACAGGGAAAAACCATGCTAGACATCTTACCCGTATCCCTTGCTCCTGGAGCAGTTTTGGTGCATCGTGGATGCTCACGCAATGTTAGAGTAATTAACAAATGAAAATAATAAGGAAATTGATGCAATTACTTATTTTCTATTATATAATTACTACAAAGTGTAAAGAGAAATATAAACTTTGAAAAGCATCATAAACTAACCTTTCATAAACCATAAACCACTCGTTGACTTTTAATTCCAAGGGTAATTTTCAATTTTTTTTAAAACCCAGGCAGGCAAGCTTAGTGAGTTGTATTAAAAATGCAGATACAATTTAAAATCGCAAATTCATCATCAGAATTGATTTTCCTATTCGTTCATGGTTTCATAACAGAGTAGTTTTGTTCCAACTCTTCCATTTTTTCTACTAGACATTATGTGATTTTTTTTTTAAAGCGATATTTCCTCTTAGAATCCTCTCCTCTTCCCACAGCCTTGTGATTCAGTTTAGCCAAGTATTTCATACAGTCAGGACTCTTGAATATCTATACCTTGAGGTAATTTAAAATAATATTTCTATGATTAGATAAGTTTAGAAAACACAGAGTATAGGGTATCCCCCTCACTGAGAGTTATAATAGTATACACTGTGTTTAAAGGTTTTGAGAAGGTCTATATAAAGGAAGATTCTAGAATTTTAGAAAACTGTTTTCTAAACTTATTTGACCACACGGCTGCTTGATTAAGTGTCTGTACACTCTACTAATCTCCATTCAAAATACAAAAGCGTGACTCTGCAGGTTTGGCATAATGAGTGGGGATGAAGATATTGGCGAGCTGGTGTTAGTCACGGCCATTCTGCCACAGGAGCACAAACTAATTAACCCCAGTTTACAGATGGAGAAATTAAGGCATAGAAGGCACTTACCTGAGGTTACTCAGCTCTTTCAAAACCTAGTATATGGGTACTTTTTAAAATGTATATATTTTTTTCTTAACAGTACTATTTCTAGGTAAGGATATGGAACTTATTTAAATTTGTATTCAGACACATCTACATTTCCTTCAACAAAATAGAAAGATAATGCAGTTGAAGGTCAAATTTAAGAGCAGTGAGAGCAACATCTTTCTTATGCAATGTTATTTTCCCCTCACCAACGTAAATAATCATGGGTTTAATTGTAATTTCAGGTGGCATCTGCTTATTTCAAAGATTTTCACCTACTGCTAATTGGAGTCATCTGTTTAGCAACATCAATAGAAAAATGGAATCTGCATAAAAGGATTGCTCTGAGGATGGTGATGATGGTGGGTGTGAACCCAGCATGGTAAGTACTGTGTTTACTGTTCGAGGTTTATATTCCAAACAGAAAATTTTTGTGCAGAGCAAATAACCAGATAAGTAATGCATATCCAGACAATCATTTGTATGGCAGTGTAATTCATGATTTTTTTTTTTCCTCTCTGCAAATATGAAAGTGATATAAAGGGCACTTGAGTTGGAGGAGGGGAAAAAAAAAAACCCAGCAACTTTCCTTTCACTGCCGGTCTAATTACAGGGAGATTGGAATAAGTGCACACAACTCTGTCACCTTTTATGCACCATAGGAGTCAAAGCCGAGAGAAGCCTTGAACCTCAACAGACAAGACTGATAGACTTCAGAGTAGATTTCAGTGCTATCTTGTTTATTTGGCTGATTACACATTCAAGACTTGTTCAAGAGTATCCTTGATCATCAGAGAGGCTGTTAAGAACCAAAGACAAAGACATTACTGACAAAATACAAATGTGTGCAGAAAAATTCCAAGGTGAACTTTTCTCTTTTTAAATGAACAGTTGCAAAGTGAAGCAATTACGAAGTTTCATCTATAGAATGTGAAAGCAGGCAGTTGACTGAATTTTCCCACTAAAATAAACGCTCTTTTTTCTTTAAATTAATTGGGTGTTTTGCTTTTAATTCTAGCTCTTGTTAAGAACATAAATGTGAGTTAAAAAAAATTCCAGTGTCATAATCATTTGCATAATGGCATGCTTTAAAGCCTTAGGTGGTTCTTTCCTTCTCATCTTTCTTTAGAAATAGGAAAACTGTATTGAACTCTGTTGCATAATTCATTCTAGGGTATAAGCACTGTCTGTGTTCATCATTTGTGGAGCAAACTGTTTTGTTAAATAGAAAGATATTAAATAACTCAGATGAGACAGATCCTTAAAAAAATATTTGTTACTGAAAAATTTTATAACAGTGCGGGTATTAAGGGCATTTCAGTCTTAAAATGAAATGATGTTCCACGCTTCTTGAAGCGCTATAGAAATATGTCTCTTCTCCTTGGCCACTGACCCCAGGGGGTAGACAGGGTGGGGCACTGCATAGTGTGCAAAAGTCCTGTTCATTATACCACTAAATGGCTTTTCAGTTTAAGGCATTTTTACCAGATAGAAGGTTTATTAGATCCCAGCCTTTTTGTATTGAAAGATTTCATGTTTTGCCAATGCCTTAAGTTAAAATTGTTTGTTTTTTTAAATTAAGAATCATTTCTGGTTTAAACAATTTTCTTAAAAGTTTTCTTTTAGAAATAGAAAATATTTGCCTTATTCGTAATTGAAACTTACACTGTGGAATTTTTCTTATAGATCTGTTTCAAAAGACGAGTCAAAGAATTTCATAAATGGCTCTATATGGAAAGATGTGCTTCTGAGTGATTTTCTGGGACCTCCTACTCATACGAGATCATGTTTTGTTTTTTTTTTTCCTAAGTGTGATTTTGAAAGTTTATAGACATGGTTTAAAATCCTCTAATCTTAGGTATGTTATTTTTAAGAGAGAAGAATTACTCTATTTATAAGAGAAGACAATGCAATATATCCAGTTCTGACAACAGGCAGGAATGTCAGATTCAGGAGAGCATAAATCATTGAATCTACAGAAAACTCTGAAACTTCATTTTAGCTAGTGGTTTTAAAACCATTTCCTCCACCTACCACGTATTAAACCAGAGTAGTGAACAAGTAAAAAGCAGATTTATAAATATTAATCTCCCTCCTTGCCCTTGTGCCTCCCTGGCGCACTAATAAACAGAGCTATAACCCAAAGACAAAGGGAAGAATAAGTGTTCTAAATTCAAATGCTGATGGCACCATGTCTTACTAGGATTTGAAGGTAAGTGTCATCTGTAAAGGGCATTCAAATATTGGCATTACATTATAGCTGGTATATCATCAACCAACTTGCAGTTTGATTATAAGTTTTACCATTTTTCTGTTTTTGGAGAGAAGATTCTTAACGGTTTCCAGGGAGACAAATCTCATAAGAAATCCACTCTTAATGTGTGCCATTTTGATTTCCACTTGGCTATCACTGTCCTCAGAGTTCTTCATCTGGGAGGAATCCTAACCTTCTGTGTTTTGAAAACATTAATTTCCAACTCACAAACAACATCCCTTACAGTTAAATAACACAGAGCTAGTTAATCTAGACAGCAGAGTTCATACTAAACGCCCTCTCATTTCAGGCTGACTTTGGGGTTCATGAGTAGTACTGCCTTCTTATCTATGTGGCTGAGCAACACCTCAACTGCGGCCATGGTGATGCCCATCGTGGAGGCTGTGGCACAGCAGATCATCAGTGCTGAAGCAGAGGTCGAGGCCACTCAGATGACTTATTTCAGTGGATCAACCAACCAGGGACTGGAAATTGATGGTATCTCATGCTGATATGGCCAAAATGGGGTCTAGTCATTTGGGCATTAGAATAAACTCAAGAATTCTGGATTGTATTTTGAATGAACTGTTCATATATACATGTATGATGTGAAATTAACCTTCCTTTTTCTGTATTTCCCAATATTTATACAAAGGAATTACATTACCCAAATATTTTACCTGCAATTAATGGTTGAATTTACATTCTCTGGCAAAAGGGAAAGAATAAGAATGACTTTTCTATTCTTCAGCCTTTTTATCTGTCTTTTAAGGCTTTATCAGTAGACCTTCAGGTTTCTCTTTTGTACTGAAATGACTTTCCTGCATAGTATTGGGAACCTTTAATTCCTATATTCTGTTTGGAAACAGCATCACATTTCACTTGGTTATTTCTGGCCCTGAAAAAACTACTCTAATGCAGTGAAAAGATGTTGGGAGGACATTTGTATTTATAAAATACTTCATTACAAGGAGTGTTATCTCAGTATAAAGCGAATTCATTTATTTTTAGTTTCTCATAATGCTTTCATCTTCACACACACCCCCACCCCTCGGGCACACGCTGATAACCCTTCATTTAATTTTTCTTTTTCTATTTACTATTTTGCAGAAAGTGTTGATGGAAATGAAACAAATGAGAAGAAAGAGAAAACAAAACCAGTTCCAGGGTAAAGAATATTGACATTTTGATTAGGATTTTCCAAATTACGTTTTAATAAAATTATAAACTGGGTCAATTTATTTTTCATATACAGGAATGATGCAGGGAAAACTTCAAGCAAGATGGAGCTGGAAAAGGTACATTAAATTTGATTCTTTCTAAATAATTATACATGAAATTATATTAGATCTGCAGTTAGATATTGTATGCATTTTCAGACCTGTAAAACCTATAAATTATTTTGCTTTCCTAAGTCAAAGCCTGGTATAATGGTTTGATAAGCCTTCATGGGTAGACACATAATCAACATCCTGATAGGAAACATTTTAGGCTCTGAAAATTAGCATCATTTTCTCCTTTTACCAGGTTCATGGTGATGTCAGTGAGCACATGTGTTTTAAAGAAATGCAATGCTGGTCTCAGAATATTGTTTCACTTTCTTATTAAAATCTTGCTGCCTGTTTTATTAGGAGCATCCTGTCTTTCAGGTTATGAACTTAGAGCAGCTGCTATTTATGTAATTACAACCCAGTTATCTTTAGTGTCCTCGTTGCCACTAGAAACTGCGATGCAGAATTCCCGAGTCGCTACCACCCAATACAGATGGGGTTGGAGCTATCCCAGCTATTAAACGAAGGAAGGAGACTTTTGTAAACTATCCCATAGAATTCATTTCCCCAGGATAAATCAATATAAAAATACTATACTAGGTTGTATTGGGAATAATATATCTCGAGACCACTGGAAAATAATCCTGCATAGAAATAGTCCTACAGTAACCATGGCATTAGAAATATGAGAGTGGAGCATATGTTCCTTCCTCAGGCTATGATGCATTAGCATGTAATTCAATAGGAAGAAGAAAACCCTTTTGTTATTTACAGAAATCTTCAAGGGAAGAACAATTTCTATATAAAGAGAAAACTAATACAAACATTAATTTTAAGCCATTAGCTATCATATATATTAAGGGTTTTTAAGATGAGAATCGAATATGTATTTATGAAAACCTTATCATCTTTAGGGCTGGAAGTAATTGTTTTAAAACGCAGAAAATCAATAGTATGCCAGGTATATTACAGAAGAATACATTAGAAATAATTTTTAAAAACTGTTGGATATACTTGCACTCAGTAATTTTCTTGTGGTCATCTTCAGAAACCCTGTTTTCTGGCGTAATGCCTAAATTTTGGGTCAAAGCCTTTCCAATAGATTTGCCATCCAACACTGCCCCAGGCGTTATAAGAAAGTCTATTGATGAAAAGACCTGCTCCTTAGTGTAAGCAGCTCAGAGTCTAGTGGGGAAGATGGACTTTAGAAAAAAAAAAAAAAAGTGTGACATAAATACCACAGCACAGGCACATACAGAGGCCAAGTCTTCTAGAGTCTGGAGCAACCAGCTCACCTGGGCATATTGCCAGAAGGGAATATGAGGTAAAGGAATTTGAGAATGGAGGGAAGATGGCTCCTGCAGTCAGAGGAGTGCAGATTCCATTCCTGCAGGGACCAAGTCTGCTTGGTTCCCCATTCAATCCCCTATCTCGTTCCATTGCCTGAAGCAGAGTGAGTATTCAATAGATGCTTACCTTGACTAATGAAGGAGTGAAAAAGAAAGAGATAATGTACTCAGAATACAATGTATTCAAAGACCCAATTATTTAGAGAGCAGGGCTTTTTCAGAAACATCTCCAGTGCAGGTGCCAGGTGAGGAGTTGTAGGGAGTGAAACGTTCAGATAGGTTGGACCAGGATAAAAATAGCTGTTCATGCTATGCAAAGGAGTTTAGTTTATCTTAAGGGGAATAGAGAGCCTTGAAACTAGGGGACAGCATGGTAGATTCTGCCCTTTGAAGAGCTTACTGTGGCAATAATGCGTAGGGCAGAAGGTATGGACCTAACTGGACTTTTTGATTAATCTGACTTGGTGGATGAGAGAGAGAAAAGCACTGGAGACGCCTCTGCTACAGTAAGCTGGGCAAAGGCAGGGTGTGATACCACTGACGAGGTGAGGAACACCGAGGGAGAAGTAAGTTTTCAACAAGGGAAAGTAAGATAATTTGGGTGTATCTTAGGCCGTAAAGATTGAGATCTGAGTTCAAACAAGGCCTTTGAACATAAAAATGTAGCTTTATGTCAAAGAAAAATTAAGTGATAACGTTTTGGTCTATAATAGTGTTCTTTGTAAGAGATAGCATGAAAGTATTATTTTACATATTGTACATTGGAGATATGTTTTGATTTTTATCAATTATAAATCTTCAATATACACGTTTTGTATAGTTTGTGTTATAATTATTATAAGTTGTACCTGTTCTTTGCCAGGTTTTAACTAGATAATTTAACATTAACTGATTATGTGGAAGAATCTGTATCTAGTTAAACTAGCTATGAAATGGAAGGAATATTCATAACATAATATTTTGGTCTTCTACTTTCTTCATGGTGTTGGTGAGGCATTTCATTTAATTAAAAGTAAATCCTGGGTGGTTTGACTTTGTATGTGAACTACAAGTCAAAAAGATCTAAATATTACTCCCTTTGAAGAGAAATGGTTTAAAATAAATTTCAAAGAAAAGGAAAAACAATGAAGGGCATAGATTTTTTGGTAATATGCACTAAAAAATTGTTTGATTTCTATGAAAATTACTGAAATTTCACACATTGGAATCACCAATCTGTTGATTTGATATACCTATATATTGTAAATGATTACCACCAGTGTTATTTAACACCTCCATTACGGTACATAATTACCATTTCTTTTTTTTTTTTTTTTTTTGAGGGGGGAATTAGGTTTATTTATTCATTCATTCATTTGTTTGTTTGTTTGTTTGTTTGGTAGAGGTACTGGGGGTTGAATCCAGGACCTCATGCATGTTAGGCGCGCACTCGACCACCGAGCTATGCTCTCCCCCTCCATAATTACCATTTCTTTACTTCAATGTGACCATTTAAGATCTACTCTCTTAGTAGCTTCCAGCTATGTATATAGTACTATTAATTATAATAGTCATGCTGTACATTAGATCCCCAGAACTTACTCATCTTATAACTGGGAGTTTGTACCCTTTGACCAACATCTCCCTGTTCCTTCTCCCGCCTCCCCTCCCCAGGCCCTAGTAACCACCACTCTACTTCTGTTCTATGAGTTTGGCTTTCATCGATTCCACGTATAAATCATACCAGGCAGCATCTGTCTTTCTCTGTCTGACTTACTTCTCTTAGCATAGTGCGTGCTATTATAATGACAGCCATTCTAACAGGTGTGAGATGATAACTCTTTGTGCTTTTGATTTGCATTTCCCTGATGATTAGTGATGTTGAGCACCTTCTCATGTACCTGTTGACCATTTTTATGTCTTGTGTGTAAAAAAGGTCTATTCAGTTCCTCTGCCTGTTTTTCAATTGGATATCCTGGGGTGGGTTGGTTGGTTTTTTACTGTTGAGTTTTATGGGTTCTTTATATACTTTATCAACCATAAAATTCTTGTTAATAGCACTACAAAGTTTTGATACAGATAATAATGGTGAATAATTTGAAGATAATTTTCCCATTGCTGCTGCTGCTGCAGCTGATGGTGATGGTTATATGTTGATTTTGAAGATGATGGATATTCAGTAGTCCCTTAGATTCCAGGAACTGATTACAGAGCACTCCTATCTAAGAGTCATATTCCTATGCTTCATACATAAAAAAGAGATGTCTTCCATGACTCCCCAGGTGCCCTTTTCACTATAGGCCACGACCCAGACAATAGCAGCGTTCCCTCCTTGTGCCCCGAATAAAAGCGGTGGGTAGACACTTAGCCCATAAATTCTGTGTTACTTCAAATTAGCTGAAATATTTTAGAGAAGAAAAGGAACAAGAAGAAAGGAAGGCCCCAAAAGAACACTGACATGCACGGGGGAATAGATTTGGCAGGTTCCAGTGGAGAAACTGGGAGACCAATCATCCCCTATAGTATTTCCATGAGAAATAAGTTCTGAGTATCCAAAAGTCAACTTTTACACACCGAAAGAAGAACCAAGTTGCTGTATTTTTTTCCTTCTTGACACTAGTGTTATTCAAAGAGATACCCCAGATTTTTTATACCAGCTCAATTTCTAAACCTCCAGGCATCTTTGAATGAAAACAATTGGAAAATCAGTATGCTTTTAATGAGACGTCTAAGGTAATCGTTTTCCATTCATCTTATATAATTTGAACTTCCCCAAAGGGAAAAGTTCAAAGGAAATTTTCCTTGAACAAATTGAATCTTGCTTTTAATTAGGTGATGTTTAGTTTGGGGGTGAAAATTCTTATTATTAAAAATCAAATTCTGTAAGACAGAACTCTTTAATGTTCTCCAAGAATTCAAGGTATCATACAACAGTAATAAGCACGGCCCATAATACTAGGGACTAGGGACATTAGTTCTGTCAGGTAAGGAGATAGCAATTCTAGAATATCTGGCCCCTAGATCAAATATGGAAAATGTATTTTACATTAGATCAGGTAGGTGCTACAAACCACAGTCCTTCCTGACTACTTTCCCCTTCTCCTAGACTGGGTGAAACTGGGCAGCAAAGCCAGTTGTTAGTGCTGCCCAGTCCTGACCTGACACAACCCAGGCGTCTCCTTTACTCATCCAGCCAAATCCTGACGTTTACAGAGAGGTGAGCAGGGAGGGAAAGAGACTATCACACACCCTTTAGGACTCACAGAAGCATCAAAAAGACAAGAGGTAACAAGTGTTAAAGGTGGGGAGAATAGGAACCCCTTTTGTGTTGTTGGTGGGACTGTAAAGTGTGCAATCACTGTGGAAACATTCATTCTCCCTTTGGCTATGTCTGTTTTGTTGTTTAACCCATTGACTGAATTTTTTAATTCAGTAACTTAAATTTCAATTTCTATAAATTCTGTTTGTCTCTTTTTAAGATTTGCTTGGTAATTTTATAGTCTCTTTCTTCTTACTCATATTTTCCATCTTCTAACTTGTTAATCACAAACAAGTTTATTTATATTCTGTGTCTAATTGCTCTAGTGTCTGAAGCCCTGTGGATCTCATTCTTTGGCCTATTTTTGTTTTCTGCTGGTTCTCATTTTTGTTGTCATATTTTCTTGCATGTTTTGTGCTTTCAAATATTGAAATGCTGATTTTCTTTGAAACCCTATGGGAATTCCTCAAGTCCTAAGCTGCAGTTGCATGGAAGAGCTTTGAATTATATCGCTGTTTTTTGTCTAATGCACAGGTAACATCAATTTAGGCTAGAAATGCTCATGGTTTAGGAGTTTTCAGGGAACATTACATTTTTCCTTAAGTCAGCATGAGATTTCCTTGCCTTCTGCTTCTGCAAAGGATACCAGCTTTATGAGTGTTTTCCTATACTATTCACCACACAGGGTGGGCCTTAGGCATTATCTGCCATCTTCAGCTCTCTCTGCAAAAGAATAAACTGAAATCCTCAGGTCAAAAACTGCTTAGACCCTTCACTTAAGATTCCCACTTGTGCATTATTTGGGGCCAAGGCAGATTCCTTACTTCTGTATCAGTTCAGTGATATATCTTTAAAGGGACTTTTTAATATTTTAAACAGCATTTCATTTAACAGAAAATCTGATTTGTCATGCAGCCGGATAGAGAGATAGCTGTTATATTATTTACACATTATTTCAGTCATTTCTATCACTATGAAAAGAAAACAAGATTTTTTTTTTCCAACAGCATGTATATTTTTATTTTTTGCTCTTCACTAAGAAATCACAAAGGAGGCTTCTAAATAACATTCAAGATATAACATTTTGTAAAATGGATTTTGGGTTTAATTGATTTTCAACATTGCTGAAAAATATAATTTTTATGAAGAATCCTCATGTCTTGAGTGCTAAATTTTAAATATCCTTCTGTGCCTCATACCATTACTGTATAAACTAATATCCCAAATCACAATATGTGACATAATTCTTTATTAACTACAGTAGATATAAATCATATTTCAAAGAGTCTTACTGATAGCTTCAAACTTGTCACCAACTCTTCTGAGTTGTTCAGGTTATTACTGATTAGATCTTCACCAGATCTTCATGAGGAGGTCATATCAGGAGTAGGAGAAGGATGTCTCTTAAGATTTTCTTGCTGTTCACTTATGCATTATCTTCATTCTACAGTTTCATTACATAAGTCATTTCCTATAGAAATTATTTAAAGTCATGTGTACATTATGGGAGGGCTGGTTTAATTAAAACTAGAAAGGTTATTCTGTTATCCACTTAACCAAGCACATGTAAACTCAGTGTGCCGAGTGAACAGAGGAGACAGGCCCCACTGTCAATCCCTCTGTGCACCATGGACTCTCCTCTCCCTTTTGCCTATGGCATCCACCATGTATGGCCTACAAGGGCACCAAGGTCAATGCAATGACTACTAGTTAAGAATCATTTAGTTCTTGTTTTTTTTTTTTTTTTAATGTAAAAAGAGAAATATTGCATCTTCCAATAAGATGGTAGGTTGAATGGGCCCATTTACCTTCACTCTATCCCAAATCTCCGTTAAAACAAGAATAGACTTTCTAAGTCATAAGTCATAGTTATAAAAATGTCAAGAAAGGAGATGACAGCAAAATCACTTTGGAAGCCAGAAAGTTAAAGAGTGAGTGGGAAGTGCCTCAGTTATCCCACGAAAGTGTAATCCCGTCAGCCGTGAGGAAGGACAATAAGCTACTGATCTAATTTACTCAGCCGCAGCCCTCAAAGTCTTTACAATGTTGAAAAGTGGGGGTAAGTAAAAAAAATTGCTTATGAAACAGTTAAATCCCCAAACTTCTTCCTCAACTCCACCTGGATGCAGCTGCTTCCCCTCCACCAGACAAGTGTCATCTTTAGACGTGGTAAAGCAGAGGGTAAGGAGGACTCGACACAGTTCAGGCTCAGGGAAGGGCTTCACAGTGAAAACTGGAGCACCGAGTGATCGTTTGTATGTTGAATGGTGAGAACCTTGCCCCATCTCACCGGCCCCAGTAGCCAGGCCTATACCCTCCAGGTGTCAGCAGGCAAGAGGCCAGGAGGTTTTTCTTCGGGGAATGTAATCAACACAAGATAAAAGATGAAAATATATTGCATTAGGTTTTCTCAAAAAAAAGATCCAGGCAGATGATAGCATCTATGAGCCCACAGTCAACAACAAGTTCCTAAGAGCAGGTACAGGGCTTCCAACCAGCTTTCCACTGCCTTAAATAGGAGCAAACCACCCGAGTTCTTGGGTACCTGAAGACAACCGCAGGCATGAAAGAGAGAGATCCAAACAAACCAAAAGGAAACAAACTGGCAGGAAACAAGACTGTGCAGAAAGATGAAAACACAAGAAAAAATTATCATTAATATATATTCAGAGAGGTGAACAAAGAAATTGCAGTCATGAAATATGAATGAAATTTTATAAAAAAGGAGTAAGACAAAAATAAATATATATAATAGGAAATAAATATATAAAATACTATAAATATAAAATATATAAAATAAAGATAGAAATATAAAGCTATAAAATATAAATGAAAATTTTAGTATAAAATAGAAGAAACAAGATAAAATAATAGGAGTTTCAGAAAAAGAATTGAGAAAACTAAGGTTACCTCAAAATTCAAGAAAATTTTCATAATGAAAGAATATAATTTTTATGACGTAAAGCCCCACTGGGTGCCAGCAAAACTGATGAAACAGACCCACATAGGAAAGGACCTTGAGATTTCAGAACATGGTGAATGAAGAGAAAACCCTAAAAGTTTCCAAAAAGCATGATTCCTTAGGACAAAAAGCATGGGTGACAGAAGACTTCTTTACAGCAACACTGAAAACTCGGAGACAATAGGGGAAAATGCTTTCAAAATTCTGGGTAACACTGTTTCCAATCTAGAAATCAATACCCAAACTATCAATGAAGTGATGTAGATTAGTTATCCTATTATTTAATTATGTGGAGAGAAGATTTAAACAACCACAGAATATTTGGGGCTGATTTGGTGGTATCCACTTAGAAAACTAAGCAAGTAATGGGATACAAAACACAAAAAGTTATATATATCCTGTTGTTCAGCTGTTAATAGATCTCTAGACAACATTCTGAACATTGAGCTCTGCTCTAAGCAAAATTTCGAGGGGAGGATGATGGTGACATAAAAAGTATGAGTGTGTATGAGTATTGAATATGGGAGGAGGCTGTGAAAGAAAGCTAAAGTCTCATCTAACATAGTGGAATTTTAATTGTAATGCCTACAGCTGAGAAATCAGGAGATTTTATCATATGAATATAGTTAAAGTAAGTGCAAATAAATATCCAAAAATAGCTGGAAGGTTTCAAACTGGCTGTATTTGACAAGCAGAAGATTGTTAATGGGAACTAATATTTTGTGCAATTAGCCTTGAATAATTACTTAAATATAAATAGAACCCCTAATGTTTTTATATCACACTCACCCAAATGAATTATTTTATACTCGCAGTGGCGACCACTGGTTTAGTCCACAGTGATTCGTGTGTGCATTACTAGCACCCGAGATCCGTGTGTAACGTGCCCCTGGAATCTGCAATCACTGCCACCAGGTGGCAATAGTGAGTTATATCTGGACCTGCAGGAATTTTTGTTCTGAAATGTCCCGTGAGCACCGCTCGTTCTGTGATGTCTTAGGATTCTGAATTTGGTCATATCCTGTATAAAATGCTTTCAGTCACTTGGAAGAAGTTGTGGAAGACACACTGACAAGGTCTTAGATGTCATATATTTGTGGGAGATACGAATGTATGACAGAGAATTGGGATTGAATAAAATCCCGATAGGTTACAATTGCTTTGGTTACAAGCGTGATGAAATAAAATTGACCGTAAAGTCTTATATCCATTAAAGAGCTCACATAAGTAAAAATTGTTCTGGAAGGCAAGGTGACACAGGGGAGATCACTGAGAGGGAACGCATATGCCATACATTCTGCATCAGTTCTGCTGTGACCAGTTACGTATGTCACAGTGAGACTCGTTTTACTCCTCTAAAAAATTAGGTCTTTGTACCAGATTATCTCTAAATATGTGTCTTCTCTAGTAGTCTATGATTTTTTTTAAATACATTTAAAAACTTTTTTTTATGATTGTGAAAGATACAATAAGTATCAGGAAGGTAGTGGCTACTCCCCCCGCCCCATAATCCTATTGTTAATATTTTGACATATTTCATTTCAGTCTTATTTCTAGGCACATATATGTGTGTGGATATGTTTTTTATTTTAAAAATTATATTCTGTGTATTTGGTTTCAGAGAAGTCTCCCCACGTGAAACATAAAGCAAGCGCTTTCCTGGTCTATCCGTCATGGCAGTCTCCTTTGATCACCAGCACAAGAGGTTTTCTCTGGCCTCTTCATCCCTGACCGTCTCCAGCCTCACCTCTCTAGATGCTTTGCTTCTCATCCCTTTGTTTGTTTGTTTGTTTTCTCTCCCAAACCCCTAGGAGAAAAGACACCACACATACAACACACATGCGCATGCGCGCACAAACACCGAACTCCTTTCACTTATGGAAAAATGTGATGAGTTCTATCTGCAAACATGTGCTGTCAGGCTCTGGGTCTTATTTTCTACCCCAAATAACTTATTTTAACTCCCCTTTAGATCCGGGTCAAACCCTTGGTCTCAGGTTGAAACTACTGTCTTGAGCAGAAGACTGACCTACTGAGGACCCTCCCCCACTCCTTTCCATACCAGTCGTTGGCTTAATTTGTGGCTCCTCTTAGACTTTCTTAAGAGCACTATTTTCTTGCCCATTGTCCTCTACTACTGTCCCTCTGGTCCTTAATCTTTACTTCTTACTACACAGTGTGGTCTCTTCGGCCAGTTCAGCCCAGCAGTCACATGCCCTAAGCACAAAACAGAATAAAGCTGACTACCCCGGGCTCGTATTTACTGTCTAGATAACACAAGTGGTGCACCCCATCCCACCCTCCAGACACCTCCACTTAACCCTGAACGTGTTTTGTGATGTATTAGCACTACCATTTACTGCAGAATTTCAATCTATCTTGAATTCATAATGCCTTTCTAAATTGTCCGTGATATTTACATAATCGTGTATGTAGCATTCATGTATATTTTAAAAGTCTTTATGTAGGGAAAAAGAGAGAAGTCCATAAATTATGGCAATATATTAATATTTTTCTATTTTGATATTTTAACTTTGTATTTGCCAATGCAGTTTCATCATTGCTTCATATATAGGAATATATGTGCATTTACTGCAGTTAAGCTTTAATATGGAATCTAATTTTTTTCTTTATATTTTGGAAGTTCTAATGTAACAATGAGAAGTTATATACACATTACATCTCTGTGTTTGTCCTTATTATCAACTTAATAATATCCAAATTATATATCACTTTCTGATTTGCGTTTGAGGTCTTTCCTTAGTAAAATAGTTAAAAGTTAAGCCCTAAATTTCTCTTGTCATTTTTGTATCACTCATAAGAATTTTTAAACTTATTTTGCTGTCTTATTTACGTATCATTTGTTTTTCAAATTTCCAATGGAAAGTTTTATCATGGGGAAAATACAGATCCTTTCCACATAGAAAATATAAGGCAAAAGGAGACATTTGTAAATTAGTTTATTAGAGGTGAAGAGTAGGTACCTTTGGGGGCTAACCTTTAAGTTAATTAGAAAGTTAAAGGCAAATTACAGTGCACCTGACCCTGCCACGCTAAATGCTGTGCCCACACCCATGATGGCTCTTAGAGAGTAGTAATTTTCTCCTGTCATTCATACAATTTCTCAAGAAGGTCTTTCAGTGCCAGTGTCTCACACAGCATGCTTATTTGTATGAGATAAGGCAGTTCTGTTTGCATATTTCTTATTTCTTAAATATATCTAGCTTTTTAAAAGGCTCAGTGTGGAAGACAGGTCTGAAATAGGCAAGAATTGAAGCACCGAAGGCTGGAAGGAGCTATTGCAATAACCCAAGTCAGGGACAATGACAACTTAGACTCACGTGGTAGCAGAGATGGAAAAAACCCAACAGAGTCCAGACGTATTTAAGTAGATAAAATTGACAGGATTTCATGGGATGAGGAAGACAATGATTTCAAGGAGGACAAGCAAAATAGTGTAGTGGCTGGCGGTGTGAGGGTATAAGCCCTACATGGTCTCAGACTTCAAGTCTGCCATTTCCAGGCTCTGTCACCTTGGGCAACACACTTAACCTCTCTGTGTTTCGCATCTTCATGTGTAAAGTGAGATAAAAGCAGCTCTACCTTCATTGTGTTGTAAGAAAAAGGTGAATTGAACCATTTATTTGATTGTAACTTAAAGCAATGCCTTTACTTACGAAGCCCACTCTAAGTGTTTGTAATTATGGTGCTGGTAATGCTATTATCTTATATAGATGATCCTGAAGAAAAACAGGGTTTGAGAAAGGAAATAATGAATTCGGCTTTGAACATTTTGGGGTTGGAGTTTTATTTTAAAACATTCAAATTATGTTGAATGGACAATTGGATATATAGGTCTAAAAGGAGTCTGGCTGAAGACAGAAGTTCAGTGGTCTCATATATCTTTCATTAAATCATTGAAAACATATGAAATTTCCTAAGGAGAAATATTACTGTGAGAAGAGACAAGTACCTTTGATGAAGTTTCAAGAAATTTGTTTTAAGAAAGGACCAAGGGAAATAAACTGGTGAGGAAGACAGAGGAACAGGCAGAGATGTAGAAGAAAAACTGGAAGACTGAGATATCGCAGAGCCTAAGCAAGAGTTTTCCGGCAGAAAGGAGTGATCAGCTCTTTTAGGTGCTGCTAAGAGGTCTACCAAACTGACACTGAGAAGTATCCACTGGGTTTAGGAATATGGAGGTTATTGTTAATCACAGCAAGTGCGTGTTGGGTGGATTGAAGAGACAGAAGCCAGATTTGATTGGGTAAAGCAATGGAGTCAGTGAATGCAGAGAACTCTTTTGAGTAGTTTGGTTGTGAAAATGGAGGTGATGTGGGTCATTGAGAGGGGACTTAAAAAGGCCTTCTCTGTTTTCTTTTGAAAAGATGACTTGAAAATGATTAAACATTGATGGGAAGATTCCAGTAAAGTCTACTGTATAAGGTTTCTGAGAATGTCTGAGAGACAGGAGTCCAGAAACAAGTTGGAGGCGAGACATTTATTCTTTTGTATGTTGAAAGGAGGAGAAGGAGGGGCAGGTGCAAGTAGGTTTCTAGTTTGACAATGAGTCCTCTGTCTGCTGGCTTCCATTTTCCCTGGGGAGTGGGAGGCAAAGCTACATGTGAAGAGTGAAAGGAGGGAAGTGGGAAGGTTCCCAGGTTTCTTGGGGAGACAGCTAGAATCATTTGGTCAGAGAAACACAGCAGGGTAGAGGTGTGGCAGGAACGAAGCAATTGAAGGCTGTGATCCTGAATGTAGGGAACCCATTCTCTACCATGTTTAATTATCACCAGCTGTACTGGGCTGCTCAGAGGCAGACATGACACGGAGAAAGTAAACGGCTGAGTTCATCCAAAGCGAACATTTTGCTGAATAACTACCATTCAGATAGAGACAAGAGAGTTTAGGGTTTTGTTGAGAAAGTTACTGATGCTGGTGATGGCTTCCTAGGTATGTACTTATCCCCAAACTCATCAACGTGTATGCATTAAGTATGCACAGCATTTTACATGGCAAACATACCTCAGTAAATTGGCTTTAAAACTACACGCCTAAAAAAAGAGAAAGTTACTGAGTTGGTTTACCAAGGAATCCAAACTGGATAAGACAGGAAGCGAAGACAGGAGAATAGTAACTAGGTACTTCGGTGACCTAGACTTGTCAGTAGAGTTGAAAGAAAGCAGAGATAAAAGTAAGTCACCAGCAGTTGGAAAAGATGCTGTGGTTAAACAGGAGAATTCTTGGTTAATAGGGTGGTAAAATGAGACTCTTTCTATCCCTGAAGAACAAGCACATACCATAAGTATTCCCATGCTTTCTTTGCATGGAATTTGCAAAGGGAGCAACCAAAAAACCCTTTTAGACTCTTAAATTTAGTTTTGAAGATGAGAGGCCTGAGAGATGGTCTACCTTTGAAGGAAGTTAGAATATTTTCCCAAACCCAGTCTAACCTGTCAAGGTCGGGGCGGGGGAGTCGTCCACTTACCTCAAGACAGTGTGATAGATGTTGAGAAATCACCGCTTGGAGAACTTGAGAATCTGTTTCCTAGACTTAGAGGCGATCAATGGGCCAGTATCTGAGGTACTCTTGAAATATTTAGAAGTGAAAGTCATGGGTGAATCTCCTTACTAACGGAGTTCCAGCTGCACTCTCACTGAACAGGTAGAGGGGCCTGTTTCCCGTGGACCAGATGTAGGGAATATATAAGAGAAGTGGCACTTGGGGTCATTTCAAAAGCAACTTTCCCCAAAACAGCTTCTTGACAGGCACGTTGAGCTCCACATAAAGAGACTGGGTGGACGACCATCACACTCGAAAACCACAAGTGTGTCGTAAGAGAAAGAGATGCATTACTACACAGGAGGGGCAGCAACCTGATGTCCCTACCTGGGTGATAGGAATCCATTATCCATAAAAATCCATGGCAGGCCCACCGGATAGAGCCATTTTGAACACCCATCAAACCCGCAGAGTACTGATGTCACATCTAATTTAAACCAGTCAAATAAGACCTCTTTTAAGCATTACCACTCCTCTCCTGAACCTGTTCGTTCCCTGCCACTCCGAATATGGAGGATTTAGAAACTTGAACTAGCAGGTGGTGGGAGCAGTTGGCGCTAGAAGAGGGAGACAAGGCCTAACCCACAGGCCCACTTCTCACAGTGGGCTGTTCAGCGGGCCTGACCTAGGGGGCGAGTGCAAGCGACCTTAGTAGAGGAGGGACTTTTGTTATTAAATAGCACACGATTCATTTTAGCCCTGAAATTAGATTTTTTTTCTAAACATGACTAAAAGATCATTTATTAAATGAAGTGATCAAAAAATGTCGTAGATTTTGCCCCAGATACCACCCCAACCATAGCACGAATCAGACCCACAGAGTGTGTTAAATGGGCCGTGCATGAGAGAAGGAATGAAGTTCCTGTTATCTTATCCCTTAGGAAGTTCCATTCTTAAGCAAAAACATTAAAATAGTGGTTTTTCAGATGGAGCCATTTGAGAATGTGCTGTTGTCCAGGAGCTGTAGGAGGGGGTGACTGAGGGAGAGTAGGCTTGAAGGTCTCTAAAAACTGTGTAAGGCCAGGGTATTTGAAGGGCTATAATGAACATGGTATAGTTACCCAGATGCTGATGGATTTGGAGGATAGAGGAATGCTGTGTCATCTTAAGTGGAGGAATGCAAATATCACCTTAAAAAGTGATAGCCGCGGGTGACCAGGAGATTAGGATGTCTTGTTCAAAACAATGAGCAGAGAGAGAGAGATACCCAAGTTACATGAGCCTTAAAGAAAAATAGATTTATTTCCATGTGAGTAGAGGATTAATGTTCTGGAAGAGAGTGGGGAACAGGAGGACACTGACTCCATCTCTCAATGCCGAAGTATATGGGGTTGGAAGCACTCAATTTCAGACATAGTGGTATCCTCTGGGGGGCCATCAAAAGCACCAAAGCACCAAAAATAGAGAAATGCTCCAAAAAGAGGTTTAGGAACTCATTGACCGTGTACCACCAGTGCAGAGGGAAAACTGGGAAGATTTGGGGTGGTGGTGAGAAGGGAAAAAAGGAGGTAAGAGTTAGCTCAGGAATAAGAAAGAAGAATGACTGAATGAATGAAATTATGTTCATAAAATATATCAGTGGTTAAATATTTTTATTGTTAACATTTCTATTGATGGAAAGACAAATGCTGTGTTATTGGGCTACCATAACAGAATACCATAGACTTAACAGGAATTTATTTCTCCCCATTCTGGAGCCTGAAAATCCAAGATCAAAGTGCCAGCAGCATTAGTGTCTGATGAGAGCTCTCTCCTTAGGTTGCAGATGGCTGCCTTCTCTCTGTGTTCTCATGTGGCAGAGAGAGAGATCAAGCTCTCTGGTGTCTCCTTTTACAAGAGCACTCATCCCGTCATGCCAGGATCCCACCGTCATGATCTCATCTACCCCTCATTACCTCCCAAAGTCCCCATCTCCAAATACCATCATACTGGGGGCTAGGGCTTCAGCATATGAATTTTGGGGATGGGGTGGACACAAACATTCAGCCCATAACAGATGCTATTACTGCTTGTTACGACCACAAACAGAGCTACTTCTCATAGTACATTTTATTGTTGAACAGAATTCAGGCACAGGAAACAGATACCGAACGAAGAAGGACCACATGATGTGTAAACTTATGTGCTTGTGCATTGCCTACTCTTCTACCATTGGTGGACTGACAACGATCACTGGTACCTCCACCAACTTGATCTTTGCTGAGCATTTCAATACGTAAGTAAAATTATTGGGTTGGTGATTTGCTAAATGGGCAGCACACAAACTATAAGAATTATTCTTAACCTGTTTCAGAGAATCCAAAGACAGAGAAGCCATATTGAGTCCCGCCAGGACTTCTATAGGTCTAGAAATGTTCCCTTCTACTGAGAGTTAAATGTGTAGGACGTAGTGAATTAACATATGTCTGCAGATTCCAAGGCCAGCTTAGAAGAAATAACTTGTAGAGGACCACGCTAATCGAACACAGGAGATACTCTTCATTACAAATAATATTGCAAATCGTAGCTACCTAAGGGAAAAAGGAATTGTTCACATGGGACAATTTATGTAGGGCTTGGCAACTGACATTTGAACTTCAGTGATGAGTGGTAAACAGAAGTGCCCATCACGGAAGGTTTGGCATTGCAATTGAAAAAGATATGAAAGATTGGGCAACTACAAAAAAAATTGCAATAATAGCATATTCTAAGGACAGATTACAAATCTAAATATAGTTAGTACTGTGATGTCAGTCCAGTGCAGAAAATGGGGAAAGTTGGATACAGTCAGAGCACTTGAGTTAAAAATGCCACAGTTTCCAGTCACTTACTTGGTGAATTTGAACAGTAAAAAGTAAATAACTCTTTTTTCATATCTCAAATAGTCACAGTTGATATGATGATTGTGAGAATTAAATGAAATAAACTATGTAAAAATACTTAACACTACGTAAGAACTATTGGAGCAGTAGTTTGAAAGTCCATGTTTCTTTGTGAGAGCTGAAACTGATCCGATACCCAAGGTGTATTTTCAAGTACTAATAGGACAGATAATAGTCAGAGTTTCAGAAGGTGGGTGGCATTGAGGATGTCCTAGAACAGGATTTAGGTCCTTTTCACAGAAAAATTAGGGTTCAGAGGCAGGAAAACCACATTCTAGGAAGCAGATTCACAGACTCTGTGAACTTTCTGAAATTATTTGCAAAATGTTCCAAGAAATCCAAGATCAAAATGTGTCATCCTCCATTCTGTAAAGAATGAAAGCTTGTGTACAAAAAACACTGGTGGGTATAGCTCAGTGGTAAAGTGTATGCTTAGCATGAGGTCCTGGGTTCAGTCCCCAGTGCCTCCATTTTAAAAAAGAAACAAACAACAAAAAAATTACTGGCATAGCAGTTTAGGGACAATATAACACAGACCTCCACGTGCACTCATTGTTTCTGTGAGTACACATCTATTGTGCAAACTCCAACTGCCGACTTAGAATGGAAATTTTGAAAGACATTTAGTTTGCAAGTGGGAGACTTCTGAAGTTCACAGTGCCAGAAAGGATTTATCCAATATATCTCCTAGTTCAAGACAAGGCAAGAAATGTACTTGATCCTTTTCTGTGAGCTGGACCTCTGTCCTTTCTCATGAATTCCCCAAAGAAAGAGATTCCACTTCTTAGTCCTTTCTGTAAATCTCTTTTTCTAAAAATTAGAGCAAGTTTTTCTTGTTTTATCTTTTTTGATGTTAAAGAACTGCTGCTTTCCATCATTCCCATGAAATTAACCTGAGATCGTCAAAGTAATCCATATTGAGTTTGCCTTTGGTCTTTGTGTTCTTGTCCGATGTATCAACAAGATTTCCTTTCTTTTATTTAACTGTTCCTTTGACTCTTTGAATGCATTCATCCATTTGCAGTGACAGATTGAGAGCACTGTAGCACTTTGAGCAAAACGCTTCAGCAACTATTTTCTCTAATTGTCTAAACTTCTAATTCTCCTAATCATGGGAATTTGGCCAAAATCTTCTTTAAATTTAGAAAATGCTTAAAATGTACTTTGAAATTTAGTGATTTTTTCTTCTTCAGTTTGTTTAACATTAAGACTTATTTGAAAACTGGAAAAAAATCAAAGTATCCCCTCTTGATAGAAAATACTGAAATAGAAGGGGGAAAACAACCTTATGTGACAAAATATAACTGATACTATTAAACAAGCTAGATATTTAATAAATGTTTCCATGAATATTGACCCAGAAAGATAAAGCAGCATCCCAAAGTAACAATAGGATGAAATGCATTCAGTTTCACGGTAAAAAGTTCCAGAAACTTAAAACTGCAAAAAATAAAAAAAAGATTCCTACTTTAATGTCCAGATGTTTGGAGTCAAAGAGAAATCGCCCTTTATTTCCAAATCCATTACAATAATCTCACCTTTCGTCTTGACACTGTTTGCCATCTCTTTGAGCAATGCCAATGATCATTTTGTACAAATTCATTTTGGGTCTTACCAAGCTCCAAAGGGCACATAAGACTGACAGTCAATGATTTCCTACCATTGACATTTAGAGAAAGGCAACATCTTACAAATGAACTATGGGAGGAAGAGATTGGATAACACATTTCAAAGCTTTATCTATCTGTCTATTTATTTGTATATAAAATATATATTTATATTATATATGTAATGTCTTTTGTTCTCTTTTTTACACAAAGAAAATAATAATGAATTCTGAGAAAACTAAATTTTATTCAGTGCAAATAAAAACAGATCTTCATTCATTCACATAGTCAATCAACAAACATTTATTGAGGACTGACTTGCACATTGCACAGTATAACCAGAGGCAGAGAGTTCCTTTAGAACAAAGGAGATGTCAGTTTGCTTTTATACTCAGAGAAAGGAGCCAGTAAAAACAGACACGTGAGGTTTAGGGGAAAAAAGAAAAAGAATATTGATTGGCTAAGTGTCAAGTGGAATGAAATGAAATTAGAAACGAGTAGAAATGTTAGTCTTGGAAAAGAAGGACATGTCCTCCTGAGTGATAATGAAAGGGAATAAGTGAAGACAGAAAGTTCACATTGAGTATACAATGCCCTCATTTCACAAGTGAGGAAACCAAGGCTCCAAGAGTTTAAGTGACGATCACTAGTCAGTGGAGGCCCTGGGAGGTGAAGCAGATGGCCTGAGTCCCAGTGCCCTTTCCACCCTGCAGCCTCATTGCCTCGCAGACCATCTGTGAGGGGCCATGTGGGTAAAATTCTAAAAAAGAAAGTTTGCTGCCAGTGACAATTAAAAACTGCATTGGTATTTGCACACATGGGTTGCAATTTCTTTTTCATAAAGTATAAACATGCACATGTAACAGGTACAGTTTGAAATAGTTGCAAAGCTGAGAATGTGGCTAGTTTGGCTGAACCATCTCCTTCTTGTCATAAACTGATGTATAGCTTGGAACGTGATTTTCAGAACAGTACTAACAAGACTGAGGCGATTAGCTAACTCAACCATAAGGTATGAAATTTCTCGCATTCTTAGTCTTTGAATCTAGGACCTGTGGTGCCTGAATTCTGACTCCCCTGTGATTAATTCACCATTAGTTTTGACTAATCTTTGGAGTAGGGCATTCTGGAAATGTACTTTGTTCACTCTACCTTCTGTTACAATCTGACAGGTCCTTTGGATTCTTGTTGGCTCCTCATTAGGGAAATCCTGCTTGCTCGGTGCTCTCTACCTGACCCTTCTGCTCCACTGATCCACTCTTCCAATCATCACCCAATCTTCTCCTTTCCTCACACTATTGCTAGTAAATGCCACCCTGTAATTCACCCATTTCTTCCTACTCTGCTTCTAGAAAGACCCACCAATTCTGCCACCTTCTTTCTCGACTTGTGTGGATTCTATACCATTTGAGACTCTGTTCAGTTTCTCCTAAACTTCCTTTCCCATCTCCTCTTGTCATAAACTATGTTCACATTTCTATAAACTTGCCTTATCCACATACATGCACAGCTACCACCCTGGATCGCCAGCTTGTAAAAGCTGAATGAATTTTGTCTCCTTCTTTAAGCCTACACGGGGCACCAGTAGGTGATTGGTAAGGATTGATTGAGATGAACTGTACCAAGAAACACATGAAGTGCTGACTGTTCCCGGGAATCACCTAAGTAACTGCATAATCTTTTGATATTAAAATAAAATTATTAAGGGAAATACTACTAGGGACAATTACTGCTTTCCTAACAGTATAGTTTTGATGCATCAATATCACTTAACAAATACAACAGCTATTAGTTAAACATAAAAAGCAAATCTTTTTTGTTTAAGATCAAGAATGGAAAATTATCCCAAGTAAAATTTCACGGCTTGCTGATTATCAAAGTATATCATTCAGCTTGTGGGTGTCAGCTGTGAAATACGTGGGTACGCAAAGCAGCTTGGAAGGAAGTTGAATTATCGATGATTAGCACAGTCGTTGTTACTAATTACATGTTAAATAATAACTATTATAGGTTCACAGACCAAGAAATAATAAAAGAAATGTGTTTATAGGTGCCCTAAATTCAAAGCCCACCTCCCTAGCCTCTCTTCTTGGCTAATTAGAGAGGGAGAAGGTAAACCAGTTACTTAGCAATAGCTACTTTCAAAAGTTACTGTGATTTTCCTCTGCAGAAAAGAGCAATATGTAATTCTAATAAAGAATTTCTCTAGCAGATACTATGGAAGAAATGTGGACATTGCAGAGTTTGGATTCAGATTTTGGTTCAGATTTCAATCTTGCCATATATTGGCTTAACTTCTGTGAACATCAGTTTCTTCATCTGTAAAATGGGGACGAAACTCCTCATCATTATGAGAAATAAATGGCTTAATGCATACATGGCTCTTAGCAGGGGGTCTGGCAGGTAGGAAATTGTCAGTAACACTATCCATTGAATTGGCACTAATTCTTCTTTAAATGTTTGGTAGAATTCACTAGTGAAACCATCTGGTCCTAAGCTTTTCTGTGTCACCGCTGCTTTGAGTTTTGCTATTGCTGTTAGAAATCTAAGCCAGGCTCATGGGTAACAAGTAGTTAATGTTTGAAAAGAAACCTCTGGAAGTACACAAATACAAGACTGAAAAGTGACTTTGACTCAGAAATAATCAAAACGGTCATTAATCAAAAGGGCTATAATCAATGTGGATAACAGCTTATCGTCCTCTCAATGGCCAAAATCTGTTTCAAAGCTGTGAATGTCCACAACCACATCCCTTCTTTTGAGATCCCTGCTGTGTATTTAATTAGTATTATTTGTGATTTTGTAGTTGGGCATCAGAACGGCATCAATAACACCATCTTCTTAAATTCCAACATTGACGCACATGGATGCTTTAAGTCAAAGCATGTCTCTCCTATGCTGCAATCATTTCTACTGTGTTTTAAAATGTCCTTAAAACATCAGGTTTATACTCTAGCTTATTTACATTTTGCAATATATATGGAATTTTCTCTTTTCACCTGGGAGCTGGAGTTGAGAACACCATGCTTTAATGAAAAGAGGTTGTGTTTGCAGCACGCCTTGTGGATTTAAATATCCAGCTTGACTGAGCATTCTGTGACCTTGAGCAATCCACCTGACCTTCTGAGATTTGGTGTTTTCTGTGTAAAATGGAAATACAATGCTTTGCTCACAGGATTTTTGTTAGAATTAAATGTTCTTAGCCCATTCCTACACCTCTGCCTGACTTACAAGACTTAGGGTGCATTCTGTGTTCCTCACACCTCCACTTATTCCCAAAATTATCACGCCCATTTCCATGGCTTATAGATCCACCTGTATGTTGGTAACCACCAACTTTATATCTCTAACCTGCCTTCTCAATTCCAGATTCATTTATCTAACTGCCTACCCCACATGGCCACTTGGGAGACTAAGGGACATCTCAAATGGACATGCCTGAGCAGCATTCTTGACCCACCACTCCCTTCTGCCAAACTGTTCCTCCCTTAGCCTTCATTTCAATCAATGGCACCTTTTCCTCATTTCTTACATTTTATCTCAAATATATGTAAAATGTATTGCCTTCTCTTCATCTTTGCTTTTTACCAATCTAAATTAAGCTAAAATCTACTCAACTCCCTACTCTATTCTGCTCCTCTGTAAAACTGCCTGACGGATTTCCTGTCTATGTTTTCTATTGCTGTGTTACAACTTACCATCAGCTTAGTGGTTTAAAACAGCATGAATTTACTGCCTCATAATTGCTGTGGGTTAGAAGTCTAGGCTCTGGTTAGCCAGGTCCTTGGCTCAGCTGAAATCATGGTGTCAGCTGGGCCTGTAATCTCCCCAGAAGCTCAGGGTTCTATTGCAAGCTGATTCAGATTATTGACAGAATTCAGTTCCCTGTGTTTAAATTACTGAGGTACCCATTTTATTGCTGACTATTGCTATAAGGTCACTGTCAACAACTAGAGGTTACCCCAGACCCTTGCCATGTGGCCCCTTCCTTTGACAACATGGAAGCTTACTTTTTTAGGCCAGCGGGAAAATCTCTCTTTTAGGAGTTCACTTGATTAAGTCAGGTCCACCCAAGATAATCTCCTTTTTGATTAACTCAAAGTTAATTGATGGGGACCTTGATTATCTCTGCAAAATTCCTTCACTTTAGCTATAAAAGAACCTAAAAAATCCCAGAAATAAAATCTCATTGTATTTACAACTTCTGTCCACACAGAAGGGGAGAGGAATATACTAGGCTTATATACTAGGGGCAGGAAATTTAGGGGTTGCTTGGAATTCTGCCTCCCACACTTGGTTTCCACTCTTCTTACCTTCAATCTTGAGAATCCAGCTAGCCAACATGTTTTATGAAATTCATAAATTTACATAAACTTTAAATTAGATCATGATACTAAGTTACTATGTTCCAATTACTCCTAATTGCATTAGTACTAAAATCCAAATTCCTTCTGATAGGCTACAAGGTTTTGTATGGTTTGAACCCTATTGACTACTTCTTGGACTTTGTTTCATGTGACTGTAAACTTAACTCACTACCCACAGCCACACTGGCCTTCTCTCTGACCTGCAAACATTCCAAACTCATTCCTACCCCAGGACCTTTGCACTTGCCATTTCCTCTGTCTGGAATGCTATTTCTAAGTTATTTACATGATTGGTTCCTTCTTTCCAGTTAGATCTCATCTCAAATATCACTTTCCTTGCTCACACAATATAAAATTTCTCCCTCTGCCTAATAACTTTTTAATCACATTAAAATGTTTTATTTTCTGATTCAGTATATGCTTATCTGTTCATTATCTGTGTCCTTCATTTAACTGTAAACTTGTGAGAGCCTGGACTATATCCATCTAACTAACCATTATATCCCCAGTAGCTTGAAGAGCACCTGGCACGTGGGAGACAGTCGTGGTGTGTTGGGTAAAAGAAAAGGATTCCATCAGAATTAAATGTACTCAGCATAGTTCTGATAGAAGAAATCTATGTGGGCTGAACAGAATAACATCGGTCATTGACCTATAATCCAAGTCTAATAAATTGACTGGAGATAAGCCTCTTCCTGCTTATTTTATTTTTCATTTGGAAACATTTTTTTAAGAAGGCAATTCTCACTAAAGCCTCGTGGACATGATAAAGCATTTTTTTCTATTCATCAATTCTAGGTATCCTTTAGCATTTTTTACCTATCATTTACCACTTTCTAACTGCATAAATATATAAGCTAATTCTAGGATCTCTTCAGGGTGGGGAAAATCATCCAGTTGCCAGTGTTAACTCTAGGACCCAGGGAGATCAGTTCAGAGAAATTGTAGACAACTTCAGAAATCTACAGTTTTGAAAGATTATTTTTGTTTTTTTTCTTTTAAAGCAGCCTTTGCATTACTTAGGAACCATTTTAAAATAGAGGGAGTACTCCAAAATAAATAAATTTGGCTTATTGTTAATGCATTCTTTATTTATTTACATGTTTTTAAGTGGAAAAATACAAAGTGTGATTTAAATAGAAAAATACTGAAAATCTATCATTTCTATAAAGTTCTTTATATTTTTTATGATTTCAAAAATAATAAAAATATGTTAATGGTATTTTTATTACTTCTGTGTTATTTTCTGTACTTTTCCAATGTCCAATTCTTGGTGTTACTGCTTCAAGGAGAAAAATTAAAGACAACTATTTCTCAATTTTTCTTTTTTTTTCCCCACAATAAAATAGATAACTGAATGAGAATGTAGACTACATTTGGAAACAATAGATGTGAGGTTACCAAAGAAACTGTGCTTGTACCTGACCTTCTTTATTGCTATTCTTTTTTGTTGTTGTTGTTGTTATTCTGTGAGCCAAAAAGCTGAAAATAACTAGGGGAGATAAAGGAAGAGTTGATGTTTTTCACAGAACTTTTAATTATTTTTGTCTGGTCCAGATTTATTCCATTTGACTAAGCCCCAAAGCACTATCTATTCTAGGAAGAGCAAGAATACATCTGGTAAGATGGTTGCAATTACTTTGGGGCAGAAGAAACAGAGGGGAAACAGCTTTGAGAGGCAAAGTGGACCAGACCAGAGTCCCTTCAGAGCCTGGGATGCCAGCTACCAAAGTGAAATGCCAACGGACACATTCAGTTCTGTTAAGTTCATTTTCATCTGCTCCCAAGTCTGCTCATTTGTCTTCCCTCACTCACGTGCCGATGATGTGTGTACTAACCACAAACCCCCCCCCCCCCCCGCACACCCGTTTCTCGTGAATTCCCATGAGTATCAAATACTGCGCTAGGTTCCTTCGCAAGCACTTCCTTTTAGACTGAATAAAGGGAACAACAATTACAACATACTCACTCTTGTCTTTGTGGGAAGCAGTGATGACTCTCCAGGTAGAGAGTCAAGAGATGCAGAGTCAAAGTCACCTCTGTCCTCAGTGGTGAACATCCCCCTCGTCTCCCTTCTTGGCTGGTAGCACAGGGAAGGCGGGAGCTGCCGCTTCCCACTGACCGTCAGAGACGATTCTGCTCGTGCTCCTTCCGTGAACGCTTTTCCCCGTGTTTTCACACAGGCGCTACCCTGAGTGTCACTGCATCAACTTCGGGTCGTGGTTTATCATGTCTTTCCCGGCTGCTGTTATTATTCTCCTCTTGTCCTGGGTCTGGCTTCAGTGGCTGTTCCTAGGATTCAAGTGAGTACATCCTCCATTTCAGTCGGAGAAAAAAGGTGCCTGGGTTCCACGTTCTTGGCTCCTCATGCAAGGCGTTACACCCATTTCACATGTGCTGAGTTTTTTTGCACTACTCTTCCCCTGCACAGCTGACACGTATGAACACATACAGTAAAGATACTCTAGAATATCACCTAAACCATGCTGGCTGTGAAAGAGAGTTTGCAGAAAGCAAATGCATCTTGGTCTCCTTTGATCCTAAGCCATTAAGGTATTAATAGACCAGAAGGGCATAAGGAGCTTATTATGAGGAGGACGGACACAGTCCAACCTGTTAAAGTGGAATTTTCAGAAGTTTTGTCTCTCCTCTTGGTTTAATGTGGGGATTTCCTCAGATTGTCAAGTTACCTTAAACTGATGTGCAGGGCTTCCTGCTTCATCCTAGCACAAACATTGATACATCCTTGAAAAACTAAAATAAAGATCTGAGAGTGTGCTCTGGGGAAAGAATATTGGATTGGAATCAGGAGACGAAGGACAAAGCTGTGGCTTCTTTCAAGACAGATGAGTGACCCTTGCAAGTCCCAACCCATTCTCAGTCTTAGTGTCTTCAACTAAATATGATAGAATTTAACCGGAAAATCGGCAAGATCACTTACAACGCCGTGATTCTAACACGGATAGGCCCAAGGTGAATACAGAGAAAGTCAAGGTAGGGAACACTGATCAATAAAGAGCCAGAAATTACCTACCTCCTCCCAAAGAAAATAAAATTTAAAAACAAAGAGCCAGAAAATGTCAAATATACATATTCACGGAGAATTTGCAAATGTTACCTTGGCTGGGACTAAAGTCGGTGGTTCATAAATACCGATGAGTCATATAACTTATCCCAGCTTTGAAAATTATCTTGCCAGGCTTCAGAGCAAAATCTCAAATGCTGCATCATAAATCCAACAATACTCCAAAGAGAAAGGGGAAAGGGCTGGGTATCAAACCTTGAGGAGTTTTTCCTAAAAAAAACAAAACAATTTAACTTCATTTTTAGAGAGTTTGATCTGAATAATTGCAGGGACCTATCAATGAAACAGCATGTTATCCACCAAGCGGGTGAGACTGAAGTCAGCTATTTGTGCTGCCTTTGAGATCGGGTGGTGGTCCACACCCATGTCCGAGTTTTCCAAGCTGGAGTCATATAAGGACTAATATTCTTCCCTCTCCATTCCTCTTCCAGGTTTTTCTCCAGAACTGCTATAATTTTGTTAGTAATGGGGAGATGGCACTGATGATTTTTTTAAAAATCTATTTGTCCAGATTGTGGGAGCAGTGTGAGGCCATCCTCCTGCTGAAGCAAATGTGTGGAATGTCACTGACTTCAGCAGGTGGGCATCAGTAGGGAGAGGCCAGCTGCATACTAAATGCCTCTTCCTGGAAATCCAAGCCTTTGGGGTCTATTCAGTTGTACAGGTAGCAACGCAGGATGCAGGGGGCAGGGATCCCCAACCAATGGAGAAAGCATCTGGTCCCAGACCCACAACTGTTCCTTTCTCTTTTTTTCTTTTCTTTTTTTTTTTTTGCTGTGTATAATGACTTTATAAAATATGTATGCCACCCTTGTCATTTTTCTCTTGAAATGTCCCACCGTTTAAAAAGGAGAAATTAAGAAGATAAAGGGCAGATGAAATGTGTTTTCTATGAGGAAAAAAAAAATCCTGTGAAGTGCATACATTAGGCAAATTCCATAAATCATGATCAGCGGCATGTTGAAACAGTCCCTTTGCTGTCCACTTTTGGTTCAACACAGCGCAGCTTCATGCTTCAGCTAATTTTTCAGTGTCCTCTTCAGTCTGCCAGGGTGTTCACCTCCGGAGGTTTTAGATCGACAAACAGAAATTATCAGCCACTCCCCTGGCAGGCCACCATGCTTTCTGATTAGTGTGTTGGCTGTTTACACAGTTAACTCACCCATTATAAATGACCCCAGCCTACCTGGGAAGTGAGGTCATCTATCCATGCCACCGAACTTACTCAGATGGAGAGGCTGATGCATTGTCATATGCTTTATCAGTTCCTTTGTGAAGGCATTAACCTTCATTTGTAGCAAAGCCAATTTGGCTTTTGACTTAACCATTGCTTGGCCCTAACCAAAGTGACAAAATACACATACAGTCTACTGGGTAGAAACCAGTTTCTGAGGAGACTCACTTCTTTCTCTAACTCTCCTTTTTTATTCTACAGATGGTTCTCAAGGTTGTCCGTGGATTCGTTTCTTTTAATGGTAGTATTTATGTTGTGACAAAGGGTAAAATTTCAAGATGGACACTAGTCAGTAATTTAACTGAGACTATAAAAATTAAATATCATCTTGCTGATCTTCAATGCAACAGCTTCCACCTAATCGCGTTCAGTGGGGGTCGTGTGGGTAGAAGGGTGACTATAAATCTGTAGGACGGATGACTTAAGAATTGAGGAAACTCTGCTCCTTCAAAGGTAAGTAACAGTCCATCTGAGTAGCAGAGTTGCAGAAAAAGGAGTAAACATAACACGTCTTTGTGTGATAGCTGCCCTCCCACCATAGCAGTCTTCCTCTTTACTCCCTCATAAATATCCATGTTTACCCCAGCAATTTTACCAAAGAAAATGTCCCTGCTTCTTTTCTTTTTTTAAACTGCTGTATTCAGGTATGATTGACATACAAAAAGCTGTACATACTAGATGTACGCAGAACTTACTATCTGGAGGTAAGCAAACAGCCATGAAACCATTGTCGATATCATTGCCGTAAACTTACCCATCACTTCCAAAAGCTTCCTCCCACCTCCTTTGCTTTTTTGTTGTTTTTTTTTTCCTTCCTACTGTAGTACAAGCACTTCATATAAGATTTACCCTCTTAGCAAAATTTTAAGTATATAGTATAATATTGTTAATTATAGGCTCTATTTTGTACAGTCTATCTCCAGAGCTTGCTTACTTTGAATAACTGAAACATACCCTTTGGTCAACGTCTGCCCATTTTCCCCTCACCCCAGCCCCTGGCAATCACCATGTTTATTTTAGACTCCACAGATAAGTGAGATCACACACTATTTGTTTCTCTGTGTCTGACTTATTTCATTTAGCGTAATATCCTCCAGGTCCATCCACAGTGTAGCAAGTATCAGTGCTTCATTTCTTTTTATAACTAAATAATATTCCATTGTATGTGTGCACCACTTTTTTCTTTATCCATTGGTCCATCCATGGACATGTGAGTTGTTTCCATATCTTGGCTATTGTGAATAATACTGCAATGATCATGTCAGTGCAAATATCTCTTCAAGATTTAGATGCCAGTTCCTTCGGATATATGCCCAAAAGTGCTTTCTATACCAACATATAACATATTCTAATTTAGCTATTCATATCATACATTCCAAGAGATAATCCGTAATAATCTGACCATTTTCCCGTTTCTTTCTTTCTCTGGGTTTTGTTTTTTTTTTTTTTAAATCAGGCTTTAGAGCAGCACCTTACAAAAAAAAAACTGTTCAAGGTTTTGAAGACCCTGGACTTTTCAGGATAAGAAAATTATTCACAGGGGAAAGAGGTCACTAAAATAAGCAGCTAAAATAAGAGACTGACAGTTGCTATTGAAAGTAAATTGGAAGATTATCTGGTGGATGCTATTAGGACATAAGGAGTGAAGAAACTCAAAGAAAAATGGAACTGGATTTAGTTCTAAGAAGAGACCTAGTTTGGACTTTGCTCACGATCAGTGTGTGTGACTTTCCATCCCTAGTGTATAACTGTGAAAACTGATGGATCTAACAACCAACTATCTTATAAATTTGACAAAGTTAATGAGTCAAGTATTTATACCAGTGTTTAGAGATACTGGGCCAAAGAAAACATTCTTGAAACCGCCCCCTGCCCTCAAATAATTTGCTTTCTCATTAGTGAGATAAATCTTACACATATGCACAATGAACAATTAAGATACTTAAGAAATACGTTAAAATATGTATCAATCAGGTGTATAATAAAGTATTAAATTGGAAGTGAGTGGCACATGGCAGAATTCCAATGGTGCAAAAGGACTTGGAAAAGGAAGAGATCAGTGGGAGATGTCATGGAAAATGTGGAAGGAAAGTTAAGCATTGAACATTGAGCAAACCAGGAAAAAACAGAAAAGAGGGGAGAGAACATTGAAAAAAAGGAGACAGAGGTATAGACAAAAAACACAAATTTCTATTATTGGCGGGGATATTTGCATATTCTGACTTTTTCACACAGAATTCTAGTGAAGGAAAAATTCTTTGCTTAACAGGCTTAATTATTCTTTTCAGTTTTAAGGAGATGTTCAAATGTGGTAAGACCAAAACATCCAGACAAAAGGCTTGTGCTGAGGTGATTAAACAAGAATACCAAAAACTTGGACCAATAAGGTAAGATACAGACACACACACACACACAGCTATATGCTGCTTATACTCCAAGTACTTGTTTAAAGGCATATATGCACATAATGTCTGTAACGTATTTATTAACCCTTGAAAATGTTCTAACCTTTGCGAATATAACTCAACATAATAAAACACATACCTCATCTAACTAAAAGTTACCGGATAGGACAAGAGGCTGGGAGGATTCTGCTGATTCTCTTAAATTATTGACACGTTGGGGTTTTACTGTGCTTAGTGTTCTGCTAAGATCACACTTGACGACAGCTCAGGGAGCTTCTGCAAATGTCTTGGCTGAGAAAATAAATGAAAGGATTGGAATTTTCCCACAGGTATCAAGAAATTGTGACCTTAGTTCTCTTCATTATAATGGCTGTGCTCTGGTTTACCCGAGAACCTGGGTTTGTTACCGGTTGGTCTGCACTTTTTTCAGAGTAAGCATTACATGTTATGTTTGTGAACCCTTTCTGTTTTATACTCTGCTTTTTTTTTTTTTTTTATTGTTTTCTGCCTAAATGGTTTCTGTAATTCTGGAAGATTGTATGAGATTTTTTTTTTTTCTTCCTTTTCCATTGAAAAGATTTTTTCGTTCTAATCTTTTCAGAAAAAAAAAAAAAGATAAGGAATGAAATCTAGGATAAGGCAGCAAACAAGATGACCAAACTGCCCTGTAACTAAAAATCACGCTCGTTCAGACAAGGCTATTTTCATCCTTACGAAATTAGAAATATAATTGGCAGGAAAGCCATGTTTTAAGATGGTTTGGAGTATGGACTTTGGAGCCACATTGCTTGGGTCCCATTCCTGGCTCTTCCACTTACCTTGGGCAAGTCACTTACCTCTCAGTCTCTCCATCTGTAAAATGGCACTAATAATAGCACTTGAAACAGTGCTCCCCTTCTACCCACAGGAAGTGCAATATAAATACTTATTATGTGAACTAAATGCCACTCAGCGTTTCTTAGTAACCTGATCTGAATTCATAGTCTGTGATTTTTGCTGACTTAAATTTTGTACTTCTGTGGAGGGTTGTCTGCTTGGTTCGCTCTCTTGTCTTTTCCTCTGCTGATGTCCATCTCTGTATGAGTTCACTATAAACCCACCCCTGCCCCTATTTTATAGGTGAGGAAGTCCTGAATAAGTATTAAGACTGAGTGTACAAACTAACGTTAGAAGCTGGGCCAGAGTTAATTTTATCTCTCAGCGTCTTCTATCCCGGCACACGTTGCTGAGTCATGTGAAGTGAGGGGGAGATTGTAGCATACTTTTCTAAATTAAGGACCATCCTACATGCCAATATAAATACTCTGGTTTTGCGATTTGCGTTCCCAAGTCTTATCTTTCACCGAAGCACTCCACTTCCTAAATTCAGCAGATCTCTGATTTGAACTTCCTGTCTTACACCCCCCAGCAAAATTCAGTGTAGTTAGGGGCAGAAAACAAAATTATTTGAGTCAGATCTGTTCTGCCCACATGGAATAAAGAAATTCCTCTCTTCTTGAATCAGAGCCTTCTGGTGATACAGGCACTGCCAATATTTTTTTAAAGCTGCAGAGTCCGCGTGCAAATTCCTAGTGAACACACGAGTGCAGCACTGCTGGGTGGTACATGTTACAAAGGGTCAGCTGCACCCTTGCAAACTTTTTCTTTCCGTTGGCACTAAAACTTCTCATTTTAAGAAGTCTAAGCAAAAGGCAGTATCCAATCCTTCAAAGCAAGCTATTCAAAGCAAACTGTTGCTTAACAGTTTGATTAGGACTTTGTAGTTTGGTAAGAGGACCTAGACCAACAAAAAAAATAATTCTCCCTCCTTCTTAAAATCCCACCTCTATCATTCCAGGTAGGGAGAGTCTTCTCTAAACACCAGTGTGTAAAAACTAAATGAAACCAGACAATGGCTAATGAAAACCAGGCAGAAATCCCAATAAGAAATTCAATATAATCAGTTTCTAATTTCTATTCCTTATGGGAGGAAAATGTAGGAGATGTTCTGTCTGCAGAAAGAAGACAATGTATTTATTATGGGGAGATGCTCATGTTACCTAGAATTCTGACAAAACCATAAGAAAAGGAACGAAGGTTTGAGGGAGGAAAGGATTTGAATATATGCATCTAATTGGCTATTAGACTTATAAATTGCCAAAGCAAATAAAATTCGCAGAAGCTTGTAATACTGAGGCAACCTAACTTAGTTCATAATAAACCAAGAATAAAACAGTAACATTTTTCAAGGTTTTTTGAAAAGCAGTTATTTCAGTATTTATGGCTGGATTTTATTTAAAGTATGTATTCTGTAGAATATATTTGTAACATAGAGGTTTTAGGCATTTAGAGTTTCCAAAGCTAGAATGGCAGATGAAGATTTATAGCTACCACCTCCTGTTTTCATTCCATCTGTTTGAACCTGGAAGGAATTCAATATGTCTTTCATATAAAACAAAATCAGATTACATGATGCCTGACCCAATTTGGCCAAAATTCAACCAAAATGATAACTGAAATAAGAGAAATAAGGAACAACAAAATAATAAGTATTGGTTAAGTTTGTTGAAGAAATTACACCCAAGGCAGCTTTTTACTCCACAATGAAATAAAGAAATCTATATTTAGGGAAAACAGACTGCTTTGTAAAATTATCAGATTGAATAAAATAATACATTTCCCTCATTATTCAGATTGCTGAAGTAAATTATAGGAGTAGAGAGCCTCTATAGTACGTATGCACTGCTGAGTTACAAGGTAGCAAATTAATCTTTAGGGTGTACATACTTTTCAGACTACAAAGATTCACTAGTTAATATGCTGAATTTTAAAATTGATTTCTAGTTATTTATGCCTGTTCATATCTTTTCTCCAGGTCCTTCTTAACTGTTGAGGCTTCTGGGAACCTGTCTTACTTGCTAGAATGACCCGGTGATTCTAAGGCCCCATCTGTTCCTGAATCACTGTTAATTTGTACAGTGATCATTTTTGAGCATCTCTCATAAGCCATGCTAATCATTGATATTCTTGATTGAGTTTCACAGAGTGCAAAGCATTAAATGGGTTGATTTCATGTGTATGATGTGGCCAGGGCTTATAAACACAGAAGCAGATGTCATATCTTTAAAATAAAAATCAATTCCTTTTCACAAATCCAAAGAAGAGTTTTAGAGGATTCTAGAAACATCCATGCCTTGCCACAGTTTCAACAGTAGCCTTTTATAAATCAGTTATACAGGACTTGGCCTAATGTAATTAAAAGCAATAATTCAGAGAAGGAATTGTTTACCAGATCCATCAGCTTTACCAAAAGGGGATTTTTGGCCTATAATATCATCATGTGTATGTATACACAATTTTGAAATTAAGGAGACACATACAGACAATGGGAGCGTGGTCTGAGATTTTCAGTCCCACTGTTACGTATTTAGTTGGGAACCATAGATTTTAGAACAGATTATCCAGAACAAATAGCCTACACCACCACTCCTACTTTATGCTCTAGGCATAGTCCGGTGGTGCCTAGTTCATACAAATTCTTGATGGCATTTTTAAATGCATGTGCTTGTCTTTTTTTTTTTTTTTTTTTTTTTTTTAGGTATCCTGGTTTTGCTACAGATTCAACTGTTGCCTTGCTTGTAGGACTCCTGTTTTTCCTTATCCCAGCTAAGAGACTGACCAAAACTACACCTGCAGGAGAAACTGGTTGAGTATTATTTATAGTTCTGACTGAATCTGACAGAAGAGCCAACATACAAAACCCCCTTGGTTTCAGTTAGCACGTAGAACAGAAGGATGGACTCAGACGCAGCCCCTGAGATACATACCCCGTGTGCACACTGCAACCCCTAACCAGGCAGCACACACCCTCCTTCCCCCTCTAAAGGATCATCTGACTGTGCAGAAGTGAGAGGTAGACTTCCTTATGCACCACGATTAGGATTCTGCTAGAGGTGATGCATTCGTTCAGTCTGCTATAAGCCCCCCTCCCCTGTCATAATCAGAATTAATCTTACTATTGGCAAACATAGAAACAAAAACTTGGAAGTCCTACTTCATGATGAACCCTTGGTAATAAATGCTAAGGATCCAACGTGAGGAATTTCAAGGGAAAGAGTACTTACAGCCTCCTAGTAACCTTGGAGAAAATGCTGATCAGCCCCATACTTAGCCATAACCTAGTGTCACAGTTGAAAGAAAACATATTCAGGGAGCATTCATTGTCTTTATAACTCATGGACAAAGAAGTGTGTATGTTTATGTGTTCATGCCCCTCCCTCCCACAACACACATACTTCTTAAATACAGGATTCATTTATGCCTGTGCTTTATTCTAACACAACATGTTTTGGGTAGTCAGATTCCTATGTTGTCAGTGTGGGACAAAGGGTTTAAAATTGTTTGAAATAGCCTAATAGAGTTGTGGCTTTTAGTTGTTTTTCCTTTCTTTCCTTCCTTCCTCCCGTCCCTCCTTCCCTCATCCCAGTAGTTGCGTTGGCCCACCTGACTCCTTGACTCAGAATTGATAAATGCCTATTGAGTCAGATTTCTAGGTTATGATATATGTGAACAGTGTAGTGTAGAAATAAATGCCTTTTGCTCTTCACTTGAGACTAGAGTAACTCAAATGTGTTATAAGCAGATGTTGTGATATTGAGCAATGATTGCTATGAGACCCTGAGGACTCTGACCATGCAATCAAAGCCCTAAGGCCTTGCAGTGGCAAGTGTTACACTCGGCTTAACTCCTCTGGCTCCCACAGCTGGATCCCCCTCTCAGAAACAGCCTTGCCCAACCCATCAGTCTCTCTCTTCTCATGCTTCAGCTCATCTCCCTGAGAAACTCATTCGCACTAGGTTTTAAAATGACAGCTAAGACATAAAATGTTCAATTTTACATGAGAGGTACAATCCGAGATGTTTACATTTTAACAGGACATATGGCCTTAATTCAAGTAGGAAATAGCAAAACTTCCATCAACAGTGAGGGTAGGTTTGGTTTAGGTTCCGGGGAAGGAGATAATAAAGAGGCTTAACCTTAAAATCTCACCATGTAGAAGTCTCCCTGTTACACACAAATGTTCAATGGGAATCATGTGTTCATGGATGATCTTTTTTTCTAAGAAAATCAGTGGAGCCATCAGTGCCAAATATCAAGAGAAATCTTTAGGATTATTGCTTTATGAGTACTTTAAGGGTCTCATGAATAATATGTAAATTATTTAATCTGAACTTTGAATTATTTTAAATTGAAATCCTGATGAATCTATCATGACCTTCCTCATGATTTGAAAAAAATAATATAATATTCAAATAAATGTTAGTGAATCATAATTATAATGCTCCACTGATGCTGTTAGAACCAATGGTATATTACAGACATTTTGCATAGCAAAGGATAGTATAGTCCAATGCACATGTTACTCATAGGCAAAGATGTTAGTGGAATAAGTGAATAAATAAATAGCATTATAGATGACAATGTTATTATTTTTATCTAAATTTATTCTCTAATAAAATCCAAAGGATTTTTCCAACTTACGGCATTTTTCTTTTTATAATATTCTACCAAGGCCAGATGGAAGTTATTCAAAGTCCAGATCAAATTCCTATTTAAAAACAATATAGGAGTATTAAAAACTTCTTTTGAGATGGCTCTTCAGGATAATAAAGAATGTATATTGTCGTATTTTATGCAATGTGTAACTGTAGGACTTTTGGTTGCAGTTGCTTTTGATTACTCTCCACTGATTACTTGGAAAGAATTCCAGTCATTCATGCCCTGGGATATAGCCATTCTTGTTGGTGGAGGGTTTGCCTTGGCAGATGGCTGTGAGGTAAGACTCTGTGTCTAAGATAGTTGGTAATTAACCAGACTGTTCAAGAGGAGAGCGCAGAGACGGGCAAGGTTTGGCGTGTTCAACTTCACCCTCACTGTAATGATGCAGACTTCAGTAACCATGCAGTCAGTATATGGCACCGATTAGGTGAGTTCAGAGCTCAAGATTTATTACAGGCATAAAACATCATTTTTTATGATGCCCCAGTATATCAAAAGAAATAAAATGAAGAAAATTAGAATTCTTAATCCATGAAATAGTATTAGAAGACCAGCTCAGTAAGAAAATAATTATATAAAAATTATATGTTCAGTGACTCCTAGCAGAACACATTTTTTTGTGTATACCTTTACCCTATTTTATGATGAATTTAAGTAGCTCTCAGACTTCTCAGCAATATATTATGGTCCTAAAGTTGTCAAAGAAGAAAGAGAAATAATAGTACTTTATCATATTGCTTAATTATTATATTATTTTTATTACATATTAGATACATTAGAGATACTTAGTACATGTTTACTAAATGAAGTCCAGAAAGAATTTCACATAGCCGTGTTTAATATTGCATTGTGTCTAATTTTAGGAAGAAATAAAACCACCATGAGAAATAAAGTTGGTTATTTTTTTGTCCTATCATCTATCCAGTTGATATAAAGTAAAAATCTGGGGAAGGCCTGTGTCCCTTGAAATGGGCCTGGTCATTACAGGGTTGCTCGAAGAAAAGTATCTTCTCCAACATCTCCATGAAAATCCTTCACTCTTTGACTAATTATAAACCTCTCATTTCTGGATTTAGCAGCCTTCAGCAAAACACTCAAAGCTCAGGGATATTCCATTTCCTTATTCAGTCATCAAAATAAAAAGGATGGTGAGAGAGATGTTGCGTCCAGCCCTTCAGTTTCTGAAAGTTAAATTTTTATAGTTTTCAAGGCAAATAGCAGTCTGTTCTTGTCTCTTCTTGATAACCTAAGGGAAGACTGTTTTTTGTTTCTGACTTTAGTCATTTTTTTCTGTATGATATTTGGATACTGAGCTTTCAGCAGTTTAGTAATAGATGGAAGTGTTAGAAATTGTCTAAATTCTGAGTGCCCTTACAGTGTCATTTTAGGTCTAGATTTGGCTTGCCTCATGGACTGTTCCAATATAAATGATAGAAATAGAAGACAAATACCCTTTTCTGCTAGCTCAGTAGTAATGAGATCTGGTTTCTCAGAATAAATAACTTCCATTTCTATGTCTGCTAATTTGAATTATGAAGAAATCAGAATCAGCAGTACTGGCATTGATGGAATTTGTTCATCCTTCCTTCCCAGAATTGAGATTGGATCCTAGACTCTTAAAGTAGGATTTAAAAGCATTGGCCAGACCCCAGAATGGCAAAATCGAAGGAAATGAAAAGGTGTGGTCTTAGTCTAATGCACCAGGCTCTCTCACCAGGGAGAATTGGGGAAATCATGGAGGGAGTCTGCTTTGCTGTGAAAACCCTAGTACTTAGAATCAGATTTCTATGGGATACCCAGAATCGCCTTACCCCTAAGTGGCCAGACTGAAGCCATGAACTTAAAAAAGATAGCTGTGGAAAACTATTCCCCTAGAAACTGGTTTTACAAAGATTTGGAGACAGTTAATTTTTTAAAATTTTGTTCCAAACTGTAATTAGTTTGGCAAATATCCAGCACTAGATAACCTTTCCAGTTGGGAACTGTTTTGAGGTAGCAGTTCCTACAGCACTCACCTCATTTTCATTCCCTCTCTTAAATGCCTCTGGATTTTGCTTTAACATGATTGAACTCTCATGAGCTGTGACAGTCACCTTCAAAATCTCACCGGTGAATAACTCCTCCCTCCCTTTTTCACACATCTTTCAAACTTTTTCTGTTAAGTTCAACGTGGAGGATTTAGCACTTTTACTCAGATCTCTGCTAACACGGCAGTAACAACAAAAAAGTATTACTCCACAAAGATAAAGAATATACAGCAAGAATAATAACATACAAGAGATACTGATAAAATTTAGAAGATGGAAAGAAGATATTTAAGGGGTCAATGACTATGCACAGTAGAAGAAATAGAGAAAGATTAAATCTATGGGCCTGCCAAAAAAAAAAAAAAAAAGCCAAAAAGAAACAAACTGATTCAGCCACAAGATTCCAGAAGAGCATAGGAATCGGAAGCAAAGAGTAACTGAAAACTAACGAAAAAACCAGGATTAACAATCAAAGATTGCTTAAAAAGTATATTAGGAGGTGTGAGACTCCCAGATACCCTCTCCAGTCCTCAACAGACAGGCAACTGCTCTCTCTCCTCCCTGGTAAAAAAATGTAAATTTACTCTGTAACAAAATTCAGTCATTGAGACACTGGCTCACAGTTCAGTCACTGTTGTAATGTCTTCTCAACAGTCTTTACCCAGGCACAAAGAGCTTTCAACCATCATTTTATTGCCTCCCTTTCAAACATAAATAGGTAGTCTGAGATCCCCAGACAGTTGGGAAAGCCTCTGATACAATAACCAGTAACAAAAATAATAATAATAATAAAAGAATGAAAAAGAAAAAGAATACAAAAAGCAAGGGAAATGTATAAAGCAAAAGAGAACTTTAAAAAATTGTTCGTTGATGCTTTCAAAAACGTGTTAGAAACATTAAAGTCACAAAACCAAAACAGAATGTTATTTTTTAAGGGAATAGATGGGAAATAAGAAAAAGCCACTGAAGAGAAGAAAGATTATAACAGTGAGTTAAAAATTCTGTAGCAGGTTTAGAAGATGAAGTATGAACTTATCCTAGAAAATAGAACAAAGATGAAGAGAAAGTAATATTTTTTAAAGGAAGGGATAAGAAATTTAGAGCATCAATCAGAAATGTCCAACAGCAAACCAATAAGGGTTTCAGAAAGAGAAGAGAAACAAGAAAGATGGAAAACAAACAGGAGGTCATTTCCAAAAAATAATACAAGAAATTTCACAGAACTAAGGAATTTGAGATTTGGGATTTAGAGAGCTACTGAGAACCTGATACCAAAGCACCTCATGTAGAATCTCAGAACCCTGGGTTTGATGATAGGACCCCAGTGACTTCCAGAGAAGGGGAACAGTAAGTACTGTAATCTTTTCCAGCTGCATCTAATTATACATAGATAAAATCTGTTATTAAAGTATATTTAAAGATGAATTTGTGCCAATGTAATTTCAACAGTAGATAGTCTTTTCCATCTAAAAGTTAAACCCCAAACAAACAAGCAAAAATATAAATCAAAACTACAAATTACATACATAACATCTAGTATCCACATCTGGGGATGTTTTTGGCAGCTTTGATCTGAGAGTATACTGCCTGTAATTAGAGCTTTACTGATGTCCATCCTACGTTGTCATGAGCATACAGAATGACACGTGCAGCAGTGCATTGAAATCTTCTCACAGTGGAGAATTTTCCCTTCTATTTTAGGGAGAAAAATAGAAAAACATATCTATTAACCTGAGTGTGGCTATTTTTCTATACTATGTACCATGAATCAAAAATCAGAAAGTCATCATGCTTCTAAAGAACCCAAATGGAAGCCCCAGGAAATGGAGCAATAATTATTTGGAGTGGTAATTATTTCAAGTCTAGCACTGTACAATAGCTAAACTATCAAAGCAAGGCAAAAAGAAACGAAAGAGATTTTCAGACATGCAGAGACTAAAAAAAAATTACTTCCCATGCGCCAGTTTTTAGGAAGCTGTAGAAATGTGGTCCTGTGGTCCACTAGCACAAAAGAGTTAACAAGAAACGATTTCCACATCAGAGGGCAGTGAAGGGAATCTGAGTATGCTGGTGGAGAGGAGTCCCTTTACAATAGTAAAGTAGATCCAAAAAGCAACTAGTCCCGATGGAGCAGGAGGGAATGCTCCAAAATGGACAACTCCATGAGGGAAAGTGAAAAAGAACAATTACCTGAAATGTTTGTCTACTTGTGAGGAATTTTCCAATTTCACTGGAGCATGTACTGAAGACTTAATGATAGAGACTTAGAAAACTAAGGCAACAAAAGAATTAGGCAATAAAAATTTCCTGGAAAAAAACAAATGATCAAAAGGCCAACTAAAAAAACTGAAAGCAGTCACAGTACACTAAGTGACTCAGTTGTGAACAATATAATCATAATGGCAAACTTTAAATACTGATTTAACCAAGAATGTTGATATATGAGTGTCAGGGAATGGGGGGAAGGGCACGAAATATACGTATGGTGGAAAGTGTAAGAAAGCTGAATTCTTATGTAGCATATTAGGAAGTCAGTAAATAATGTCTAAACTTAAAATTTAGAAATCTGAAAAAAGTATAATTTTGTAAAATAGCTATAAACACATAAACAGCTATAAATAGCTGATATCAGTTGAAAGCTGTTGCCTGTGGGGAACACAACTGAAAAGTGGAGAAAGGTAGACCAGAAGGGCTGCTCTTTTCTTAAAGCTCTATAATACCATGTGGCTTGTTAAATACCACATTTATTAATTAGGTAAAATTAAACTTCAACTGAAAAAATGTGGGAAGACAATTCAAACTTCTTAAAGTATGTTGGTAGCATTAAAATAATAATTGAGAACTTCTCTAGGTCAAGGCCACCTAGATCTAACAAACCACAGAAAAAATATGAAAGGTTAAAATTACATTTTAGAAACTGAGTTCTAAGAGTGAATAATGCTTTTTATATATTTAAATTGTCTGATTAAAATGAATTATTTATGAATAACAAATACCGCAACTTTTTGTTTTAGGAGTCAGGACTATCTAAGTGGATGGGAAATAAATTATCTCCTCTAGGTTCATTACCAGTCTGGCTAATAATTCTGGTGTCTTCTTTGCTCGTCACATCTTTAACAGAGGTAGCCAGCAATCCAGCTACCATTACCCTCATTCTTCCAATACTGTCTCCATTGGTGAGTATCTCGTTTATCCCTTTTATACTCTTCACTTAAAGAGCAGTGTTCTACTTCCCTTGTTCTCATTGTGGTGTGGAATCACTCTGGACCTGAATTGTCCCCCTGTCAGTAACTTATAGAGTGGTCCTTATTTGCATTCATGCTTTCTTGGGAGATCTCAACTCAAGAGAACTCTTTTGGTCCATGTTCAAGCAGCATGATCTTAAGTGAACCCTTTACCTTCTTTCTGCCCAGAATTTTCATTTGCAGATAAACAGGAGGGTCAGCTCAGATCCCTTCCAACTCTAAGACTTTGGGCTTCCATGTTGTTTCCTAGCAACTTTAGTGTTTAGATCTCTGACACTGACACTCCAGAAGATTAGTCTTGAGTTTTTGAGAAGTGCTTCATATAAGTGATTTGCAAGGGAATAAAAAGCTAGGTTTACACTTCAGGCTTCAAGCTTACATATCTTAGACACAGTTCTCTACAGCCCAGGGAAGAATTTAAAAAGACAAGTAAGAAGCAGATTTGCAAAAAGAGAGAGGGAAAGACTGTCTTCTCTTCTTCTCCGCAACTAGCTAGCAATTACAAGGAATAGCTTTGGGTAAAATGTTCTTCTTACTGGGCGAGATGAGCTTGGTGATATTTTGATATGTATTTCTCAACATGGAGCAGTTAAAAATTATGTGATGAATTAAGAATAGTGATAACTCTTCTGTAATAATCTCTAAGCAAATTTTAAATTATATATGTCACCAGGGCAGTAAAGTTAATGGAATGATGAGAAGCTTTGGAGCCAAAGGGACCTGAGACCCTCCCTAAGCGCTGTTGCTTGCCACCTATGTGTCCGGATCAGTTAACTTAGCCTTTGTGGGACTCAGTTCCTTTATCTGTTATTTGGGGCTACAGTTACCATCTTATAAGGTCATTGTGAAGATCAAGTTACATGTATAAATATATGAAGTTCTATTATGTTATACGTTACCTAAGTTAAATTTTACATGTATCACATATATAAATATTTATATATTATATATGTATAAATACTTAACACAGCACTTAACTCTAGATAAATGACAAGTAGTGATTTTTATTTTGCTTCTGGAATAAATGATACCTTACTTTCTATATGAACTAGAATTCTTAAATGGGCACCAATAACCATATAAACAGCAATGAGAGAAAGATGCATTTTCTAAAACATATTCTTCCAGTTATAACTGCATTATGTATGTAATTTTATGTCTTTACATTTCAACTTGCTTCTGGGATAGTTTATCATAATTATTTTGCTCATTTGGATGCTTATCTCAAAACCTTATTTAAACTCCTTTTTATCTTTTCCAACAGGCTGAAGCCATTCATGTCAACCCTCTTTATATTTTGTTACCTTCTACTCTGTCCACTTCATTTGCATTCCTCCTCCCAGTAGCAAATCCACCCAATGCTATTGTTTTTTCATACGGCCACCTAAAGGTCATCGACATGGTGAGTAAGCTGAAGGAGTACCGTCGGGTCCAACGTACATGATTCTGTGATGTCTTAGCTTGTCTGTCATTTTACACACTAATCAACTGCTAGGGAATACGTAGCTTGAGTTCTGCTTTGGAAGGTAAGTGCGTGACTGGCCATAGAATTGTTTTCAAGAGTGATAACCAGCAGCAAACATGCCATTAATATGGACAGTCTCAAATACAGAGATACTGAATGCATCAGTAATATGCTGGAAGAGGAAGAGAGCATTGAATATACTCAACACAACGGCTTAAACTTACATGTCGAGATCAGGATCCAGCCTGACTGGACAAAAGAAGGAAATAGGGTTAATGACATTCAACCATCAAGCTGTGGTTTGCTATCACGAATATTCACACAAACCAACATTTGTTCTGAATAAAACGCTGGGCTCAGTGCCTGACTGATGAAAAGTCATCTTTCTTGTTCCGATTCTAATAGTGGCATCTGAAATAAAATGAAATGAAATGATATTAGCACAAGTAATAATAGAAAATCTAACTGACAAAACATGCACATTTTTGCCAAATACAAAAGTAGTGGTAGTCAAGAACTAACTGGAGAACATTCTAGCCTTCTCTTAATTTTGATCACCAACTTCCGAACCAAACCAAGTATATAACAAAGTAATTTCAACGAGTTAGCTGTGTAACATAAAGTTTCAAGTTAAGTCCCAGGTTCCTTCCTTCCACACAGATTGCTGTCCCTAAACCCCTGTAATGTAAAAATTCTGTGAATGCCTCTATGCAGAAGCCATATAATCTCCTTTGGGTAAAGGAAATGTACATAATATACAATGAAAGTAATGTGCTAGGTTTGTGAGTTAAAAAAATAAAAACAGGATTCTGAAATAAATGAGTAGCTTGCACGGACAGAAGAGGGGGCCTCTGTAGCATTCACTGCTAGGTGTCCCCATTTTGCCTTGCGGCTCCACGTTTTGATGCAGAAAATGCAGAGATAATCAAACCTCCTCTGTAAAGAGCCAGGTAGTAAATACCTGACACTCTGTGGGGCCATATGGTCTCTGTCACATGTATCACGAAGGTGGCCAAAAACAGTATGTAAACAAATGGGCATGATTGTGGTCCCGCAAAGCTTTATCTACGAAAACAGTCTATGGGCAGTTTGCCACCCTCTGTTTTAATAGCTAGAAAGCAACTTTGAGATTGTCAATGGACATGAGAATAATGATGTCAGAGCTAGAAAAATGGGACCTCTAAGAAAGATGGCTAAGAGAGGCATTAAATTTAAGTGAGAGATGTACTCACTAAGGCTAAACTAAAGATGACGTCGATTGAACATGAAGGGACCAGTCATCATATAATGACCTTAACCTCATTCACAGAAGTACAAAACTACAAAACTCAAATCCTGATTTGACATGAAATGGTAGACTTCTAAAGGGATTCTCTAATCAGAATGACTTCAGTATATTCCTAAGAGAAAGCTCTCTGAGTCTCTTTAGCTAAATGGCATTTAGTTGGCAACAGATTCTCTTTCAACATAAATGGAAGGACTCCTTGTCTTATGAAAACAATCATTGATACTAATCATTTAGGATGCATGCAAATCTGCCATATGCCTCTGCAACAGTATTCCAATTCTCCTATAGGTTTTTTCTGTTTGTTTGTTTGTTTTTTGTGGAAGAAGGCTGAAATTGATGTTTTTCGTATTCAAGGTTAAAGCTGGACTTGGCATTAATATTGTGGGTCTTGCTGTGGTGATGCTTGGCATGTTTACCTGGATTGCACCCATGTTTGACCTCCACACTTACCCTTCTTGGGCTCCTACAATTTCCAATGAGACCATGCCCTAACAACATGAATGCTCTGACTATCCTGTGGTGAGTTTGGGGAACCATTAAGAATTCACTGCAAAATCTGGCTATAGAAAACTGATGACACACTTAAATCAGCCCTGGTATAGCTGCTACAGTTCCAGTAAACACCCAAAATCTGTCACAACTCAAGAGTCTGCATTCCTTTGAGATGTAACCAAGATCATCTATATGCCTTCATCCAGAAGCCCACAGTTGAGATTTTGCTCCTGAACCATATGCAACCTGCTTCATCATAAGAATAATTCATAACTTAACCTTCTTGAAAGAGATTATGTCATTTGCTTCATCTTACAGTTTGGGTTCAATGTAACATTTCAAATGTCAATTCATTATTTCAGAAACTTTCCATGAAGCTGCAAATAGAAAATAAAACAAGTTAATTAGGTATTTGTATAAATCATTTTTGTAGTCTTTGTCCAAGAGAATTTTCTGAAAAATCAAAGCTGTGGTCATCTGGTGGTGCAAGAGAAAAGTTTAATCTAAATAAAATGTACATTCCCTCATTTAAAAAAATTCCTGTCAGATTACTCTTGATATATACATAGAGCATAAAAATTGAAATTAAGTAGTAGTTATAAAATAATGGCTGAATCCACTAAACAACAGAAAACAGATAAGGATTAATTTCTGTTAGATTCAAAGGCTAAAGTAATATAATTCACACTTCTATGATCTCAGTGCACTGAGAAATGCGTTTTGTAGAGCTATGGATAAGGCTTCCTATGATTTGCACAATTAGCAAAGTATAGTTAGAAAAGAAAGGTAAACAGTATAAATCTATTAACACATTTGTATATTTGTACAATAGTTTTACTTAAGTATTTATTTTATTTCAGAAATACATAATGTCATACGTGAAGACAAGAGATTTAGAAATTTAAATGAATTATCACTGTGTATACAGCCATTAAAATGTCACATAACTTCATGACATCAACATTGAAATGAAATACCAGAGAAAGTAAAGAATAAATAATTGAAATTGTTGGTATATTTACAAAAGAGATAAATAAATTATTGATGGGCAAATAAAAAGAAAAGAGAACTAAACATTCAAATAAAAATGGGAAAAGAATAGTCTCCTAGTATTCAGGACATGAATGAGTAAGGTCTATTGACATTCCAAAATTAGACTAAAGGGAAAAAATTGACAATCCAAGACAAAAAAATGTGTACAGTTAAGAAAATATGCTAACAATAAAATAGAAGAAAAAGTGAAAAAAACACCTTTGCTATTTTTAATTTTCAAAGAAGTCATCAGACCTGTATAGATTTTGCAAATGAAATTATAAAATTATTTTTGAAAATTAAATATGGTAAAGAGGATTTTTTTAAGTAATACATTTCTTAAAAAAATTATTTATGGTACATTGCCCATGTTCATTATTTGTCAATTTATTAATGCAAAATTAATCATTTTTTCAAGAAAAAAAAATGTGTCCATTTAAATCTGACAATATAATATTGCTGCTTTGTGTAGATCATCTATACTCACCCTATGCACTTGTTCCCTTCTGTATCATATGTTACACATTTGTTTATGATCCGTAGTATTTATTACTTTGCTGCTTTTTTCTAGTCATTCAATTTATCTCTGCTGAATTATATTATAGGATAAATATATTTTCATTATGAAAAAATGAAATGACTTTTCAAATTATAATGAGTAAATTTTGCTCTCAAGAAAATAATAGAAACATTTCAGCTTGAATCATTTTAATAAATTGCTTCCAACAGCTGCCAGCTGAGTACAGGAAAATGATCCTTAGTCAAAATTTGTTTAAGTGAGCCATATGGTTCTCTACATCTTTATGTTTAGTTGATGTATCAAAAATGACTCAACTCATCCATTTCACACTTGTCCCATACACATCAGAGTTCTCAAGCTCTTTTAGTCTGGAAGTTGCAGGCTGTCTTCGAGAGTTTCCAAAAGGCATCAGAAGCAGATTATCTAACAAATCTTTTCCTCCCACTCTAGGGCAGATAGCGTTTTTGTTTTTGTCTTGAGCCTTACTCAGAGATTAACTAGAAATCTTTGTCACTTTAAATCCCTTCATCTTACTTAGGATCAGGTCTTGTGTGGATAGTAGGAGCAATTTCACTAAGTGACTATTTACTGTCTGTTTCTGCGAGTGCTTGGAAGGCTCCCCCAGCACACAGGTATCCTTCACTCACCACAGCTGCCACTGTGCATCTCAACACCTCTAGAATTCACATTTCCTTCTTTTCAAATGTGCGCACTGTTTTCACCCTACTTGGTCTCCAAGGCTTTGTTCTCTCTTTCTCAGCCTGGGAGGTGGGGAGGTACACTTTTAGCCAATATTACTAACTAAACTTATTAGCAAAAATTGATAAAACAATATCATGACACATTAATTGTCTGGACATTTGTGCTATGTATTATTAGCTGTCAAAGATTAATACTATTTTATTGTATCTTTGCTTTGGCTAAATATTTGATAAAAATCTTTGTCAAGGCACTTTTGTTCCGGAGTTTTTGGTTCAATTAATGCATGACTATTATCTTGTGTGTGGATTTTTCCCAATTAAATGTTTCTGTTTTTAGGAGGGGGAGGTTGTACTAGCAATGGAAGGGTAAACCCAAACAGTTTTACTACTGTAACATAATATAAAAATGAAAATGGTTTAAATTGTTGCCCCAGCTCAGCATCAGCCATGTTATTCCCAAATGAAGTATTTTAGTGAAAGCAGAAATTTACTAGGTAAGTTTTGGGAATGCAAATATCAAAAACAGAGGTCCCCAGTGCAAAGCAAGATCAGACTAGTCCAGGAGTACAATAAAAATAGCATATAAAGAAAGTAGAAATTAAAAGGTTTTTTCCGAATATAGGGAGTTTTAATTCCTCTGGGAAGAAAAAGACATGGGGTTTTAAAAAAGCAAAGTGCTTTTCTTAATGACAGTATGGTGGTATAGATATTGGGAGCAGGAAGAGGAAGATCTTTAAGCCAAATAATAAAACATATTGTATATCATACATTACTGTGGCTGCAAAAAAATAACGGAGGCCCTCAAAAGAGGACTATGGTGAAGGACCAGCAAGAATCTAGAGACTTAGGCAAGGACTGAAGGTGGCAACTGCTAATCCCTAGAGATATTGAAATTTTCTTTTAATAAGTACACTGGTTACAAGGGACGGGAGACAAAGCTAAGAGCCAAGCAAGTTAGGGCTTGAATGAAAATTCCATAGAGTTAGGATCTCAAAAGTCTATATTCTCAATGAAAATGAGAGAAAAAAAAAAACACCCATTGGGGGAAACGTCAAGGGAAATTTAATGTTTTGGCCTATGCACTTGGTGGAGAATGTAAAATCTTTGAAAATTCATAACCATGCAGGTTAGGAGGCTTAAGTCGCAATATCAGTGTGTGTGTGCAGGGGACATTAATCTGAAGCTTTATTTTAAAACAATCCTAGGTTGGTAGATTCACCAAGTACCTGGCAAAAGAAAGAACACCTTCTTCAACCTGGAGCTCAATGAATTTCTAAGATTTTAATCAAAACTCATAAATTCTGCCAAGACGTAAATCATGTTGTGCAAGAGACAACATAAACAAAAGAAATAGAACCCCATATACAAAGACAAGAGATACTCTAATTATCAAGTAAAGAATATAAAATGAAGAAACATAATGTTTGAAAATATGAAAGAGGGTAACGGAAGTATAATAAGTATGATTGGCAGAGTTCTAAAAATGTCCCGCCAAGATTTCTGTCTCCTGGTTATGTAATCAAACACTAATCTAGGTACTACTATACTGCTATGAAGGATTTTTCAGGTGTAGTCAGGATTATTAATCAGATGACCTTAAAATAGATTATCCTGGACTATCCAGGTAGACCTGATGTGATTACATGAGCTCTTTAAAGCAGAAGAGGAAGGCAGAAGAGTCTGGTGGGTGTGATGGGACAGAATGGGAAATCAGAGAAATTTGAAACATGAGAACTACACCCATTGTTGCTGGCTTTGATGATTAAAAGCGTCACAAGCCCAGGAATGCAAGTAGCCTTTAGAAACTGAGAATGACCCCTGGCTGAAACCCAGCAAAGAAATAGAGGCCTCAGTCCTACAGTTGCATGGAGCTGACTTCTACCAACAATATAATAAGCCTAGAAATAGATTCTCCTTAAGAGCCTCCACTAAGGAACACAGCCCTGCGGACACCTTGATTTTAGCCCAATGAGGCTTGTTTTGGACAAGTCAATTAATCTACAGAGCTTTGAGATAATGAGTATTGTTTTAAGCCACTATATTTGTGGTAGTTTGTTATAGCAACAATAGAAAACAAATTCAATAAGGAACAACAGACCGTGAAAAGTGATCAGATAGATATGAAAAGATGTCAGATAGACATTTTAGATAGAAGAAGTATAATGATTCAAATTAAAAACTTAATGAACAGGTGAAATAATACACTGTACAAAACAGAAGAGAAAGTGTATGAAGTCGAAGACACAGTCTAAAAACTGATTTAGAATGCAACCCAGTGATGGACAAAGAAATAACTCTGAAAAGGAAGTTAAGAAAAAGGCAAGCTAGAATGATAAATGAAACATACGTTCAGTCAGAATTCCAAGAGTAGAAAATAAAAAGAATGAGGGAGACACAATCATTGAAGACACAGGGTGAAAATTTTGCAATACTAATGAAAGAAGCTAATCAAGATTTGCAGGAAGCATGATGAAGCCAAAGCAGGATTTTAGAAAAGGAAATCTACCTTTACCTATATAATAGTGAAATAGTGGAACACTCAAAAGAAAGAAAAGAAACAGAAGACAGACTACATATAAGGGATGACAATTAGACTGTGACTACCCTCTCAAGAACAGTTGGAAACAGTTAAGCGTCTCCAAGTGCTAAAATAAAGAGCTATCATTGTATGTCTAGAAAATCTGTTTCAAGAATGAAGGAAAACTAAGGAATTTTCAAACCAACAAAACTAAGAGAGCTTACCACTAACTGAAGCTTGTGAAGGTACTCCTAATGCTTGTATCAATGGAAAAAGAAAAATAATTCAAGACAGACGTGTGACACAATAAGGAACGGCGAGTATTGCTAAACATATGGCTTAAAAAAATACAACTCGAATGAAAATACTGAAAAAGCATAAGATACAAGTTCAAAGAAGACAGAGTATTCTAATTTAGCTCTTAAGCATCCGTTTTCTTCACGGCACAACACTTAATCTAACTAAATCAAAGTCAATTTAGTCATTTCAGTGTTTTTACTGATTTCAGGAGTTTAACTTAGTCAACTTAGGCTTTTGTTTTTTAGATTCCCTCTCTTACTCCTTTCTTCTTGCAGTTTTTATCTAAGTTCTGTGAATCTTACGTATGAGACTCACACCAGATGGGTGAGATGCATCTGGTCTTTGTGATTAGCAATTGTCTATGTTGGCTTCCACTCAGATGTACGATCCTCTGAAATGTATGATTCCTGTTGGTTTTATCATCCACTTCTGATTCCAGAATCTGTTCCTGCTCTCTGGCTCATGCCCCTCACATCATGCCTGAAATCAACACCTCTTCATCACAGCCACAAGTCCCACTGACCCACCCCTTTGAGGGCTTAGGGAACTTTTGATACCCTCTGTACCTCTCTTGGATCCTAGGAGTCTTGTCATTACTGCAGTCTTGTCTACTGCAGGTCTTCCCGTTAAGTGCAAGAGAGAGGGAGCCTGAAGCTCACATCTTTCTCGAGAAGTGTCAGTATATTAATTAATTCATGGCAAAAAAAATCGCTGATGTAGCCTGTGGCCACAAAACAGCATATCAGCAGAGCTCAAGTTGAGACCAAAACCACTGTGTTTAGAGCAGTGCTTAGAAGCATCAGATCTGGAGACTGACTTCCTCTGCTCACCACGCCATCCTAAGACATGTTACCTGACCTCTACATGCTGCAGTGTCCTCATCCAAAAATGGACCACTGATGGCACAAGAATATCTTCACAGGGTTAATACACATAAAATAGATTTCCAGAGAATGATTTAATTTTTACCCAATTACTTACTTCTTGGTTGAGAGAGAATACTGGAGGTAAAAGAGTGTACAAAGTGTACACTTAAAAAAAATGCATCTCCATTTTACAGAATTCAGCACACAAAGAAAACACAGGAAATTTAGACAGTGTATACAATACTAAAAATCAAGTTCAATAGCTTATTGGAAGAATGTGACGTGTTGGTAATGAATGAGCCACTCTATTAAATGATTCTCATCATTAGCTTCCTCTTCAGGGATGTTGAGAAAGCTCAAACCCCTGCGTTGTCAGGGCTCCCTGGAGCACTGTGTGCAGGGTTGTTGATGGATCTGGACAGCTGTAATTCTGTACACCTGCTAAGCTGAACCTACCCTTTGACTTCCCCTCAACGGCAAGTCTGCGGCTGGGCCACCGAGTCAGCCTCTGTGCCTCTGTGGTCATTGTTCTATAAAAAGTACATACTGAAGATTACCAAAATGTCAGAAAAGTCACATAGCCTCTCCTTCATTCAAAGAACACTAATGTGCACTTGCATCTATGTGATAGCCAGCATTTCCATTATTTTTCTCATTTATTCGAATTGCTTAATTCCATCTTATTTTATTTAGTGCGCCTTTCTTTCTTGACACAGTGTCCTTGTTTAAGAGCTGCAGAAGTGCTTGGACTCTTCAGAGAAGTCAGAAACTGTGTTTCTTACAGTGTCTCTAAATTAGTGACCTCTCATAGTGCTTCTACATGAAGAAATTATAAATCGTTTCCTACATCTACTTCATGTGCTATGACCTAGGGATACAATTTCAAATGAAACTTGAAAATAACATACCTTATACGTTATGCAATGGTTTTCAAACTCCAGGTCATCCTGAAAGAGAGTGGGGTAGGGGTTGAACTTTGGTGGGAAAGCTTAGGGCAGAAGAGAAAAGATGTTCTAAAGACATCATGTTTGATCCATCTAAACTTGACTGCCATGAAATCTGTTTCTGGTTTAAAGACTCCAATTCTTCAAACAATGTTCTGTCTTTTAGATGTTGGGTTTCCAAACTGTCTTCCAGAATCCTTCCTTCTCTCACGCTTCTTTAGAGTGTTTATGGATTTTTATCACCTTAGAGAATTTAAAAGAAAGTGTATACCCGCAATGGAACATTGTGAGACTACAATAGGAACTCAATGATCTCTAGTTGTAAATGATAAATCATCTTGGGAAGAGTTGACATCTTAAAATTTTTGAGTCTCCTGACCTATGAACACACTGTCTCTACTTAGGTATTCCTTAATTTCTCTGAGCAATGTTAGGTAGCTTTCAGTGTACAGTCCTGCTCATCTTTAAAAATATCTATCCATGAGTATTTCATATTTTTGACACTACTCTATTTCACATGTTGATGCTATTGTAAGTGGTATTTTTTTTTTTTTTAGTTTCAATTTCTGATCAATAGTTGCTAGGATTTAGAAGTACAATACATTGGGTTTTTTTTTTTTATTCTGTACTCTCTAAACTTACTTATTAGTTTTAGTTCTTTTTTGTAGATCATAGGATTTTCTCCATAAACAGTAATGTCTTATGTGAATAAAATCAGTGACACTTCTTACTTTTCAATCTGGATACTTTTATTTTTTATTTTGTCTTAAGATCTAGCCTTACCTTTTTTATCTTCCCTTAGCAATAAAGCCCTTTTTTTTTTTTACCATTAATTATCAATGTTAGTTGTAGAATTTTCAGATTGAGGAAACTCTTCTATTGCTAGTTTGTTGAGAGTTTTTTTGTCAGGAATGGATTTTGGAGTTTGTCAAATGTTTTTGTTGCATGTTTCAAGAAGATCTTATGGTTTTATTTTTTAGTCTGTTAACATGCTAAATTACATTGAACTAAACAAACTTTGAGCATGATATATTATACTTTTATATATTATTAAATTATATTTAGTAAAATTTTGTTAAGAATTTTTGCATCAATGTTCAGGAGAGACATAGGTCTATAGTTTTCTTTCTTACAGGTTTTTTTGTTTGTTTGTTGTCAGATTTTAGTATTAGGGTAATGCTGGCCTCAGAGAGTGAGTTAGGAAGCATTCTCTTCACTTCAAATACCTGGAAAAGTCTGTAGCATTTGAACCCTCTTAAATTTATTGAGATTTATTTACAACAGAATATGGTTTATCGTAGTAAATATTACAGGTTTGAAAATTGAAAAGAATATGTATTCTGCTGTTGTTGGGTGGAGTGTTCTAAAATGTCAGTCAATCAAGTTGGTTGATAGAATTTTCAATTATCTTATATTCTTATTGATTTTCTCCTTGTTCTATCAATTATTGAGAGAAGAATGTTGAAACCTTTGCCAACAGTTGTGGATTTGTCAATTCTTCTTGCATTTTTATTGGGTTTTGCTTTATGTTTTTGAATGTTCTGTTCTGTACTGTTTTGTTATATTCTGGTATTTGGTTGGTATGTAAACATCTGAAGTTGCTTTGTATTCTTTGTGAATATATGTCTTTATCACTATATATAGCTCTTTTGATCAATGTTGATATTCTTTACTCTGAAATACATGGCTATTAATGTAACTATTACAACTTTTTAAAATTAGTTTTATTTTAGTATGATGTATCTTTTTCCATCTTTTTATTTTCAACCTACTGTGTCTTTATAGTTAAAAGTGAATTTCTTGATCCAGCAATCCCACTCCTGGGCATATATCCAAAGAGAACCTTAATTCAAAAAGATATATGCACCCCAGTGTTCATAGCAGCACTACTAACAATAGCCAAGACATGGAAACACCCTAAATGTCCATCGACAGATGACTAGATAAGGAAGTTGTGGTATATTTATACACTGAAATACCACTCAGCCATAAAAAAAGAATAAAATAATGCCATTTGCAGCAACATGGATGGACCTGGAGATCAGCATTCCAAGTGAAGTAAGCCAGAAAGACAAAGAAAAATATAATATGATATCATTTATATATGGAATCTAAAAAAAAAAGGCAAACAAACTTATTTATAAAATAGAAACAAAGTCAAAGAAATAGGAAATAAACTTATGGTTATCAGGGAGAGAAGGGAGTGGGAAGGGACAAATTGGGAGCTCGAGATTTAGAGACACTAACTACTATATCTAAAATAGATAAAAAGTTTATACTGTATAGCACAGGGAACTCTATTCAATATCTTGTAGTAACTTATGGTGAAAAAGAATATGAAAATGAATATATGTATGTTCATGTATGACTGAAGCATTATGCTGTACGCCAAAAATTGACACACTGTAAACTGACTATATTTCAATAAAAATATATATACACAAAAAAAGTGAATTTCTTATAGGTAAAATATAAATTGAATCTTGCTTTTTTAGGTTTTAATCAAACATGACAACTATAACACAAAGTTGTGAAGTTTCTACAGCTATATCTTTAGGTTCACTCTTTCATTCTTTTGCAGTGTTTAAACATCTGTTAATTCCATCAAGGCTATTTTTCATCTCAAACATTCTAATTTTCAACTCTAGAAATTTGTTTTGGGTTTCATATATTTTTCCTCTTGCTACTTATCATACTCAATTTTTTCTTCTATGTTCTTGAACACATGTAATATACTTTTAAAATTTTTGATATTTTTGTCTACTAATTTTAACTGCCTCTATTCCTATTGCTTGATTTTCCTCTCTTTTAAGAGCGATATTTTAGTTCTTTTTCTACCCAGTAACTTTTTTCAGTTGAGGGTCAGACATTTGATCTATTGTTTAATATTGGATGTATTTTTATTTCTGTAAATATTCTTTAGTGTTATTCTGGGGCACAGTTACATTATTTGGAAACAGTTTGCTCTTAAGATTTATTGGGTAAGACCAAAACTATCTTTAATTTAGGGCTACATTTGCGTCACTACTGAGGCAGTATTTTTCTGAGTATTGCACTTGATGCTCCATTAATTTTGAGGTTTTACACTCTTGTTGGAATATGGATTGCTCCCAACTCTGTGTGAGCCCTTGTGATTACCTCATCTAACAATTTTGAGTGATTCTTCCCTTTCTTTCAGGTAGCTTCCTGATAGACACGTGCTGATCAGTATTCAGCAGGAAAATGGACAGGATTTCTGGAGATCTTTCTGTCTGTGCATGTTTCTCCTCCCTGGTACTCTGCCCGGCAAACAGTAGCCACCTGTCCTCTCCAAACTCCCAACTCCATCTAAGCAACTCAGGTTATCACCAGGATCTACCTGGATTCCCCCCTTTATTTCTTGGTGCTGCTGCCTGGAAATTTTCCTTATGTTATAAGTTGGAGCAATCATAGGATGCAATTATTTCCTCTCTGCTAGAGATCACTATCCTGTGTTACCTGATATGCAATGTCTGAAAACTGTTATTTCATTTAAAATCTTTCTGTTTTTCAGTTGTTTTAGGAAGGAGAGTAAATCCTGTTCCTAATGCTGCATCTTGCCAAAAGTGGAAATCTCAAGAAAAGTCAAATTTAATTATAATCCTTTTTTCTCCTAGTAAATTTGGAATCAGGACGAGTTGAGTTAATTGGATGACTCTGACGTCTCCAATTTTGATCACTGGTGTATAATGCAGCTCTTAAATAAGAGAGTAAATAGTGGATAAGGAGCCTCTGTAGTGGCATTGGGAAGTAGAGAGGATTCTTCTGTGAGTGCAGTTTTGAATTTGTTGAGTTTGAGATTTATTCATCACTTATGTGAGAGTCAAGAAGAAATGACTAATGGCACTTGAATAATCCAGATGTGAAACTGAGGACAGTGATCACACCTGCATTTCTGTCCACACACGTTTAAAATATGTTTCTATAAGATGCAGTGAGTCCAAAGCATACAAAAAAAATGTGTAAGAACCTCTTTTCTATTTTTCTTCAACTTCAATACTGTGATAGCTACCTGATAGTCATATCCTGAACTGTTATATTTTTGAATTATTATTTTAATTCAGACTGCAAGATTTCATGGCCATGGTTGAAAGTATATTGGGACAAACATAATTTATACTTTCTTGTTTTATGTAAAAAGAATTAGGGGATGATGTAAAGGTTTAAATCTTGGGGAAATTGTTCAGAAAATAATTCAACCCCAACATCAGTTCAACCTGAGGAAGCATGTCCCTGACATGGTTTGACAGAAATTTTATCTTCACAGCCACAGGGCTTTTTGGGTGGTTCATCTAACAAATGTTAAATGAATAATTAATAATCGCAGGTTATTTCTCAGGGGCTGGGAAATCGTATTTGACTACAGTCCTTGACATTCCTCTCCATAAACTTTTAATCTCCATCTCAGCTGGGAAAGTAATTACTTCTGGTCAGAGATGAGGGTCCACTGGGTGTGAGCACTCCTGTCATCAGAGAATCTACTAGGTTGCTTTGAGATGCCCTCACCTTCCTCCATACAGAACCTACTCACGGGTCCTCCTTAGAATTTGAAAAGGGCCAGAATCCATCATCAGAACTGGAACTTGGCATCTCTGTTATTGCAGCTGTAGTCAGGACTACATGTGGGATTTAATGTGCCAGATAATTTATACGTTGGGTTAAAGCCAGCTTTATAGGTAATATTTCCCGAAGGCTAGTGTTACTTGTATTTACTTCCCCATTTATTTAAAGCCAGAACCGTGAGGGTTATAAGGAGCCTCAGTCTTCCCCTGGGGAGAGAGGTCCCATTGGTCCCTATTTACATTCCAGCTCCTGCATCAATTTTCTTTCTCTTCATATATTCACTTGACTAAAGAATGTAAATGAAGAAACAAAACTGCATACAATTCCCTAAAGTGTTTTTGACCATTTTTAGTAACTTGCCTTTTAAAATCTGATGTGGGTCAACTACTTTACAGAATATAAAGCAAATTTGCAAGAAAGAGTATTTTTAATCAGTAATCCTTTGTGTATCTTCTGGAAAAACGTGTATGGAAGGCAGAGATGATAACTAAGCCCCAAGTACTAGCTGCTAGATAATATGCCATTGCATCTCGTGCACCCTCCTCTGAACCTGTTTGCCAAACATTATGGATGTTGAATCAGTATTTAGATAGTTCTGTGTATCCATTAAGAGTATTTCAAGGGGTTTAAAATAGACTTTAAATTTAGATTTCTTTTAGTGACAAAATAGAGCCAGGCTATTTTACCCAACTTTGAGACATTACACAGATATCATAACCAAAACTTTATGGGACTGGCAAAGGCACAGCCACATATAATTGACACTAGATAGAGAACCCAGAACTAGTCCTGTATAAATATGCCTCACTGAATTTTGACTAAGGCATAAAAGCAATTCAATAGAGAAAAATATCCCTTTTCAGCAAATGATGCTGGAGTGGTGGACATCTACAGGAAAAACAAAAAACAGAAAATATCCTTGATCTTTAAGTGTCATACCGTATACAAAAATTAATGCAAAATTGATCATAGACTTAAACACTTCAATGTAAAACATAAAATTATTAAAACTTTAGAAAAAAATACAGAAGAAAATCTTCAGGATCTAAGGCTTGGCAAAGAATCTATAGACTTGATATGAAAGCATAGTCCACAAAAGCAAAAATTATTAAATTGGATATTAACAGTTTAAACTTTTTCTCAGCAAAGAACCCCATTAAGGGGATGAAAAAATAAATTTTACATAATGAGAGAAAATTTTTGCAAACAACAGGGACTAATATTGATTAATACATAAAGAACTCTTAAAACTCAATAAACAATCCAGTTAGAAAATGGGCAGAAGATATGAAGATGCATTTCAGAGAGGAGCATATACAGATGTTGAACACATGAAAAGACTTTCAACATTACTAATCATTAGGTAAATGCAAATTAAAACCACAATGAGCTATTACTACATACATGTCAGATGGCTAAAAAGAAGAATAGTGACAGTCCCCAAATGCTGGTGAGGATGTGAATAAACAATCACTTAGACAATGCTGGTAGGAGTGCAGGTGGTCCAGGCAGTCTGGAAAACAGATTGGCAATTTCTTAAAATAAAAAAAAAAAAGAAATCTGAACATGAAACTACCCTCTAACCCAGTAATTGCAATTCTGGACATTTATTTCAGAAAAATGAAAATGCAAAATGATTTTCACACAAAAATCTACATTTATAGCAGCTTAATAAAGTCAAAAATTGGAAACAACCCAGATGTCTTTCAAAGTATGACTCATTCAGGAAACAGTGATGCATTCATATCATGGAATATTACTCAGCATTAAAAAAAAAAAAGAACAAACTTTGATACATGTAAATTAAAATTAACCTCCAGAGAATTTTGATGAGGGAAAAAAGCCAATCTCACAAGGTTCCAAACTGTATGACTCCAATTATAGAACATTCTTGAAATGAGAAAATTACAGAAACAGGAAACAAACTGATGTTTGCCAGAAGTTAAGGAGGAGGTGAGGGTGGCATGGAAGCTTGTGGGGCTATGAAAGGGCAACGTGAACGATCCTTGTGGGAAAGGAATTGTGTTGTATCTTGACTGTGTCACTGTCAATATCTTGCTTGTGATGTGTTTTACAGTTTTGCAAGATGGGCAAAACTGGGTAAAAAGTATAGGCGATTTCTTTCTATTATTTCTTATAACCTCATGGGAATCTATAATTATGTCAAAGTAAAAAAACTTAACTTAGAAGATACATTATAAATACATTTTTAATATATTTTAAATGTGATAATTTGTTACATGTAAACATTGTGGAATGATTACCAACATCAAGATAATTAACACACTAATCACCTCACATAGTTAACTTTGCTTGTGTGTGTGTGTGGGTGTGTGGTGGGAATGTTTTTTTTAAAGTGATCAAAATAGACATTTTTTAAGTGTCAAGACAGAAAGGAGAAACTCATACCTACTAAGAGTACTTAAAATGTTACTTCCAGTTATTCCTGAGGCAATAGGGTGCCTAGTATTATCTTTAAAATCTCCTCTTGAACTCTAAGCCTGCAAACATTTAGCATACCACTTTATTGTCCACATCAATGGAAAAAAACATTAAGAAGACTATAGAAAGCTGAAAGGCTTACACACATTTTCCTGGACAATCAACCTTATTTGTTAAACTATAGCCTTCCATCTTTGTTTCTCACTGAGTTGGGTCCTTTTAAGGTCTCAAGTCCAATGCACTTCTTGAAGTGTTTCTAGTGACACAAGATGACCAGGTGCGCCTTGACTATTTCTTCAGTATCAGTGATGGTTTGCATTACTGAAGTGCTAAGAACTTTGTGGAGTAGCTGTAAATATTTATTCCTTATATTGTCTAAGGACTCTCTCTACAAAGAGTAAATTAAAGTAAAAACAAATGTGGAGATGGAGGTTGAGACAGCAGACGTTATTGAAAGACTGGCTCTCAGAGGTACAGACATCACTTTTAGCTACGCCTGAGCTTTGGTAAACTGAGGAGATGGAAGCAATACGCTGCACATGCCACAGTGATATTGAGTCTTGTTTTTCTCTTCTTATTTTTATTCTTCACAATCCATCTGCTTTTCATTTCCACCATCTGAATGGCTGATGAAGTACCTTTTTAAAGCACTCAGAATTGCAGTGTGTGAATTGAAAGATGCATCACACCATAATTGCATGTTCTCAAGGAATTTTCACATTGTTCATTTTTATTAGAGTCTGATTAAGTGCCCCCTAAGAGGTAAAGCACGATATCTGAATTATCAAAGTAATCATCGCCAGCGTATCTTCTAACTCTTTTCCATGAAGAAATATCAGCTTGTGAATTAGGAGATTTTCAAAAAAAAAGTGTTGACATTTTCTAATCCCTTTTCTCTATCCTCTTAGAAAAAAATATAACAAATGATGATTTAATAGTGACTTCTGTCTCTCCAGTATTGTTCTGAATTCCTACAAAAGAGTAAAAATTCTTGGAAGAGTTAGAAAACCAGGTATTCCCCCTTGTTCAGAGGTTAGAACTAGTTGTGGGTTGATTCAACCCATTGTACAAAGCATAATTCAAAAGCAAGACCTTGTGATAGGTTCTAGGATTTCTTCATGAAAATGCATCAGCATAATAAACACTCTTGTCTCTCTTAGGGAAAAATTTTAAATCAACAATGGTCATCTGTAGAAGACCATTTAGTCCACATTTTCACTTTTGGGATAAATATGAATGCATAAAGATCCTTCGTATGAAAAAGTCATTCATCAATCAGTTGATTTTAAAGAAAATATGACTGGGTTGTTGTTTTGATTGTATGAGTAGAGCTGTGAGAGCCTGGGGGTGTGGAATTAAGGTGAAGAAAGACATATCTAAAGAATGCAATAGGAAGATTTTTGTAGAGTTTTATTTGAATATTATCAAAATGCCTTTGCATTTAGGTTAATTGCCAGAGTGCAATTATCTAGTTAAAGACTAGGAAAGTAAAGAATAAGAGTTAAATTAACTTGAAAAAAGATATATGTGCCCCTATGTTCATTGCAGCATTATTTACAGTAGCCAAGATACAGAATCAACCTAAATGCCCATTAACGAATGAGTGGAGATATAGATATACATATTTACAATGAAATACTACTTAGCTGTCAAAAAAGAAACTTGCCATTTATGGCAACACAGATGGAACCTGGAGGTATTATGCTAAGAAATAAGTCAGACAGAGGAAAACAAATACCATATGATCTTGCTCGAATGTGGAATATAAAAAAAATAAATGAAATAAATGAAACACAAAGCAAAGCAAAACAAAAACCCAGGTATATACAAAAAATAGAGCAGTAATTATCAGAGAGGAAGAGGCAGAGGTGAAACAAGTAAATGGCGCCAACTGTATGGTGACAGATGGAAACTAAAATTTTGGTGGTGAGCAGGCTGTGGTGTATACAGAAGTCAAACTGTTGTAAATGTGAAACATATATAATGATACAATGTTATAAACCAACATTACTGTAGTTAAAACATTTTTTTCAGCAAAGTAATATAATAAAAAAAATTAGAGGCAAGAGCATGGTTTTGGAGTAAGAAATATCAGGGCTTGAATATTACCATTTTCTAATTACATTACTTTGGCCCTGTTACTTAATTCTTAAATCTCAAGTTTCCCTGCCTGTAAAATGTCATAATAATAGCACTTAACTATTAGGATTATAAGATATAATTCATATATTTAGTTTTCAGGAAGCACTCTTAAATAGTCCTTACTATATATCATTACTGTTTATAAAATGTTTTCTTGCCTATGTGGATAACTGCTTTTACTCAAGAGAAGAATCAGGGATTCAACTCCTTTTTTTGAATCCTCTTGATAATTTCTTTTAATCTGCTTATTTTCAAACATTTATCTGGACTTCCTTCCGACAAGGATTTCAATTAGAGTCTAGATATTTAAATCAAAGAGAAATTTTTTACAAATAGAGGAAGAAAGAATGTAAAGAAAATAAATACGGGAAAGTCAGCTTAAGCTAAATATCTTATGGTACATTTAAGATATTTTCCATATTGTCATGTGTCTTTTTATCTTGGTAATATAGACGATCTCATCCTTAATGACATTAATATAATAGTTAAATGCCTGGACTGTTTCTCAGAATATGCAATACTAAAAGCCCATAGAGTAATGACAAAACATCACTCAGGAAAGCAAGTCTTGTCACAACCCGAGGTGGAGGAGGCGGGTAGGGGAAGTGTGTTGAGATGGGATGAGGGCAGAGTGGAGGAAAAAGGACACCATTGTGTTTCAGGTAAAGGATACCTGACCAGCTTGACTGAATATTTCATCTAGAGAAGGAACATCATAGTCTTTGGAATATTTTCCATATATATATCAATTCTTTTTATCTTTTAAAAATGTTTAATTATGAAATAATCCAAACATATAGAAAAGTACAAACATAATAGTAACAACACCAGTGTGTCCATCATCCCATGTAACAATTTGTAATATTTGTTCCATATATTTTTCCCAAAAGAAAGAAACAGCTGAAGCCTCCTAACTCATCACTGCTCCCAGAGGTAGTCACTAGCCTCAGTTTGGTACATGTCATCCCCTCTGCATGATTTCATGGTTTTCCTACATTTTTGTGTATGTATATATATGTGATTTATAATGCTGTGTTTATAGTGTTTTACAAGTTTTATATAACTATTATTCTGTGGCTGCATTTTTACAACATATTTTTCTTCATAACTGTATTAATATATGTAGATCTAGTTTATTCATTTTAATTTTTCTCCAGCCTTAGGTTTTATTTTAAAGGACACCTTTATTGATTCTCCTAATGATGGACAATATGTTTTTTCCCTAGTAACAACCTTGCACATGGCTTGTTGTGCACATGGCTTGTTGTGCACATGGATGAATTTTTCTAGAGAAGATCACTGTCATTGAAACTGCTCCGTTCTAGAGTATGAACACCTCCAGTGTTACTAGATATCCCCTAGTTGTTTTCAGTAGTGGTTGCTGCCATTTAGACTCCCGATGGCAGTGCATGAAAGTTTCCATCTGCCCACATGCTTGTCAATATTTACTGTTAGACATTTCAGTGCTTACTGTTCTTGTAGAAATTTTATCTTGTTGTTACTTTAACATTTTCCTAATGTGTTATGAGACTGAACATCCTTCCATATATTTACTAGCCCTTGGAATTTCATATTCTTTGAATTATCTGTAAATATATTTTCCCTATTTTTTTACAATTTCTTTTTAGTGTTTATTTATAAGAATTCTTTACTTTAGGTAATAATCATCCTTCTGATTGGCAGATTCTTGTTTTTTTATTTTTTTTAATTTTTTCATGGTGGATTGTTGCTGAGTCAAATTGTCAATTTTAGTATAGTAAAATGTGTTTTTTTCCTTTAGCCTTGGCATTTTTTGCCCTTTATGGATATACTTTATGCATCTTATTTAGGAAACACGTCCCTGCCGGCAGTGTCATAAAGCTATTCTCTCAAGTTTTGTACCAAAGCTCACATATAAAATTAGTTTATAATTGTTTTCTTTTTTGTCTTTGTCCAATTTTATTACCAAGGTTTGCATTATTTTTATTATGTGAGCTCAGTCTCTTTTCCACCATTTCTATTCTCTGAAATCATTTATATTCGATATGGGTTGTCTTTCTTCCAAGCCTGGAAAATACCGACGACATCAACATTTACAATTTCCCCTGAACATTTTATTATGAAAATTCTCAAGGAAACAGCAGATTTGAAAGAATTTAAGTGAACATCCCTATACCACCTCCTAGAGTCCATCAGTAACATTTCACTCTGCTTGCTTACCACCTATCTGTCTGTCTGTACACCCCTCTATCCAACTGGTGAGTAAACAGATTATAAATGCTGATTCTGATTTACTGTTATAATTCAATTCAAATTTTTAAAAATTTTGTTAAGAGTGACTTTCACTTTAGCTTTCAAAATTACTGGAATAAAGTGTTTAACATGATCCTTGTTATTTTGTCTACTGTATTTGTAACTATGCTCCATCTCTCTTCTTTGTTTTTACAGATTAGTTGATCATAAGCTAGTTTGCAAAGCAAGTCTCAATAAATTCAATTCTAGACAGTGTTTTCTGACCACAAGGCAATAAAATCATAGCTAATAGCAAAAAGATAGTTCAAAATTACCCCACAAGTTTAGAAATTTAGAAAAACAGTTCTAATAAATTTTAATATAATGCTGTATTATATGTTGTAGTGTATGGTACATATGCTCTGTTTGTTACTTGCCTGAAACATCTTCATGCTCTCAGCATGTACTGCTACCAACTGATTTGTGATTATATTCAATATTCATTTTCTTTTGTACTCCATTTGTTCAGATCTCATTGTATGCACTTTAATGAGATTCCACAGTTTTATTCTTAACAGTCGCGTGCTGGTTTTGTGTTACTCATGTTATCATCAGCAGAACAAATACTTTTCAACTGGGCTACTCATCCTGTTTAATTCCATACAGTGTTCAACAGACTCACCATAATCAGTACATGCCTCCCTCCGCTTGTTTCAACGTGGCTAAAAACTGTCATTCCATCTGTTCTTGCTGGGAGATGGCATGTGTCACCGATTTTTCTCACTCAGATTTTTGTTTGTGTTCAGATTACCTCTTCTCTTTCTAACTCCAGAAAGGGGTCAACTTGAAGAACATTTGCTGGACGCAAAGAATGACAGGTTGTGCATGGCCATTACTGGAGCTGGTATCTCAAAGGAATATATTCCTCTTACAAATCTTAGAAGAATAGATTCCTTTTATGGGTAGACAGATTTTCCTCCTAATGTTCAGAATCAACTACAGGAGGACTTCTGGACTGAGAACACCTCTCTTACGCTTCCTTCATTTGGTTATAGTAACAAGACACTAGATTCAAAGCTGTATTTGGACTTGGCTTTAATAAAAACAGTAGCTCACATTTATTGAGTGTTTATCATGCAGCAGGCATGGTCCTAGGGGATATACACGTACTTACATATTTCGAGTGTGGATACTTTATTTCACAGTATTCATAATAACACTTTTAACCTTCTTCCTACAGTTAGATGTACTTAATGTTTGTTTCACAAGTTAAGATTGCTGCAGTTATTAGATTAACATAATTTCAGTTATTATTTGCATAGGCTTTGGAAAAATATGCGAAGTCAGTGAAATATAATTTATTATTTAGCCTTAAATACACTTTAAGTCTGGCCATTTACTATGGAAGATTATAAGTGATCTTCGCAATTTTTCAAAATCATTTTCCATCTCCACCTATTTGGTGCCATTTACTAAAGCTGTATTCACTGCCTTTGCATGCTTATTTAATGGTTTTTGTTCATGTTCAAATAGATGAGGGAAAGTACATACAGAGTCCTCATACAGTCTGTGGAGGCAGGACCTGGCTTTAATGTGTTATTCTGAAAGCTGAGCTCTCCAATAGAGGACTGTTTTCTAATGCTGGTAACTATCTCCTTGTCCTTCTGGGTTTTTTTGTTGTTTTTTGTTTGTTTGTTTGTTTTAGTTTTTGTTTTTAAACTGTATTGTATCTATTGATAGAGCCAAGAGATCCAGGGTTTTAGCTCTCTTTTGAGTCAGATTCTTTAGGCTTGCCCTTCATCTTCTGTGTTCTGGCAAAAAGTCCTTCTTTCTAATCACTAGGTAGGGAAGTATTTGCCCTTAGCCAGGATCTGCCCCAACTTCCAGTCCCATAAAGAACAGTGAAGAGGACAGGGGCACCTCCACCAACCACTCCTACAGAGAAGAAGTCAAGCAAACAAGTGAAACACGCAGCCTTTAACATGCATTAGAATGTCTTATTCTAAGAGAGTCTGCTTTCTGTTACACATTTGCTTACTAATTCATCTTTGAATGTCTTTCCTTCTCCCTTCAATATAAATCAGAATTCTCAAAAACAGCGCTATTGATATTTTGGTCCAGCTGAGGTTTTTTCTGTGTGTTTTTTGTTTTTTGTTTTTACGTGAGGAGCTGTCCTGTGCATTCGTACCTCTGCTGTCAAGATGCCAGTTGCAAACACCCTCCATTTGCAGCAACCAAAAATATCTCCAGACTGTGTCAAATGCCCCTAAGGGGGCAAAATTGCCCTCAGTTGAGAACCACAGTTATATATTCTATTTAATTATATATATATTTAATTGTAATTATATATAATAATATAATTTACAGAAGATAAATAATGACAGAAAACAGGGTGGCTATTATAACAAAATATGTTTTGAAATTTTATATTTAAAGAAAGTAAAGTACTTTTTTAAATTGGTCCGATTGACAACAATATTAACAAATTTACGTTGCATTACAGCCACCAGGACATAACAGCTGGCTATTAGGCATTTGCATGACAGCAACCGAGAGGCACCACTCACTCTTTCCTTCAGTCAGTTTGGAATAATTACTCTGCTCTAGAAATTGTGCAGAGGACGTAGATCGCAGACATGAAATCAAAACCAAACAGTCCCTTTCTTCAAGTAACACGTTGTTGGCAAAGAGTTTTTCTAAAGCTATAATCTTAAAAACGTTAAGGAATAGAAACATAGTATTAAGTAGATATTGAATAAAAGCTTAACTTCACAGGTGTCAATAAAAAGTAAAATTTCACTAATTTTATTCAGCAGAAGAGTGTTGTAAGTTCTCAAAAATTATTTCGTAAATCTTTTTATTTGCATTGCCTGATGTTATTCAAACTAAAGTAATAAAAATTTAACACCAAAACTTTAGGGGATCTGTTTTCATGACTGGACAAACATGATTTGAAAGTGACCTGTCATTTGTTCATATTCATACAGGTTTCTTTTACGTATGCATTCTCTTAATACATATTCAAAATATAACATGATAATACACATATTTCATTCATTTTAATGAATGTAGAAAATGTCTTTGTAAGACTATATTGTGGAGTATTTGTATTTCCTCCACTGATCTACACTGAGAACATTAGCAGTGTTTCCTTATTACAAATGATGCTGCAGTGAATTTTCTGCCCAACAACTCTGAGTCTGCTTATAGGGTCTGCACAATCTGCTTCCCCCAAAGACATACCATACCACCTATAACCATGAAGGCTGGCCAAGTCGAAGCTGTCCTGAGGGGTGTGTGGAAAGACCTTGGATGTTCAAGCTAAGGCCCTGGTGTCCACACACATGTGTGCATGAGACCTTTGGGGATGGAAGAGAACAGGATTGGGCAAAGGCTCATGAGCTGGAGTCAGAGGCTTGCTTTTCCTGCAGCATCATGTTCTCTCACAGAACTTCAGGGATCCAAGAATTATAAATTCATACTCGCCCTTCAGGTCATTACAAAGGTGTATATGCCAAGATAAACATATAAAACATTTTTCACTTAATTGTTTGACTCAAATGTAAATAGTGCCAAGGTTGTGAATCTTTGCTCCAGATGACACAGGGACATGTAGCACCCACTGTGACACACATATACATACATATAAGTGCATGCATATGTTTGTATGTGTGTGAATGTATTGTAATCAGTGCTTCCCTTTATCTGAGATTCTCAAAGCAATTTACCAATGTTATCTTGTTAATCTTGATTCAATGCTCTAGAAATAGGTGTCAGCTTGATTAGGCTTGTTTTATTACTTCAGAGACAGATTAAGAGCTTTACCCATGTTCATTATAAAAGAAAAAGTATTGAAAACGTACTTCATGAAGTTCTCTGTTTCAACTGTTATGTGATGGTTAACCATTTCTTCCTTTCTTCTGCTTATAAAAGTTGGATGACTTTTCTTTTAAGGCAAAAACATTCTTCCTACTTTTCAACATACTATTGAATTCTAAGTACTTAATTCTTAGCATAGAAATGAATCTAGTTTTAATACACATTTTAAAATTTTATTTGGGTGGGTAGAAATATTGTCATGCTTTAATGAAAATCTAAGGAAAGTATTTATTAAAAAAATTGTAATGGTTTAGTGATTTAGAATCCTCCAAAAAAACCTAATGTTGTAAAGGAATTTACTAAACTAATCATGATAAAACAATGCCATTAAGTTTTAGATTTCATTAGATTTTATTTCTGAGCTTAATGTTTGAAAATAAAACATTTTTCAGTAATTCTGAAAGGATTATTATGAAAGTATTGATGATCCTTAAGGAATCATAAATCTGGATGTGGCTATAAAAGAATATTTCATACTGAGGTTATTAGTTGTAAGGGCAAGTTTATTATCCTTGCTCTCATAGCTGGTGAGTAGGGTTATACTTGAGAATGTATCACAGTTAATTATGTCATCTTGGCTGGGTCATGGTGTCCAGATACATGGACAAATATTTTTCCAGATATTTCTATGAGAATTTTTTGTATGAGATTAACATACAAATAATACCTAAAGCAGATTGCCCTCCATTATGTGGGTGGGCCTTGTCCAATCAGGTAAAGTCCCAAATAGAACAAAAGATTGACCTCCTCTGAGCAAGAAGGAATTCTACAGCAGATGACCTGTGTACTTGAACTGCAGAATTGGCTATTCTCTGGATAAACCTACCCTGCAGATTTTTGGATTTGCCAACCTCAATAATCACATGAGTTAATTCATTAAAATAAATTTCTTTCTAAGTATATATACACATCCTATTAGTTCTGTTTCTCTGAAAAACCCTAAGTGATACAGTATATAAAGAAACAACTTATGATGTCTCAACAATATGTAGAAAGATGGATAAACATATATTTTGATTTAAGCAGAGTTATACACAATGTTGAGTAGCCAGTTGTGTTTTCACTTACTCAGACTATTTTTTACACTTTTTTTTTTTTAAATCTCTACTCTCAGATCTCATCTATATGCTGTGAGTATCACAAACGTGCTGAGATAAATACTAACTATCCAGTTCTCCTTCTTTCCTGGACATATGGGAAACTAAACTCCCTAGAAGTTCTTGCCATTAAGCAGGCCAAAGTGACTAGTCTTGGCCAAAGAAATGTCAATGGAAATGACCATGTCACTTCCAGGGTGAAGGAGTAAAAACCTCCCTGGGCAATTTTCCAGTCTCTCCCTTCATCTCTGGCAGCAAACCCTGAAACTTCATGTTGAAATGTCAATGCCTCTCTTAACCAGAGTTTTTGGGCGACTCTGGAGCAAAGCCTGCCTCTGTCTGGCCTTGAACATGTAGCACGATACAGAAATGAACCTTGACTGTATTAAAGCACTGGGATTCATGACTAATGTTTTACCATATCCTAATATACACGGCAATGCATCCTTGCTGGCACAGCATAACTGCTGGAAGGAAAGTTAATTGCAACTATATCCTTATGAAATACGATTGGACTCTCTAAAAAACTAATAAGTTGAATACAGAATTAATATAATAAAAACTGAATATGACGAAGTTCTAATATTAACACTATCACTGTTATTTGTTACTTTGAATTCAGATTGTTTAAACCAGTTTATGTGTATAGACACAACTCTTCTGTCTCACACTTTTTTCTGAAATTATTGTCCAAATAATTTAAATTCCCTGTGCCACTGTTTCTTTACCACAATGCTATAAAAATTAGAACGTTGACTAGTTTTTGAACTTGATCTTGTAAGTGTCTCAGAGGAAAACACTTAACAAAAAACAGCACAGCTTTTATTTGAGGCTGACCTTCCAGGGCACATACAAATAAAGAAATGGCGATTACATAATTTTAGATGCCTAAATGTATCACAGGATGATACAAATTGACATGACGTATCTGACTTTGCTCTTTCTTCTACTTCTTCTCCTTCTGGAAATGATGAAACACAAACATAATATTTATAATATTTCTCTTCCTCCTAAGCTAGCCTTCCCACCTACATGGGAGGAAGATTTACTTCTCAGGGGGGAAAAAAAAAAAAACACTTTAAAACTCAAACTTAACCTAGCAACAAAAGGTCTTAGTCATTTGTACTGCCAGAATAAACTCCGTTTCCAAATCTAAAAGTAACGAGAAAGGTGCTGGATTTGCTTTCATCTCTGGGCGCAAGTCCTGGATCTAAAAATTACTCTCTTTGTGATGCTGAGATAGTCATTTAATCTCCCTTACCTGCAGTCTCCTCAATCCAAAAATGTATAAATACGTAGCTTATATGTTTTCATCTGGCATTTAATAATTACTGAAAATTATATGCTGATTGAATAAATACAAAAATGGATGGGTGGGTGGTAGTTATGAAATTAGGCTGAAATAATGTTTGTATAAAAGATTTCCTAAATGATTAAGTACTGTAGAGACTATCAGTAAATAACGTGTTTTGAAAACAGTATTTTTAATATTAATGTTTGTTAGATGTGAGTCTAAAAACTGATGGGTTAACAACATAAAAGAATTCTTATGCATCCTATAAGCATTTAGTGAACTTAACTCAGAAGCTGGAGACTTCTATTCTGTAGCAACCTCAGCGAAAGGGGACTCCCATGCTCTACCCCCCACCTACCACTGGAGGTGAACGTTCGCAACATGTTTGAACTTTGCAGTGGAGCTGGAGTGTCTGTACTAAGAAGATAAAGTTTGCTGTTTGGGGGGACCAGAGAAAGGATGTGTATAAATCTCAGCTTTCTACACTCATCTCTCAGAGAAACTAGACTACCTTGAAAATACCCACCCCCACAGGGCTCAGGGAGATTGTTCTCCCTGACAATGAACACATGTGAAAGACTTTGGACCTTGAAGATGTGCAGGGATCAGGTTTAATCTGCAGTAGAATTTAGGGTCTTGAAATCATTGAAACCTCCAAAAGGTGAAGCAACAGCTTCAAACCAGATCTTCAAAGAAAGTCCCTCATTGAGTTTAAGCTGAAGTACTTCAAAACAGTTACGGACTCTGACAGCTCTGAGTTCTGCAAAAGACCAGCTTGCCTCTGATCCTGCTTTGCTATTGATCTAGAGGAAACTGCTTAGTTTTAGGGGGCATCAACGTTTGTCTTTGTCATAAACAAGAATCTCAGGTATCTTTCTCCCTCCAAGACCCACCTTAGAGCCTCCCTCTATTCTTCCCAGAATTCTGAAAGTATTTCATCACAAGAAATGTTGACTTTAACTCAGGAGCTTTACTGAAAACTTTTGAAGTTTAGGCAATTTCCTAGTTATCTGTGAAATTGATCTTCAAGTGACACTTAAAGCTATTAAATTGTGCTATTATCATTTTTAAGAGAGTAGGACTGCCTAATTAGGCAGTGACTAGAGATTACAATTGTACATCTTTTTGTTCTTTGTATTATTCTAAATTCCAGTCCTTTCCTCGCACCACTGCCATGTCACCACCACAAACAAACTCTCTTTTCTTTGGTATAATCATGTTCTACTGGGGATGATCTGAAGATAAACAGTAATAAAATGTCTCAAAAAAAGAAAATTCAATTATTGATATATTTAACATTTTTGGAAATCTTTCGTTTAGGTTTTAAGAATTTCAAGGAGCTCGGTTCATAATGGATATCTACAAATGTGCATGGTCTGCTCTAAGTCCATAGATGTTTTCCAAAAATAACTTTCCTTACAGTCACTACGTTAAGTCAGAATCAGTTAACATGAGGGCAGAAAGTTCCCCTTGGTTTGCTGCTTTCTTTGCTGTGGTCCCTAATGTTTGCTTTCAGGGGTCTCAATGAGTCCTGCCTGATTTATTCTAAGCATGTAAGAAAGAGGGGCACCAACCCAGCTTGCTCAGTCTCTATTTCAATCTCTCTCCAACGATCAGTCGGAATACTCTTCTGTACGACAGCCAATAATGTTGCTGAAAGAAAATAAAACAGAATCAATCATTCACACCAGAAACTGTCAAACTCCTTGTAATAAGATAGCTACACAAATTATGCAATGTAATCCACGGTTTTATTGTTATTTTCATTAAAATTGAATAGATGAAGTAATAGAAACTAATTGCTACATGCAAATAAATTTTTTCCTAAACGCAGCCTGTCCCTGTCCTTAACCAAAAAAAAAAAAATCCTTCTAACCTCACTAATTCTATGAGGCAGCTGACAGGGACATCAGAGACTTTCACAACCACCTATAGACATTCACGTTTGGATGTCAAAGCAAAAATTCCGCCAAAGTTAAACAAGTAAGAAAGATTCTATTCAAAGCTATTGAAACAAAGGAGCAAGGCCAGAGCTGGGTTTGAATTCATCACCACTAAAACAGAAAGCAGGAGAGTTTTAAAGCGCTGGGGTGGGCTTATGGGGAGAGTGTTGGAGGTTATCATGGGGGATGGTTGGTTAAGGCAATGTCTGGAGCCGTTGAGTTATTCCTGAGCTTGCAAATGGTTTTCTCTGTGATTATGCCATCCGTGTTTGCTAACCCGTAAAAGTTTAGAAGTTAGGCTCTTATTCTCCCACAGAAACTGAGAGATAGGGACTCTATCTCCATGATGATTACATTTCAAAGGGATGACTCCCAGGTCCTGCAGAAAGACATCCCTGGGTTGTAAAGCTGGCACTGAAGCTCCTAAAAGGTTTATATCTCAAAGGGGCACAGAAAGAATTTACATGCTTTCTAAAGGAAATCCTCTGAGGACAAAGGAGGTCAGAAGCCTGGAGTTAGGAAAGAGCCTGTCTAAAGTCACGCTAGGTTAGGGTTATGTGAAGGCCATGTTAGATCCTGCTGAACCACAGTGTCTCCACAGTATGAGTTCTGACAAAACAAAATTTGGTGTGAAATAGATTTATCTTAATTCCATACAAGAAGGTTTGGCTAAAGAATGACTTCACTGGGAGCAGTTTTTCCTCTAAGTCAGATCTCTACCCAAATACATGTTGAAAACCATATGACATCAGCATGGTTTTCCAGAGTCTTCCTGACTAATATGATTAAAGCACAAAACTCATTTTCAAGTGAAATCAAGTCATCATATGGTTCAAGTGACCTGAAGAAAGAGTAGTTCATTTCTGGGCACTTGCTTTATGCTCAGACATAGAGGCGGCATTCTTAGACCCTGTTTTTCTTTTTAGTGATATGCAATGATGAAGTTGTTCCATATCCCACACAACAAACTTTCTCATCAAAAATTAAGGATTTCCATTTTCATTCCCAACTTAAACCCTCCCTTACTCCCACCCACAGCATTTTTGGGTTTTTGTTTTTGTTTTTGTTTTGAAGTTGAGAAGTTTATTTAACATCTTACTTTTTAAACAAGACTTGAGTGATGTTTCTTCAGGCACCCAGAAGCCAGAAAGCATCCCATAAATAAAATTAACTGCATTTGGAACCAGGCTCTAGGCTGGTTAATGGAAACTGAATGGAAATCAACTCTCATCCCTGCATTTGGAACACCTGTCCCAACAAATAAAATAACAGTGGCTTAAAGAGTAATGTTCTGTGTATAAATCTCTGTGTGTATTTTTAATCATACTTATCATCATACAAGCAAAGTGTAAGTTAGAAAGAAGCTCACTTCCCAATCGTCGGAGCTTGATTTCGTAACACTCACAGACAAGGATACTGCTTGGATTAATCGCCCAAACCCGCACAAATTGTGCACCGTAGCAGTTTTGCTACTATCAGTAGCTGTCAAAAATTACCCAGCCTCACAGCTAGAATATTGCCCTAATTGCTATTTCTCTATGAATTGCTCAAAGCCAAGGGATCCCAGTACCGCATTTTTTCTAAAGGGTACGGTTTCTTAGAATTCCTATGTGTTTTCTTTTGTCTTTTCCCATCTTTATTAGGATACGATTGGCTTATAACATTGTGTAAGTTTAAGGTATACAAGGTGTTGACATATATATATATATATAGTGAAATGATTACCAAAATAAGATTAGTGAACACCTTCATCACCTCATGTAGCTACCTTTTGTGGGTGTGTGGTGAGAACATTTTAGGTCTCTTCTCTCAACTTTTGAGTATACAATACAGTATTGTTAACTGCAGTCATCAAACTGCACCTTAGAGCGCTGGAATTTATTTCTGTTACAACTGAAAATTTGTACCCTTTGACCGACATCTCGCCGTTTTCCCCACACCCCATGGGTTTCCTTGAGAGGAAATCCTATTCGTTTGGAGCATGTTTGGCTACTCAGTTGAGTTAGGTGAACACAGACTGCAACTTTTTAAAACCTCTGACTGCCCACGTTTACTCTTAACTCAAGTCTTAACATTTCCAGAATAGCTAGGATAATGGGGGAAGAGTATAGCTCTGGTAGAGTGCATGCCTAGCATGCACGAAGTCCTGGGTTCAATCCCCAGTACTTCCATTAAAATAAATAAATAAACTTAATTACCTCCCCCCAAGTTTTTCTTTTTAAAGATAATGGCCATCTATTCAGAAGGATATACTTCAACCTCACTTCTGCAAGGCATATGTTTTGGTTAACACCAAGTCATCTGCAGTCTTACTCAGTCTGTGTGACCAACAACTTAAATGAGAGAGACCACTGAAGATTTTAGATACAGGGCAAAATCATGAAGTGACTAAAGTCACTTTAGTAAGATTAGATTTTGTTATCAATCCCTTGAAGTAACATGACACAAACTTCATGGGAAAAAATTACTTATTGAATGTTCATAACAAAATTGGTCAGAAAGAAAGAAGGAAGGATAAAATGGATATGGGTTATAGGATTAGCAAAATGCAGGGTTTTTCCTCAGAACAATGTGATTCACATTCATTTTGTCATATTTTTTAATATGTATAAGTTACTCATTTAATCAGTATTCAATTGTTGGACATTTATAATATTTATATTTTTGTTATTATAAAATCTTTCACAATAAACATTCATAAACACACCCTCACATGTGTTTAAAAACAAAGGAGTGCTATGACCCAGCAGTGTCCATACCAGACCCAGTACAACATTTATTGGAGCAAACTAGCCATGGCAGGGGTCATCTGTGGCAGGTGCACAGTTCCCTGGTGTCCATCACACCTAGAGCCAGTGCTCAAGGAAAAAGAAGGCACCAGAGAGAAGCCCTGGATTTCAAGGTCGTGATGGTGAAGGCCCAGCCCAGCCGTTCCCTTAGGTGCAAGCTTTGTGATTCCAGCAGGACGATGGGGTAGAACTCTGGCCTCCTTCCCTAGTCTACCCATTCAGCACTCATGGTTGACTGAAGATGAAGGGGAGAGCCTAAAGAGAGGAGATAATTTGGAAAAAAAAAATGGATGGGTGATATTTTTAAATCTTTAGGCAAAGAGAGTATTTTGGGTGACTTTGTGCTTTTCAGGAATAGTTATTTTCCATGTTTTGCAAATCCTTCCACAGACTTGAAAAAGAGGGAAGGTTTCCCCACTCATTTAATGAACTCAACATTATCTTGATATACACTTTTTGTAATAACATAAAAAAGAAAACAACAGACCAGTTATACATTATATGGTTACATTTATAAATGTACAAAAAATGCTTAGAAAGAAACACACCAATGTGACGACAGCAGCAGAGGGGACTGGGGTTGGGACAGTGAGCACAGGACACTTCGGCCTCGTGTGTGAAGCATAATTATGTTTACAAACAGAGTGATCTCAAATATTAGATTATGTGCTTGTGATTATCTCTTACCCTCCATTATCTACCTAAACTCTATTTAATTTAGACCAGTTGATATTTATTTGAATTTTTTAAACCCTGCACGTTATTAGTGACATTTTTTGCCATTTGACGTTTGCGTTCTGTTTTGGTTTACAGCACTATTGAACTATATTACATAGATCATAAAGTTCATCTGTTTTAAGTGTACAATTGAATGATATTTAATTTATAGAATTGTGCAACCATAATCACAATCCAGCTTTAAAATATTTCTATCACCCCCAAAAGATCAGTTTTGCAGGTTTCCAACCTATCTTCATTCCAAATGCCACTCTAAGCAACCATTAATCTGCTTTCTGTGTCTGCAGATTTGACTTTTCAGGACATTTCATATAAATGGAATCATACACTATGTAACATTTTGCCTCTGGCTTCTTTTACTTCACACAAATTTTTTTTTTCATCCATGTTGTACCATCCATCAGTAGTTCACCCCTTTTCATTGCTAAACAGTATTCCATTGTATGGATATACAACAGGATTTTCCTTTAGTTATTTATCCACTCCTTAGCTCATGCTAACTTTCTGCTTGATGTTACTAATACTCAAACTTCCTGCTTGGCAGAATTAAATTTGGCCCTTTTGTGCTTTTGTCTCAAATATTAGTGTTGAATATTGGTTAATTAGGGTCCAAATTGTTTCTCCTCCTTAGGAAGGGTGGCTGTATTCTTACAGAGCTTCCTTTATTTCCTTCCCCGATGCCATTTTTTTCTTAGAATAACCAAGCAGATTTAGCGTTTATATCCAGCAGAATTCTTTGATGTTTCTGTGATGTGGCTGACACCTCTTCCTAGTTTCTAACACAGTTGTGGGCTTTAACACGATTTTACATGCCCTTGGTCTTTTTGGTGGAAATTTAGGAATGTTAGCAGAAGATGCCTTCGCTCATTTTTCCCATCCAACTTTGCATGGATGTCTCATATGTGACACTTTGATTCCTAAAGCAACTCAGATTCTAATCCTGTTGAGATACTTTCCTCATAGATTTTTCCCACCTTTGAGCATCTGTCAGAACACCGTTTATGGTTATAGGTACCACAGCAGCAGATTTGCAGTGTCCTTTATAAATATGTATATGGCTGGAAATAGACGCTGTTTGGGCCAAGGCATGCTCTGGAGATGGAAACAGAATATCTGTTTGAACAAAGTATTCCCAGCAAAGGTGTCTTCACTTAAGTCTGGCCTTGTTACCTTGCCAGGGACCGCAAAATCTGCAGTGGTGATTTCCTAAGTATCTCACAGTTTGGCAAAGTACGAACGCCAGGAAATCATCACCGTGCAAACTGTCAGTGTGAACCGTTTAGCCCCCATCATTTCTAATCGATTTTAGGAGCCCTCTTTCTCTGAGCCATCTCACCACCCGCTAGCCCCACGGCCCACTGGGCACGCTAACCTGCAAAGCTGCATCTGAGAAGGGAGAGTCACATCTGAGGAAGGCAAAAGAGGAAGCTCCCAAAGAGAGAACTTAAAGCTATTCACTTTTGAAAAATTGAAATCTGTAAGATCAAAGACCAAACTTTAGCAAAGCGTTTGTGGAGGAGCAAACCTAACTCTGCAAAGGAAATAACCCCGTACAGGACGGCTGGTTCCCTCAGGGCAAGGATCACACAGATTGCGTCAACTGTGGCGTTTCAGTGCTGAAGTAGTCTTTGCCGTGTAGCACGTGCCCAAGGAAATGAATAAATCACTTCAACATTTTCTTTTTAATAGTTCTCCTTTAAGAGTATAGTGATTAATACCCATGAAATCTAGCCCAATTAAAAATGTTTTGTTGGGCAGAGTTTATGTGACTAGAGGTAAAAATTTTCCCCTTAATTTAATGTGTCTACCAAATAAAAGTTTAAAAATGTTGAAAGAGTAGAACATAAAAGTGAAGTTTACTCTATTTCGAATGATCTGTTAAGTTCCATTGTACGCAACACTTGAGCTTTTAAAATATTTCTAATATTCCTCATTTTATATTTGAGAGGACCATGTGAAATCTAAGTACTAAGCAGACGAAGTCATACCTACTTTCAGTGATGTGGATCATGAGATAAAGAGGGGAAGTCGTCCAAACTGATAACCTTAAAACCCCACGTGTCCTATCCTGAGTTCAGAATAAGTTATTGTTATTATTAATGACAGACATCCTCTGTTACTCACTGTCTTTCTGCTTCCTCTCTGGAAATGCAAATTAAGGCTAGTTCAAAAGAAACAAAGAAAACTATACTAACTGAAAATGGTACTAACGAAGTAAAAAAAAATACTAGCAAAAGTATCTAGCCCCAGTGTATCTGCGTTAAGACCTAGCTACTTGTATGGACCCTGTCTTACCAACTAGATAATGACCTCCTAGGTTGGTTCTAACACAAATATCGTGCAAACTACCTGTGTAATTTAACATTTTTCTACCAATACAGTTTAAAGAAATGAAGAAACAGGTGAAATTAATTTCTAGAATGTATTTAATTTAATCCCAAATATTGCCATTTCACCATATTCTACTCTCTACATTTACATTTCAAGGAAGTGCTCCATCGTGACAGGTGGCTAGTGGTTAGAGAACTGGGTGTTATAGACCTGGAATGTTGCCTATGGCAGGGACCATGCCATGCTCAGATGTATATTCCCTCCTGCCCAACACAGCAAGTACTCGACAAGTATTAAATGAATAAATTGACTGAGCTGCTGAATAAGTTGCTGGAAGAATATCCTGCTTGAGGTCACTGGGCTTCTTCCATTTTTAGGTTTTCAGCAATTTGAAGGAGTTTTGGTCTTTGTCTTCAAATATTTCCCCTACTTGTTCTCATTTTTTTTTTATCCTGGGACTTCAGTATCATGTACGCCAGACTACTGGACATTACCCCACATATTTCTGAAGTACATTTTGTTTTTCTCCAATTTTTTCTCTATGTTCTTCTAACTAGAAAATAGTTAACACTGTATCTTCAACATCGCTGATTCATTCTCCACTCCCCTAAATTTTACATTAAGCCCAGTCAGTGTTTCCATTTTAGTTCTCATAATTTTCGGTTCTAGAATTTGCAATTTTTAATAGATAGCATTTCCCTGCTGAGATTTCTTATTTGTTCCCTTAGCAAGAAAATATTTTTTTCATTATTTGAACATATTTTCCATAATTTTTTGGAAACCTTACTTTGAAATATTTGTTTGCTAAATTTAATATGTAGGCTGTCTTGGTGGGGTGTATTAATGACTTTTTTTCTTGACTGTGAGTCATGGTTTCCTGTTTCTTTGCATGCTGAATAATTTTTGATTGTCTAGGCTTTGAGAATGATACATTGTAGAGATTCTAGATTCTGTTACCTTCCTGTGAATCGATGGTGCGATTATAGGGTGATCTACCTTGAACTTGAAAAGATGTCCTTTTACACTTTGTTGGGCATATAGAAAGATTGCCGGAAGTATTTCTTAAGCTGCTCTAATTTGGTGGGGTTGAAACTCCAAAAGCTATCTCCCTATCTCTCTTTCAACTTTATCTGGGCAACACCAAGAAAGACTCACTTGTTAAAACATAAATAAGAATATGTCACTCCCCTGCTTAAAACTCTCTAGTAGCTTCTAATGGCTGTGAGAATAGAATCCTTCCTTCTTACAATTGTCTACAACATTTGAGTGACTTGGTTTTTCCTACCTCTTTCAGCTCAACACTTCAACTTTCTCACCAGTTTCCTTCTTTCCAGAGCCTTCCCTCAGTTCCTGAAAAAAGCCAGGCTCACTGCTGCCTCAGACTTTTTGCACATCTGTCTCTTCCAGATACCTGTATGGTTGGACTATTATTCAGATTTCAATAGAAGTTTGTTCTGAAGGTCTTGCCTAACCTCCCAAGTTCACTCCAGACATTCTCAATTATATTGCTCTGTTTTCAGTTTCTTCCTAGCAATTAGTGTTACCTGGAATTCATTTATATTGTTATTTGTTTACTTTGTGTCTCCCCCAAACTTGAAAATAGATTCCATGAGGGGAAGGACCTTGTCTGACTTAAATTCCTGGCACCCCAAACCGTATCTGAATCACTGTGACTGTTCTGTGAATATCTGTTGAAGAGAAAATGAATTCTCTTCTATTACCTTGAAAATTACCCAGTTTGGATCTACATTATGTAATATGTTATTATATATAACGAAGTCAACAAACGTTTGTTACGGTGTAGATGCACAACACACAGGGATGAATATAGGTATAGGGTGTGTACATGTGTGTGTTTATAATCAGCATGATAATGAGCTTACTTCGAGACTGGAACACTGGTAACTATCCAAAAAACCAACACAGCAACATCAGAATTGACTTCTCTCTTCCCCCTGCCCCATGAGTCTTGCTTCTTCTGAGAGAGAAGGAGAGGTGTTAGGCCTTTTTTATGCTCTTGACTGCACTCTGCCAGGAGTTGTCCTTCCTCACTGCAGCTCGAACAAACTGGGGGCAGACAAAGAGGTATTTCCTTTCTGGAGTCCAGGTGTTTCTTAATGTCTCGACCATGCTGAGGTCTGCAAAATGCCAAGGGGCTCCTGCTAAATTGCTGTCAACAGCCTCACTTGGAAAACATCCTGCTCTTAGAAAAGCAAACTGGGGTGGGGTGGAGCCCATGGGATGCCCCGGGTGCTGGAAAGTTAGGGAGAGGTGACCCAGGAGAAAGATCTACCTCTCAGCTCCCCCAGCACTTGCTGGCCGGGAGTCTGGGATGTCCCTGCCTCACCTCTCGGCCCTCAAGTTCATAGCTAAGGTCGGGTCATGATGTCTCTGCTTAGTCTGAGGCATTGCTTCTATTTTTATACTTTATTAGTAGCTTCACAAGTAGCAAGAATTCTGGGATTCTGAGGAATATCAATGCTTGGTAGGAACTTCTGCCATCTTTGAGGCCCCTCATTGGCTTAATGCAGATTTTTTTTTTTTTTTTTTTTTTTCAGTTTCATTTAACTGTGCTTCACAACACCTGGCTGGTTGGACCCCTGTCAATTTCCCCTAAGCCTAAACAAGAAGGTAGGGCACATCTACCCTGCTGTCAACAGGCAGGTGTGATCTCAACGTGAAAACCCAGGAACTACACTCCTTGTTTTAGCCTCTGTGATTGATGATCTGCTACAAAAATCAAAGTGGGCATAATTATTTCCTAATACTGGCTCCTGCAGACTATCTCATTAACCTAAATCTCTGCTCAGCCCCCAAGGTCTGCAAGCCCTGTGATAATTCAATATATTTTCTAACCATGAAACAATGTCCTCTTGCCTCATACTTGACATAGTAATACCTGTGAAATTCCTGTAGCAAACAGCTTATAGCAGTGTTGCCCAGACCTGCTTGATCTTGGCAGCCCAGTCTCCAAGGGACCTGGTCTCAGCTGCTGACAAGTTTTCAGTCTAATTATGAGCATCAGAGACTTCGGCTCCATTTCTAGGAGGGACTCTGATTCCTAAATAAACTGTGAGTGACAGATAGGAACGACAAAAACTTGTTTCCAGCCTATAAATTTAAAGTAGAGTTTCTTACACTCTTTCATTCTGGATATGTCACATAACACTGCCTAAATCTAATTCAGCTGTGTGTGGGGCAGGGTGGGGAATAGACGACGAAATTTGAAACATGGCTTTTGTGTATATTCAGGAAAAAATGAGGTGATTATCAACCAGAGGCCAGGGACTGCCAAATCTCATTTCTTGACGTCTCAGTGCGCAGCTCAACCCAAGATTATCCCATGTGCATCTTTAGGAATTGCTTTAAGATCCACAGTGGAAGATGAGCCTTTAACCAAGGAGAACAAACCTCATAAGGACATCTGATTTCTTTTTTTTTTTTAAATCTTTTTTAACTTGAAGTACAGTCAGTTACAATGTGTCAGTTTCTTCTGGTGTACAGCACAATGTTCCAGCCATGCATATATATACATATATTTGTTTTCATATTATTTTTCATTAAAGGTTATTATAAGATATTGAATATAGTTCCCTGTGCTATACAGGGAGAAATTTGTTTTTTATCCGTTTTTATATATAGTGGTTAACATTTGCAAATCTCAAGCTCCCAAATTTATCCCTTCCCATCACCTTTTGAGATTTAGGTATGTATTTAAAAGGTAAGAAAGCCAGGGAAATCAGAACAAAGATGAGGTCTATAAAGAGGTTTTGATGATTATTCAAGGAGATAAATCATTCAGGATGTTTAAATTGCATTTTTAACTTTGAGAAAGTGTGACAAAGTTCTGTTGATTACAAGAGGGTTGATTTCCTCTTCCATTCTCTGTCTAATACATCAAACCCAGACATTGCTTTATTACAGTGCTTGCAATCCCTATTCCAGAATAGCTTCCATAATCTTCTTATTCTAAGGTGGTTGCCGTCCATTCTCCTGAAACCATAAATCAAGCATCCTGGAAAAGGTGATGTTAGAGGCTACCAATTCAGTTAGAGTTGTAGGTAGGCAAAGCAGACAATAGCTCTTAGATCTTAATATGACCACAATAAAACAGGGCTCCCTGGGGACTCCGTATGGTGATGCATCAGAAACTATAGAGATGTGTTTAGCTATTTCTCCTCCTCCTTAAATTTCTACTCTTGGATACAGCAGGTCAAAAACTGGTCCTTTTCTCTTTGCACACAATCCTTTTTAAGACCTGATCTGCCTCTTCCATTTCCTTCCTTCCTTTTCAGGGCGCCTCATCTGAGCCCCAGCCAACCCGAAGGCCATCTTCCTGCAACAAATTCTCACCTTGGGAGGAGAAACTGCCTCCAGCTTGAGCTGGTTTTCTTAGGAAAAAAAAAAAAAAAGAAGAAGAAGCAAAGGAAGAAAGAAAGAGAGAAAAAAAGAAAGGCAGGAAGGAAGAAAAGAAGGAAGTAAGAAGGGAGGGGGGAAAAGCAGCCTCCTTGGAATTTCCCAGCTTCTACGTGTGAAGTGGAGTTTAGATGCTGGCCGTCTTGAGTCAAGCATAAAGGCTTTTCTTACAGACCTTTTGCACAATAGTGAGAAACCCAATTGCTCCCTCTGCCCAGAGGTCGCCCTGACTGGGAATATTTTCTCCTCACTCAACTGTGCTTTATAACAGCATATTTGTAAAGCAACTGTTTTCTCTTCTCTTTTTATTTTGCAGCTGATGCTTTCAGGAGATTGGATAAGGTAAATACACAAGTACAAAGATACAAAACTAAATTCTAAAGTTTTACAGTTGGCGTCCTGGCTCCTAAGTGGATTTCAAAGTTCAATTACAGACCTGGGTTTTCTACGCTCCCCATAGGGTCTCTGTTAACTGATTCTGCTTCTCTGAGATTTCACAGAGAGGCAGTGAGGTTCAGTGGTCATGAAGGCAGGTTCTGAGACATCCAGCTCCACGCTCCCTGGTAGGTTATTCAGCCACTGCTCTGTGCTCCGTTTCTGTTGATGTCAGTTGGACAAATTGGCATCAGGAGGGCTGCTCAGCTGCCTGTGATGAGATCCTCGGGGGCCACCCCTCCCCATCTGACTACAGATGAGGACTCATTGCTAAGTTAACCTGAGCATCTCTCTTCCTTGAAATCTTCAAGATCCTAAGACACTGTTGTTCACATGAAAATATCTGGAACGCACTCAGACTCTAGATTTTCTTAAGTGTATGAAACCACTTTAATTTTACCAGAACAGCTCCCCCCAAGATTGATCAGAATGTAAGTGAACTATCCTTGAACATAATTCTGATGTGTCATAATGTGATTTATTTGTACATTTAAGGATACATTATAGATTTCTCCAAAGAACCTAGAAAGTGATTTTCTCCCAGTTCCAATGGTTTAAAATTTTTATTCCCTAAAGAATTCTAGCACCCTGGAGGGGGAAGTTATAATGCTTTCATTTAAAGATTCCACATTGGCCAAAAGGAACTGATGTAACTTTCTTATTTCCTAAGATTTTTTTTTTTTTGGTAAATTGCACTTTTTATTACATGAAAATTTTGTAAAGAAAAAAAAATCAAAAGAGGTAGAAACTAGCTCACCTACTTTCCTTTCCCAAGCATACATTTTTAGTGTCTTGCACAATATCTTCTCTGTCCCAGATTATTTTTAGCAAAAGGTTTTTTCAATTTGATGTATAATTCAAGATAGACTATGAACTATTTTCATTGTTAGATTACATACGGATAGACTTCCAGAAAAATTATCGTTAACAAATGGTGCTTAAATAACAATTTTTTAACAGTAAAATATGAGACTCTGATTAATAGCTATTGTTGAAATGTCAAAACATGTCACACTCTTTTCACATCTTGTAGTCTGTGATTAGCCCATTTGGAGGAAAAATATGTCTCTGATATGTTGTCTTTGACTTACAATTTTTCCAAAGATTATTTTCAATCATATTTGTTCCAACTTTCTGCTTAAGTGAAATTGTCTCAGAAATTAGATTAACTAAAACATCAAATGCCTGTTTAGATTAGGAATTTGCAAAAGCAGTGTCTGGTCACTGTGCCTTTTAATTCAATCAAATTCAGTGCTATACATTAATTAGAGTCACCTGAGAAAGTTTAATTTTTTTGGTGTTATTAGTGGAGGAGCCCAAAGATTTTTAACTTCATGGGACAAGAGTGGGGCTTCTAAAAAGAACCAAGATTTGACTGATTGACTACTGATTTTCCCTAAAAGACAACATTGAAAGGTTAGGAGAAGCTGTAAGACCAGGAGTCTGGTAGTACATTAGTTTATATCTTTTTATTCCATGAAAGGTTTAAGGCTAAACAATGGTACAAAACTCCCTTATCTCCTTTCTTATGTTTGGTCTTCCTATATATTTTCTTGAATTTGGTCTGCCCAAATTCATGCAGGGCCTTCATTTGTGAGCAAGCAGACAGGGCGACAAACTTCACAGAGAAACTAATGAGCCACGTTACTCTAAGTGTGAAACCCCCAGACAAGCTTCTTTATGTGGAAATCTGGACCAGAGTTCTTTATACAGTTAGCTTAGGACTTCTCCCAGTAGAATCTAAAGGCCCTGTGAAGGGTGACAAGCCATAGAAAACACTACGCTTCTGATTCCAAAACTGAAAGTCTGGAGAGGTCAACGTCCCATCCTCTGCTGATGCAGAAGGAGAGAGACAGTCTTTAAGGAAAGCAAGAGTTCCTAACCAGGCTTGGAAGTGTGGATGGCCTGGGCAGAAATAGCAAAACCCATACTCATTGTTTTCCAAATTATTTGAGTTCAGGGGCATTTTGCTCATCCAAAGGACACATTTCTGGCAACCGCCCCCAGGCCTGGCACATAATAGATGCTTTGTAAATATTCAGGGAACTGATTGGCAAAGACGGCAATAATAAAATCCTTGAATTCACAGGAAAAGAAGCCCTCTTTCGAACCTCTGATAAAATCCCCCAGATTTACCATGATGAGGAAATGAATTTTTTAAATTTAACACATTTGGTTATCTCTGTCCCGAGATTACAGAAAACAATCTTTTAGAAAAAACCACCAGACTCTTGTGCTGATAGATGATGCGGAGAAAAAATAGCTGCTATAAGACCCAGAACTAGAAAAACGGGGTCTCATTGTGTTCACAGGAAAACTGAAATAACTCAAATTCACCACTGCATTGCCTAAGAGAAGTTTATGGTTTGCTTAGAATACTGTGCTTAATAAGATGGGAAAATATCTAATGTGCATTTTAAAAGATGTGACTTAAATATCTACATGGCTTAAATATTAGAGTGAATAAAATCTAAGTCTTGATTATTTAAAAATTTTAATTATGGGAAGCAACTCATTTTCTGATAAAGCTAAATAGGTGAAATGAGTCTTTTTTTCCTTTTGCTATGTAAAACTATGACTCCTGGCCCCGGGGCAGGTATATACTCTCCATGTTCCCACTGAAACATAATAATTGCCACACTTCCTTCTGTTACTGTTCTAGCAACGGATTGAAAGCCAGTCAGTGTTAGCTACCAACTCCTGGGGGCTTCTGACGCTTGCATGCTGACTCTGTAATTAAAAGCCTGTGCAAGGAAGCAACTGTCAGCTCAAGCCTTCCCTCCTACTGTTGGATGTCTGTCAACTCAAGGATTTATTTTTTTAATATGAGAAAATGTCAGTTGCCGTCTGAAATAAATTTTTTGATGATTCAAGCAAACATTGAATGCCTGGTGGTTAAATAAGAAAAATACAAAAAGTACAGCATTGCTTTGAAAGCAGCTCCCTTCACATTGGAAAAAGGATTTTACCCAAGAACTCAGCATAGATCATAAACGTTACATATTTCCAATTTGTAAATGAAGGAACACATACACAAGTGTGTGTGTGTATATATATATGTATATATGCAGTATTTTTAAAGCTTTTGTCTTATTTTATTGAGGAACTGAGCAACCAACTATTGTAAAATTTTGTAAAATGTGTGACGCTAATGTGGTCATTGTTGAAGTTCATGTCAAGAATTCCATTGTCTTAACCGAAACCCAAACCTTTGACTTAAAACTCCACTTTCGCCATTTCCTAGTGTGCTAGGCAGTTGGATAGGGTTAGTAATTCTAATAGAAGAGCCTATTAAATGATCTCTTATCACTCCATCTGTTTCTGTGAACACAAAAACATTTTTATTAGGAAAACACCCTGAAGTTTGGTTACAAAGATGATATTAATTCATCACGAGTTTTAACACTTGATCAAACAACAGAAAGCCTATCCTGATTTCATGCCAGAATAATAGGCTAATGTTTTTTAATTCAGAAAAAAAAATAGTTGCCATGTTATGAATATATGCCCATGGTAGTATTTCTTTACCAAATTCCCTCACGTAAGTTTGAGTGTGCCTTATCTACATTTGTTTATATAAGCCTGACCTATGATTTTGATAGAAACAGAATAATGGTAATAGCTCATTTCATTCTTGTCATCCCATCAACTAAAATTTCAGCCATGTAGATTCCCATTAATTACTTCTGGGATTCCCATGAATCATGTCTGTTCTCAAACAATTCTAATTCTGTAAGACATCGCTGCTGCCCCACCACATTTCTTCCCCCTAAAGCCTTCCCTAGAAAGGACCAGTGAGGCCACCAGATACCAGTGTTCTCACTGTGCTGTGACTTGACCATGTCATGTGTTCTTCCTGAAAACGGGCCATTCTGGTGCATTTCCCTGCTCCCAAAGAAGTTTTGAACAGAGACATATAGTGCACTGTCCCTGCCTCTTCCTCCTTTTCTTCCCCTTCCTGTCTGAGCTCTTCCAGCACCAGCACCTTCTTGTTCTATTGTCAGAAACAGAAGGTCTCATGCAAAATGACTAATCCAGATTAATCCATCTATGGTTTGCTCCAAAAGGCTTTTTGACATTTTAAGTCACAGGTAGGATAACCTGTACACATTCATTTCTTCCACAAGCATTTATTAAGACTTCTCAAAATTTCTAGTGCATCAGTTAAAAAAGGCTATAAAGGATGAAAAGTGATGACAGGATGTTAGGAAAGAAAAGCATGCTAAAGCAAGAGGAACATTACACTCATTCTTCTTCCTAAACTAGATGAGGAGCAGCGGGGTGTACATGTGTGATGATATCCACTACCTGCTTTTATGAATTGCCTCTAGATGACTTCATTATAAACCTTAACAGCAAGAATTCCATCTTTATTTCATAGTTTTATGAATATATCTACAGACCTATTTGAGGAGTACACTCCATAAATCCAGTTAATAGCTAATAACTCACTAAGATCGCTCAATGCTAAAGAAGGTGGCACATGCTAAGATTTTGTTTGCAGGCACTGAAATAAATTACTACATTTTGATTTCACGCAGCTAGAGGTAAGGATTACGAAGATGCTAAGCACCGTTACTAATCTCTTTCTTGCACAATCAGTAAGTACATTTTCGACCTCCTGCCATATATAAGAAACTATATTAAGTATTTTGATGCATTAAAAAATGCAAATAATGTCACTGATTTGAAGATGACATCTAGTTTGGGAAGAAAATCATATATGCAAAAATAAAAATGAGATCATATGCTATATTTTAAGTTTGTAGAATTGATAAAGCTATGGAAATTTAGAGTTGTTTTTTCTTTTAAATGAAAAGCACACCACACTTAGACAAGAGCATAGACCCTTGATTAGTAACTGTTCAGAGATAAGTTTTGTGGTCTTAAACTTTTACCACATAATCTCTATGTTGAGACTTTGTCATTGACATAAGAATATCATTCCTTTTGAAATAAGAACATGTTTTCTTTGAAATACATTCCCGCTGTCTGTCTCTTTGTTTGTTTGACAGGTAATAAATGCACTTGGTAGGGTATTCAAAAGGTAAAATATATAAACAATGGAGGGTAAATCCCAATCTCTTTTCTCTTCCATAGTTACCAGGCCCCCCTTCTCTGAGATAAAACTTTTACCAGTGACTTGTGCATCTTTCTAGAGAAGTGTTATACCTTTGAAAATCATACATACATACTCTGCTTTTTGATGTAACTAGCAGCAGGCTAGACACACTGTACCTGGTTATTCACTAAATATCATAGCTTAAAGTTTCTATCATATCTATGGTATTTCCGTATCAGTCCATGTAAAAGTGGATATGGCATAATGCACTTAATCAGCCCCCACTGAGGGACATTCGTTTTCCTACTCTTGCTACTAACAAGCAATGCTTTCATGAATATCCTTGTATTACATTTCACACAGCGAGAGGAATTGCTGGATTAAATGGAGGTACATTTTAAATTTTGATAGATGCAGTCAGTTTCCCTCCAGCAATAAATGTCTTTAATGGCAAAGACCTGATGAATTCTCTTTTTCTTTAGGGATGTAAGCATCTTTGTGTTATGAAGTAGCATTTAAGATGTAAATTTATGGAAAATCTATTTTTTTTTAAATATGGAGGGGGAAGGGGGAAAGGAAAATTACTTGTTCCCAACTATTCTACAAAAATTTACTCAATCTGCGGATGTTTCTGTGGATCATCAGATTCTTCTTGCTTTTACTCTGATTCATCATCATTCTTGGGATAGGCTTTAGACTTCAAAGTACTGCCAAGTGACTTGTATGAAGGGTCAGTAGTAAAGCTCATGGTGGTCAAGAAATACCAGGGACACATATATCTTCAAGGAAGCGGAACATCTGTTTCCTTATGCAAGAGCCAGGAAGTTTAAAGCCTTACGTTTTAAGGCTTTATCCATAACCAGAGTGGCAAAAGCCAAAATTATTCAAGACTTATTTTAAATGTAGTGTTTGTCTTTAAAATTAACCACAGGCCACAGGGTACAATAGTCAAGAGACAGATACAGGTGACAAATATTGGGGGCTTTTATTTTTAACTAACACTGAAATCTTAAGCAGGGTAAATTGGAAAATTTTCTGTCTATAAGATCTATAAATATGGTCTAACTTTTCTGAACAATTTCTCAAAGTGTTTTTTAAGTCACCAAACAATATTGGACAAATATTTATTGAGTATCTACCATGAGTCAGGCACTGTTGTATTTAGATGCTGAGCACAACAATGAATATTTCATGGCCTCTGACTTCTATTTGTCGAGAGCCTTGTACAGGGAGAACAATACTTTAACAAAAAAGCAGTGAAGTGTTACAGAAGTGTTAACAAGGATCAATGGGTATACAGAGGAAAAGATCAATTACATTGGACAGAGAAGGAAAGACTTCACAGAAGAGACAACGCTTGAATTGAGTTTGAAAAGACAAGTTGATATTCAACATGCGCACTGGAGATGTGGATGACATGAGGACGTAGGGGCCAGGAGGATGGAAATTACATATATTTCTTGAAGAAACTTCAGAATAGCCAGAGTGAAAGAGAGACACAGATAAAATGTAGATGCAGATATAGATATAGAAACACACAAAAACATATATTAGTATGTTTTACATATATGCACATATATAATACATCATATATCTATGATATTTATTGCCATGGATTAGGGAGGGTAAGGGAAAGAGCAGAAATGGAAGGCAGCTCAAGATAAATTTGGAAGGGAGGGCATAGACTGGGAGAGCTTTGTGTGACATGTTACAGTATTTTGACTTTGTATCCTCTAGGCCAAAGTTTCCCAGTGTGCCACATTCAAATTCTAGGTTGAATCTGTTATAGGCACACATTCCAGGAACAACTCAGCTCTCGAGAGACTCGCTGGCCAGTCACTCAGGACAAGTAATCTCACCCATTTACCCCAAGATACATGTCATTTTCTATGTGTGACATGATAAGGGAAAAGCAGAGACATACTCCACTAGATAGTAAGGAGCTATTTAAAACTTTAAAACTAATAAATTACATGCAATCTGAAAGGCTCAGTAGCAATTGCATAAAAGATAAAGAAGGTTTAAAGGTCAAATACAGAGTTGAGAATTGCTAACAAGAAGGTACCATTAATAGCTCCAAGGAGGAAAAAGGATGAGCCCACATTTTGGTTCCGCTGACTAAGGGAATCATGATACCTTTTACTGAGTTGAAGAATAAAAGATAAGAAAAGGTTTTTGTGAGAAGGAAGAGTGGAATGTTGCATATCAAATGCCACTGGGACAAATACTGATACATGTGCAATGTTAAGAGAAATAGCAAATGTTACTACTGGATATATGTGTACTTAAAATCAGGTAATGGAAACTATAGATACAATTATTCTGTTCCTGTTAGAAACCGCCCTGATTGTGAATCACAAATACAGGGAAAAAGTGAATTGAACAAGATAGAGATTTTTTCCCCCGAGATAGCGTGGACCAGACTGGAGCTGGATACGCCAGGACTTGATGCATCCACTTCAGGTGTGACCAGTGACCCAGGCACCCCTAGGCTTTTCCACGGCACTTTGCTTTCTGGTGGTTTCCAGCCTTAAAATCACCACAGGGTCATAAAATGACGGCTGTAGTTCTACCCCAAACATCCACAATCCATGAAGGAAGAGGAGCAGGAAGCGAGGATAAAGGGCACTCACCAGCTGAGTTTAGTCACTCTGGTAAGATTTCCCGCACATCCTAGACAGTAAGTTCTGTCCTATACCTGGGTGATCAAAACCGTGACGCGTGGCTGCCTTCGTCAGCAAGGAAGCCTGGGAATGTGATTTTTCAGCTGCGCACGTTGCCATCCCAGTTGGGAAGGAAAAGGGGAGATTAAACACTGACTGTATTACTAATAGTCCCTGGCACTCAACCTACATTGATTAAAAAGAGGAAAAAATCAAATGAGCACTTATTATTAAAACATGCCACTCCACAATTACAAAAGGGTTTTTTGTTGGTTTGTTTTTGCACTTTTCAAAGCACTTTCTCGTACATTAGCTCATGTGATCCTCAAAACCACCCAGTGAAATAGATAAGAAGTAAACGTTTTCTCGGTGATTTTAAAGAAGCAACAGAAAAACAAGAGCTAGTAAGAAGTGAAAATAAAATGAAAAGCCAAATTTTATAAGATTAGGATTTCTGCCATGGTAGCAGGGAACAAGACTGATTGTTTTTTAACTGAATTGACAAGATGTTTTTAATATTATGTTGGCTCAGTTTCTCCATCCTTCAGAAGGTACAGGAAATTACTGGCTTATTTTCTGGTTGATATCAAGTTGGAAAAAAAAAAGAGTCTACAATTTGCCTAAACAATTCAAAGGCTATTATTAGGATGGCATCACAAAGTCCCTTCAAATGGATGCAATCAAGTGTGTGTGAGGGTAAGGAGACATCAGGAGAATGAATGATCAGACAGCTCGCTCTCACCCCTTTACTCTCGTGTGTGTCTTACTCTCTTGGGGAGGGGCTTTGGTAACGCAGAGACTTCGTTTAATCAAATGTTACCATGAGACACAATTGAATATGTATATTGTAGATGGCCCATTCTCAAGAGACTGGAAAAAAAGAAGCCTCTTGCTTTGAGGGGTGCTGAGAATCCATCACTGTCTGGCCATGGGAACTGTCCTTATCCACAGAGATGGTGAAACTTGCCTTCAGAAAAACTGGACCTTGTATGAGTGACAAAAGTCTAGAGAAGTCAGAGAGACTCAGGTGGAAGAGAAGGCAAGAGACGGGAGAAACAAAGTGGGTTCTTTCTGGATTGCCAAGTGTCAGGAGAATTAGTCTCCGTGTCTATGGTTACAGCCAAATTATGGTGCTGCCTCCGAGATTAGAGGTCCTTTCCAGCTGACACTTAATTTAAACATCTTTGTATACCAGGGAGAGAATCTTCAAACAAATTAAGACTTGAACACATGACAATGTAAGGAGGTCACAACATGAGAAACAAAACTATGAACAACCTCCACTCTCTTAGTCAGATTGGAGCTCAGATATCTCTCTGGAGTTTTTCAGAAGCTTGCCAGCATTTATAGAAGAAGGTCAGAGAAAGTTTAGAGAAATAGAATAAAGAAGTGTTGCTTAGGGGCCTTTTAATTCCAGAAAGAGGGGGGAAAAGGTAACTCAATTAAGTTTCTATCTTTTTCCCAGTGATATTTTTTTTTGCTTTTGCCTACTTGTGATGTTTGCTTGCTGGTAAACGTGCCTTGTAAGTCCAGTTTCTTGGTTTGTACTCTGGCGTTCCCACTGCCAAGTGTTAGTACAATGACAAAGTTCGCGGAATATTGCATTTCCTTCCAAAAAAAAATTTTGATATTCTTCGTCTAAGCAATTGCTCATTAAATAAAAATCACTTACTATGGTCATGATTATTATATAAACAATCCAATTTTTGACATTTCTGCTTCAAAAACATATCCACCAATCACCCTACTCTTTCCAACACTACTCCTTTGATGACTCATACGTTTCCTTTCCAATTATCGTCCTATTTACCTTTTAAAGTAGTACTTAGTGAAAAATATTAATGCTATGACAATTTTATGAACATAATCCCACACAAAACCTTTAAGACTTTTATTTCCCATGAATCTCCATTGTGACAGTTTTCTTCACTTCTTGTGAAATCTATCAATCTATCAACCAAGAATTACAGATGTTTTTTAGGAATTGGAGCCATTCCTTATACTTATGTGTCCTGCACCAGCTCAGAGACAACACGTCCAGACTCCTCTGAGCTGGCCACATCTCAGTGGTCAGTTGGGTGCATCACACCCTACGGCTTTCTGTAGTTCCTTAATAATGATAATTGCATTTTTTAAGTGGTAAATATTCTTGACAGCTCAGGTAACATTTCTGGGTTTTTTTTTTTCTTCTTATTGTATGTGCTTTTGGCAGGATTTGTATCATCTCTTTTGGGGTTTATTTGTTCCTTCTGCCTTCTATTTTCTTCTCCTACTTCCGACAGCCGGGAAATATAGAATGTATCTTTTACTTTCATTCTCGAAATTTCAGTCCTTCACAAAAAAGTGAAGAGAAAAATGTCTGAAGGTAATGAAAGGTACTTTTTCCTTCACCCACTGGGGAAATTGAAAATGTGACCTCTCTGAGAGACAGTTTAAAGTCTGATAAAATCTATGTCAAATTAAGTGATCCCCCATCCCATAATTGCTCATCAAGCGGTTGAACTCAGTCCGAATTACTCCAGGGCTGGCTTGTATTGGACAATTTACAAATACTCTCTCCTTTTTTCCCTGTGAATTACCCCTTAGTTTCAGCCCCATTACTTCTCTATGTCATTTTTTCAGCTTTCACCCATTTGCAGATCAAATGACACATCAGACACCAGGAATCTTGAACACCAATTTCAAGCACAGTAGGTTGAAACAAAGAAGGTCATAGAAATGTCTCCTTCAGCTGAGAAAAGCATCTTCATTTTTATGCTGAGGAGAAAGTCCGTGTCCTATTCTGGGTTTAGATATAAGTAATAATTTAACCTGCATCCAACCTCATTTTGAAATTATTAAATAGGGATGAATAATCCTTTTAGAGTGGTTGTGAGAGTAGACAAAGGTCCTACTGCATGATCAATTAAAGAGGTTATAATGAGGATACTAGTAACAGGAAGCGAGTGTCTGCCTAGCAATTGCAGCAATGCAAAGGGGCTTCACATGCAGGTTTCCTGTATGTGTATTTCCTAACTTGACCTCACAGCAAATCAGGAAATAGCTAGCTAGTGGATACCACAGATGAGGAAACTTAGAGACTTCAAGTGACTTTATCAAAGTCACACACTTCAGGATGAATAAAAATTTTGACTAAAACAGTCATCCGATTCCACTCCCCAAACTGCCTTTCTATGCATTTAAAATTAAAAATAACATAAAATAATATTTAACTGTCTGCTTCTCTTCCTTCATAAAAATGGTATTTTTCTGATTATTGAAAAATAGACTCTAAAAATGATAAAACTCTTACAGGCCAGTCTCTCACTCTACCCATAAATCGTTTCCACAGCGTATCACATCCTCTGGATTCTTCTTCAGTACCAATGCCAGGGAGCTTTCCGTCTTGTGTATGCCAGCCTATTCCATGTTAGTTTGAGTTGTCCTGTCTTCTATGGAGCCAGTATCTTCTTCCCTTCAGCTTCCCAGCATCTACAGCATTTGCCTTTTCTATGTAGGGCAGTCTGCCTGGCATTTGGTTATGTTCTCCAGACCCTCTGACCCTAGCCCACTGGATAACAGCCTTATGATGGTTCTACATATATTTTTAAAAAGTTTCTTTTCTGTCATCACTTCTCTCTGATAAATTTCTCCAAATCCTCACATGAGACAGTTAACTGGTTTCTCTCTAGCCTTGGCATCTTTTTGGACATTTTCGAATTGTCAAAAGAGCATCTGGTTGACATCTCAGCTCTCTTCCCTCTAGGACATCAGAGGAGTCACTCAGATATTTGAAGCCTTCGCCACCATCTCCTGCCCTCCGTGGAGGGATGAGAAAACTGAAGCCCAGAGAACTAAGTCACTTGTCTGCAAACACAAAGGTCGTGGCTCAGGACTCCTGGACAGCCTCCAAGGAGTATTATTCTATTGCTGTCATGAGACGAATGATTCTTCCTTCTTAGACCTGCAAATATGAAATACTGATAACTCACTAGGATGTTAAAGCAATCACTGAAAGAATGCTTTCGAATTCCAGAGAAAATTATTTGCAAGACTATTGTTGAATCTCTGCTGTTGACCTGTGGAATGACTAAAGGAAATGTCTTCAGTGTCTCCCAGTTACTAAAATTAGGCTACAAAGGGGACTGTAGAGAAGAGTATGATGTGTTTACCGTGTATCTCTAAGATCTTGGTACAAAGAAGTAGTAAATACACAGACATTTATTAACTGAGGTATAGGGTGTTTTAATTACTCCTCAAGCTTTCTGGCTAATTGAGCTTTCATCTCCTTGTATGATAACATTGCATAAGATTTTGCCACAGAAATTTTCTTTTATGTGTGTATAATTACGTGGTTTTCTGTTTGAACAATGTGTTTTTAGAAATATGGTAATTCTATAAACTAAAATCTGACAGCAAGATAACCAATAACAACATTAATACATTTTAAAGGGAGTTTAATTAAGTCGGCACACAGGAAAAATAAATCCTCTAAATTTTACATAAGTAGAAAGCTTAAGGAATTAAGAATAGTATTAACAACACCAAAATAAAGCAGTCACAAAAATAAGAAGTCTGAGGTGTTTCTGAGAAATAACAGAGGATTGAGAAGTATTTGTGATGGTCACAGTTAAAATGCGATAGTTCGCCCATTCACTGCTGCTTTATCATCTTCTAAGGTGGGCCAAGATCACTGAAATTTCTAAAAACATGTTGATTTTTCTCTTTTATCATAGCAATAATACCTATTCAACTTAGAAAACTGGGAAATATAGAGAAACATATCCACAAAAATTAAAATTACTCCAGCTCCATTACCCAAATGTGAGTAGTAAAAGTTTTGCTGTATATCCATTCATATCCATCTAAATATGCCTATAAGTATTATAACATGTAAATTTGAATTTTAGGGTCATATGGCATATAATAGAGTGTAAATTTTTCTTTCACTTATGAAAATAACCTTAAAGACTTTTCCATATTTTAAAATATCCTTTAAAAATGATTTTACTAAGATACTGTTGGTACATTATTATGGTTATATCAAAATGTGTTTAAGTAATTCTCCTATGATGCATTAAGTTGTTTCCGTTTATTGTGATTAAATTCCTTTCTGATAAATAATATAATATGCATATTATACATATATATATGCATACATATTCTGGGGACCAAGAGGTTATAGCTATTTTGAAGTTCTTTGGTGCATATTACTAAAACGTTTTACAGAATTTAAGGATCTGTACTCCCAGACAAATATGGAATGCCTATATTTTCTTAACTCTTGTTGTTTTTAATTGTTATTACTTTTAAGCTACGGTGGTAGACCAGGATAATGGTTCCAAAAAATGCCTTGGGGCATCTCCAATCCTGTAAATGTGTTACCTTACAGAGCAAAAGGAATTTTGCAGGTATGATTAAGTTAAGCTTCTCGAGGTGGAGAGATTATCCCAGATTGTCCTGGTTGACCCAATGTAAATCACAAGGGTCTTAATAAGTGGGAGACAAGAGGAGGCAGAGAAGGCAGTGTGGTGACAGAGACAGAGAAAGAGAAGAAGATGTAGTGATCGAGGCAGAGGGGGAAGAGAGAGGGATCTGAGGATGCCACACTGTTAGCCTTGAAGATGAAGGGGCCATGAGCCAAAAAATGCAGGCAGCCTTCAAAAAGCTCAAAAGGCAAGGAAATGGATTCTCCCTGGGAACCATCAGAATGAAGGCCACCTTGCAGACCCATTTTAGCCTTCTGACCTCAAGAACTGGAAGAAAATGAATGTGTGTTGTTTTAAACCACTAGATAAATGGTTTGTTAAAACAGCCCTAGGAACTAATAGAGCTACTTTCATTAATTGTAGTTACTATTAAATTATCACACTTTATATTTTCTGATTTATGAATTGCCCAAACCAAGAAATACAGCCTAATCTTTAAGACTATAAATACATTTGTTTTTTCACTTCTACATTCATGAATGCATAAAATGCTTAACGGCAGTCAGAGCCCAACTGTGGTTACCACCCAAGTTAATAAAATCATAGGCCTTACATCAACAGAAGAAACAGTTTTCATTTACTTACTAGGAGACACAGAGAGTCAAAGACTGTTAGCTCTCCAACAGAATTAAAACCTATATAGTCCCACAAGAGCTGAACATTTTTTTTTTCATAAAGACTCCTTCAAAGTTTTGAAGAAGTGATGTACATTGAGGTGAAAGTTTCATTTCACTTAACTTGAATTCAAATCATAGTGATGTTAAAACAGGGCTTAGCCAGCAGAATCATAATTGCCTGCTGTAATAGACATGTAAAGAGAAAAATATCATCAAAGCATCTCCCAACTCTAGGACAGGTAGGGAGACTGGTGAGAACCTAGGACAGAGTCACGCTAGATAAGAGGAGAGGCAACGAGCAGTACTTTTCAGGCTTTCCTCATGAAACATAAATGACATAGGATGGTACCTCCTACAGCATCCGGCCCCTGTTTCACAGGCACTGAGTGTAGCTCCCAGGCAGGTGCACCTGGAACAACCCCACTGCAGAGCATCAATCAGCACCTTGCAATGCCCTGCACCAACTTCTTTTAGGACTTTGTCAAAATAGGAGTGACACCCTACTTGAGCTAGGTCCAATTTAATTGATTTTTTAAAAAATTAACAATGAAATGGAAACTTCTGGATACCGAGGAATGGAATTCCATTAAAGGGATTTCTCAACTTACGCTTTTCAATACCTACTAAGGCAATTCAAAATGACATCTCACCATCTATCTGTCTCAGATTTTTGAGCAAATGTTATGTTAGTCTAAGTTCTCCAAGAAGTAGACATCAGGATGGGATTAAATGAATGTAATATGGGAAATGCCTATGTGAACTAAATAAAGAGGGAGTTGGAGAAGTCTGGGAGAGACTAGGATGGAAGTCTGACTTCAGGTGAAGGAGAGAGCTCGTGTTTGTCCATCCAGCCATGACCCCATGCTCTGGAAATAAGAATATCTGGTTCTAGATCCCAACTCTACTCTGCTAATTAAAAGTTATATGACTGTGGACGAGAGAAATGTCTCTAAACCTTAGTTTCTTCAGCCCTTGAACAGGATGCTAATAGTGTTCCCCTGCTAGAGCTGTGCTAGCAAATGAAACAACGAATATAATTCATTACTTGGCATAAGCCAAACTTTCAATAAACATAGCTATTGCAAATATAACTTGATTAGTGCACCTTTTTTCTAGGTAAAAAGAAAATGGGTTAAAAACAATATTTCTCTTTTGAGATGCAGCACAGGCTAGTAAAGGGTGACATACAGATATATAAAAAACATGAGCTTCGGGACCCTAGAGATTGGAATTTGAAGTCGCATTTCAGCCCCCTGAAGCTTACCGACACATTGCAAATTAATTAAAATGTCTGAGACCCTCCTCATCTGTAAAATAAGGGCAATGATAATATTTATAGCACACGGTTGTTTCAAGGATTAAATGAGGTAATAACTGTGTTCGAAATGCCTACCCAGTGCCTAGCACATAGTAAGAACACAATAATGTTAGTTATCAACAATTGTTCTGTATTATATAATATTATATATGATATAAATACTTTGAAGGCTGGAGAATTATATAGGGTCATCAAATCCTAACGCCAGGCACTGCAAATTACTACCCTTAATGTTTTCATTACTTTTTAAGAAATGTTTTCCAATCTCTTTTCTTGTGTTTATTCATTTCTCAGGGACTCAGGAATCACGCTCGTCATCCTCACCAGCAACAATGTGCCCATCGTAGTGGTTTGTTCCTTCTACTTAGATTCTGCTTCTAATCTGCTAGGTTCTTGGTAACCAGAGATTCAAATTTAACCCAACTGTGTATAAAACAGTAATAAATATATCGTGAATGAAGGTCTGGGAGATTTTTCCTTATGCAGCGTTGAGCTTGAGTATCAAAAAGTCGATGAGAAGCATTTTACTTTCCAAAGGCTATCTTCACATGCCTCCGGATTCTGTATTATTCGCCCATCAGAACTGAGTCTCGGGCAGGTTGCTGTTGATAACTGCAGTCCTGTGTACATAAAAGATGCCAGTAAATGGTCATTAATGGAAAGAAATGGATTAAGTTGAAATTTAGTAATATGATGCCCCTTCTTTCAGTGCAATAGTGTTATAGACTCAATGGTCTATAAATGTTCACATTCTTTTATTTCTATAAGTCACCCCACATATCTGGTCATGTCTTTAGTGACTGACTTTTCACCTTTTATACCAACAGAAGAATGAAGACGGTCCTGGCACATCCTTTGTGAGGACCCCTTCCTGTGTCTGATTAGACAAATGTTGGAATATGAACCCCCTTTAGTCACGGCAAACGTGTCATATCTCTCTGCTTATTTGGCTTTAGAAATGTTTGTGAAGTGTAGGTCTGGGTGTCCTCAGCACTTCATTTCAGTTCTTTTCCAAGTGGCATTTAATACTGATCAGAAGTTTAGAATTATCCTTGGCCCATTGTGTTTCCATGGTTACAGGTCTGTGTTGTTCATCTTCCGAATTCAGCCTCAATGACTTACGCTGTCTTTGTGACCCCCACTTATTAAATCTTGATTACTATGTTCTCTCCGTGTCGGCCTCTTATTTATACACTAACAATCGCTTCTAAAGGAGGCAGTCTTCTGACATTGTGATTGAAGCACCCGAACACAAACACCCCTTTTTCGTTATTTCTCACCTCTCATGACAAAGTCCACGCTAAAATAACTGGCCCCTTTTCAAGTTACTCTAAGGGAAGCAAAATTTTTTAAACCTCTTTTAACAATGTTATTCTTTCACAATTCTCTGCAATGTATGATTAATCATCCACTGTTCTAACTTCTCATTTGGCAAAACTATTGTTGGTTTGTTTGCTTATTACCAGGGTAATGGACGGATTAATGTGACATAAAAAATCAATGAGATTGTGCTACCAGCTTAATAGAATATTACACCACTAATTAATAGAAAATATTTTGAAAATAAAAATGTAATTCAATTCATTTGGAGTGCCTGCCACCCTTTGAGAGAATATTTGGGAAAATCTTAGATAGGAATATAAGTAAAATAGAGAAAATTGAAGTCGATTATCCAAGGAAGGTAATTGAAAAGCAGTCTGTGTCAGAATTAGACATGGTTGCATGTAACAACAGTCACAAAAATAACAAGAAAAATAATAACATCTTAAGGAAAATATTTCTCTCACAAAGAAATTCTAAAAGCAGGCAGTCCCTGGAAGGGACGGCAGCTCCAAGGCCATCAGGGACCCAGACTTCCTGTATTTTGCTGCCTCAGAATTCTTAGTGGGCTGATTTATGAACCAGTATGGTTACTGGAGCTCCAACTTTCCTATTCACGTTCCAAGCAACAAGGTGGAGAAAGAAGAGGATCCCTGGATATTCCACTCATCATGTGTTGCTTACATCGCTTTGGCCAAAACTTAGTTACATAGTTACATGTAGTTGCAAAGGAGTCTGGGAAATGTAGTCTTTTAAATAGGCTACAAGTGGCCAGTTAAAAATCAAGATTCTGTTACTTCAGAAGAAGCAGGGAATGGCTGTTGAATCCAATTAGCAGTCCTTATCATAAATTCAAAAAGTACCTGACATAAAGATATAAAGAATGCAGTGGACAATAGGCAGAACAGATAAAATCATATTAAAATAAAGACTGTAGCACCAATCACACACATGCACACACACAAAAGAAACAATTTCAAATTCCTTAAAACAAAGGAATATTTGAAAAATTAAATTTTAATCTTATCCCCCTTCTCATCTCTCACAGTGTCACCTGTATCTTCAGTAGGCCATTTGAAAGTAAAGAAAATTAACATTTATTGAGCATTTACTAAGTGCTAAACATGAACTAAATTCTTTACGTGAATTTCTTTTAAACCTTCAAGTCAACCTTTCGATGTGGCTATAATTGTGTTCTCATTTCATAGACAACAAATTGAAGGAGATAAGTAATTTGACCAAAATCATAGATCTACTAGGTGGTGAAGCCAAGACTTTAACCCAGTTAATCTGACCAGGGAATGCTGTTCTCGTTACACTGCAGCATTCTTCACTCACTATAATTACCATTTGTCTCTTGTGCTACTTCTAGATACAAATCTTGTTTCCCTCCTCTTCTGCTTTTTTACATCCAATTACTCATTTCTTACCATCACTCAGTAAATGATCTAAACTTTCTACTTAGAAGTAATCTGGGGTTAGTGGGCTCATTGTCTTACTCTGCCTCCACATGGTTCCTTGCAGAAAGAAAAGGCACTAAATAGTTAGGGCACAATAACAGAAAGTAATGGGTGATATACTGGTGAGTGGCTTCAGAAAAATGGTGGAGGAAGAAACAGATCATAAAGTGTGAGCAGAAATAGAAAACAGAAATGTTGAGCAAGTCTACACCCTGGAGTTTTGCATTAAGACATTAGGGGTTGAAAAAAGGCTACCAGGGTTTGCAGGATTTTGTGCAATTTTGATTCCGATGGTTTAGTTTTTGTTTGTTTTGATTTTTATCGTTGTGAATGTTTGAGAGTACAGAAAGCCTCTGAGGAGACAGAAAAATAATATTGATTAAGGGAGAGGACAAAATATGAAAATAACTCCAGAGGGAAGTGGGAAAGGGTGAGATGAGGGGGCAACATGAAGAGCAGATTCTCAGCGAGGAGAGAGAAATCCATTTTCCTGAGCTGGATGGAGGGATAGAAGCATAGGCTCCATAAATAATCTCCTTTCCAAAGTTGGGCAGGCACTCTTGTTAGTTGAAGCATTGAAAGTAGGAGACGAAATTGAATAAGAAGGAGTAAAAGAGGAAAATGTTGCCGTTGAGCCATGAAATGACCCACGACCTAGACATAGGATGGTAGGCACACAAAAATCCTCAAAGAGCATCGCTACAGATGGGCAAGTCAGGATGAGAGCAAGAACAAACCCGAAGGGCTAGTGAAGAAGTCATCGGCATGTGTGTGTACATGTGTGAATGAAGCACTACACTGTGCACCAGAAATTGACACAACATTGTCAACTTCAGTAGAATAAGAAGAAGGAGGAGGAGGAGGAGGAGGGGGAAAGGGAGCAGCTGAAATAGATGACGATACAGGGTGCTGAAAACCAAGCGGGTCAGGGATCTGCAGAAAAGGACTGAGGGGATTGGGGGAGGTGAGAGACAAGTACCCTGTGGTTAACATTCCCTAGTCAGGTCACTGCATTCCGAGGTAATTTGAAAAAGCGTGCTATTTTAGCAGACGACAACGGAAGAGGAAAAGAACACCCTGCACAGATCTAATCTCTGAGGATATTCAAAGCAGCAGCATATTGTTTATTATCATATTTCATAATCACAGAGTCATTTTTCTCCAGTACTCCTTTCACTTTCCTCACCACCACTCCATTGTACTTTCATGATCCTGTTTTCAGATTTATCTCTTTGGTTAAATGAAATCTTGAACTATTGCTCCATGAAATGATGAATGATTCAGTATGTACTCTGGACACAAGGCCACACTGCCACCAGTGACAACTCTTAGCTGTATTTCCAAACTACAGTCCTCGATCTGGTCCCTCTGTGATAATGAGCAAATATTTACGAGAAGTTAGAAAAAGCCTTTGAAAAGTTTAAACTAACATTAGCAAAATTTAATATAGCGTTCAAGAAAATATTCACTGGGCTTATTTTGATCCCAGTGCACAGAACAAAGTTTCTGCCATCATGACATTTACTTTCTGGTGCAGAGAGCAGAAACTAGACAGATAATTTAGTATATGGTATGCAAGTTGGGAATAAAGGGAGGAGGAAAGGAGAGGACAGGTGAAGGACAGCTCAGGAAGGAGGAAATGCAACCTTATATAAGGGATAATGGAAAGCCTCCTTGTGGGGGCGATATTTGAGCAAAGGCCGGAAGGACTTGAGACAATAAAGTAGATACGTGGGAGAAGATGTTAAATGGGACTGGGAATAACAAATTAAAAGTCCTCAAGAGGCTCTGAAGTTGGAGCCTCCGTGGTCAGAGAAATGATGGGGCTGGGAGCTTGTGGGGGCTTGCAGACTGTTATAATATGAAAAGCCACTGGGTGATTTTGTGTAAGAGGAATAACACGGTTGGGCTTACTTTTTTAAAAGATCACTCTGGACGCTGTGTTGAGAACAAATAGTGGATGGCAACAGTGGGGTCAGACAGATGGCAGAAAGGCTCCTGCAATATTTTCCAGGCAAGAAGATGGGAGCTCGCTCCGAAATAGTAGTAAGTAGCAGAGGCAACAAGAAGTGATAGGTTTTGAAGATCTGCATTTGCTAATGCATGGGGTGTGAGATATGAAAGAAAGAAGGAGTTGACAATAACTTTAATATTTCACCACATGCACCTGGAAAGCTGGCGCTGCCATTTGGGGCCATGGAGGTGACTGCAGGAGGAGCTCAGGCTTGTTGCTTCTCTACTGTTGTCAAAGACAATACATTGGAACATGAGAAACACCACGTAATTCTTCCAGGTGGCTTGATTAGCTAGAGGAATGAGGAAGGGGCTGAGGATAGTTAATCCCAGTTCAGTTAAATCGAGTATTCATCAAACCAAGACTCTTGAAGCCAAGGCCAATTCATTTTGCTCCAAAGAACAAAGCAGGAGGGAGAGGCCCCAGCCCCCATGTCCTCTTCACTGTCACCTGTCTTACAAGAAGGTCCTCTCTCAGCCAGAGTGTCCTCCCTCGGGCTGGGGGTGGAGGGAGCGGCTATCAGGCTATTCACTCTTCTTGAAGTGGGGTTTGATCAATGGTGAGGTCCAGCTACATGTTCATAGCAAGAGTGGATGTGTAATAACCAGAAATTGGAGTCACCTCTCAAATTTTTATTGAAACAGGGACGAGGTACAGGTCTTTGAGTAGGACTTGGGGTTTCTTATAATCCTTTTTAATCCTGCTTCAGCCTCAGGAATGAGAATCTGTTCACCATCACCCTCCATCCAAGGAATGTTCCTTCAGTAGCAGGGGTCACTTCCAATTTGCTCATTGACTCCCAAGAAAAATCCAATACTTATGGATAACTTTTCCTTAATGGGTCAACAAATTCTTGTACTTAGTGAAGCAAAATTAAATTATTCTAAAATAAAACATCCGCTGCTGTGTGAAAAGTGTGTCTAATTTTCTTGATCCCAAATACAGTATTACTAACCTACTTATCTTTAACTTTTTCTTAGTTCCCCCTTCTCTAAGTCAAGACACTCTTCAAAGCAAGACCCTAAAAACCCTGACCTCGATTTTGATTCTTCAGAAACCCTGTGTATGCTACCATGAGAATAAAGATTTCATTTATAAATTACAAAATGACCAGCTAGTGGACCTAAGTCACACATTTTTATTCCTCATTTGTCCAGAAGGGCTCTTTCTTGTGTTTACCCAGATGCAAAGGAAAGAAAGAAGCTGATTCATTGTATCCAAAATAATAGATTACATCATGAAAAACTGGGAAGGGATATTGGAACTGGCATGCTGTATGTTTTAACATAATGTGACTATATAACATATACACGGTAGTATTTGAATTCATTTGAGACTTTCTGTGCCCACTGTCTTTCTCTGGAAGGAGATTAAAGGAAGATCTAAGAGGCTAAGTTGAAAATAGACATATATATGAAAATGAGAGAGAATACAAATAAGTGAAAACGTAGGCACACAGACTGATGGTCAAAATATGCAGTTTATTGGGTACAATCTCCTCAGACTTAGGTTTACTCGCCTCATTTTCTTCTATATAATAGAAATATTATAGGGTTTACAAGCAGAAAGAAGATTGCAAATTACAGTTGGGAAATTTTGTCTTCAAAATTTATTAGACGTTCTATACATCTTTGCTTTCACTAGCCAGGTCGAGGAGGAAGGGCTAATTTGCATATCACAAGGATGCTCCTGGCTTGCCCTGGGAGGAGCAGGCTCTCCCCAGCCAGAAAGTCTTTTTAAGATGTCAAAACATCACAAGTTTATACTGTATATCACAGGGAAATGCATTCAATATCTTGTAGTAGCTTAAGGTGAAAACAAATATAAAAATGAATAATTGTATACCAGAAATTGACACAACATTGTAAACTGACTGTACCTCAATAAAAAAAATTTTAAAACATCATATTAAAAATTAAAAATATATACAATACACATAGAAAATAAGGAATTCCTAAATCCATCAAGTTAGAATGTCCCAGGAAGGGGAGGGAGGTAGTCATGGAGGAGACTAACCCAATTTTTTTTGTCTAGGTGGGCAAATTTTTCCTCTTAAGCATGATTTATTTCTTAATAGTAAAAAGAAATTTTTAAATATCTAGAGGATCCCAGAAAAAAAGGAAAAAACATTAAAGCCTTCTATCTCTTATGCTCTTTCCACTCAAGGTTAAAACAAGATGAAGAATTACATGCCTAAAAACAAACCATAAAATGCAAGTTCATCTGTTAAAAATAAATCTCATTTCATACAACAGTTGCATGTGGTTTGTCAACAAATGACTATTCCCTAGATAACTTGCATATTAGAGTTCTTAACTTTTAATTTTTTCACTTTCAATTATGAATGTCTAAAATGAGCAAAGATGCTAGCACAAAAAAATAAAAAATTTCAAATGATGATTACTCATGGTTACATACGATTATTCAAATCTTGGGTTTTTGTTCTTTGGGTTTTTTGTGGGGTTCTTTCGGAAGGGCAAGGGAATAATAGGGAATTAGGTCATAAATTACTCCTTGGAGAAAGACATAGTCAGCAAATGTGAGATTATCCATAATCCTAAATCTTATATGAACCAAAGGAAGGAATAGAGGAGGAACTTAGATCTGTATGTTTATAATTTTCATGAGTCTGGAATTTTTCTGACCATTTTTTTTAATAGACTTTATTTTTTTAGAGCAGTTTTAGGTTTCAGCAGCAAAACTGAACAGAAAGCCCAGACAGCTCCCAGTTTACCTCTTATCACCTCCCCAGGCCCACCCCACCCCCACACACATACAGCCTTCTCCACTATCAACATCCTGCCAGGGACTAATAAATACATTTGTTACAATCAAGGAATCTGCACTGACACATCAGTACCACCACCCAAAGTCCACAGGTTACATCAAGGTTGACTTTTACTGTTGTACATTCTGTGGGTTTTGACAAATATATAATGACATGTATCTACCATTATAGTATCATACAGAATAGTTGTCCTAAAAATCCTCCATTTTCCCCCTGACCCTTGATAACCACCGATTGTCCATAAGTTTGCCTTTTTCACAGTCATACAGTTGGAATTACAGAGAGTATGTAAGATTTTCAAATTAATTTCTTCCCACTTAGTAATATGCATTTAAGGTTCCTTGATTTCTTGTCATGGCTTGATAGATCAAATTTTTTAGCACTGAATAATATTTCATTGTATGGATGTATTACACTTTATTTTTCCATTTTTCTACAGAAACTACCATTATTATTTAAAAATAACTCCAAATGTTTCTCTATTCCTTCCCCTCTCCCCCATCTCAACTCCTTCAGGGACTCCAATTACATGTCTATTTGAAGATGTTTTCCGACAATGTTCTCTCTGTGTCCCTGTTTCTGTCTCTCTCTCTCTCCCTCTGCCCTAGATATTTTTCTCCTCTCCTCATTTTGTTTCAAATACATTCCACTGTTATTTCTTCAAGTTCACTGATCTTTTCATCTGCAGAATCTAATCTGTAATTTTTTCAGCTATATTGAGATATTATCGACATATATCTAAGTTTAAGGTGTATAACATAATGTTTGCTACATGTGTATGTTGCAAAATGATTACCACAATAAGGTTAGTTAACATCTGCATCCCCTCATGTAATTACCACTTTTTGTCATGATAACATTTAAGATCTACTCTCTTAACAACATTCAAATATATAATACAGTATTGTGAACTATAGTCAACATGCTGTATGTTAGATTCCCAGAACATATACATCTTGTAACTGAAAGTTTATCCCCTTTGCCCAAGATAGCCCCATTTTCCTCATCCCTCAGCCCCTGGCAAAAACCATTCTATTCTTATTTCTATGAATTTGGCTTTTTTAGAATTCACATACGTTATATGATACAGTATTTGTCTTTCTCTGTCTGACTGATTTCACCACCAGCGAAATCTTTAGCAATCATGATACTATATTGTGCCAGCAACTCTACGTGCCCTAAATAACATTCGTGTTGAGGTCCTCTTTGCCTGCTGGGATAAGAGTGAGTCAGTCCAAACCCCATCTGATCACCTGTTTCTCAGACCACTCCTAGTACCATTTATGTTTGTTCAGACTTACAAAAAGCAGACACCAAAATAGTACCAGATACACAAGGAATTTATTGGAGAAATGCCTGTGAAACAAACAAACAAAAAGGATGAAACTAGAGAAGACAAAGATAGAATCCAGACTGAGACTTGACCTCTATGAAGGGATGGAGGGAAGAAAGAGGATTAGGTTGGAAGATTCCGGTGCAGTTCTGAGAAAGTTCTGGCCTGAAGGAACAGTGACCTGGAGCCAAAGTCACAGTTGGGAAGTCCCCCACCTCACAGGAATGGATCTGCACTATTTGGCCTTCTCCCTCTGTGCACTAGGTGAGCACAGCCCATGGGAAGCACACTTGCAAATGTGTTTGTGGATCCAGAAGGGTAGACACTGGAGCCACCAGTCATTACGTTCCCAGCAGCACATTTTCAGAGCCACAGCCACCGCAGCTCTTTACTGGCTGGTCTGTGCAAATGCCGCCCTCCAGAGTTCTGCAAGGCACAACCCCTAGACGTCTCTGATGCCTACATATCTACCACACATGTTCACTCTGTCTTTAAATTCCAACATTTCCATCCCTCCCTCATTCTCAACTCATGGGCCCTTGCTTCCTACATCACTAAAAAGATTGGCATAATAAGAAAGGAACTTCTACATGCTATCACCACATATATGCTTCTTTTCCTCCTGCTATTAGAGGGGGGAAATCCTTATACAGCAAAGGTCAACTCCTCTACTTGACTAGGTCCCACTAGCTTGTCTACAAAGGACAAAGCTCCTAAAGGTAGTTCTCTCTCTCTCTGCTGCTGCTGCCACTGCATCACCATCTTCCTCTCCTCCACTAGATCATTCCCAGCATATAAAAATGTCCTGTGATGTATGAAGGTTTGGGGGAAGGGGGCTGGTCCTAGCAGGATAGTGGCATGTGTTTGGCATCTTTACTGTTGAGAAATGATTGTTTTCAAACTCCAGGGACATAGTCCCAGCACAGCCTCTCTTGCCTCTACAAAGAGGGTTTTGGCAGCCTGTGAACAACTCCAGATTCTGAGATGGGACAAAGACCAGGAGGCTTGAGAATGTCTGTCCTCTTCCTCTTCAATTCTTACTCCTGCCTTTTTCTTCATTTCCCTGCCTTTCCTTGTTGCTATTTTCATTTTCCCGGTTCTGTTTTTTTCCCAGTGCCAATCCTTCAGTGGTACAGATGTACCCAAGTCACCAGGAGGGTTGGCAGCACTGTGGGCACCCAGGGCTGGCTGATGAGTTACTGACCTTGTCGCTGAGAAACCTACAGAAGGTAACCAAGCAAAGGTTTCTCACAGCTCCTCCATTGTGCATCCAGCTCTCACTCTCCATTATCACATACTTTTATTAAAGATTTATTCCAAAACCTCTCACTAAAGTACTCAACCTCTGAAAATATTATAACCCCCTAAACTAGAACAAGGACATTTTCACAGTGGGACACCTTTTATTAAAAACAGAAACAAAAACCTCACTTCTTTTATATTTTGAGAAAGTGTCAGCTGGGGCCCAGGTTGTGCCTTTCATTGGAGTCAGAGAAATCTGTTTACCACTGGAGCTTTCTGGGGAGTGACCGCACGGTAACCTGTACGTCCCATGACCTGAGTCATCCCTACGCTAGAAGGAACCAGGCAGGATGTATATTTAAATCAATGATTCTCAAACCGTATCAAGCATTAAGATCACCTAGAAGGCTTATTAAGATTCGAGTATTGGGTCGCAGAATCTCTGATTCAGTAGATCTGCGGAGGGCTCAAGAACCTACATAACTATTTTCTAGGAGATGCTAATGCTATTAATGCAAAGGAGCCATGGCTCTGGATATTGCAAGAGAGGAGTGTCTCTGAGGGTGGAGTTTATCTTTCTGCCGTAACCCCTCCCAGCTTCATGGACTTAGTATAAACTAAGTCCGAGGGAGAGACACAAAGTAAAGAAAACATCTCTGAGGCTCTGGAATGGTGCTTGGCTCTTGTTTCCCTCTAGTTGAATGTCACAGGAGAGGGGAGAGCTATTCTCCTCCACGTTACCACGGATCACCAGAGGCTCTGAACCTTGAGTGCTGAAACCTTCTAAGGCATCAGAGACAGTGCCTGGAAAGAGTGATGAGAACAGGCCGTGCCCAGTGGAGTTACGCACGTCGCCTGAATCCCGGTTGTTCTGCTGTTGATGGTGGGATGGTGGAGCGTCTCTAACTCCTTTTGGTCAGCATTTTGCCTCAGGCCTTTGGATGGCATCATTTTAGGATTAAATTATAGTTCTTGTAAATTCCATAATCTGCAGTTTGCGAGTTGACTGGGTACATGCTCCCAGGGTTTCAGTAATGTGTACACTCAATAAGTTGGAGACTAAACAAATTAATGCCATGATTCTTATTTAAAGAATGAGATAAAAAGCAAAGGAAAAAAATCATCTTGCTTCAGGCTGCACAGGTTGGTGGCAGAATCAAAAATAGAAGACAGAATGAGTTCAGATCCTGTGCTTGGACCACATTAGTTTCTATTAGATACTCTTTCAAAAGGCTGACCATTTGGGAGTTGTTGCCACATGACAAAAGATCAATTTTGAGTGTTCCTGGAGGCTAGTAATACAAGGAAGAAAATGCGTTTGGCTGATTGGGAAACACCTGATTGCAGCGTTTTTTGTTAAATCTGGGATAGCTTTAACAAGGGTCAAAGGCAAACCTCAGTGACAAGCCTGGGGGGAAAGGAGTTCTATTTTTCAGGAAGGGAATTACAAAAGGAAGGCAGGTAAACAAAACACGCTATTCATTTTAAGGTGAGGATGAAATCATTTTTTCCCCACAGTCTTCAAGGATGAATGCAATTTTTTCCTGTGGACAAAAGAATCTTCCTTTACTATATGTAGGTGCAAAAGTAGGTTTAAGTTACCTCCAAAGCTGAATTATCTTTGGATTGATAGAACACAGAGATGCTAAAAGAGGTCCATACAGTATATGTCTTCATAGGATCTTCAAAGACGGCTTTGTTTAGAAGCCACAGTCCTACATTTTGTATAATGTTCAGGCTCTAATGCTATTAGATAATTAAAACACACATGGAATCAGTGAATGCTTTGAAAACACTGATGTACATAGCATTAAATATTTCATTTGTAGTCACAGGAATGTTGTGGCTTTTCCAGCATATTCAATATACCAGAATTTTGGATCATATAAGAATGGTCTGCATATTCACAAATTTGGAAACTAAGAAAGCTCCAGCAAAATCCATGTTCTCTAATGGCACTGAGGGATAAAATATATCTTACAAGGGCCACTTTCATACATGGATTGCATAGCATATAAAATTAAGAGCTCATTTCACCCTACAAATGATTTTCAAAGTAAAAATGCGTGTAGCGGTTTTGTTATTCTCACTACACAGGCAGGTATCTTCTCCACAGAGGCGGTGCCAACGGAGTGTGTCTGAAATTGAGCTGCCGTTTAGAATTAGGTGGGGTGATTTTTAAAAATCCTGATACCCAGTCTACACCCCAGATAATTAAGGCAGAGTATTAGGGATGGCAATTAGGCCCCAGTTATTGATTTTATTTATTTTTTACAACTTTATTGAGGTAGAATCATGCCTATTTCATGTGTACAATCTAGTGAGTTTAGACCTAGGCAAACACTGGTGATACCATCACCACAGTCAAGGGAATCACCATGTGCAACACCTGAGTTTCTTTGTGTCCCTTTGTTGTTTTGTTTTGTTTTTGTGGGAAGAACATTCAACGTGAGATTGACCCTCTTAACAAATTTTGAATGCATAGCACCATATTGTTAACTATTGATACTATGTCGTATAGCAGATCTCTAGAACTGACTCTTCGAGCACAAGTGAAGGTATATGCCCATTGGATAACAACACTCCATTTGCCACCACCCAGCTTTTTGCAACTACAATTGTAGTCTCTGCTTAAAATAGTCATATGAGTTTGACTCACTCATATAAGTGTAATCATGAAGTATTGGTCCTACTGTGACTAGCTTAATTCACTTAGGATAATGTCTTCCGGATTCATTATGCAGTCACAGATAGCAAGATTTCCTTCTTTTTTAAGGCTGAATAATATTCCTTCATATGTACATACCATGTTTTATTTATCCAATCATCTGGTGACAGACTTTTGGGTTGTCTCCACTTCTTGGTTGTTGTGAATAGTACTGCAATGGACACGTGAGTGCAAAGTCACTTTAAGATCCTGATTTCCACTACTGGGCATGAATCTGGGGGAAACTCTAATTCAAAAAGATACATGTACCGTAATGTTCATAGCAGTATTATTTATTATAGCCAAGACATGAAAGCAACCTAAATGTCCATTGACAAATGATTGGATAAGGAAGATGTGGTATATGTGTATACACACACACACACACCACACACACACACACACACACACACACACACACACACACACACACACAATGGAATACTACTCAGCCATAAAAAAGAATGAACTAATGCCATTTGCAGCAACATGGATGGAACTGGAGATCGTCATACTAAGTGAAATAAGTAAGAAGGAGAAAGATGCTTATATGTGGAATCTTAAAAAAACACGTTACAAATGAAATTATTAACAAAACAGAAGGAGACTCACAGACGTAGAAAACAAACTTATGGTTACCAGAGAGGTGAAGAGGAGGGTAGAAGGATAAATTGGGAGTTTGGGATTTGCAGATACTAATTACTATATATAAAATAGGTAACAACAAGGTCTTACTATATAGCATAGGGGACTATATTAAATATAATGTATATGTATAACTGAATCACTATGTTGTACAACAGAAATAAACACGGCATTGTTAACCGACTGTATTTCCTGCTTCTAGAATCTGCCTGGATTCCTTGGCTCATGACTCTTCCATAGTATCCTCTCCTTCTCTGAATCTCACCCTCCTGCCTCCTCTCATGAAGACCTTTATAATTACATTGGGTCCACCCAGGTTTCCAGGATAATCTCCCCATCTCAAGATCTTTAACTTAATCACATCTGCAAAGCCCCTTTTGGTCCATAAGGCAACATCTGCACAGGTGTTGGGGATTAGAATGAGAATATTCCGGGAGGGGTGAATATTCACATTATTTTACCTACGATGTAAATAAATGACCACATTATATTAACAACTGTTGAAGTCACATTGTTGAGTACACATTGTTTAACTTAGGATCCATGTGCCAACCCGTTGGTCCAAACACTGATTGATAATGCACACTCACAGCAGAGCACATCATGGGACCCACTCTCCACAATATCACATTGGATGTATTAGAACTCATAATCACCATTTGTCCATTTGTCTCATTCAGTTTTCTTAAAGGGAGTTCCTTTTTGTTTGATTTTGTTCTTTTGGGGGGGGAGTAATTAGGTTTATTTGTTTATTTATGTATTTTTAATGGAGGTACTGGGGATTGAACCTAGTACCTTGTGCATGCTAATCATGTTCTGTAACCACTGAGCTATACCCTCCCCACCCTCGTCTTACTCAATTTTGATGCAGCTGTTCCAGTTACACACCCAAGTCACAAGTTTTTCCCTAAAAAATAGCTGCCTATTTGGGCACATTTATATTTTAGCATCTTGGCCAATTTCAGTTTTTGAATGACAGGAATACAATCACATGTGTGCATTTCTCTCTTAGGCTAGGACGCTGGTTTTATGATTTTCAAGGCACCTACACTTGTAATATAATAGGACACATGGTTCTCTAGTCTGCTCTCCTTGTACTCATCATTCATTCAACAGGCATTTTCTAAGTGCCTACTGTGTGCTGTAGTGTTCTAGGCACTGAATCAAGGGACCCCAAAAATCGCTCTGCACGATTCATACGTACATACAATAAAACCAGCCTTTAAACTCCTGACCCCAGGGAACATCAATCACCAGTCTAGGAACTCATTTTAAATGTCTCACATTTGAACTTTCCCAAATAGTATCCATTGGTCACTATCACATAGACGGTGCGCCTGCCGGGTGCAGTAGGGCCAAGCCTTGAGGGTTCCCAGAATGAGGCAGTGTATCCAGGAGAGAGCACTGCCTAGCGCATCCAGGACAGGATGGATGTTAATGCTATGACTGCATGTTTCACTTACCATCATTTCTTATCTCATCTTTCTCCCTCCTTATATCTGGATGCATCTCAACCAATTCACCTTTTAATTGCAAACTATTATGTTATAGTCTTACTTTTTAAATTTCCTGATTCTTGCAACTTCCTGGAATTCTTGGCCAAGAACTCAGAGCAGATGCTTTCTAATATTCTGTTTCCTAGTGTAATTTTTTAAATTATGGTTTACCTATGCATCATGAGTTCCAGAGGTTTCTTGTTTTACATTCAAGAATTCTAAGCTTCACGTTGGATTCCTTGTGTTTTTTCTTCCTTGAATGATTAAAAGTCCGTACAGACTTGGTGCTTATCACACATAGGATCAATGACTTTCATTTTGTCTCCCTCACCAACTAGTAATTAAAATAATTATCTTCTCAATTTTGAAGCCACTAATTAAATATGTGATGTCTATATGGTGTAGTTTTCCAGAACTCATTTCCTGAATTCATCCTCTAGTCTGTCTGTAGAGCTATGGATTCCTATATATTGAGACCTTTAGAAGTAATGTATAGTTTTTTCCCTTGTCCAAAACAGCTTCCAAAGACTACAATTACCATTTTCATGTTCCAAGATGCCACACACCACTATGCATTCACTTCATACCAGTAACTTTGGATACTTGGAATGATGGTCCCAGAATCGAGATAGAAAAAAAGCTTGCTTCATGAGAGTCCTATTGTAGTTGCTGGGGCAACTGCAAATCAAATTTGCCTCATTGAAATTACAAAGGACAGAAGGGTAAGGGGTTAAGCTTCTAAGTCTTCTCAAACAGCCCAGAGCGTGAATACAGGGCTGCGGCCCCAGGGATACTGGCTGCTCAGCTTGGGCTCAGAGCCTGCAGGGATGAAGCTCCGAGCAGCGGGAGCACATTGATAGGGGACGGTGCGCCCAGCCATGCTGCACGGCTGGAAAGGGAAGTCGCTGCCAGGGGCCGTACCCTCAGCAGGTGCCTGACAGATCAGCCCTTCCTCGGGTCAGACTTGCTTGCCAGCCCACAGGAGACACTTCCAGAAATACCTAATGGGGACTTTACAGAAGGCTACAGTTTTACAGAACCAGATTGCACCAGGGTCAGGGGCATTTGAAGTTACCACCATCAGTGATTCCATCACCATCAGGCTGGTTTTCAGAGAAGGGGAAGTTCAATGATAATAAATACATAAACAAACATAGAGAGCAAGTCTCCTAGGCTGCTCTATTCATTAGGCTTAATGTTTAAAAATTGTCTCACTAGTGGTAAGGGGTGCAGTGACAGAGCCTCACCCTGTAAGGGAAACAAAAAGCAGTAATAAAAAAAATGAAGTAGTGCCACTTGCTGCAACATGAATGAACCTAGACATTACTGTAATAAATAAGTCAGACAGAGAAAGACAAATATCATATGATATCACTTATATGTGGAATCTAAAAACAGAGGATGCAATGAACTTATTTACAGAACAGAAACAGACTCACAGACATAGAAAGCAAACTTATGGTTACCAAAGAGGAAAGAGGGGGAGGGACAAATTAGGAGTCTGGGATTAACAGATACACATTACTATATATAAAACAGATCAACAGCAAGGTCCTACTGTACAGCACAGAGAACTATATTCACTCTCTTGTAATAACCTACAGTGAAAAGGAACCTGAAAAAGAATAGATACATATGTATAACTGAGTCACTGTGCTGTACAACTGAAATTAACACAACACTGTAGATCAACTATACTTCAGGGTTTTTTTTAATCTAAAAAAAAAAACCAGTGATGATAATAGAACAAGAACAATTCCCAAAGATACAGAAATAAAGTATGTGCTCAAGGGGCTGGAGTCAGAAGGACGCCAGCCAAGGAGGCCACACCTTAATTGTAGGGAGCTTGGTGGATGCTGTGCAGTGATTTCTCTGAGTTGAGGAATTCAATGGGCAGCAAAGAAAGTGGCCCATATTGAGTGAGGATACTTGAAGTTCTCAGGTTCCAGAAATTTTGTGGGTGGAATCTCAGAGCAAAGGCTTTCTTTATTATTTTTGATTTACACTCACATTTTGGTTAGTAGCATTCACCCTCAGCTGCTGTGGAAGCCAGCGAGACCGGGTTTCTGAAGTTGACTCTGTTCCAGAACTCAGCGAGCAGTCTAGAAGCTATTACCCAGGACATGAATGGACAGTAAAGGATTTCTCTTTCCTGTGGTTCAAATTTCAGGTTAAAGGAGAGAAGCTGTCATATAAAGTAGATGGAGGAATAAACTAAAGATACCTCAGGCAGATAAAGAGGAAATAAACAACATGGTTATGGTTATGAAATAGGGATGCCTTTTATAGGAATAATCAAATCATTGCAGAAGCAAGACTCCACATTCAAACAACATTTCCCTGCATCCAAGCCTAATTGCAAACCAGCAAGCAAAGCGTAAGCAAATGCTGTAGATAGGAAGATGGCAAAGTCAAACATCCGCCAGAGACATTTTGCATCCAGAGGGGAATATCTTCTTGCATGAAATTCTAGTAGGGCCGGGAACCTGGTCCTTACCTGGAAATCGTTGCAGGGTTTCTGAGTCTGTGCCTGGGAAGCCTCTTTGGATTAGAAGGATGATACCCATCCAACTCACTGTCTTCTGCATAATCGTCTACATGCTTGAGTCCTTGATAATAATTGTGCAGAGCAGCTTAACTGCTGTGGTGCTGGGCAGAGAGTGGGCGCAGGTTAAAAGGCTGTCACCTGTGGACAAGATTCTCACTGTTCTGGGCATCTGCCGCTTCTGTCAACAGTGGTCATCGATGCTGTTCAATTTCTGCTCCTACCTCCACCCTAACTATGTATTTTGGTACTTGGCAATCGTCTGGGAATTTACTAACACTTTCGTTCTGGTTAACCTCCTTGCTTGCTGTCTTCTACTGTATCAAAGTCTCTTCCTTCAGCCATCCCATCTTCCTCTGTCTGAAGCGGAGAATTGTGAAGTTGGTTCCTCGGCTGCTGCTGGGTTGCCTGCTGATTTCTTGTCTGTCAATCATCTTTTCAGCTACGAGGCATCGCATCACGATTCAGTTAAAGTCTATGAGGCACTTTGCTAGAAACAGCACTGTGATTGAAAGACTTGAGACATTTCAGCGGGATTTTTCCATATATCAGCAAGTGGCAGTGTTGGTTATTCCTTTCCTCCTGTTCCTGGTCTCCGTTGTCTTGCTCATGACCTTATTGTCCCAACATCTGAGGCAGATGAAACATGGTCACACTGGGCACTCCAGCTCCAGCCTGAAAGCTCACGTTACTGCCCTGAGGTCTCTGGCCATCTTCCTCATCATCTTCACATCTTATTTTCTGCCCATACTCATCTCCATCATAGGTACCCTCCTGGATAAGAGGTCCTGGTTCTGGGCCTGGGAAGCTGTCATCTATGCTGTAGTCTCTATTCATTCCATTTTACTGATGCTGACCAGCCCTAAATTGAAAAAGGCCTTACCAGTAAGATGCTAGGACTTAGAGGCTGCCTGAGGCACAGGATACAAGAAGACCCCTGGGCAGAAGAGAGTTTGTATTGATACAACTAATACCAATAACCCAACTGGCATGACTCTTGACAATCCCCTGTGTGACAGTGATGTACCATAAACGCAAGCTTCATTCTCTCCCCACAGCCATCTCCCTCTAAACGAGCATCCATTCTCTATTCTATGCCACCCCTTTCTTTTCCTTCCCACACTCTCCAGGTTGGTCCTAACTTTCTATGACTTCCCCATCCCTCCTTAATCCACTCTACCTCTGGAATCTGACTCCCAGGATATTCAGCACAAGAGATCCAAAATCACGGTGTCCACATTTTATTTTTATTTTTACCCATTTCATGACTGCCAGTTCTTCACATATTAACACAAACCCCTTCCTCGCAAGAATGTATTGCCCACAATCCGAATGCTCTCCATATCTAAGCCCTCGCTTTACTTTCAAAACTTTAGTCAGGAGAAGGTCTTGTATCTTTCTCTGCTGCTGCTGCTTCTGGACTTTCATTTAATTATATGAATTTCCTCATTTGTGTCTCTTCCAAATTCTCCATGGTTTTATTACTCAAGTCAAATTTTAACACTTCTTTCATTTTCATTTGCCAAGACAAATGGTACTCTCCCCAGAGTAGCAGACTATTTACCCATCCCAGGTTCATCCTCTCCAAATAGCAGCAACGTAATTGAGCCAATTGCACACTGTTTCCATTGGCTGGATTCTTGCCTCTTCATTGTACTATAAGTTGGAAAGAAATTTCTAGAAATATTCCCAGACTGAAGCTTAGTTGATTTTCTTCCATACACAACCCAGAGGTCAGCTGGGAACTCCTCTATTTCATAAAATCTGAGTGACATTGTCTTAAATTTTCTAGTCTTCTATTCTATTCTCTCTAACAGTCCAAAGTCCTCCGCAAATGGGTAGGAATACAAGAACCACTGTATTTAAAGTCACTGATAAGACTTTCTGTTCTTTAGATGTCCTTTTCAGCCTCCCTCGTCTCACAGGTTTTTCTTATCCCACTTCCTTATAAGACCTAGTCCTACCTGATCCCCATGGCATCTCTCTACTTATGTCTCTGCTCTTCACCCTTACCCTCTAGCAACAAAATGTCTTGGTAGCTGCCAACTCCTAGACCTTTGAGTCTCAAGTTTCCATCTGTTCCAGACAGTTATCAAGATATTTTTTTCTAAAAGAAGCTTCATCCTTTAAAGCATTCTGGTGCCAGAGTTTAAGAATACAATTTTTTTTTCACCTTTTATATACATTGGGGCATGTCTGATAAACTGAACTTCTGGCTTGGCCATTAGAAGACTGAAATGCCTCCTGAGGGGGGAAAAAACATCCTACAAGAAAAAAGAATGTCAGTATCTCAAGTCTGACCACAAAAGAAAGGCTGGAAGGGAATGGAAATTCTGGGTTGGTCTTGAGTCTACCACTCTGGTTTGCCTTCCAGTCAAGTTATTCCTTGAATTCGTATCTGAAACTGAGGGTGTGAAGTTTCTGCACAAACTGGAGGAACACTTTCTCCAAAGACTCTGTCCCATCTGACGTGTCTCAGCAGCACTTTGACTGTTGCACAGAAGGGGAGTAAAGCTACTTCCCCACTTGACAGCAGTGCTCCCTGCAGCCTTGGTGTTTCCCAAGCTCCAATGGTTCAACTGTGGAAGAAGGGGGGCCAGCACCTGGCGAATGCAGCAATGTCTAGGGAACAGAGCCATAACCAGGTGAAATGGGACTGGGTAGAAAAAGGAAAATAAAAAGCTAGATATCAGCATGGTGTTATCTGACCAGAGACTCCAGGAATGCTTAGGAGGTGGGGTGGTGGGTTGCAAGAGTTTGGGAGCCTGCCAGAATAGGTGGGACAAAAAAGCAAATGAAATTTGAATTACTGCAATTGGTCATTTGCATCCACATAGTGCATGATCTGAAATCTCAGAAAGCTGAAAGAAACAGAAACTATATTCCTCACATGTGGGTAAATAGAGAGTGGGGACAAAAAAGAAAATTCTGCCTCTGCCACCAACTACCAGATACACAGATACTTTTCCAGAAGCTGTTAAATATGTGTAATACTCTGTCTTCTTTTGAGTAAAGTACAATGGGAAAGGAATCCAGGATATGCCTGAGGTGGCGGTGTTAGAGCCAGTGGGAGGGGTCTGGAAATTAATAAAATAAAATATAGAAACAGAAATAACAGCTACCCCTTATCTTTGTGGTACCAAATAGTTCACAGAAAACCTCCCCATACATTTCATCATCTTCAGCTGAACAGGGTAGGTCATGATCATTCAGTCTTGAAAAACAGACCTACCAAAGTCATGTGAATTATCTAAATTCACACTGCTGGTTAATACCAGATCTAAGAATCAAAGGAAAAGGAAAGAAACAAAAAGATAAACTTCAAAGGAGCAAAGAGTTTTAATTTGGAAAAAGGTGGTTAAGATTTTAAAAGAAGATACTTTAGAAAGAATAGCAGTGATGTTTGGACCAAGAACAAGGTAATTTTTTTTGAGAGCTTGAATTAGCTGGATATGAGATCCTGGCACCAAGGGGTTATGCACCTGGGTTGTCCAATTAGTAAACAGTCTGCCCTATATAACACTCATTATCCATAGCACAGAGTGTGTTGAATGATAACTTACAACAAACAGGGGGCAGAAAATAAAGAAGTCTGCGTTCCTGGGTTTTAAGAGCAAACGTTTAGAAGCCCATGGGCAGTCACAGTGAATTTAGGAGGAGCCATGTAAATGCTGCAGCCCAGCACCTGGGTACATGCAGATACCATATACACACCAAACCTTTGGCAACTGGAAAGTAGATTCTCCAGCCTTTATACAAGATGTCTTGAGCTTAATAAATAACTTGTGATGCAGAAGAGACTTGCAATAATGCTGAATTCCTGATAATGCTTGGTGTGATTTCTGTTCCTAATTAGGCACACCACAGAATTTATTTCCTGTATGATATTTTCTATGCCCCCACCCTCATTCCTACTGTTCAGGTTACACGGGTTTAAAATTTTCAGTTGCAGCATTTTGCCTATTTCAAAGCCTAGTATTCAAGACCTTTCAAGATCTGCCTCTGAACTACCTACCCAGCCTTAATTCCCAATAATCTCCAACATAAATCCAAGCGTTTGTATGCGATGCCCCTGCTTATTGTTCCCTGAATATCCATGGGTAGGTCTACCTCCTCACATTTACTCATGCCATTTCCTTTATATTCCTGCATATATGAGAGTGTTTACATTTGGTCTCTCAATCTGTTCCGTTGGTCTATATGTTTATTTCTGTGCCAATACCATACTATTTTGAATACTATAGCTTTGTAGTATAGTTTGAAATCAGGACATGTGATCCCTCCAGCTTTGTTCTTCATTCCCAGTATTGCTTTGGCTATTTTATGTTTCCATGTGAATTTTAGGATTTTCTTTTTTCTGTTCAAAATGTCATTGGAATTTTGATAGCAATTGTATTGAATATATAGGTGGATTTGGACAGTATGAACATTTCAATAACATAAATTCTTCCAATCCATGAATCTACAGAGTTTCTTTTCAGTTATTCTTGCCTTCTTCAATTTCCTTCATCAACTTTTTTCATTTTCAGTGCACAGATCATTCACTTCCTAAGTTAAATCTGTCCCTAAGTATTTTATTGTTTTGATGCTATTGTGAGTGAGATTGTTTTCTTTATGTCTCCTTCGGATAGTTCATTGTTACTGTACAGAAACACAACTGACTTCTTTATGTCAGTGTATATCATACAACTTCACTGCATTCATTGATTAGTTCCAACAGTTTTTTGATTGAGTCATCTGCAAATAACAGTAATTTTACTCCTTCTTTTCAAATTTATCTGTGTTCCATTTCTTTGTCTCACCTGATTGCTATAGGTAGGACTTTCAGTATTATGTTGAGTAAGAGTGATGAGAGTGGGCATCTTTGTCTTCTTCCTGATCTTAGAGGAAGAACTTTCCACATTTTAAAATTGAGTATAGTGTTAGTTGTGGGTTAGTCATAGATGGTCTTTATTATGTTGAGATATGTTACTTTCATAGCCAACTTGTTGAAGGTTTTTTTTTTTTTATCAAGAAAGAATGCTGAGTGTTGTCAAATGCTTGATCTGCATCTATTCAGATGATCATTTGACTTTTATCCTTCACTCTATTAATGCAGTGTATCACATTTATTAATTTGAATATGTTGAATCATTTTTGCATCTCAGAAATAAATTCCTCTTGAGTATGATGTATAATGCATTTAATGTGCTGATGAACTTGGTTTGCTTGTATTTTGTTGAGGAATTTTACATCTATGTTCATCAGTATTCTTGTCTGCTTTTGATATCAGGGTAATGCTGGTTTCATAAAATTAATTTGAAAGTATTCCCTCCTCTTCAATTTATTGGAATTGTTCAAGAAAGATTAGTGTTAATGCTTCTTTAAACGGCTGATTAAATTCACCAGTAAAATAATCTGGTCTTGGACTGTTTGTACTGAGAGGTTTTTGATTACTGATTCAACCCTCTGAATCAATACAGATCTGTTTATATTTCCTATTTCTTCATGATTCAGTCTTGGTAACTTTTAATTTTTTAGGAATTTATTTCTTCTAGGTTACTCATTTATTGGCATATAATTGTTCATAGTAGTTTCTTACACTCCTATGTATTTCGGTGATATCAGTTGTAATGTCTCCTCTTTCATTTCTGATTTTATTTGTGTCTTCTCTCTTTTTTCTCAGGTTTCTCAATTTCACCTTTAAAAAACAAGTAATAGGGTTTTTTTTCTATTATATTTCTAGTCTTTATTTCATTTATTTCCATGCTGATCTTTATTATGATCTTCATTCTGCTTACTTTGGACTTTGTTTTTCTGTTTCTAGTTCCTTGAGGTGTAAAGTTTGGTTGTTTATTTGACATCTTTCTTTTTTCTTAATATATACGTTTATCACTATGAACTTTCCTCAAAGAACTACTGTTTGATTATTGTGCTTTGATTTTCATTTATTTTGCGATTGCTTTAAATTTCCCTTTTGATTCCTTCTTTGACTCGTTGGTTGTTCAGAAGTGTGTTGTTTAGTTCCCACATGTTTTTTTAGTTCCCCAGCTTTCCTCCGTTGATTTATTATTTCATACTATAAATCAAAATGAAACTATTCTTAGAAACCCGTGGAATCTATAATACCTTCGAGAGGTGGGAAAAGATACTCTCTGGAACATGTTTGAAAGCAAGAGGTTGGAGAAAAACTTGTTTCTTCTGAACTCAAGTCCACTCAATAAATGTTACTGGAGACATAAAAGTCAGTAAGATGTTAAATGCCCCTACATTTTCTCTGAGATTGATTGTCAGATGCTACATGTTACATACTTTTTATAAACAGACCCTGAGATAAGTTCCTTTCCCAGAAGGAGCTAAACCAAAGGCTGAGGTTAAGGTTTACCTCCGATGATACCTGGTTTTCCTGCCACCACAACCATCACGATTCCCTCTATCTGAACCCAGAGAGCAGCCTTAAATTTTGGACTTGATCACCATAACTTTCAGTGTCTAGTAACTCATGAGCATTGAGTTCTGCTCTCCTTCCCACCCTGGTGTTTGTGTTTATATTTTGTTAATAATGTCATTATTCTTGTGTTAATAGTCCTCATCGTTCTTGTATTTCTACTGTAAACTATGGCAAGCTCTTTACAAAACTGGTCTTGCTAAAGGTAAAGAGCCAGAAGAGAAAGAAAGCCTAACAAGGATAATACTATGAGTAGCATTGCAGCAAAAAAGCAATCATAACATAGCTGCAATTGTAAACCTTTTTAAAAAAATTTTCCAGACTTAATTTCAGAAATGCATGTTAAAGGAGAGGGTTTGGGAAACTCTTTCTTATAAAGCCTACAGGAGTATCTACTCATAATCGGTATAGAATAACTTATTCCTGTGACTATTCATGTCAAAAAGCTTCCTATAGAAAGGGAAATGCATCTTCTTTGATCTTTCTAGACAGAGCTTTTAGTAGAATCTTTGTGACTCATTCACCATTTTTAGCTGTCTCAAACTCCCAAAGCAACATTTCTTTAAGATGATTTTTTCTATTTTTAATAAAACTTACAAAATTGATCCTAAGTGTGAACTGACTTTTTGCTAGTTTTGGTGACAAGGATATAGCTGTATAAACTATATTGTAGTGCCAAGTTTCTTCAAGAAATTTTTTCAGACAGCATATTTCAAAAATGACAGGTCACACTGTTAGATGAGAGATAAACCCTACACCATGATTTAAGTTTTTCTTTGAATTTTAAACTGAATGCTAGATTTTTAAAAATTAACTTTTATTAAAATATGCTAAAACTGTTGAATTTTGAATGTTGAAAATTCATTTAATGTTGAAACAATAAAATAAAATAAAAGATGCTAGTTATAAGTAACTGAAACACAGCCAAGATACAGTCACAATGGCTGGGAATAATCACTTGCATTTGCAGGAAAAAAGTAGAACTTAAAACTTAAGTTTAAAATTAGAGGGAAGATAAGTTTCACAAGCCTTCATTCTTAAAGTCTAAAGATAGACTGTGTAGGTAGATATTTCTTGAGAATATTAGCAGATTGGTGTTGTCAGTACTTGATGGTTTGAAAGGGACCCACTCCAAGAACTTGGAAAAAAAGATTGTCTTCTGAAGGGTGAATCAAGAAATCACCTTTTCTCTCCATCTCTGCTGTAAATGTAATTACCTAAGAATTAACCAGAAAATGGGAGAGTAGAATGTCCTCCAATCAAACCTCAAGATCTAGGTCTAGACAGAGTCCAGATTGTAACATACTACACAGAAAGAGAGGTAAAACAGATCTCAGAATAGACTTTAAAAAACAAACAAACAAAAAGGTAACAAATTTGAACTTCGTGATGTTCATCTAGGTCTGCCCTGGTAGGGGGATGTATGGTCAACCAATCTGAAGCATTCTAGTCTTACTGACAAGTCCTTCAAGCTATGACCTGAGAGCTTTGTCACCAGGTGATATAAATCCCGCCAGTTTTTACTCAGTATTCTCTCACTCACTCATCATTATGATTCAGCATTTCATATTAATGATAGTCTATGATCCTGCCTGTAAGTGGACATAAAAGGAAAATTCCTAGGACCTAAAATATGAGTACAAGGGAGAATCCATAACGTACAAAAGTGTGGCACGGCAAGACTTCAGGTCCCAGGGCCTGAACACTAGAACAGGTGGCTGATACCCCACACCGACTTCTCTGCCCCTGCTGCCACCACCCTGAGAGCATCCCCTAAGAAACTGAAGACAGACTCTGCAAATCTACAGTGATTATGCTTTTGACACTTGATAAATATTAACATGTTGGTTTCTGTGAGGTTCACTTCTGTCAGCTTCTGTGTGTTTTTCTGCCCAGGCTTAAGATCATATTGCTTGAGTTTAGGTAGCAATGCCCCTGACATCTTGATCATTTAGTTAACATGCAGACTTATGCCCTCCACCTCAGTCTCATTTGTCTCTGTGTCAGTTCAGTAGTAAGAGTCCATTTCTTAACCTCGTCACCCCAGAGAACTGACAGGGATGGCTCCCTGAGCCCACAGTTAAGGAGCAGAACCTGGAACGTGGTAACCTCACTGAGATATTATTTTAAGAATAATCCTGTTGTGTTTAGGATTATTACTGTCATTGTCTAGGTCACTGTCCTTAGTGCAGGCAATGAAATCCACTCTAGATGGTTTGAGAAGGGAGGGATTTACTACCCATTTTTAGGCAGGATATAGTTTCAGGGAGAGTTACAAAAACAGACAGAAGCGATGCAACCGGAAGAAATGCCCAACCATACTGCAGTGTTGTTCCAGCAGCACCATGGCATCCATGACATTAGGGAACAGGCAACAGAACTTGAGTTCTGGCTGCTCTGGAAGCTTGGACAGTCTGACCCAAGATCAAATCTCACCTGCACAGCCACTACCCCACGTCACTCCCTCCTTGTGTGACTCTGGTGGGTGCCTCTGCCTGACTGAACCTGATCACATATGGAGCCCTGGCTGTAAAGAGTCTGAAAAAAGTCATGTTTAGTTTTTCAGCCTTCCTTGAAAGCTCACAGGAAAGGAGCAAGAGGGACAGCAGAGTGAGACAAAGCAGTCTCTCCAACTTTCTTATGCAAATACCTACAATCTATAACTTACAGGCCTCATACATCTATTACCATTTTTCACTAATAGAAAAATTAATTATCACCAAAAATGTTTTTATACCTGGAACGGATAGGAAAATAAATCATGAAAGTTTTCAAGCAATTGATGCCAGAAAAAAATATATATATTAAAAAGAAAAGATAATTAAATATGGCTACCTTGACATTTGTTAAAATCAAAGGCCCCAAATTTCAGGACTGGTAGTGCGAATACGTGAAGTACAGGTGAGACAATGCTAAGCTTGTCAGCACATACTGTACCCCATCCCCATGTGGTTTGCATTCTATTTCAATGTGGGGGAAAACCCTTAAACGTAATGACAGAAAAAGGGAAGAAAAGATTCTTAGCTGTAGTAGATGGTCTTTATTTCCCTCCCTGATCCACTTTATTAGGACAGTGTACTTATCCCCTAGCTGTTGTCAGTGTGGGCTGCTAACAGCTCACAGGTGCTCCTTTCCTGAGAGAACTGCAAACAAGCAACAGAAACAGCCTCACTCACGAGACTATTTCCAGCTCATATATTGCGGCCTACGGCTAGTTACTATAACCGTGCGGGCCTGACCAACTCCACTGGCGTAATGCATGCTCAGCTCCCCCTGGGCTCCCACATCCTTACCTAGCTCTCCCCACCTTGCCCTACCCAGCATCCTTTTCTTGTTTTCTCCTGAGAATGCTCCTCCAAGAAGCTGCTCAAATTTTGTATCCAGAGAATGAATATGAACTAAGAAAGTAGCTAATTTCAATACTGCTGTAGAAAACAAACAGAAAATAGCGATGAAAAAATGACGAACCAATAATTAGTAAAGAGAAATGCCTGACAGATAAACAGGATAAAAATAAGGTAGATGTACAGTCAAACTTTAAACTCTAACATTAGAGGACATACTTTCTTTTTAATGTTTGATGTAACATATTATGAAAATTGACTACAAATTAAACCAAAAAAAAAAAAAAAAGAAAAAATCTATAAATACCAAACTGGAAATAATACTAATAGTATTATTTGATATAATGCAATAAACCTAGAAATTAATAATTTAAAAAATATTTAAAAGAACTCTATCACATAAAAATTGAAAAATAGGTGAATACAATAACTCATGGGTCAAGAGAAAATACAAATCAAGATTTCAAAATTTTTTAACAATAACAACTATGAAAATACAACTAATCTGTGAGAAACAACTAAAGCAGTTTTAGTGTTAAACGTCTATTGAAATACAAATAAAAAAGGAGAATTCATTAACTAAGCACCCAATTTACAAAGCTATAAGAAGAAAATGAAAGAAAGCAGAGGAAATTCATAAATATAAAAGCAAAAATTAATGGACTCCCAAACAGAAAAAAAGTTAAATTAATATCATCGAAAAGTATCAGTTGAAAATTTTAACATGGTAGACAGTTCATTAGCTAACTTAATCCAGAAATAAAAGGGAAAAACAAAATTATACAAAATTATAAATAGCAAAAAAGAAATAACCACTAAGACAGAAGAACTTTTAAAAAAAAATTGTAAGACAACTTCGCAAAACTCTAAGCACATGAGTTTTAAAATAATGAAATAAACCATTTGCTAGAATAACACAACAGGGACTTCTAGTTTTCTCTTCCACGTGTAAGGAGCTTGGAAGTTGCCACTCTGTTCTCACAGCAAGTAAGAAACTAAACAGACGGAACCCTGGCAAATATTACCTAGGCCAGGTGCTCGTGGTCAACTCATCAGTGGTGAGTCATGTTGACAGCATGGGTCCTTGGTATGAAGGAGTGAGCATGACTAACTCTGTGGTCTTTCTCTTAAAAACCCAGTCTAACCATGAGAAAAACATCACATAGACAAAACCAGACTCAGGGACAGCCTGCAAAATATCTGGCCAATTCTCCTCAAAACTGTCCAGTACATCAGAAAGTTTGGGAAACTGTTTCAGACCAAAAGAAGCTAAAGCAGCACGATGACTAAATGCAGTGTGATTTTGTGGGCAAGATCCTGGAACAGAAAAAGAACATTAAGGAAAAACTAGTGACATCTGAATAACCTTCAGAAGTAAGTTGATAGCAATGTATCAATAATAGATCCTTAGTTCTGATAAATGTATACCTGTCCACTGTGTCTCCTAATTAACAATCAGGGAAAACAGGTATGAGCATTCTTTGTTCTATCTTTGCAATTCTTTCTTAAATCTTAAAGTATTTTAAAGGCAAAGTTTGTTTTTAAAGAGCAATTACAGTTTCCTAATACTTCTAACATTTGAGTCATTTCTTTGTCTCTTGAAAATGATTTTATTTTTCTTACTTGTGTGTTTTGTAATTTTTTGTTGAGTGCCAGACATCTTACACAGACTTGCAGAGGTTGAGCTAAATAACATTTGTGCCTAGAGACTAGGCATGCCATTTCTTCTGCCAGGGTACAAGTACCATGGCTGGCGTCCCTTCCTACCCTGCTCTACATAGGTGATCCTCCCTACACGTTCCTTCTCTCCTTGGAGGACATTGTCCCTCCATGGGCTTAGATTATCCCATTGGCTCATGTCCTTAGTTCTCTGATGGGTTCAGGAAAAGTTCTTCCTCGCTGATAGATGGGAGCATGTTATTTTCAGCTTTCTCTATCCTAGGAGTGTGCACAACTCCAGGGTTTTTTCTCCTTAACTCTGTATACACTACAATCAAACTTGCATGTAGGGGAAATGAAATGGAGGAAAGTGATGAGAATAGTATTTTTTAAAACAAGAGATTCTGAATGTTTGAAAAGATCACATAATCCTAATATTGAAAGGAATGTATTAGAAGACACCTGTCTTACTTTAAAATTTTTTCAACCATGTCTTCTTTTGTTAAAATTAAATTTTCACCCCTCATATTTCCTTCAAGGGGAGACTACTGCTAGTTAAAAATCATTATATCTTCTGCATATTTCCACCGATCAGAAAAAACCTGCTGCACTTTTCCTTCAGCTGATAGGAAAAGTATTAGAAATCATTTTTCATTTTACAAAGAATTATATCCTAATATTGAGAATATTTTCAAACTGTATACATTTTTTTCTGATTCTGGTTAAAAACATCACATGGAAACTTGCCCCTCCTCAGTTTGAAAATAATTTACTGTTCCAAACACCCACCAAACAAATATTTTTCTTCTATATATGTGTCTACAGAGAGAAGAATATTGTATATCAAATTCTTTATACTAACACTACACACTAATATAGTAGTCACGAGGATGGGGAGATGTGAAATAGGCAGAGTAGGGGAGGTCAGGCTTATCCTTTTTTGCAAGGAGGTTAAAAAATGGGCTGTATAAAGTAGAACTACCCCATCTAAGGACTCAGTGCACCTAAGCCAAACATGGTAAGTACAGAACAGCTAAAGAACTGAGGTGATGGAACAGATTCAAATCAAGCATCTCTGTTCTTTTACCAAAGGCAGAAATCCATGTGAAGAATTCAGAAACATCTGCAAATGATGCCTGAACACCAGTCCAACTTCTTTTTCTGTAATTCCTTCATCCTGAAGAAAAAAGCCTGCGATGATTGCCATTGATCAGTAAAATCTAACCTTGTAACAACATCCTCTAATCTTTCTTTATCGAAAGAATGATCTGGCTTCTTATTAAAAATAAAGACTCCTGGGAACCATTCCAGATGAGCAAGCCAGTATCTCCAGGAGGGCTTCCTCAGAATGTGCACTTTTAACCAAAGTTCACAGGATTCTGTGGATCAGAATTAATAGGGAAACCATCTTAGAACGCAGCCTCTTCACAATTTCTTACCCTAAACAGCATTTTTTGTATTACTAGTTAATCATTTCTGATCAAGGCAAGATCATCCTGATGCTTATCACTCAAATATTAAATACCAAGAGCTGCCTGTGTGCTTCTTAAATTAGAATTTCCTTTCTGGAGGTATAAACAGAAGAAACTCAATATTGAATTCACCTTATAGTAAGTTTTAGTGAGAAGCTGGTAGGAAACAAGTGCTTTATTTATTTGTTTGCCTGAATAATTTCCTTGAGAAAATTATCCAAGGACAAGAGATAACCTTTTTAAATGAATTATTCCAATGCAAGTAAAATTATATGAGCAGGAACAAATCAAAATTTATTCATGAACACATGACGGACAGAGTGGAATCATTGCTGTAAACCTTCTGAGAGTATGTGTCAGGCTGAACCTACTTTTGAGAGCCTCTTTGTGAAATATCCAAGGCTATATACTTCAGAGGAAATGTATTTGTTTTACACAAAAGGGAGAGTTTATAATGAGGGGAACTTTGTCTTTTGTAGGAAAGACAAAAGGCATGGAGGCTTGGTTTTAATTTGGGAGAAATGGATAAAAATATTGCAGAGAGCTCTTTGAATTTCCCTGCAAACTGCCCCTTGAGCTTTACTCGTTGACCCTTAGGTGGAGTCTCTTAATGTTTGGCTCAAGATTATCTGAGTCAGAATTCGATGGAAGAGTTTAAAATGCTAATTCCTAGGCCTCTACAGATTTGCTAAATTAATATTTCAAGCATAGAACTCAGGAAGCTACATTTTTTTTAAAGTATTCAAAATGGTTTAGAAGACCATTGAGGTTGGAAAATTAGTGCCCTGAAGCAGAGGTCAGCAAATCTTTTCTGCAGAAAAACAAATACTAATTATTTTATTTTTAAACCACTTTTTTGAGGTGTGATTGACAGGTAAAAAGTGGTACATATTTAATATATACAGCTCAATGAGTTTGAGAGTAACTATACACCTGTGAAATCAACACCATCGAAGCCATAAACGTATCTATATTCAACCTCCCAAAGTTTCCTCCTGCTCCTTTATTATTATCATTGTTTGTGTGTGTGTGTGTGATAAGGACACAACATAACCTCTACCCTTGCAGCAGATGTGAACTGTACAAAACAGCACTGATGTCTTTAGGCACTATGCTGTATAGGAGCTCACCAGGACTTGACTTATTTATCCTGCATAACTGAAACTTCGTACCCTTTGACCATCACCTCCGCCATTTCCCTCCCCACCCAGCTCCTGGCAACCACTTTCTGTCTTCTGTGTCTGTGAGCTGATTACCTTAGATTCCACATATAAATGATATCATAGAGTGTTTGTCTTTCTGTGTCCGTGATTTCACTTAGCATAATGTCCTCCATGTCTGTCCATGTTATAAAAAATGACAGGTTTTCCTTCATTTTTAAGACTGAATAATATTCTATTGTATGTTTATGTACCACATTTCCTTTATCCATTCATCTGTGGGTGGACACTTGGGGTGTTTCCATATCTTGGCCATTATGAATAATGTTACAATGAACATGGGAATGCAGATATCTCTTCCAGATCCTCATTTCAGTTCTTTTGGATAAATACCAGAAGTGGGGATTGCTGGATCATATAATAGTTCTATTTTTTTTTTAATATTTTGAGGAGATAATATAGTTTTAGAATGCATTTAGTTAGAGGGATAAACCAAACTATACTTTTATCGGAATGTTTTTGTGTTTTCTACTTTTAAAAATAGTAATAACTCTAATTGCATTTTTAATAAGAAAACTCACTTAGAAACTCGAGTCATAATTAAGTGCTTCTTTTGTTTTTAGTATATTTACACACTGGCTATGACTTTTGTAGCTCTGGGGACAACTTATAAGTCTCCAGTGAAATTTTCACCAGTAAAGTTTTGGCTTAAAGTCTTTTCACCTTATTCTTTTAATGTTGTTACATGAGAGATAGACTAATGTATTATGTTTACAAAATTTATTTTTACCAAAGTTCTATAATATTCTGGATCCACCACAAACCTCAGGATCAACTTTATTTTTATTTCATACTGGAAACTTGCTATGTCCAAGAGATATAAAGCTCTTTCCAAAGATAAACTTTCCTACCAAAGGCATTCCTAAATACGGCAGTTCCCTGTCATCATCAGAGAAACAAGAACACAGGGAACAGTAACTCAGTGGGAACAAAAATTAAAAACGACTTTGTAGTGAACACTCCCCTAATAAACCACAGCTCTCCGTGGCCATCCTCTTTGCAAGGATGTATTGCCCCTCCTCCCATCAGAGTTAAAGTCCATTTCTCCACCTCCTTGAAACTGGGCAGGTTTGTGATGCTCCTTGACCAACAGGCCAATGGTGGAGTGAGAGTACATTTAGTCAGCTTGGAAGCCTCTGCTCTTGCTCATTTAGACCTCAGGCACTGCCCAGTCTACCTATGGCAACAAGAAAAATTGTAAACTGAACTGTTGTTTTAAACCACTAAGTATGATGTGTTCACTTCAAGATTTCATGAGAGTCATAATATTACCTTTTTAAAAATTATACTTTAGCAACAGCTAGGTCTTCATCATTCTCAAGTCAAGAGATAATGCCTCAATTGAAAAAGAAAAAAAAAAGTCAAAATAAGCGTGTTACTTAGAGACATGGTGATTAATATCAAAAGAATCCATTAAAACTTTAAAGTGCTGCTTTTCCTGAAAAGCTCTGCGGAACTCTTGTTCTCTTAAAGCCTTATGCATGCAAGGATTAGATAAAAACTAAAACTGCGTTTCAGAATATAAAAGCCAAAGAAAAAAAAATTGAGGAGAAAATGCACCAAAGTATAATGTTATTGCTTATCTGAATATAGCTTGCAAGTGATTTTTATTTTTCTTGCCATATATCTCTCCACTTACCAAATTTTCAATGAATATATGTTGCTTTCATAATCAGAAAGAAAAAAAAAACTCAGAGAGATAGAGAAAAAAAAGAAGAAAAGAAAGAAAGCTCTCTTGACCATGTTTCATCCCCAGACTGCCCCACACCCCACGGCCCGTCTCCTGCTCCCTCAGTTCCCTGAATGGTTTCCATCTCTTTCCTGCTTTCAAATATAATGAGAAAACACAGTCAGCAATTCTAGAACAGTTCAACTCATTCTAGGTTCTTGGTTCTGAACACAAGGCTTCTCTGGAAAATAAACTGGCCTGTATATTTCAGCTTCATTTTATTTTTAACAACCCCTCTATATTTCTCCATAACTTTTTTGTCTCTAATCTCTCCCCCTCTCCAAGACTACTGGTTCTGCCTATCTCGTCTGTCCTCCCCTTCCCCATCAGAAGAGACACATCTGATTCCAAAATCCATGATTTGATTAGCAGGTTAAATAGGGATTCAACATATCTGTGCTGAATGACAGTCCATTTTCCCAGCCTGTTTTCCTCACCATCTGGGCTGATGTTGGCCAGGGGAATAACAGAGGTGTCATTGTCTCTGGGTCTCCTCCCTGTCAGCTCTTTCTGCAGGGAGCTGTGACATTGAATGCCTTCGGCCGCTCACCTCATAATAGCATAGCCTGAGCTGTCGACTCTGTTGCCCAGGTTACAGGTTGATCTGCATGAAACACATATAATCTCCATGAACGGAAGGGTCCTGCAGAGCCCATCATTTCAGGAGACAAACCACATGAGAAAGGTTTTTGCAGAGAGCTCATTCTTTCATTCTTAGAAGAAAGGCTAATTTCACAAATAAAACATCATGGAGACAGGGAAGGCCGGGAGGAAAGCATAGACAAGGATTTATCTTTCACTAAAACATAAATATTTTATATGTGAAAACTGAGGTTAACTTCTGCTCTGGGGTTTGGATTTTACTCTCCAGCTGGAATTTGCTTTTTTCAAAGTGTAGCAGTAACATTATAATATGACAGCATTTCTTAACATCATTACTGTGTTGTACTAGACTGGCAAGGTTCATCTCTTTAGACTGTACTCCAGATTACACATCGAAGTCATTATTAATGCTCCAGGTATATGATTTACAAATTATTTTCAATATTTGCATTCTTAGTGGAAAAAGTCTCCTTTATCCGCTTTCCCCACCTACATGGGGGAAGGGTGGGCTTGGGGAAAATGATTATAAATTACAGGTGGGACCGTGAGTAAAGTATTCAACCATCTAAAAAGTGTTTCGGTCAATTGAATAAAGAACTCCAAGAGTGTGAAAAGGTCCTTGTATTTACATGGAGGACAGCTTGTATTTATACACAGCGTAAGGTCTTGATGTGTATACATTAGAAGTTGTTGCAGCCTCTCCTACAGGAGAAAACACCTACTACCTTTGTGCAGCAGGACCAGGAAGCTCTCTACTGTGTCAGAGAGAAATTACCCAAGGGGAGGGAAGGAAGGGAGGGAGGGAGGAAGGGAGGGAGGGAGGAGAGATAAAAGAAAGAAGGAAACCTACTTGTTTATACTGGAGTAACTAACTCTAAGCCACAACTTCTACTAAGGAAAACATTTTTAGCTTACTATTAAGAGAGGGGAAAAGCAGACATTAGATGTCTGGTCACACTGAAAAGAGAATATTAAATTCTGTCTCATAAAACTGTGAGCAACAACAATCTGTAATTGAGACTTTTTGTTTAAAGGTACCACAGAACATAAAAATACAGAAAAGAAAATTAAGTGTATATTATCTCCCTGAGTCTGTGGGCACAGCCTGCTGTGCATAGTGTAGTGGGGGTAGTTAACTGGAGCTGATGGGTGCAGGGGCCAGCATGGGAGATCTGGCTCAGAGCATACTCAGATTTAGAGAGCTTTTGAAGAATGACAGTCTGGTTTCAGGGTTTTGTGTGTATGTGTGTGTGCTTTATCAAGGTGTATTAATTTTTTTTAATTTTATAAAATAAGGAAAAAGAATTCAGAGAGATAGAAAACAATGTGATAGAGATTAAAATACAAAAGGAAAATCTACAAAGAGTGAGGATGAAAAGACCTTGAGGACCGACTTCCATTCTAATTCTTCTGCCTATATTTTATCAGACCTCTTGGATCTCACTTTAAACACAACCTTTACCTTTTCCATGTAGCCCCATTCCAAATTTTCCTCCCCTTCCCTCCAACTTTCCGTATCTATCCCTCCATTCTTCGTGATTCCCTCCACTTCTTTCCTTCCTCATCTTGTCTTTCTTCATCTGGTTCCTATTTTTCTTTCCCAAATCTCCAGAGATATGCAATGTATGGAACAAAATAGAAGGGCCAGTTTTAAATATGATGGAAACATTTTACAGACCCACAGCAGAACATCTGGGAGATCGGTTCAGTTCTGCTTCTCCTCCCCTTTGCAAAAGCAGGACAAAGAAGAGAGAAGTGGGGAAGGAGGTAGAGGAAGAGGAGGAGGTGAGAGAGAGGAGGAGGAAGGGAGGGGGAGAAGGAGGAGAAGGTGAAGGGAGCCTCTACAAAAATATCCAGTGACCTTTGAGGGCAATCGGACCCAAGCTTGTAGCACTAAGAGGTGATAAATCCTAAACATGGGGAGTCAACAGAGAAGAGTATGTGAGGGTGCCAGTGAAGAGGGCAGAGATTAGGATTAGTGAATACAAACAGGAAAATGCGTAAATTGTTAAAATATGTATTCCATGCTTTCAGTGGTTAAAGCAAACTGTGATAATCCATTATAAAGGCTTTCCTTCTAATAGTAGCACATGGCATACCAATTAAGTGACATCGTGGCTGAGCACGCTGTTTTAAAAATATATTAGAAACACTTGAATGTATAGCACATATAAATTCTTAAATACTGCCCATTCAAAACTATTAATAATTCAGTTTAATACGTAGCTGCTAGTTCAGACAAATGGTTTCAGCACATTTATTTAAATAATGAAAGACTTCATTAATTATGAAGGTTAGTAGTGGGATAGAAAGGCATTCAAGTTGGTTTCTTTCTATGGTATGTTCTTACAGGGAATGTTAAAATTCTCCAAGTTTAAGCGAAGATGAGATTTGCAGGCTGTTAGAACACTGGAAACTAAGGGTGTAATACTGCCAGATATTTATTTGTAGTCAATATAATATCATACTATAAGACTTTGCCTTTTTAAAAATTTGATGATTATACTCAAAAGATTGTGTGAGTCCAATTATCTTATGAAATTTGTAAAAAAAAAAGTAAATTTTCAGATAAGTTGGGGATATAACCAGGGGAATTTTCTTTTTATTAAGTAAAACATGCCTTAGGATATAGAGAGAGTCTCTCAGTAAATTTAATTTTTATTAATAGGACAAATTTTATTATAACAAACTAATTCAATGATTTGTAGAGTAAATGTGTTTTAAATATACATTATCTAATTGAATTCAGTCAAAATTGCTGTTCATCTACTCTTTGTTCAAGACCCTGTATTAGGCACTAAGGTGGATCAAATAGTATAGGCAAAGTACAAAAATACAAATATTATCAAATCCCACTTGCTTTTATGTAGACTTTAATAGTTCAACAGTACAGTGGAAGAACAGATGTGGGAGAGATGAAAATAATAATACGAAGATCTGCAAAATCCCTGTGGATGGATGAGACTAATGCTGTGCCTCCCACAGACATCACAGGATTAGGAAGTTTCAAGAAGGTAAAAAACAAGAGCTAAGACCCAGAAGTAGGTGTACTTTTACCCTTTAAGTTTCATTGTTGTAACAATCTGAAATCAGCTCCCCTGTGATTTCAACTCACTGATATTTCTCCTGTCTCTGGAGTTACACACACTAAAATTATTCATTGCTCTAATAGAAGACTTTTAATAATTACTGATTGGATCCGAATCTTCCGTAAGTAAAGACCTTCTGTTCCTTTTTAAATGACAATTTTACATGTTTCTTAACCATCAACATCTTGAATCACTTTATTATTTCGATTGTTTCCTTCTAAATCAGTTGCAGAATTACAATACTGTTTCAAATGTGTTGTCAAAAGTCTTTTTAACGGTGACAAAGCAAAACTGGATTGCAAGATCTCCTGCTCCCAAAAGCGAATTAAACAACAATCAAAAATGACAAGTCTATTACAATAAAAGAAAAAAAAATAGAAAATTCTTGAGCTTTTGTATGTATCTCCAAACTCCCGAGAAGTATTGCTGAGTTTGTTCTGGAAAAAGTGAATTGGTAAAATTCTCACTAACACTGTCAATGTGGAGAGAGATGTACTAGCGAGTGAGTGGCAGCAGGGGAAAGCCTTGAGAGTAGAAGCCACTATGACGGACATCAGGCTCTTAGAAGCTCAGCAGAGGCAGAAAATTTTGTTAAGAATCATATTGTCTGCGGAGTGAATTCCAAAGCAGAGGAACAATCTAAAGCCCGAAACCATTGTCTCGAAAATACAACATACCTTGAACTAGATAATGTGGACCTACAAAGACTGGGGTGGGCAGTTTACAAATATAAAACAAGAACTCGGCACTCCAGCCCTGTGAAGGAGACTCCAGCTCTTACATATATTTCAAGCTTCAGAAAGGAGAGAAAATACAGTCCCCAGTCTTCAAGCAGAAGATAAATCAGTCTTAGGCAAAATCTGAAGGTTGCCAAAAAGAATCTAAATACTTTACATCAAAACACTGAGGATCTGGATAAAACTGCCACATCAAAAATGAGTGAGCTGATTGCAACCACAACCCCATCATGATTTAGAGCATTTTCATCCCCGAGAGATCCCCTTCACACCCTTGTACAGTCAGTCTCCATCCACCCCAGGCCCAAGGCAACCACTGATCTGCTTTCTGTCTCTATAGATTAGTTTTGTCTGTTCTAGAATTTCCTATAGATGGATTCATACAGTAGGTGCTCCTTTGTGTCTGGCTTCTCTCAATTACCCGTGTTGTGGTTTCATCTGCAGTTCATTTTCTTTTTAACTACTGAGTATTATTCCATTGTATGATACACCACAGTATTTTTGTCCATTCGCCTGTTGGTGGACATTGAGGGTTTCCAGTTTGGAGCTATGATTAATAAAGCTGATAGGAACATTTTCATACAGCAAAAAATGAGTAAGCTGAGGGAAAAAAAAGCAAAAAAACAACCACAAAGGAAAAATAAGCAGTCTTAGAGAGGGAAGGAGAGGGAAGAGAAGGATAAAACACAGCATATAAAAACAGATGAAGAACCCTATATGGAAGAAAACATTATCCAGGTAAAGAAAAGCCCTCCCAAGGGGCTTTGAGCCATAGAAATATAGAATATGAACAGTCATTCAATAAAACATAAAATCAAACAGAAGATGACAAAGCAACTATGTAAATGGCTTGAGAAACAACATTATTTCAGAACTAATCCCTAACTTAGAATTGGCAAGGAACAAAATTGACATGGTTCAAAATCTGAATTACCCAGAGGAAAGGCTTGAGATAATCCCAATAAATGCCAAAGATGAAAAGGGGATTAAAATAATTAGCTACGACATAATACATATGCTACATTATTAAAAGTAATTAGAGGTCTGAAGAATAATTTCCCTGAAATGAAGAAGATCCAAATATACAGGTCAAAGGGGTATGTTGTCATCTAAGGAAACTATGTCCTGGTTAAATTGCTATACTCCCAAGAGTTCCTTATGCATATGCGGGGGCAGGGAGTCTACGGGAAATCTCTGTACCTTCTTTTCAATTTTGCTATGAACCTAAAACTGCTCTAAAAAAAATAAAGTTCTAAAAAGAAAGTTCTTCAGTTACTCCACACACACACACACACACACAACACACACACATACAACACACACACGTCAACATAAAGGGAAAAACAATTAGTAACAAAAGAAGTCAGTGAAGTTCTACCAAGTTCTGAAATAAACATATAATTAGAAATTTTATGTTCAGTCTAATTGCCTGCCCTTCAGGTATATGAAATTTTTTCCCCATAACTTTCTAACTATGAATCGTAAGTCCTTTCATAAATCCTTTAATCCTTTAAGTCACCTTTCTTTTGTCCTAATTGCCTATTTACTACTTGGAATGATATTCACTTAAGGTTAAAAAGGTTATTATGAGTTGTGGGTAAAGATGATCTTTTGCTTTTTTCTTTGTACTTCTCTATATTACTTGAATATTTTTAAATTAGCATGTATCGTCCATAAAATGATAGCACTTGAGATCTGAGCTATATAAAATGGTATGTAATTATTATGTCCATCACTCCAGGTCCTATACTTCTAGTAATCTGGCCTAAAATGACCTATCATTTTGAGCTTGTCAGACCACACTGTTGCTTCCCTTTTCAGCTAACGCTGGGGACAGAGGCCAGCCTAGAACCTGACAGCACTTCTCTGTCTGTCACTGTGTAACCATAATGATCTGCAGAGAGAAGTGACTCCTGCTCCACTTTTGCCTTTCAAACTCTGTACAAGTTCATCCTTTGCCCAACTCTAACCTGGAACCATACAGTGAATGGGGGTTCTGGGAAAAGTAGTTCCCACTTAACCAAAGTGGTATGGTTTATAAACTGCTGTATGAGTTGCCTACAGAGTCAATCAGAAGAATAAAGTAAATATTATGGCGACAGAAATAGGAGGCTGAAAAATGGTGACCCAAAGATATCAGGTCTTAATCCTGGAATCTGCAAATTTTACCTGATAAGAAGAAAGGGATCCTTTTAGTGGCGGTTAGATCAAGGATCTTGATGTGAAGAGATTATCCTGGATTATCCATGTGCCCTCAGTCTAATTACAAATGTCCATATCAGAAAAAGGCAGAGGGAGACTTGACACACATACCAGAGGAAGAGGCAGTGCAACCATCCAGGCAGAAGCTGGACTGAGGTTCCGGCGGGGGTGGGGGAGGATTGGGGGGTGGGTTGTGGAAAGGCCAGTAGTCCCCAGAACCTGGAAGAGGCATGGAAGAGATTCCCCCTGGAGCCTCTGGAGGGAGAACAGCCCTGCGGACACTTTGATTTTAGCTCAGTGACACTCCTTTCAGACTTCTCTGGTCTCTCTCAGAACTGCGAGAATACACTTTTACTATCTGAAGTCACTAAATTTGTGGGGTAATTTGTGAAGCTGTCTCAAGAAACTAATACAGAAAGAAATGACTGCTGCTTCATTTTTGCCTTCCAAACCCTGCAGAAGCTCCTCTTTCGTCTGGCTCTAACCGAAAACAAGAGGAAAGGGGATTCTGGGAAGAGCAGTTCCAACTTGGCCAAGTTGATGTGGTTGGTAAACCAAGACATTAGCATCCTACTGAGCCAAAAAGGAGGCTGTGTTGTGAGCATTACAGTGAGAAATTAATAAGTGAGGGAAAGGTTACTTTTATGATTTATTTATTGTGTGCTAGGCAATGTTCTAACAATATGTTAATTCACTTAATCCCCACTATAAGGTGGGCATGATTTTAACCCAAATTTTTCAATTTGGGCAACTGAGACTAAAGATCATACAATTAATTCACAGTGGAGCCAGGATTTGAAATCAGGGAGACTGATTCTGTCCCACATTTTATAAACATCACGCTACATAGTAAAGAGACTCTCTCATTCACTGGGCAGCCTATTTATCTATTGCTATAAAACAAATTACAACAAAATTTAGCTGCTTAAAACAACTATCATTTTCAATCGTAGCTGATGATTTCCTGAATTAGAAGTCTGAGCGGGGCTCAGCTGGTCAATTCTCTCAATTTGTGGTTTTTCAGCTGACAAATGAGCTGATCTGGGGAGTCCAAGGTGGCTTCACTTACATGTCTGGCACTTTGTCATGGGTGGTAGGAAGCTGAACTCAGCTGGAGCAGTTGACTGAGAGGTCCTACATGTGGCCATTAGGGCTGACAGGTTTGGGTAGTCAAACACTTAAAGGAAAACTCAAAGTGTATTCCAAAAGAACCTAGTAGAAGCTTCAAGGATTTTTATGATCTAATCTTAGAAATCTCCTCTGCTACATCCTCTTGGTCAAACAAATTGAAAAGGCCAGCCCAATTCAAGGGGAAGGGATTTCGACTCTACTTCTCAATACAAGAGTAGCTAAGAATTAAAACCATTCTTCATCCACTTTTATTCTAATCTACAGACATTTACTTACCTAAAGTGAAGGACTGGTCCCTTGGACTTTCTAGCTCATAATTACCTTCGCATACGTCAGAATAGAACTGCTTTTAATGACCCTTAAATATGAGTCAGCTGGACAACAAGTTAGGGAAACTAGTTTACAGTCCTGATTTAACAACTAAGTAATTTTGATCAAATCATTTAAAAATCTAAATCTCAATTTTTTTCCACCTATAAAATAAGAACAATGGACTATTTTACCAAGCCTTTTTTCCTGAAATCTTGAGATTATTGCCAGTGGAGATGTGGATGCTGAAGTCCTGGAGCAGAATGTGGAGAGGGCAATATTCCCCTTCCTGCTCATCTGAACAGAAAGCTGGCTGTGTGTCACCTGGGCCATACGAGCATCTGTCTGGTAGGTGCCTGGGTTTGAAATGTCACTAGTTTTGTTTTGGCTTTAAAATGATCATCTGTTATCTGATACTTTTGACCACGTCAATCCTCATGGCTTTAGGGATAACCTTAAAATATGAGTGGATTAACACAATAAAAGTTTATTTCTTTCTCACATGAGGTCCAATCAGTGGGAACAGGAGGCTGCAGTGGGTGGGGGGTGGGGGGGACAGAGTTTGCTCCATGAAGTTATTCTGGGACATAGGCTTTTTACAGACTGAAGTCCCACCATCTGTTAAGAACTCATCAACCTCAACTGAGTTCTCCGAACCCAGTTGGCTGACAGAGAAAAAGAGAGAAAACAGGAGAAATCATACAATTCCGTCTTCTGCACTAGCCCGAAAATGGCGTGTAACACTTCTGTCTTGCATCAGCTAGAACTCAGCTATTGCTACACTTAAGAATGGGAAATAAGGTTTATCTGTGAGGCCAGAAGAAAAAGGAAATAGATTATGTTGAATACACAGTTGTCCAGTATACTGCCTCCTCTTTAAAGCAGGGAAACCTCACGGTGTTGTGCAAATCCGGATGAATTCACCCAGTTGTATTTTAGAAAGAAAAGAGAAAAAAAAATTTTTTTAAGTTTTCCACCTAAGGGATACCTAATATGGAATGCTAAATGGACAAATGAAATTCCTACTTGTTTGATAGCTAAGCAGTATGGAAAAAAAGGATAGTTTTGTGTGAATGCAGAAGTTTGAATTACAACTAGAACTGTTCAGAAGATGTATGCTTCAGAGCATGTTAAAGTTTCCGTTAATGGCAAATTTATGCCAAAAAAAAAAAAATGATCAACCCTTTTTTGATGACCCAGGGCATGAGAGAGTTCCTGTAGGGAAGCTCCGATACGGTCTGCCCACACTGCACTCAGTTTTCATAGGTAGCACTCTTAAGCTGCCACTTCTCTAAGTAGAACATTTATACACTGTTTCATCAGAAATGCATCCTTGTGTGCTCACAGTTTCCAAACAAGACCTCAAAGTTTTGGAAAGATTGCTCTGTAATCAGAAACCATTGAAATTAAACAAATCTATATTTGCTTTAAAATAACCCATTCTCCTTTCATCATGTTCTTTAACGATGCTTATTATTTTCAGGTCCAAGGTTAAATGTCCATTCAGGCTTAACCAGTCTGCCCCTGATGTTCATTTCAGGCTTGTACGTCGATGAAGCCATGATTTCACCCTTGGGAATCACAGATTGGTAAACTGAAGTTACTTTTTAAAATTACCTAATGCCCAGTTCAGAAGCAAAAATACGAGAAGATACAGTAAGTAGCAAGGACTTCAAGTCTCTAAGTAGTTTGCTATCTTCTTATCTACTTTCAGGACAAGAGTTTGACAAAGGAACAGAGTGAATCTCTACTACATACTAGACTACACTTGACACCTCAGCACCCAACATTATTTCTGATCATCGCAATCTCCTATTTATTGATGAGAAACAGAATCAGAAAGCAGCATTTTCTACTGCGAGAGGGGTACTCCTGATGATTCTAAGTTTCATGCAGCATTCTATAAAATTTAATCACATAAAGGTAAAGATTTTCCCTTTCCAAATCTCTTTCAGTTAATTATGCCAAAGAGAAAGTCTCAATTTCTTGCTAGTGTGTCTTAAACATACGTCACAATCTAAGTGATCTCTTTTAATAAACAGAGATCAGGTCTTGGGCCCAGGGCCTTTGGTAGGCAATAATTTTTTGCTATACTTTTTTTTTTAGTGTCTTAGTGCATTTATTTTTATAAATGCCCTCTACTTACTCCAAAGCATATCAAGTTTCCATTTTTATCAGTTATAAAAACAATCCATTTTAAAAAACTGTGAAACAAATAGTAATAAAAGCAGACATGGATGTGGCATCAAGTATTATGAAGGTGGTGCAAGAATGAACGACCTTTGGGAAACAGTGTATGGGGAGATGATGCAAGATACATTCCCCACTTCCACCATTGTCATTGCCATGAATAACATGCAAGAAGAGGAGTGCCATCAGAGGTCGTTTTCTTTGTATAAAGCTCTTGTATTTATGCTTTGTATTGTTCTTCACAGGGGACATTCCATGATAAAGAATAGTTATTTACACATGTAAAAATCCTATTGAATTAGCTATGCTATAAGTTCAGCTGCTTTTAACTGGTCACCATATTAAAAATGGCTCAGATAACATAGAAGTTTATTTCTTTCTCCTCTCACGGTCATATGGCAGATAGTCCAGGAGGTTCCCATGTTTCTTGTGGCTGCTCTTGAATCCCTGGAGCAGCTGCAGGTTCAAAGATGCCTCACCACCCCATCTATATCCCCTGCAGCAGGACGAGGGAAGAGACATAAGAGGGAAAGCTCCTCTTCTTTAAGTGCTGTATCTTTGTAAGGACTAATTCATAATGGCCACATTTAAATATAAAGGAGATTGGCTGGGTGGCCAAGATGGTCCACTGAAAATTCCATTCACATAGAAGAAGAAGAGAATGGATGTTGATGGACAAATAGCAGCCTGTTTCAAGATCCAAGGGGTTTCTTAGAACAGAAAAAGATGAAATTACATTTAGTATTATTTTTATCACTGCAGCATTTTATAGTATCTTACTGTTCTTCTCCAAACCAAATTACATATGAACCCCTTGGTCTAAAGTTTCAAGACACTTCACAGTTGTCTACAATATAAAAGTGTGGCATTAAACAGCAAAAATTGTTCGAAATGGCAATATGTTAGAGCTGCTTCTTTAAAAAAAAAAAAACTGTACAATGTGACTGACTTTATCTAGGTGAATCTGATAGTTAAAGAAGACAGGAATGTGAACTTTTAAGAGCATGTACATAGGGTTTATTTCTTAAAGATATTAACTGACACTAAAGCCTAGAAAGGTATTTTTATATTTTTGGTTCTGCTAAACGACCAGCAGGTCACAGAAGGTAAGCTTAAGACTCCCACAGAAGAGGTTGACACTGACAAATGAAAATGAGGTTAAACAGAATCGTTATAAAAATCCCTTTGGTAAAACTTCAGAAAAACAGAAGTTAAAGCCAGATGCTTCTGTTACCCAGCTCATCCAATTTAAGTCTACACAAGAATCCAAGAAGCTTAACTCTGAGACTTCATAGCAAATGCTCCAGGTCTGGGAAGCAGCAGGAGGCGGGGTTAGAATTTGCCAACACTGGGACGTTTTGTAGGCCCCCAAATCATATAACTTAAGTTATGGGGAGTCCCTGAAATCTGTTCTAGTTATAAAGATTAAAGAATGATAGCATCATTTTGAAAATAAATCCTAAGAGATCTCATCACAAAGAGAAATTCTTTTTTTTTTTTTGCTTGTTTTCTTTCCTTTCTTTTTATTATATCTATATGAAAAGATGGAAGTTAGCTGAACCAATGTGGTAATCATTTCTCAGTGTACATAAATCAAGCCATTATGTTGTATAACTTAAACTTATACAGTGATTTATATATATATCTATATATATTATTTCTCAATACAACTGGAAAAAAAGCATTCACTTATACATTAGGACAAAACATGTTCTCATTCAAACCTATATGACCTAATACTATTTATCTTTCAAATCTTAGAATAGTTTCAAAATGTAAAGAATTGTGTCTATCCATACTTAAATATCAATTCTACACTGAACACGAGGAAATTAGCTTAACTGGTACTAGGCATAGCGCTAAACAAAATCTCAAGAGTAAGCAAAGGCTCTGTCTTCACTTCCAGCCTAGCTGTTCTGCAACTTTCTCTTCTTGCTGGTCTCTTCTCCCAGCCTTTCAAGCTCCTGGTCTCCTTACATTCTCTTCTACCCTATCCCCTGTCCCAGCCTCTGACACCTGCTCCATTCTAGTTCTGCTCTCAGAGAAGGATCTTGTAAATAATGGCAATAGTACGTGACATTTAATGTCCAACTTCGGAGAGAAGAGACCAGCCATGGACAGGGGGGCTAGATACTAGTTTGTGCTTTCATCCCTACCCTCTTCCATCAGCAGTACCCTGGTTTCCCATGAGAAAATTCACTTCCCAATCATTCTTGGTCATGTAGTTTGGGTTTGATCTCACTTTAGAGCAAACAGATTTCATCAATGGCCTATGCTAATAGAATCCACTGAGATGGCCTGATATTATTGTATAATGGCTTTTTAAAGACTCAGTTACGGTGTCAGCTAGGTGACAAAACATTGAGGGCATGGCTCTAAGCCAACTTACAATCTCCACCTGAGATGTTGCTGGCTGTTTGAAATGGAATCTTTTTCATGAAGGTTAAAGTTCTACCATTTTCCCCACTATGTTGAGAACTCTTTGAAAGCAGAGACTATGACCTGCTCATTCCTTTATCTGTAATGCTCAGAACAGTTCCCAGCGAATATCAGTAAGTTTTTATGGAATGAGTCTGAGCATGAAAGAACTAGGGCCTAGACAAAGAATGTGGGACTAAAATGCAAAGAAATTGATGGGTTACACCACTAGAAAATACACAAAGATTTTATATGTCTTGTTCACTGATGAATCCTCAGTGCCTGACACTTGGTAGGTGCTCAATAAAACTTGTTGAATGAATAATTGAACTTTTAAAAATTATTAAATTTAAGTTGAATGTCTGTTCCTATTTTTTTAAAGAAAAGAAATTGATGAGTTAAATTATGGAAGAGTTGTGAAGGGGGCACAAAACTGAATAAAATCCTGAAGTTTTAGGATTGGCAAACAAGCAGGCAACATGGGAACCATGGACAACGAGACTGAGAGTTCTTGAACATTTTTCTTCCACTTCATTATTCCTACTTTCAATCTAAAAATTCAATATAATCCTGATATATTTTGTGTTTATTTGTTTATTGTTTTCATCTTGTTTAAGAATTCCAAGAGTAAGAGGAGTACCCTTCAAACTTCTACATTAATGCTGCTTCCATTGAATAACTTTCAATTAATTGGCATCTGAGCCCCAGACCTATGGGTATCTTCCTGAAAAAAAAATTAAAATTTTAAAGAAACGCTCAGTAAACATGCTCAGTGAAAGATGCCCAAGTGTTGACTATCAAGAGTTTGTGTTTTGACACAAACTAGGCTTCTGGTTTTGCAGTTTTCCTCTTTTACTCTTAGGAGAGAACAGATACAAACATAACCAGGCATTAAAAACTAGAATATTTCTAATAAAATGAAAATTGCTTTGTTTCTATTATTGATGATCACTCTCCTTTTGATGGTACTGAATAGCAACTTAAATGCACTTTTATACTAATTTTTGCTAAGCTCTCTGAGATTATAAGGAAAAGACAAATCAAATTACATAATATTAGGTTATTATGAAGATTCCCTAGAAAGTAAAGAAGCATGAGAACCCATCATAGCAGCGATACTCATTCAGAAGAGCACCATCGCATCAAGGTTCATGGAGAACCAGAACAAAGGCCCGTGTTCACCCAGGATATTTCAGCCTGAGGCCTAGGAACCCACCTCCTATTGGGGCAGCCTCACATTAATGAGATCATCCATAATGGATCACCCCGCCCGGGCTGAATTTTACAGCAAGCTATCTCAGGAGCAGATGGCATACCCCACATCCACACCATATAAATTGACTTTACGCAGGGCACCTATCCGCGGCTGGATCCCCCGGTGCTGTATCTATTTCATTCTCTGCACCTGGCAGTAAACCATGGTGACTGAGAAGCTCACCTCCTTCGAAAGGGTCTGAAAGCTATACTCATCCACGCTTCCTCTCTGATGTCATTGCTTCTGGAGGTAGGTGCTGTCTAAATAGCAAAACACTGGTTCCCAAACGTGAATATGCAAGAGTAACCTGTGATGCTTATTTAAAGTATAGGTGTCAGTCCAGATGTTTGGACTGAATAGATCAAGGGGGAGACTGGTACCTCCATTTTTACAAAGCACCTTCGGTGTTTCTGATGAAGATAACAGGGATCACACTTTGAGGAAATCCATATAGAGAAAACCCAGAAACTTATGTTTCCTCAGTGTGCTTGGCTTTGTCCAGAGCCACTTGAAATTATTCAGTGTTTAATCTGGCCAAATAATCTTGCAATAAGTTTCTTTAAATTCTGAACATTTCAGAATAGGGCCAAGATATCTATAGAATGAGAATATAGCTCCTGAGAGAAAAAAAAAAAAAAAGGCAATTTGAGATGTTACCTATCACATCAAAAACTTAGAAAAAAGTGCTGTATCAGAAGTGAATCTGTGCAAAGTGGCTGTAATTCTCCATCATGCCTTCTACCCTGTTAGATGCTGTCAGAATGGGGGCCATTAGAAGACTCCACCCAGCTGGACTTGGAAACTTGATGAGATCGTAGCCCAGTGGCTGATGGTAGCAGGGAAAATAATGCAAAGCACAACTAGATGATAACTGGAAATGAGGCTGCATATTGGAGGGGAGCACACCGTAATCTTCAACTAACTAAACAGAAATTACGTTCATTTAACTAAGCTTGTCTAAGCTTTCAGTATTAGCTTGTGTGAGATTTTAGGAAAAAAATCTGTCAAACAAGAACAGACCATTTCTTTCACGGAGAACTTAACATAATCATTTATCATCTTCTATTGATAGTTAGATATTTTCATTACCAAGCTTTCCTTGAAATACTGTTTAACTGATTACGTCTGTTTAATTGGTGAGTGTTTATAAAACATGACTGGGAAATTTTGCTACTAGGTAGCAATGTAAAACTTAATGAATCATCTGTTAAGAAACCAATAGATGTGAACTCTCCTCTGCATGTAACTCACCCGAAAAGATTAAATGGGTAATACTTCTGAAATATTATGGAAGATTTAATTAAAACTACATGATTCAGCACATAAGATTCAGAGAAGCAATGTCTGTCAGCAAGCATGGAAAGACGGGCTCTGGAGAACAGATCAGAAAGGCTAAGCTTGAAAGAAGCTGGGGTAAATTAAGAACTGAGTCGGTACAAGGGACCCCATAATGGAGCGGGTAAGAGTGTAAATCTTTTTCTTTTCTCTCTCTCTCTTTTTTTTTTTTTTTTTTTTTGGCCTGGGTTTATAATCCTGACTCTTCCCTATCTGCAAAGCAGGGATAATAACAGTATCTGTTTCAAAGGACTGCTGCAAATAGTCAATGAGTCAACATGATGAGGTAAAGACTTAGGACCGTGCCTGACGCATAGTAAGTTTCAAGCAGCTCTTGGCTCTTACTGTTAACAGGAGAGCCGTGCAGGTCTAAGACAGAAGGGTTTAAGTAATAAAACCTTCCCCTAGGTAAGCCAAATCCCTTCTTCTCTTTCAATTTAAACTCATAGTCTCTTATCCTGTCACTTATGGCAATGGGGACTAGCCGAACACTCTTCTCTGTGTGATGACCCTTCACACTCTGAACGATTTCATGTAATCGGAAGCATTTGTGGATGTAGAGCTCTTCAGGGAAAAGCGTGGTCCCAATCTAATTTCACAAAGTCATGTCAGGAAGGAAACAATCAAGTGAGGTTACTCCAAAGCAAAGCACTCTGGGGAAAGTCTTTTAATCCATCTTTAGGCCAGCAAAGCATGGAGAAGGAATTGCTGATGTGCAAAAGATGTGTATGAAAGATGTTCTTACTACACATTGAGCTAAAATTAAAGGTAAAGGAAAGGTCTAATGTATTAAATCTGAATAATTTAGTGTTTGCTTTCATATTAGGATATCAGAGTATTTATTCTGAATCTTGGGTTTTATAATGCTTGATTTTAGCACATTCTAATCTTGGTTTTAGTCTCCTATTTTAAGTAACAACTTGAAGGCAGAGGACACCACTTACACAAATTAAGATTCTCACCAACCCAGCAAATCTTCTACCTACTACAAGGGTTCATTAAGCATTAGTGCTCATTGAGTCCATTATGGTCAGATTAGAAATTCAGGAACCAACTTAATAGTTTCTGAGCTGTTTATTGAAAATGGTAACTGGTGAACAACATACAGTAATATAAATGTCCCATAAATGTTTCTTCAAACAGTACAGACAGACAGTAAATAAAATGTAAACCACATTTTCTTAAATGAGCACTGAGAGTTCTCATGGGCCAGTTGAGGAGATCTGTGGGTGAAGCTACTTGGTGCTGGAGGGTGGAGTTCTTGTGGGAGGTCCATGATATGGTTAGCAGGACCCGAGTTTCTTTATTGGCCTCTGCAAGTCATACCTGCCACTCTCTGAGCCCCTCCCCTCCCTCCAGCCGCGCATGCTCCTGACTGGGTGCTCCATACGGGGCAAGAAAGACCTGCGACTCTTTGGCAACACCTCACACAGGGGGAATGCTTGGTCCTCACTGGTGTCCTCACTTCCCCCAGGGGAGAAATCACAGGCCAGTAAGTTCCTGCTTGGCATTAAGGGTTGGGGAGGGAGGGCAGGTGACACGGGTAAATCTCCTCTCACCCTCTATAATGCATCCAGGCTTGTATTTTTTTATTTGCTCCAATAGTGAGCTGAATTTCTCCACTGAAAACCTGGGAAGCAAAAGCTCTCTCACCCATAGGTGATTGTCTAAAACATTGCTCTCCAGAGACTCCCAGACTGCACCCAGGAGAGGCCAGAGCCAGGTCACAAGCCACTGCAGAGTCCTCAGACAAAGGCATTTTGCCCATGGATGGATGCCAAGTTGTTGTTGAGGGTGTGGGATATAACAAGGGACATCTTATTCAGCCGTGCTGCTGGCATCACCCCGAACATATACTTAACGCCTACAGATTCCTCCTTAAGTGAGCAATGTACTTTGTTCCCTGTGTTATATCATCACCTGCCTCCAAGGAATCAATAACACCCGCAGGCCTTCCCAGAATTTTCATTCTTAATGAGTTCTGAAGTTGTTCCATTAAATGGTTCAAATCCCTATAAGAAATAAATCAGAGCCACTGACACCACAGACTCAGAGTTCTTCCTTTAAAGTAGGATCAGGATATGTTTTACACATTAAACATTAATATGTGTAATTCTTCTGCTGTTTCCCACACAACAGAATTGAAATATATATAACAAAAGTGAATCAGAATGTTTTAGGGTTATTTTTCCCTAAGTCAGGAATTTTTTTTTTTAATTTTTATCATTCACATCATCTCTCCCACATGTACCTAGGAAATGGGAAAGAAGTTTTAAATTACTGGAGTTGATGTGATGTAAAGCTAAAAATTAGAATCCAACAACTACAAACCATTTGAAGTATGACTTTGCAATAATCTTCCAGTAATTATGTGAGCTTAATTACTGGAGTTTAAATTCTTTCAACTATAAGCTTATTCTATTTTTTCATAATCTATAAAATTGTGCTTTGTATTTATTCGTGTTTGTTTCATCTTCTATGTTTAAAGTTTAGGTAGTTGCTTACTGAATTGTCATCTCCAGGTGAGGCTGGTGAATAACTGCCAATAACATCTGAACCATGGAGAATATATAAGTGCCCCCAATACTCCTTACTTGCATGAACTTTCCACTCTTTTAAAATTAAAATATTTCATGTCCACAAATCTTCTATTAAAATTCAAATGTGATACTTGGAATAAACAATGTTTTAAGTCATTATCACTCACTCAGTAAGACATCTTTTAATCAGATTAGCAAATAGACATAGTTCATTGAATCTTAAGTAGATAAGCTTTATAAGTAATTCAATTCATCTGTCCATGGATTTATTATTTTTAGTGCTATTTACAAAAAAAAAAAAAAAAACATTATATTTTAGCTTTTGACCAAATTAGAGCAAGTTAATATACAATTCCTGATAGGTTAATGAACACTTACTTCAGTGATAGACTTTTTTTTAAATAAAATAGGAGATTGAGATGAGAAGGTAGAGAAATTAGCTTAAGCCTCAATGGCACTTACAAAATAAGTGTAATAGGAACTTAGAAAATTGATAGGTTCAAGGATCAAACACTAAAACCTAAAATGGAAATTGAATAAAATCTTTTCAACTGTTACAAATTACTCAGGTAAAGAACAACTCTGTAGAAAGGAAGCAACTCACACACGCACACAGAAAAGCATGACCAACAAATGTCAAAAGCCTTCCACTAAATATTTAAAAATAAAATGTACATTGAAATAGTAATGTGGTATCAGAGGTATTTACCTCTCAATTTGTCATATTTTAAAAATTGATAACAACAACTGTGTTGAGGAAAAAAACAGGTAATCCCTTATATTGTTGGAGGCAATGTTGATTGATGTAGCCATCTTGGCAATTGGATGATATGTACACAAACTTCCTGGCAATTAAAAAATACATACCAAGTATCTTGAAATATATGTTTATCAAGTCAAAATTACCTCTCTTAAAAGGTTGTTCTGAGGAAATAATTAATGGTATCTGCAAAAATTTAGCTGTATTATTAAAGGCTGCAAATGTCCAATACTCTGGATGTTATTAGTAACTGTGTTTCATAAATTATTGGATAGACTTTTAAAATGATGTTCTTGAAACATGTTTGTTGACATGTAAAGTTATTTAAAATTATTGCTAATGTAAAAACCCATTTTTGAAAAGACTATAAATATCTATGCATGTATAAATGTACATAGATGTAATTTGGGAAATATATATCCTTATGTGGTGGGAATTTGTGTGATACCTTTTTTTTTAATTTTGGTTCATCTATATTTATAATTTTGTGCAGTGAACATATACTTACATTTTTTTAAAGTAACCTAATAATTATTATACACAGATGGAATATGCCTTAACTATAGTGTCCAAAAAACCCAAAACCTCCTTAAGCTGTGATCCTTTTTAGAGAAAGAAAATGTATTTATAAATTTCTGAGCCACACACTCAGCACAAAGTCCTCATCTTTGGCAGCTTCTCTCCTTCACCGCAGCGGTAGAGCCCCATAGAGGGATTTGTAATGACTAAAGCTGCTAGGACCAAGGGCAGATATTTGTGCAAACAAGGCCACTCAGGGTGTCTTCCCTTTCTGGAACTGGAATTCCAACTGACCCCAGAGCTGCGGGGTGTTATGATAGAAAGGTGAAGGGGAAAATAGGTTTACTGAGAAAGAAAGAAAGAAAGAAGGGGAAGAAAGAATAGAGGAGACGGGCGACCGTGGAGTACCAGAAAGACAAAAAGGAGTAATCGTAGTTTCAGGCTGTTTTCTAAAGCTTACCGGTCCTGACTGTACTTCCTGTTCCAGGATTCCAAGAGAAACTTACATCCTACGATAAAGTCTGTTTTCTTCTTTATTTAGTTTAAGTAAGTTTCTGTCATTGGTCATGAAAAAGTATAGATTAAGAAATGGCCTATCACTTAAGGAAATAGAAATCACACCAGCTATTATAACAAGAGGATGTAGTAGAAAGATTTGACTTAACAGATAACCAGAGAGCTGAAAATACAGAAGAGGAACACCAAAGTGTTATGGGGTAGCAACTGCCTGGCTGGTGCTTGCGATTCACGGTCCCAGAGGAGAGGCATCAGGGAGCTGGGACTCAGATACGTGAGGAAAGGATACTGCCAACTGGTGCTGGTCCCTTTGAGAAGGCAAAAATGAGACAGGCTGTTTTAAGTTTGGGAAAAAGAAGTAGAAACTGGGACCAACTGTTATTGTTACCTACTGCCCAGGGTGAAAAATCATTGCTCGGGTGATGTTGACAGTCATAGGAAGCAAATCAGGAAAGAAAGAACATGTCCCTTTACCCTTCTCCAGGCCTCCAGTCTTCCTTAAAAATTCTCCTTTGTCAAAGTCTAATAGGCAGACAACTGGCAAAACAGAAATATGGTTTGCTGAGTCACAGCTCTAGTAAGACAAGATGGAATATGTAAGAGTCGGTTTGAAACAGAAAGAAAATGTCTTAATTACAAGTAAAAATGGTAAAAGTAAATTTTTTGTTACTTTTTAATTTTATGTTTATGCCAAATTCACAGTATAAACATATTTTCAACATAAATGAAAAACACTGTAGAGAAACCATAGGAACTACTCAACAGATAAACAAATTCAGGGGAAATTTGCTATTTTGGCAGCCTGTGTTCTACTAAAAGCCTTTTCATTAGCTCTTTTTAGTCCTAAATATAATTTAGTTTGTGAATTTAGAAGCACTTTTGTATGTTTCAGTCGAACAACAATGAAAAGTTAGGTTAGTGACTTTTGTGATCAGCATGTTGAATTTTGATCGTACCAAAATGAATGTAAGAAAGAGCAGAAAGTCAAAAATAAATGGAAACTATGTGAGGGGACGGATATGTTCATTGGCTTGATTGTGGCCATCATTTCACAGTGTGTGCACATAGCAAAACATCACATTGTATCTCTTAAATACATACAATCATTTGTAAAAAAAAAAAAAAATAGAAAAAAAAACTCTTAAATCTGTTGAAAAACTAAACCGATTATTTTTATAAAACAAAGAAAACCACATTCTCCAAAAGCTTCACTTATGAAAATTTCCATACATCTAGATAAGAAATAATACCAATCTTAGATAAACTCTTTCAAACAATAGAGGAAGAATAAATATTTCCCATTTCACTTTATGCCAACATAGATATCACAAAGAAGAGAAACCACCTTGTATTACAGACCACCATCTTGTGAACATAGATGCAAAAATCCTTTTAAAATATTGTTAAATCAAATATAGGTACATCAAATATAAATCAAATATGGGTACAAACATGAAGAAAAACAAGTTGGAAGGACTTAGACTATCGTATTTCAAGATTTAGTACCACTGCCACAATAACTAAAACTGTGGCATTGATGCAAGGATAGATAAATGGAACAGTGGGACCCAATAGCAAAGGTACCACAGCAATTCAATGGGATTTAATTACTGATTCTGCATTAAATATCTATATGAGTTTTTAAAAACCTTGACTCCTGCTTCATATACTATGCAAACATGACATTGGAGTGTATCAAGGGAAAATGTGAAAAGTAAATAAATAAAGTAAATAGGAAAAAAAACAGGGGACAGTAGGTTTAGTATTTTGGGATAGGCAAATATTTCTTATACAGAACACAAATCACAGTAGCAATTAGAAAATGGATACATTGAACCGCATTAAGATAAAGAACTTGTGATCATTAAAAGACACCCTCATAGAATATGAAAAAGTTACAGGGAAATGATATTTGCAGTTTATATAACTGTCAAGAGCTTATATCCAGGATATTTAGGAACTCAGACAAATCCATTAAAAAAAAGACAGACAATCCAAAAGAAAATTGAGCCATAAACTGAAACAGATATTACAAAAAAAAGGAAATTGAAATGGCTAATAAATGTCTAAAAATGTGTTCAGTTTTCCTACACTACCAATTCCATGAAAATGTCAACATTGAAAAGGAGACAAAGATGACAAGGATGTGGAGCAATTGGAACTGTCATACACCGCCGTAGACATTTACATTGATATTATCACTTCGAAAAATTGTTTTGTGATACCTGCTAACGTGGAACCTGCGCACACGTTATCAATCTTCTATTTCTAGATATTTACCCATGAGAAATACATACAAATGTTAATAAGAAGAACACATGCAAGAGAATTCATAGCAGTGCTGTTTTAATAGCCCTAAACTGGATAAATGTAAATGTCTACTTGCAGTAAAATTGATGATTAAATTGTGGTATATTTTTTAACAGGAATGCTATAGAGCAATGACAATGACCAAACTACAATGTCATGCAACTGCACCAATATACCGTTGAAAGAAAAAAGCCATAACCGGAAGAGAACATATGCTAAGAGCCCATTCCCAGAAAATCAAAAGGCAGACAAAACTAACCAATTCTATTAAGTCAGGATATCGGTTACCCTTGGAATGGGAAGAGGGGTCGGATGGGGCATGAGGAGGCCTCCTGAGGTGCAGGTAAGTGAGTGTGTTCCCTTTGTAAAAACACATTAAGCTACACTTATGATTTCTGTACTTTTTAAATGTATGTTATAATCCAATAATATTTACATTAGCAAACCTGGAAGAAAGGATGAAGCAGCTAATTAGCGGAGATGAGGACTAATGTAATGACTGGAAGACAGACCTAAAGAAACTGATAAAATCAGAACAAAAACACAGATTAAAAGATGCAGAAGGCAGAATGACAAGGACCAATATATATGCAAAGTAGTATTCCAGAGGGACAGAATAGAAAGAATCAGGGAGAGCTAATATTGGAAAAGGTAACAGTTAATCATTTCCTAGAACTGATGAAAAAAATTAGAATGTTCAGTTTGAAGAATCCCAAGAAATCCGAATGAGGATAAATAGAAACCAATGCACAGTATAGTGTGGTGAAACACAAAATACCAACACACACACACACACTCAAAATAATTTAAAAGCAGCAACAGAAAGAAAATGTATCTAAGAAAAGAATGACAATTATCCTGGAAGCCAGAAAACCGTGGAAACATATCTGCAGTCTATACTTGTGCACCACATGCCTGCACCCTAGATGAAAGTAAATCTGGGTATGTGAATTTACTTGCTTTTTGAGATGGCTTAATTTACAATGTAGAAAATTGCCAAACTATAAGAAGAATGTTCAAAGATGTTGGACGGCCCCATCAGATGAATATCCTCTAAATACCATCCCTCGATTGCCCACTAACAACGTGGGATCCAAATACTAATTCTCTCAACCCAGCAGAAGAATGCTGCTTCAACCAAAGTGAAGCAAAATAATGTATGTTCATTTGCTCCCTGGAGGGGTTCAGAATGAGCCTTCCCCAAATGTGTCACTTTGGCATGTGGTCTATTTGGACCTAATGGTAATCAGGACCCTGGGGGCTCAAGAGAAACTTCTGTTCCTCCCATAACTACCTAGAAGAATTTAAACTAGGGGGGTCTTTCCCAGAATGAGAATTATTACCAGAGATAACTGTTATGTGAGTGACCTAACTGCATTTTAGGGCAAACATCAAATTACTACCCACCTGCTTTTCTTGTCCTGTGAATTGCCTCCCATTTAACACCATTTAACACCCTTTAACACCCTTTAACACCCAGGCCCTTTCCCCACTTCTCGGCTCCAGATGTCTCATGTATCTCATTTTACTGTTCTGTCTTGAAACAAAATTAAATTTGTTTTTCTCCTGTTAATCTGTCTTATGTCAACTGATTATTAGATGAGCCAAAAGAAACTTTTAAGGGTACGGGAAAATTCTTTCTCCCCTAAACTCCCTAAAAAGGAATAATCCATAAATCTCATCAGTTATGCACCCAACTCCAATTTCTGTATCCAAGGTTCTGTGTTCTCCTCAGAATTACTCACAGTGCTGGCTTTTGTTTTGTTTTGCTTTTAAATTTTTTTTACTTGAGATATAATTGACATATAATGTTGCATTAGTTTCAAGTGTGCAACATAATGATTTGATATTTGTATACGGTGCATAATGATCATCACAGTAAGTCTAGCTAATATTTATCACCATACATAGTTACAGTGCTGTTTGATATCCTGTAATTATTTATCAACTAAATTATAAAAATAACCATCATCCATAACCCTATATAAAATGCTAGATGAAATGGGGAAAATAAAACTTGGTTAGTACTTTAAATACCCTCTTCATTTCTGCAAGTGGTCACCACACCGTAGTTGGTGTATATGACTTCCTTCCACATTATTCATTCAGTGCTGCCTTTGTCGTCAGCCATGACATCAGGTCACTAAGAGGTTTTGCCTGGCAAGGAGAACCAAACATCATTCACTGGAGAGGTGAACATTTGATGATCCTGCCTGGATGGATTTGCTCTAGTATTCCATCAATTCTAGTGAACATGGGAGTACAAGAGGACACTAGGGGATCCCAAGGTTCCATCTCTACTTCTTCCAGCTCTTTTTGTTTACTTTGTACAAAATGCCCGGCAAAATGCCTACTGCTGCTTTTTATTATCTTGAGAATAGCTACCACCTGTATGGCACTGCTGCTGAAAATCTTTGAGAAACTTGAGGCCAAAAATACCTATACACACCCAAAGTTATCTTTAGGCAGTGTAAATAATATGCCTTTCCCACCTATTTTTAAAATGCATAGATGCACTGCTGATGAATAAAATACAGTTTACTTAATTATTTCACTCATTTAACATTTATTGAGGGGATTCAGTCCGTCTCATCACATGAATCAAGAATAGGGGTGGATTGGATGCCCACAGGAACAATTTGTTCTGTTACCAAAAGAAAGGTGATGGCTTTTGAGCAGGCAAAACCAGTGACTAGTCACCCTGTCTTCCGCTCGAAGCTCTGTGTGTAAATAATGAAGAAAATAATCACCGTGATATAATAAAGTATCAAGAGTCTTAGCTTTGGTCTTAGCAATATCACAACAAAATTATTTAATGTCTATGAACATGAGTTTCCTTATTCTAAAAATGTGGGGGAAGGAGAGGGAGTGAGAGAATTGAATAATATGAGCTCCAAAGAATCAGGAGCTCTATCACTACCAAAATTCTATGCTTCGTGACCTTTTAAGTTTCTTGATTAGACAAAATCTCATTTTTCCTTTTTCTCTTTAAGAAATTGATATTTTTAATATATCACACTTCCTGATTACTATTCAGATATATGCCATGGGAATAACCTTATTGTCTGGTATTAGGTTTTGAGTAAAAACAAAGATGCACTATCTGATGACAAATATATAAGGAATTTTTTCTTAATGAAAGCATGGATATATATTTCAATGGGATTGTTTTTCTGAACTAACACGATTTGGATGCTTTTGCAGGAAAGAGGTGATGTGTTAAGAATAGGTTAGAGCTCATCGTGAGAACATGTTGCACTAACACTAGGTACAGAAATTATACATTAGAGTCCAGGAGAATAGTACCAAGCAAATTATAATTGTCATTCTTCAGTGATCTCTGAAAAGGATGTTATTAAGCCCCAGATAGGGAGATAATAATTGCTATCCTTTATTGAACACCTGCTATGTGACAACTGTTTCGTATGTTCTCCACAGCACTCTATTATAAACCATATTACAGTGTCATATGTAGTGACCATGAAGTAAAATATATGTATGAGGAAATGATGAGGGGATTCGGGCCCTAGAAGATTATGAACATACCTAAACTCACATATCTGATAATTGGCAGAAATAGATTTCCGCCATTCTGAGATCTTTTGGATCTTATGAGAAAGAGACAAGAGGGGAGGGGGCAGGGTACAACCATTAAAGGAATGACACAGCAATTAGCACAAAGATGGCAGAAGATTCAACTCCCAGTAGACCTCGAGACACAAGATGGCGGGAGATTTGACTTCCAGTAGACCTTGAGCTTCATTATACACTCATTGCAATATATTAGCATGGTAAATGGCACACCCACAGGTGCCATGACAGTTCTGAGGCTAACCATAAAAGGTCAAAAAGTGGGTGGTGGCACAATTCCTGGGAATCTCTGCCCCTTCCCCAAAGTAGTTGGAATAATCTTCCCACTTGTTAGCATATGAAATTACTGAGCTCATAAAAACTAACAACCCTGCACCTAATAGCCTTTATCTTGCCTTTTGAGATGGCCCATATTCTGTCTATGGAGCGTGTATCCACTTTTACTTTAAACTAAACACCACCCTATCCATGTCTCTCTGGCCTTCTGAGACAGCCTACACTCTGTCTATGGAGTGTACATCTCTCTGAAAAATTTACCTTTGCTCAACTATGGCTAGCTCTTGAATTCTTTCCTGCATGAAGCCAAGGACCCTCACTTGATGGGGTGTGCCCCAGGGACTCACTCACCTGGGACCAGGAACATGGGCATCTTCTTGCGCCCCACTTTTCCTGTACCAAGACCATTGACTTTCCCTCTTTGAGACCATGGGTTTTTGTAATCTCCAAACAGGGAGTGCTCTGCTCCCTATGAAACATCGCTGCCATATCTGAATCTCAGGCAAATATATACCAAATGAGGGAGAGTCTTTAAAAATGCAGAAAAGATATTGAGGAGTTGTGGCTTTTTATAAATTGTTATTTATTGTCTGGTGGAGAATATGAAATCTTGACATAAAGAAAGAGCAAACTGGCTCTTACTTCTAAATCCATAAATGCAGTTAGTAGTGGTCTTGTAGAAACTATCTTACTAGAATATCTAGCAGGAATATGACATTTGGTTACTAATTTAGAAGCTGTTTAAAGATAGCAGTTTAATTTCTCTTCGTTTTCCATGTTATCCATGGATTTTATTTGGAGGAAGATGCTTTTGAAGCAAGAAGCACAACGAACTTAGCAGCTGAAAGTTTCTTAGTCTTAAGACTGGTGATTGTTCCTTATTAAATCAGTGGACATTGATCAGCAGAGCTGCCTCCAAAGGTAATTTCGGAGGAATCAAGCCCTAAGGGAACTAAGGCAAAGATTTCACGTTAATTTGAGTATGCCTCACAGTGCCAAAGGCAATATAACAGAACCCAAGCAACGAACGAGCTAATAAAGTAGCCAGATGTACACATTGGGAAAGGGAAGTTGAATAGGTCATAGTCCTGGTTCAAATTCAAGATTTTTTTTCTCTTCTAAATTTTCACAACAAAGTGATTATGCAAACTCAGGTGAATCTCAAGAGATTGAATAATGACTCACAAGCCAATGGGAATGTTCCGTTTTAGATGCAGTCATTGTTTTGGTAATGTCATTGATTGCTTAATTCTGCTAGTTTCTTTTAACAGCAAAGGGAAATGGAAACCATTCCTGTAATTGCCAGTCCCCAGCTTTATACAGAAACCAGTTGAACTGGAATAAAAGCTATGGCCAGCCTTTCAGTTAATGAGGTTTCTCAATCAATCAGCAATATTTGCTGAGCGCCTGCTCCAGGGAAGCTTCTGTGGTGGTTAGATTTTCGATGTAGAGCTCCAATGAGTGCCTCTCAAAAACTTGGAAGAAGGGGAAACGAGTTTGCTTTAAGAGACAAACTTTGAAATCAACGTATTAAGCAGCAATAAGCAAATTTGCCTCAAAGAGACTGAATGGCTCCCCTGGCTAATTGTAACCTGATTGAATGAAACAGCAAGGTATTTAAAGGAAGAATGTGTTAATGAATGGAGGAATGAGTTAGCTGGCAGGGAGCGGGCAAAGTAAAGGTAGGAAGTAAAAACCTAAGCATTTAGAGGAAGAGGAATCTGGCCCAAACAAGTCTGATGCTAATTTAACATTGGAATATACCTCTAAGGGCAAATACAAGTATGTTCATTTTGTTATCTGGCCTCTTAATATGCAAGCACACTTACTCAGAGTAGCTTGTCTTTAGTATATGAGCTTTTTTCTGGACTATATATAACCTAACACAATGGATACATTTCACCAGGCTACACTGGCTGGACATGTGTAAATTGCTTAAGACATAAAAATCACTGAGATTTATGTTCGTTTGAAGTTTGAGATACTTCAGTTTGATTCTAGATTACCCTGCTTTCCAGCTTTTCAATCATTGCTTGCTAAGAAACCTTTTAGTGTTTGAGTTCTTGGTTTTGAACTCAACTCTGGACTAAATTTTATTATTCAAAAGTTAAATATTCTGTTATTCATCTCAAAGTCACCCAAAAACTGAAAATATTTATGGACATAGTGGCTAGAGATTACATTTTAATCTCATCCCTAGTTCCCATGTTTTATAAGAAAAAGAGTGTTAGATGAACAGTTTATTAATCTCAAAGCCTTATTCCAACTTCAGTCTCAGAGTGTATAAAACAGATAATCATTGTCTCTATACTCATCAAAGGTGAAAAAAAAGAACTGTAGAAAAAAATGAGTATTTGATAACGGCCAGAATAATTAATCCATAGACTTTCTTCAAAGTCTTTTTAATGGAAATTATACAGAAAAAAAAAAGTGAAAGAGAATAGAGAATATTTTTCAAGATACAGCTTGAATAGTACTTCTGAACTTATAACTATAAGTATCACATGCACACATATATAGACATATACATACACACACAATATGATTTATCCTTAATTTTCTGAATTCCCCATCAAATTTTGTACCCTTCATATGACTGAGATCAATGTCTGAAGTTTTCTACCCACAGTTTTTTCCCCTAAAATCTTACTAATATTGTTTTTCACTTGATCAAAAATGTTCTATTTCATCCTATGTTACACATAATTGGTTACTAAGGAGGCTTTTTGTTTCCCTATAAAAGTTCATAAATCTCATTTAAAACAAAACATATGCAAAAAATTAAGTAACTAATTAGTTAATTAAAGTCAAGCTCGTGCATATCCCCACCTCCACTCCCAGACAAATACAACTGAATTTTAGTTATTCTTCGAGTGTAAGGACTTTCAATAATAACCTTAACCATCTATTTTTGTCCTACCCATTTCAGTGCTTATCAAGCAAATTATACATAAGGAACATAATTCTTCTAATTAAAATATTTACATTATTATATGATAAGAAATGAGATTTCTTCAAAAAAGTATAATAAAATTTTGTAATTTAAATAACTAAATTATATTTAGCAGTTAAAATGTCACTTCATTTCACATTGTTTTAGAGGATGTTGAAATGCTACATTCAAACATGAAGATCACAAGACAATTAAAACCCCATCATGGCTTTAAAAAGAAATCGAGGGAGAAATTTGGGTTTAAACTGATAAACAGCAAGATCCTGATGAATAGCAAGATTCCCTGGCACTCAGGAGAAACTGAGGTGCCGTGAAAACTAAAAGATCAAATGATTCTCTTGTATGATCTCAACATACCGAGGTTCTCAGCTGCCAAATTCAAATAACCATGTCTGATTACTTCAGTTCTTTTCCATGCTGGCTGAGTCAGAAAAAGTTCACTGAAATAAACAGGAGCGTTCCATCTTCAAGAAGATTCATAAGAAGGCCATGAAAGCAGTTTCAACAGTTCCACATCAAGACAATGGCTATGTGAGGATTCCAGCCCATACTGTCCTCTGATGCAGAAACAAAAGGCTGTCCTGCCCCTGGGGCCCCTAGATTAGGCATTCAGAGATTTTTACTCCCTGATAGGCAGGGTCAACGCCCCTACTCAGCCTGGAAGTAGTTTCAGGAGACTGACCATCACGCCTCTGCAACCCATAAGATTATGGGAGTAAAATCTCTGAGAGGGGAATGAAACAGGAGGGAAGGGGGCAGGGCACAGCTACTCAAGGAACTACAGCAATCTAACACCAAAATGGCAGAAGATTCACCTCCTAGTTGGCCTTGAGGATTAAGAGGTTTGACTTCTAGTAGACCTTGAGCTTCATTATATGCTCATTGTAACAGAGTGGTAAATAACATGCCTGCAGGCGCCATAACAGCCCCAAGGCTAACCGCAAAAGGCCAAAGAATGAGCAATGGCCCAATTCCTGGGAATCCCAGCCCCTTCCCCAGGGCAGTTGGAATGTTCCTACCTGTAGGCGTGTGAAGCTACTGAGCCCATAAAAACTGGCAACACCACACGTAATGGTCTTTTTTGCTCCCTCCTCTTTGGAGATGGCCTGCACTCTGTCTATGGAGTGTGTACCTACTTTTACTTTAGCCTGAGCACCCAATTCCCATACCTCTTTCCTTGCCTTTCTCTTGCCTTACACTCTATGCAGTACGTATCTCTCTAAATAAATCTACCTTTACTCAAAAAAAAAAAAAAAAGAAAGAAAGAAACAGGAGCATTGATGGGGTCTTCCTCGGAGCCAGGGCCTCTGGTTGGTCGTGCACAGCTCCAGGGAGTGTCGCCAACATCCACAGTTGCCCTGGACGTGTGTATTTATCACCATCGTTGTCTGTCAGATGACTGTACTGTCCTGAGGGAGAGAAGGTTGTCTCCTAATATGAACAAAAGCACCATTCAGGCTGCAACAAGACTCATCCCTGACTCTAAATACACTCTGAAAAGTGGTAACACAATCAGCGAGAATCTCTATCTGATTAGATTACAGCTTCAACCAAACCTGTATCCTCTGAAACTATGTGGAAATTCAAATGGAATGTTTCCTCAAGAAAACTAGGGACTTTAATGAGGATACCCTATTCTGAAATAAAATAATAAAAATGACTAGCTTTATGGTATAAATATAAGTAGAAAGTCTAATGAACATACTAGTGGTTCCTCCCTGTTGCAGTCAATAGTTCTCATTTATTTCAGTCAAAAAATGGCTGAGAACTTTGGACACTGTGATTTGAAATCGAATACCATTAGAAAATATACTGGAAAAATGTTAATGAACTATATATTATTCAAAATATAAGAAATAAAATGAAAACAAAATTACAATTAGAAAAATAATGGCACATTAAAATACTTAAGAATATTGCAGAGAAGGAAGTAGTTGTCTATTAAATGTTATTAAAAATAACAATAATGTAGCAAATACCATGATCTCAAAAATAATATGTTAATATAAAGCTAAGAGAGAAGGTAAGTCCATGCATTAACTCTTATGCTCTGGTTTAGAAAATATAGGGTAATAACACTTGTAATAAACTCCCCAAAATAGTGATGCAGGAAAACGGATGTGGGGCATGAGGAGGGCCTTGTCCCAGGCTTCGGTTGAGCCCCTGGGACGTGCCCCGCCAAGTGTGGGTCCTTGGCTTCGCGCAGGAAGGAATTCAAGAGCCGAGCCACAGTTGAGTGAAGGCAGATTTATGCAGAGAGATACATTGAAAGGCAAGAGAAAGGCCACGAGGTGTAAGAGTTGGGTGCTCAGATTAGAGTAAAAGTAGGTACACACTCCATAGACTGATTGCAAGCAGTCTCCGAAGTGAAGTTGGGGATAGAGAGAGAGCTGCGGTGGCCTCCAGGCGCCAGGCACTGAGGCACACAGTGTTGCCAGTTTTTATGGGCTCAGTGCCTTCATATGTTAATAAGTGGAAGGACCAGTCTAACTAGTCTGGAAAGGGGTGGGAATCCCAGGGAGTTGGCTATTTCCCACTCTTTGACCTTTTGTGTCTAGCCTTGGGACTGCCATGGTGCCTGTGGGCATGTCATTCACCATGTTAATACATTACAATGAGCATATAATGAAGTTCAAGGTCTACTAGCAGTTAAATCTCCCACCATCTTGAGCCTCAAGGCCTACTGGGGGTTAAATCTTTTACCATTTTGATGTGAATTCCTGTAGCATTTCTTGAATGGCTGTGCCCTGCCCCCTTCCTGCCTCAACAGGAGAGCAAAAATTAATACAGGAGGCCAGTTATAGGTGCTTAGTAAGAGGCAGCATCACATCAATGGGAAGAGACCGTGAGTAACAGAAAACGAGTGGAAAGTTGTCCCGTGGTCAGGAGATCTTTAGGGAGCTCCCTGCAAGAGGAGCGTAACAAAGACATCAGAATAAACTCCAGAAGTAAGAGGAAAGAGTGGGCAGAAAGGAAAGAGAGGAGCCCTCAATGTGAGGAGGAAAGTGGGTTCTGTGAGGCAGGAAGGTAAAATCCAGAATACAAACACTGTCTCCAAGGCCTGGTGGTTTAGGTTTCATCTTAGCTCCGCTGTTCAACTCGCTCTGTGACCTTGGGCAAGGTCGTAATCTCTCCAAGGATTAAATACGTATATGGGCGTATATTATGTTTCTTGCCATAATAATGTGCAGCATGGCTATCTGTCTAATCATGAATATATATATATATATATATATATATATATATATATAAAACCAGTTTCCTATACCCCTGGTTAAATTGAGGGCTTTTAAGGAATGTGTCTAGTTTCTGCCATTCTACTTAAAGGTTAGAGACAGTTACCTTTCACCCCCTCAATCACTTGCAAATATCTGCAAGTTCAGTGTTTAGGAGGCTGAATTCTGGAGTTAGACCATCTGCACTCAAATTCCAGCTCCGCTGTTTACTAGCTGAACAACCTTGAAGAAGTTACTCAACATCTCCAAGTCTCAATTTCTTCAGCTGTTGATACAATAACAGAAACTACTTCATGGGAGTTTGTAAAAATTCAGGGAGAAAATTTATATATAGGTCTTAGTAAAATGCTGGTTTATAATACATACTTTCAGCTTTTTGTAAATGGCAATGCCTCTGGGTGTAACTTTGGTTATTATTACTACTGTTATTATTATTAGCTACTTAAATGTTTTACTTGCAGTGTGATTCGATACTACATTTCTAATAATAATGAGGTTTTGTTAACAGAAAGGAAGGCTATAGACTTAAGTTAGCTTTGGAAAAATTTCAGGTAATTTTACTGCTGAAAATTAGCACTATCAACAAGAAGCTTTCATGCCAGGATTGTACTTTTATTGTTCATAAGCTGTGTGTTTGCAGGAAAGCAAGTTTTATATTTCCAGTCAGTCTCCAACCCATCATTTGAATTCACTGGTGGCTATTTTCAGGGTGTTAGCAAGTGGCTATCTTATTACACAAACTCTAGAATTTAAATAAACCTTTGACAGTGATAGTGAAAAATGTTAATAGTATTTTGCTGTATATTCAAAATGCTGCAGACTTCCCCATATTTCCATGCATGGTATATTGTTGTGGATAAGTCAGGATTATGAAAGATTTGGAAAATTGAACTAAAAATAAACTAAAAATGCTGATTACGTAGTATTGTCCTACCAACTCTGATTTTTTTCTTCCCAATTCCAGCTCTTGAAAATTTGTGAGTATGGTAGAAATATGGGTAGGTATGTGTTTGCCAGAGGAAAATTTATTTCTATATATGGCAATGCTTCTAGTTAAAAAAAATCCCCAAGTATGCAGATTCTATTAGAATTCCAAAGAATCTCACTTGACTACTTTTATATTTCTTTAGTATTAGCCCTTTGAAATCAAGGTGAAAAAAAGTAGTTGGAACTTATAGAGAATGTCCTGTTAAAAAGCTCAAGTGTGACTTTTGGTCAGACTACAGAAAAATTAAGTTTATTTTGGAAACAAATCCTTGCAAACATCATATTTAGGAAAGGAAAAAACAAACGTAAGATCTACTTGCATGTTCAAGTGTGCCAGTTGTGAGGGGATAGCAACTAGAAACCAGCAACAGTCCTCTGAGCTGCACTAAATTAGGTTTGAATTGCACAAGCTTTTGTAAGGACTTATTCAGTGCCATTGACCTTGGGAGTGCTTCCCCTGAATTCTGGAGACTGAATATAAAATGTTTAATTTATATTTTGGGGTCAGTACTTCCAATCGCTTTAATGGGATTATGTGTACGACCACTAGGATTTTAATTTTATGCCTGAAAATTCTCCCCCTGCAAAAAAAGTTGACCCTTTTTTATAATCAGCAATGTGTAAAATAATCGGTCTTTTTTCAATGTGTGGAGAGGAGAGGGATAAGGCAGAGAGGGGGAAGTAAGAAGGGAAAGCAATGTTGACCTGTTTAGCTAAGGAAGTGGGCAGGAGGAAGAATTCATATACTCAGGGAGAATATGATATATAAGAATAAAAATAAAATTTGTATTTCATTATGTGACCCTCCATCTTTCTACAATGTTGATTTTTAAGCCCTGAAGTATTTTTTAAAAGTGTTCAGCAGTATTACTTTTTTTCTGTTTTTGCAATAAATTATCTGCCCATAAAATGTCAATCCTCTATGGATTATTTCATCCCATGCCTTTTGGAAACCTTTTATTTTTAAAATCAACTGTATTGAGGTATAATTTACAAATAATGAACTGCATATTAACTATACAATTTTTGAGTTTTGACAAATGTAGGTACCTGAAAAACTACTGCTACATATCAAGATATGGAATGCTTTCATAACCCTGAAAATATTCCCCATGGCCCCTGCAATCCAGCTCCCTCTGCTCCTGGCTCCAGGCAACCATTGATCTACCTTTGGCCCTGATGGATCAGTTTGCAATTTCTAAAATTTTATATAAATAGAATGATACATATGTCGTTTTTGTGTCTGGCTTCTTTCACTCACCATGTTAGTTTTGAGATGGATCCATGTTGCATATATCTGTGGTTCATTCCTTTTTATTAGTGAGTCGTATTCAATTGTATCAGTTTATTTTATACTTTCTATTTTAATACATTCACCTGCTGATGAATCTTTGAATAGCTTCTAGGTTTTGGCTATTGCGAATAATGCTGATCTGAGCATTCATATCCAAGTCTTTGTGTGATTATAGGTTCTCATTCCTGTGGGGTAGCAAAGTGCTTAGGATTCGAATTGCTGGGTCCGATGGTAATTGTATGTCCAACTGTATTAGAAACTGCCAAATAATTTCCCAAAGTGGTTGCACCTCTTTACATTTCCACCAGCGGAATGTAAATTCCATTAGTTCCACATCCTCACCAACAATTGGTATTGTTAGTCTTTTTAATTTTAATTCAAATGGGCTTATAGTACTGTCTCATTGTGGTTTTAATCTGCATTTTTCTTAATTCCTAATAACGCTGAGCATCTTTTCATGTGTTCACTTGCCGTTTGTATATCTTCTGTGAAATGTCTGTTTAAATCCTGTGCCTATCCTTAAAGCTGATTGCTTACTGAGTTGCGCAAGTGCATTATATATTCTGGAAGCAAGTTCTTTGTCAGATATATGTGTTGCTATTTTTTTTTTCCCAATCTGAAGCTTGCTTTCTCACTTTCTTAAGTGTCTTTTGGAGGTAAAATATTTTTAATTTTGGTAAAGACCTATTTATCTTTTTTCCTTTTATATTTCACTTTTTTTTGCATTTAATCTAAGAAACCTTTGCATAACTCAAGGTCAGAAATATTTTCTCTTATTTTTTCTTTTAGAAATTTTATAGATTTAGCTTCTGCCTTAGGTCTATCATCAATTTGAGTTATTTAACGTTTGTGTATGAAAGGAGATAAAGTTTGATATTTATTTTTTGTATGGGCCTCCAGTTATTTTAACACCATTTTTTGAAAAGACTGTTTTGTGTTACCCTCCATATTCTGTACAATGATGATTTTTTAGTTCTAGTCAAAGCTCATTTTTTGAAGTGTTCAGTAATATTGTCTTACATCCATTTCAAAATAAATATCATTAGCTGCCAGTAAAAAGATAACATGCCGTAAGTCATTTATACTTTGTCTTTTGGGAAACCTTTTTTAGTCAACTTTATTGAGGTATAATTTACAAACAGGAAACTGTATCTTTTAGTGGATATCACTTTTAAAAGTGGGACAGAAGTGAAATCAATGATTTCAGTACATTCAATTTCTGTCCTATCCCTAATTCTATTCAGTGAAAATTATTGATCATTTACCTGTGTCAGGAGCTGTTTTAGGAAAGAGACAAGGATAAGAAACCATTTTCATTTTGGTAAAGAGGAATAAAAACATGTCATATGCAATCTAGTTGCTAGAGTAATGAAGGTTAAGGAAAAATATCAACAATTACAAAGGAAGGAAGATAAATTAGAGGAAACTTCGCAGAGGTGGTATAGCTTGAATTAGATTATCTTCATGATAATTCCTTTTACCTTTTGGAAAACAAACATTAATCATAGAAAATTTAGAAAATACAAAGACAGATATTTACCTCATTAATCTGGATGTTGGATGTTAGCAATCTCATCTGGATCGGAAAGCCCAATGATGAGGTGGGCTTTCAATAAAAAAAGGAAACCCGCATGGCTTGCCTGAGACACTTTTCCTATAGATGAATTATTTACTGATATGGGCACTAGAGCTAGCCACACTGAAGCGCAAACTTTTTGTCTTGGGCTAAACAAATGTGCTTCTTTGAAAAAAAGGAATGAATGTGAAAGGAAATGGGATGGCTGTGAGAGGCCTGGAGGTGGGATTCATTAAATGAGATGAGACATAGAGATACAGTGAAACTGTTTCCCTAGCACTTAACCATGGGTGAAGCATCAAAAGGCTTTGTTGAATTCTCACAGCAACCTTCGGAGGGCTTTATACAGAGAGGAACAAAGGCAAGAGATGTTAAGTCATCATTCAAAAATATTCACCCTCCCTTACCATCACTTCCCCATCCTACGATGCTTGGGTTGGTCATGTGACTGGCTTTGGCACACGGGATGCTAGCAGACATAACACAAGCAGAGGCCTTGTTCATCCAAGCCATTCATGCCTGGATGGCTTCTCCTCTTATGCCTCTGCCATCACTATGAAATGAACATGTCCCAGGATATAGCCTACAGGCCAAAGAGGATGAAAGACAGGTGGTGTGGACCTGAAACTAACCTGTAATTTGGAGCACAGCCCAGCCTAGATCAGATAACCCCCAAAGAATTGAGAGAGAACAGTTGATTGTTCTTTATTCCACCGAGTTTTATGGTGTTTGCTAGTCAGCCAAGTAAATGGCAGAAATAATTTATACCCTGAGAGTATGGGTACAGAGTCTACACCATGTTGTTACTTATACATGAAATAATGAGTTATTCTCAGATATCCAGGCAAAGATTATCAGTTGGAGGATGAAGTAAAGGTAAATAACTCAGGGAAAAGTAATGGGTCTATAATTAGAATATTTCATCAATTAAAGAACTATACCTTGGCAAACCGTTTACTCTCTGTACTTTCCTTGTAAGACTATTGTCAAAAATAAAATAAATAGCCATCAAATCTCTTTGAAAGTGTTAAAAGTGTTATGGAAATTCTAGTTTTTCCTTTAAGTCTGTTTTATTTCCTGCTGTACTTCAGTGCCTGGTGCATCATGGGTGCTCAGTACATGTTTGTTGAAATAAATTGAAGTGAGTTCTTTTCAAACAGTATTCTCCATTCACAAATGACAAAACCACAAGGTATATTTATCATTGGGGAAGTAATTAATTTCTAATCTTGACAAGAGTAGGAAACAACATCAAGGAAGTCACTTCCTCTTACAGCAGTAGACTTGTATGAGACACAACCCAACTAATGGTACCCAGGCTAATAATGTTCTGTAAATCCCAACGTTAATGACAACTTGTGGCAGTCTTATATTAGGACACTTTCTGCCCCAAAGAGTGTTTTATTAATGGGAAAATATTTGAATTTAATATTTGTTCTGTAGTTTAAAAAATTGGGTTTTATTTATAAAATACAGAAAATTCAGAAAACAACCAAATAAGTACATGACTTCAAAAGTTAGGTCACTACAATGGGAGGAAAATGTTCATTTATCCTTCTTCCTTCTCTGTTGACCATAAAGCAAGATACAGCCAAATGAAATGTGTCCCTTCATACATTTTGCATTTAATTCACTTAGGATTCAGGTCAAGGTTAGGGTTAGTTTGGGTTCAGGTTAGGGGCAGTTTGTTCCTCACATCAAATCACAGAGAAATTCAAGGATTAGCGGTGTTATTTGTTCTACTTTCTATTGTAACATAGGCTGCCTTTTTAATCCCAAACCTTCTCCCATGATACCATGAAAAAAATTTTGGTGGTGTAGATAAAGCTCCAAACTTTCCTGTTAATATTTTAAATGGGAACATTTGAACAGTACTGCATCACCAATGTGAAACTGACTAATAGTCTGGAAGCAATAAATTTGTCTAAAGCATCCTTCATCGTAGTGAGTGCTGTATCCTGTGACAGATCTTCTCCAGGCAGGATTTCGGATGAAACTCCTTCTGTCTCAGCTAAACTCTTTTAATAGCTACTGCTAATCCTGAACCATTTCTAGCCTCCAGTTCATATATGTTAGGAATGTAATTAAATCTATCAGTGTCATTATTATAATAAGAGTTATAGACTAATTGTAGTATTGAAAGAAAGGGGGGAAAAGATCAATAATCTTCCCACTATTTTTGCTGCAGATTTTCATCACAATGATTTTTTGGCTTTATTTATTGAAAATCGATTATATTTGTACAGAGACTGTATGTTTGAAATTCTTGACTTGAAAAATACTATAAGATAATATGAAGAAAATAAAGATCAGAAATAGAAATATAACTGATATCCTGAGCTCCTGGACAGGATTCAGGGTATTAAAGCTGGTTTTACTTTACTCATGAAAGCTTACTAATTTTATGGTCCCCACACTCCAGATGAAATAGGAACTAAATGGGAAGAATTTAGCATGCTGGTAGGGACTTAAATCTTATAATACAAAGAGGATTGAATTGCTGAAGATTCCATGGTATGAGAATGACACCAAGACAAAAAGGCTATTTTTGAAATCTGATAAAAAACAAAAAATTTTTCAATTAGAATTTCTGAAGCCCAGTGCTGCACAAACTACAAATTTTGAGAGACCTTCTTAACATCTCCATTTCATTTTTGCCTCATATCCATTTGTTCAAGTTATTTCAGTTGTACCTCCTACATTTCTTTCCAGTCACTTCCTTGCTTCCAGTTCCATCCCCTTCACAGCTCTTGCCATCTTCTAGTTTCTGCAGTACAACCTGGATGATTTTTATTATAAAAAAATAAAATGTGAATATAATGCTGGTGCCTAACACCCATCATGGCCCTTAGGATGCAGCCCTGTGGATATACTTTAATTTTTTTGGTTTGTTTTAATTTTGGGGGCAGGGGGAGGTAATTAGGTTGATTGCTTGCTTGATTGATTTTAATAGAGGTACTGGGGATTGAGCCTAGGACCTCGTGCATGCACTCTACCACTGAGCTATACCCTCTCCCTCCATCATGGCTCTTAGATAAAGGCCAAAACCTTCAGGATGGGCTACGGGGCTCAACTCTGTCTGGCTCAGTTCTCTGCCTCCCAGCCACCCGGGCCTTCTTTCCAGTCTTAAGAACAAACCAAATTCCTTCTTGCCTCAGAGCCTTCAAATACATCCCAACATCTGCCTGAAATACTATATATATCTATATAGTATTTATAGTATATATATAGATATACTATAGATAATATATAGATATATATAGTATTAATTATTGAAATTGTCACCAACACCATGGTCAAGTAAATGGAAAAATATTTCATTGAAAAGCTGATGGATTATCTTAGTGAAAGTGGTTGTCAACAACATTACTTGATTTAGTTTCTTAATTTTAATTTTTTTATTTTACATCACACAAGTACAAGTTTTGCTGTGTCATGTTATTTACAGAATCCCCAATGTTATTCAGACTTTCTATTTCAGTATGAGAAAAAATATATGTTAAGAAAAAGTAAGGATGTGAAATTCTGGGAAATTTTTGAGAAGGTAAAAATGCCCCCACAAATCTGGTATCACATATTTCTTAGAATTATTTTATAATTTTTAAAGATAGCAGTATATATCGATATTTTGCTGACAGAAAATTTTAGCCTAAATGCATAACTTCTTAATAATAACTGCTGACTAGGTTTTGCTATTTTGTAAAATAATGCTCTATAGCATTCTCTGTTTATTAGTACTTCATAATGACTACTAATCTAGTTAAAGTTTTCTGCAAAATTATAGCAACAAATTGGATTAAAGAGATGTGGTGTAATTCAGAAGATGGCACTGTTCAAAGGGAGAAAAAATTATGAGCAATTGATAGAAAAGCAAATTTATAAAATTAAATATGTCCCCAAATCATAGCAGGAAATACTTTATTCATGATTTTCATGTGGTTATGTGATGACAACTTGGTTCCTGTCCTGGATACCCCCATGTACTCATACTATCAAGCTTCATGACTCCAAATATTTCCTTTCATGAACATATTTTCACTTGTCAACTTGTCACCTCCACTGCAATGATTTCTGTTCCTTTGGCGTAAGATTGTTCACCTAAAAAAAAAAAGATCTTGTAACCAATCTTTAAGCACTATGTTTATTAAATTGGTTTATAAGTGGTAATTAAATGGGATATGAAACATTACTTCTCCTGACTGTATCACCTAAAATTAGAAATATATTAAATAATTAGCATGTCTTAAATTACCTTTCCCTCATTGGATAAATAATCTTACTAGGTAGAGAAAATTATGAAGTTAATTCCTCTACAGTTCTTCAACATTTGAAAGGGAGTGTTTGCATGCAATGTCATTTCTAATTTCCATCAAATTGGATGTTTCAAAGACTTTTAAAGACTGTGATTGACCTTGCTAGAAATTGATACTGTATATAATTCAGCCACTTCATTTGTCTTACGTGCTATTTGCAAAATGGTTATTCTTCAGAAAATGTCAGTTGAAATGAGAATTTCAATTATTTTTTTCACGTATAGTTGGCAACTAAATCTAGGCAAAGATGCTTTAGCAATCTGTGATACATAAAAAATCAGTTATGTAAAGGTTCAGATCATACTTATACTGACATCCTTACAGCATAAGATTTTTTTAAAGATTAAACTCTAACCTAGTCTTTTAACCACATATATAATAGATGTATTTTAGCATTCAAGTATCTGACTAAATTAAATTAAAGATACAGCACCATCTTATGGATATTTCTATATTTGTAAAATTTGGAAATACAAAGATTTTTTGAGTTTGGGAACAGAAAATCTTTATCAGGAAAAAAATTGTAGGAGGAAAATATTTTACTGTAACAAAGAAAAATGATGCAATATTGAATAGCTTGAATGTGTGTGTGTGCATGTGTGTTTGTGTATGCAGGTGTGAGTGTGTGTGTATTTGTGATGACATGGTAAATAAAAGTACAGACTGAGATTTGTAATTATTTTTTCCCTCCAAATTAAGAATTTTAAGAAGCAGAAAAATAAACAACTGCTATTACAATACAAATTTATAACTTTGTGAAATAAGACATTAGCTCAGAACATCATGAGTCTCTAAACTGAGACACTGAGACATCACTGATCATCTCCTTGCAAAAAAAAAATGTTCTTATGAGACAGGAGCTAAACTTTCTAGAGAGTGGTGAGAAATTAAGGTATGATAGTAAACCTGTTTAACTACCTGCTGATACTATTGAACTGGTAATAAAGTCTCCTTTTATTTACCTGGCATTGAAATGTTTTCACAAGTGATTTATGCCCATTATTTTGTTCAGATTTTAGATACAGGTATTTTTAAATAAACACATCCTAATAAGCCTTCTTATTTTAATATAAAACACATAGCTAATTTAAGGAGATTATAGGAAAATTGATGAACAAAACTCCCTATTAATTATTAAGATGTAGTTACATGTTTATGGTTCATATCCTTAATGTTTAGGTCACTTTAGTTATCACATACAGACCTGAGGCTTTATACGCTTTACCTGGTTCATATGGGGTAAAATTACTCCACTCTAACCAAAACACAGATTCAGTGGTTCTTAGCTTTTTGGTGTCTTGAACTCCAAGATAAAAAACTTTGGAAACACCCCTTAAAAAAAACAGTCCATAGAAAGGATACATTATACATACAATTTTAGGGGCTTTCAGACTCCCTTGAACTCATCCACACTTTCTGATTTTAAATAGTTGTCTCCTTATTAGAATACTTATTTCTTCTGGATCTAATATTGACAAGTAAAAGCCAAGAGCTTCATTACAGAAATGCAAACTCTTCTTGTAGCAGAGAGGGTCCAAGATTTTTATACATGTACGCCCAGCTATTTGGCTTTAACTCATGTCCCCCCACAACTAAATTATATTAAAAGACCACTGTAAATAAAGGGATTCTTATTAGTTTATTTTTATATAGATTTTATTTTCATGTTATTTGCTTTAGAGTGAGATGGAAAAATATGATGTTGACTACAAACAACACAGAATTATTGGCTTTATCCTCACTAAATAGTACATGTTCTAATAATGTCCTGTTGTGAATAGTTTTCTATATCATGTAGACTTGACTCTAAATTCCTAAGTTTTGTTTCGAATGTAAACTTGTAACTGATTTAATGCAATTGAGCTATTCTTAAGTGTCCATATTAACAGAAAAAATAAAACTTAAAGTTGAAAAATTTTAACCATACTGTATACATATTTTTATGTTCATTTCTTAGATGTGGAAAAGTATTTTAGAGCTTACTAAGAAATCCAGGGAAATTTAATAAATACGTAATAATAGTATAACATTTAAATTCAGATCCAAGATACTGTTAGATGTTAAATTAATTATTTACATGTTACCAAATGCAGAATTATCTTAATGGAAAACTATTTTGTTATTAATATTCTAGAACAATCTTTCTAATTTAATACAATGCTTTAATTGTGAAGGGCCAATTGTATGTATAAAAAAATTCGTGAAAATTTTAGATATCCGATAATTTAAAATAGGAATGAAACCATTTTCACAAGTTACACCTTTAAACGTAATAAGATCCCTGGAATGGATATAATTGCTCCACATAGTATAATACCTACTTTGTCCTTAAATCAAGAAGAGAGAAGGATACCTGAGAGTGAACATTTGCTGAGAAGAAAAAAGAAAAACCAAAACTGAGTTGATGATTCAATAGTAAAATTAGAGACCTAACCTTGAAAACTAAGGATTCTCAAAATATGGTCCTCAAACTCCTGGGAGTCCCTGCAATCCTATCAGGGAGGTCTGTGAGGTGGAAACTATTTTCACAGGAATACTAAGAGCTTTGTCTTTTTCACTGTGTTGACATTGCATAGATGACGTGGCAGCAACGGTGGCTTCATACTGGGGCTTTAGCAAGAATCAAAACGATGACACCGAAATCAACTAGTAATCATTGTGTTCTTCACCGGCACAGACTAATGGGACTAAAATAAGCCAGTTTCACTTAAGAATATTTCTGATTAAACAGTAAAAATATTGATGTTGCTAAATCTCAACCCTTGGGTACACACTTGAAAAATATTGTGAGGTGAAATGGGAAGTAACATGCAAAACATTTCTGCTGCATAATGAGGTACAGTGGTTGTCTGGAGGAGAGGCAGCTGTTTGGGGTGCAAGTTGAACTAGCCGCTTTTTCATAGAACACACATTTTACTCCAGATAACAACTTAACAAACAAATTATAATTATTCATACTTAGATATTTGGCAGACATTTTCTCAAATGTGAGTGAAGCAAGCTTGTCGCTTTAAGTAAGGAAAACAACTGACAGTTATATTGACAGCGATAAATTCAAGCTTTCAAGTTAAAACTAGAATTTTGTGAAACTTTATCTGCCAATGTGAACTTGATCGTTTTCCAGTATTTAATGGCTTTTTTGATGAGATTTTTGACAAATGTATTTTTTTGGATTCTATGTAATGAAATAAAATGTGTCAACTTTGGACAGTATACATTACCCAATGAACCAGTGTTTTCCAAATGATCAATGAATGACATTACAGAATTATGCATCAGTAAAAAATCCATTCAGAGGGCAAGATAGACCAATGGGTTTCTCAAAATCACAAAGTAAGAAAAATTTATTGATGTGATTTGAGATTCCACATTGCAACTAACCTTAAAGAAACTACCGTGTGTTGAATTTTGATATAATATCAAAGAAGAATATCCACAGTTATGTAAAAAGTCTATTAAAATACTTCTTAATTTTTCAATCACATATCTATGTGAGGTTAGATTTCCTTCATCTATTTCAAACAAAACAGTATACTACAATGGACTGAATATAGAAGCAGATATGAGAATGGAGAGGCACATAAATTCTACTAAGCCAGACATTAAAGAGATTTGTATACTGTAAAATAATACAGCTCTTTCCACTCAACTTTTTCTTTTGGAGATACGGTGTTTTTTCATAAAAATATGTAATTTATGTTAATAATAGGCTTACTATTATTATTAAATGAATTAATGAATGGCCAATTCTAAATTTCCTTAGTTTTATCTTACTAATATTAGAAATACTAAATAAATATAACCCACATAACTGGAAGATTTTTGGGGTCCTCAATAACTTTTGAGAGTGTAAGTGGGTCCTGAGAACAAGGTTGTTAATCACTGTTACAGGCCAGGGTAATAGTAAATGGTTGATAAAAACACATCTATTTTTCCCACTTAATATCATTTGACTATCCCATATGCTTTTTTCCAATAGAAACTCTACCTCTATTTAGTTTAATTTTGGGGGCATCATTGTTGAAATGATGTAAGTTTTTTCTTTTTTACAGTAGAATTTTCATCTCTTGAGACATTGGTTGAATTTCTCATCAATCAATGCAATGGTCTCTTTACAGTACCCTAATATAGTGCTTAATACAGAAAAGGCACTCAGTAACTGTTACTGACTGGCAAAAAATGTGTTTAACAACAGAGTCAATAAAAGTACAAAAAACTGTTAGAGCTAGAGGGGAAAAAAGCTCTGACTATTATTGCTTTATCCATTTATGAGTATAATTACTAGATTTTATCCATTCCCACAAAAAAACGTATTTTGTGTCTCTATTAACATTCAAAACACCAACAAGTTCTTGTAGGCTAAGTACCTGCTTCTCTAGGAGACCATAATTATCATCAAATATATTATGTATCTTGAATTGATGCAAGACTCTTCTCATGACACTTGGGGCCCATTGGTCACAATATACTTACACTTTTCTTTCCTCCCTGTACTTTTTAACAAACTCATTTCTGTTACCACTTCCAAATTGCTCACAAAATGTAAATCAAACAACAGAACTGTAATCAGTCATTAATAAATGCTGACAGGTTGAATAGGAACAGAAGGAAAGTAACTTCTTATTGTAGGGTCAAGCCTTCTTATAAAAATTATGAAATCTTTAAGACCTTAACAAAACACCTTGACACATATTTGGGAGTTCTTTTAGTCTGGTTGTTTCAAGGCAAATAATTCAGAGATATAAATTCTAAGCTATGTTAAAATCAATCAATATAGAACCATTTAGTAGTTTATCTACAATTTATTTTTATAGTCCTACAATTAAAAGTGAGCTAAATAATAAAGCAATTATAATAACAATAAAATACTTGCATTTACTGAGAATTGACTCTATACCAGGCAATCTCTTAGTACTTTGCATGTATTATCTTATTTAATCTTCAGAATGATCCTTTGACTGTATCGTGTGTGTTTGTGTGGACTACTCATTTGCTAATCAATTTGTGCTGATCATCTGCATATATTTTTACCCATTATCTGTAAAAAGTGGAGTCCCAGAACAATTCTTGCTAGAACTCAAATTCTAACTGGAGAGGTGAAAAAGAAAAAGCAAAGTAAGGAGAGAGTTTTAAATGAGGTTACCAGAAGGATTATTCCTTCATAAGATATAAGTATTCATCTTACAGTTTTTAAAACATTTGTTGCTTTTATTTTTTGTAAATGATACCCTTTTATTAGCTAGGTTTGTGAACTGATAGTTTTCTCAGACATATTTGCAAAACTGGTCCTTCCATTTGACATGAAAAAGATTCTTCTCTCCATTGTAATATAATTTCAGGTATAACTACAAAAGATAACAGACTTCCAAAACACTTAAGGGATATTTTGTGAATTTTTCTCTATTACCACAAGATCATATTTTACCATAACTCCTTATTTTTCTCATGTCTGTTTCATATACAACTCCTCAGGGACTAAGATTTATTGTTTTTATTTACTCAGAATAGTTCACAGCCCAGAGTGGGTGCCCCAAAAATGTCTGTTCAATGAAAGAATGATTGCATCTGTGACTTGAAAGAGTTAATACCTTCCCTTCAGGTCAAATGCACAAATCAATTCTCAACCAGAAAACAGACCACCCATAGCAATTCAGGTCGCACACCTGTTTCCTTAAATAGCATTGCCAAAACACATTTTATATTCTATTTTATTACTGTGCATCCATCTTTCCCTAGCATTAGAGGTGTTTCATTACAAAGCAGCATTACTTCAATTTGTTTTTATGCTCACCTTGACAAAAGTAAAAATAAATCATTGAATAAATCCAAGTGTACTTGGTGCATTTATGAAATGGTACCAACCCATCATAAACTTATGTTGGGCATAATTTACTCAATTATCTCAGAGCATCAACGGATGTTATAATTGCCTGAAAAGGTAATATTGAAGGTAGGCATTTGGCAAGAACCTTAGTGTAAGCACAAATTTGAAAATGTGAATTAAAAATTATTAGGGCACAATTAATTTTTAATGATCAAGTTTTCTCTTCAGATTCCTTTTCTTCAGACCATGCCTCATTTGGAAGAGGAAGGGAGGGTTCCCCGGAGACCTATCATAGGCCCTCTTCTCCCTCTGAACTCATGCTTTCTGGACATCATCGTCCACATCTGTAGCTTCAATTGCCCTGCCACCAATACACTGATGGTTCCCTCATCCAGATTTGAGTGACAGGTTTGCATTTCTTTCTTTCTTTTTTTTAAATTGAAGTATAGTCAGTTTACAATGTCGTGTCAATTTCTGGTGTACAGCATAATAGTTCAGTCATACATATATGTGCATATATTCATTTTCATATTCTTTTTCATTATAGGTTACTACAAGATATGAACACAGTTCCCTGTGCTATTTCCAACTGGGTCTAGGAGCTCTCTGATAAGCTCCTCAAACCTTGATGTTTCTCCAAACCTATGTGTCCTCTAGGAGTTCATACTTCATCTATTATCAGTCAAGTTGCCCTATCCTGGGAATTATACTCTATCTTTGACCCTCTACCTTAGCTCCTCATATGTGTTCTATTAATTCCTTGTCCACCTCTTAATCTTTCCTCCTCCCTTTCTCCCCTGTCTTAAATTCAAGCCCTCATTATTTCTCTCCCAGATTTCCTTAGTAATCTCATTGGTACCTTGCCTCTGGTTTCACTGCCATTGCATTGCTCCAGATTGAGTCTCCAAATGTAAGTAATTTCATACCTTTGCAAACGTGGTTCCTCCTGTCTACAGTGCCGTCACCCCAACAGGTATGAATCATTCTTCAAGACATGTAAAGCCTTCTGGAAGACTTCCCTTACTCTGTCTTGAATATAGTATTTTTTTCCCTCTGTATTACCATTATTTCCTGGCTTATTAGAATGATCATCAGATTGCAATAGGAATATTTATTTTCTGTTTTTTAAAAAAAATAGTTGTTTTTCTCAGCTGTTATTCTTTAACTTGTGAACTTCTTCAGGTCAGAGACTGTATCTTGTTCTTCTAAATATACCCAGCATAGTTTTAACAATGTTAGTTTCTTGACCAGTGTATGTGTAATTAATAAACTCCTTACATATTCTCTTTGTTGTTTTCAATATTTCTTTAATTTATGCCCCTGAAACCATTTTCATCTTCATAGAGAAAACACTGTATATGTTACTCTACAAAGTATTAGACGTTTTCCAGTGGGATTTCCAAGGCTTGGAGAATCTTTAATTTGATAATGCTTTTTTTTTTTAAATAGGAAGAGACTAATAAGCTATCACATCAAGTAGTTTTAACTAATTAATAAAGGAAACTGAAAAATATACCTTTCCTTGGCAAGGAAAGAATGGGCAATAAAGCTGCTATATATAAATTGTACTTTTATGTGCCTAGGAATTAAATTCTTATTTTAGATATCACTTTAATAAACATCATACATTTAATACACTGATTTATAATCAGACAAATTGTAATAGAAAAAAGCCGCTACTTGGAACTAGAAAAGATTCAATATGTTGAGTCCTTGTTCTGTTAGCTGTTGGTTCTGTAGGAAAAAGTATTTTCTAAGTCTTAGATTCCTTATCTGTACAATGGAATTAAAAATAAATGGGACAATGTATTTAAAGGGCTTAGGGCAGTACCAGGTACAAAGCATGTAAATGGTAATCGTCATCATCACCACCACCACCTGTCTCAAAATGTTACTCTGGTGACATTATTAGATAAGCACATTTAGAAAACTTTGCAAAATGTAAAGCGTCATGTATATGGTGTTAGATACTATGACTTGAATAAGCTTGCCATTTATTGTTTACCTTGTAAAAAATGAAACACTGTCTTTAAACATATCAGTTTTTGAGATTTGTATTCCTTGGCAATTGGAGACCAGCCAGCAGTCACACCCTCAGTGAACACTTTTTATCACTGTGGGCACCGTGAAGGATGGATAAATAGGCAAGGCTCCCCAGGAGTAAACGCCTCCTTGCCGCTCTACCCCACCTAGGGAGGATACGAGTAAATGCAGAAGGAAAGCCTGTCGCATGTGGACTAACAGTGCAAGTGGCTTGCAACAGCTATAGCGCTCTTTGGTCACGCGAAGCTCAGAGAGGGTAGTGTCATCCGCCCGGTGATAACTGCACTGAGCTTCGTCGGCTCCCTGCCAGCTTGGCCACAGCACACTGCACCTTGTGTTGAAAGTACTGTTTCCCCGATTCCCACTCCCTGTCTGGATTAAGAACACCGGAAAAACCACAAAAAGAAACTCCTAGGTGGTTCTGGCATTGGGACTGAGAAATCTGCGCAGATAGGACAGGCTTCGGGTGCAGCTTTGAGACGCCCACTTGAGGCCAGAATCAACAGTGACCAAGTGCTGTGGGCCCTAATGCGCTGCGAGCTCGTCCGAACGCTAACAGTGCTGGACACCCGATGTGCCCTCAAATATTTGCTGATAAATGTCTACACTACACAACCTGCTTTGAGTCAACCACATCCCAACCCAGAAAATAATCAAGCTACGTGTGAGATAAATCACAGTGTCATTTCGCAAATATAAAATCTATCTGGCTCATGCGTCTACAGAAATAAAGGCAGTTTAAAAGGAAAGCCTTGTGTGTTTTGTTTTGTTTTGTTTTGTTTCGCTTTGCTTTTCAAGAACGTTCCTCTGACTTTTACAATCTGGACTTCAGCATGAGCGTCAAACAGCAGCAGAGCAGAGCTAGAGACTTTGCAAAGTCTTTTCCCAAAGTTATTTGAAGGTGAAGGGCTCTGGCTCCATTTTTCCGCGCTGGGGTTCAACCCCGGGTATCAAATTCGAGTCTGAGACACTGGTTCCAGCCGCTCCCCTCACCTGGGGAGGCGGAAGGTGGGGAGCAGTTCTCCGGCTCCCTGTCCGCCTTCCCCTCAGGAAGCTTGAGGGAGAAAACGGAAAGGGTGGTGGGGTCACGGTAGTCGGAGCACCCCGGGGGGGCGCACACAGAATCTCTACGCTCAGCTGCCCCCAGCCTTTGCAAACTGCGCGCGGGGCACTCGGGCAGCGAGCCCGGCGGCGGCGGCGGCGGCGGCGGCGCGCGCACGCGCACTCCGCGGCCCCGCGCCCGCTCCTCAACATTCCATTCCACGTGTTGCTTGTTGTAGGCGCCACAGGTTCCCCACCTGCGCCCGGGCGCTCGGGCAGCTCCGCCTCGGCACGCGGACATCGGAGGACCACAGAGGCGATGGGGCCCGAGCCGGCCGAGCAGTTCCCGAGGCGCTCGGGCTCGCCCCCAGCGCTAACTCCGCCTATTTAATCCCGGCGGCTCCCCCTCTCTCCATCCTCCCCGCGGCTCCCGCCCGCCCCTTTCGCCCTGGTGGTAGGAAACACTCCTGGGTCTAACTCGACGTGTCCGGAAAGCCTCGGCCAGTTTCCCTTTCGCTCTGCGGCCGCTGCTGCCAGCCGCGCGGCTTCCTCAGACACGCGGGCGCAGCCGCCGGGGGTGAGGCGCCCGGGGGCCGCGGGCCGAGCGGCGGGGCGCCCCGAGCACCATGCTGGACCCGTCTTCCAGCGAAGAGGAGTCGGACGAGGGGCTGGAAGAGGAGAGCCGCGATGTGCTGGTGGCGGCCGGCGGCTCTCAGCGAGCGCCGCCGGCTCCGGCTCGGGAAGGGCGGCGGGACGCGGCGGGACGCGCGGGCGGCGGCGGCGGCGCGGCCAGACCGGTGAGCCCGAGCCCCTCGGTGCTCAGCGAGGGGCGAGACGAACCCGAACGGCAGCTGGACGAGGAGCAGGAGCGGAGGATCCGCTTGCAGCTCTACGTCTTCGTGGTGAGATGCATCGCATACCCCTTCAACGCCAAGCAGCCCACCGACATGGCCCGGAGGCAGCAGAAGGTGAGTTGCCTGCAGGACCGGGCGCCTCCTGCCCCTACTTCTTTCCTGGGCTTTTCTCCCGGGGGAGCTGTGGGGCGTCAGCCCGCTGTCGTTCTGCAGGACCCTGTATTTTTGTTAGTCTTGGAGGGCAAGGGAATCTTAGCGGGGGGAGGCCGGCGCCTTAGCCCGCTGGGTGTCGGGTTGCAGCGGACGCGTCTTTCCCGCGGTTGGCAGAAGCTGTCAGCTTGGCGTCCGTGGGACCGAGACCGACCCCACAGCCCAGGCAGTGCGACGGTGGCACCCGGCGGGCTCGGCCAGGCTGGAGCGCTGCTCTCATCAACTTTAATTTCGAAAGGCTCTGGTGCATTCCTGTCCACTTAGCCCTGCCGGGGCTGGGCTTTACCGTGGATCTGAGTAAGTGTGGAATCTGAACACTTCTGTCAGCTGGAGAGAAGTCTTCTCCAGGGCGAAGGGGCAGGAGTGTTCCTCGGTGAATAAAAAACAAAGCTAACCTGACAAGTATCCTGTGCTGCTAATGGAACTGGGACATCAAATCTTAAGAAGGGAGGTGTGCAGCTTCGGAGAGTTGCTGTGGGTTAGGAGTTCCTGGTTTGGTCAGGCCCAACGAAACACACTGTTAAAGAAAATAAAGGATTGGTGCATAACCACTTCACGACGAATGCTTTTCTTTTTTTTCTTCCCCAGAGAGGTAAGGAGTTTGTTTCAGGTGAAATGTCTGTCAACTTCAGTTTTAAATCAGGACTCTAGGGGTCTAATATTCCGTAGCACACAAAACTAGCTAGTGAGATTGCCCTAGCTGGGTAAATGTTTTCAACAGAAGGTGGGAAATCTTTCTACTAAGACTGCTGAACCTAGAAGGTTCAGTGGAAATCTGCAACAGGCCCCTTAGTTTGGGACAAGACGCGGAGACCCAGAGAGATTGTAATTTGCCTAAGGCATGCCTAGTTGCACAGATGTCTGGTGTTTGTCTGAAGCATTAATTCCAGCCTGTGATGCATTTCTTAGAAATCTGGAGAGCTTCTGAATTCACTTTTGAAAAACTTTCAGAGTGAATGCAGTCTTCCCCACTACCTTCCCACCCACATTTTCCCAACCTCTTGAAACAGGCCTCAACTAATCAGCTGTTTGGAATCACTCACTCCCCAAACAGGCCTCAACTAATCAGCTGTTTGGAATCACTCACTCCCCGGGAGTGCTGATAAGATGATTCTCTACAGTTGGCAGCTAATTCCACAGATCCTTCAAGTACCTAACCCTCTAGGTAACTCAGTCACAGAATGCCAGAGCTGGAAAAGCCGCTGGGATCTAGGCAGACCCCTCAGTTTTGAAGGAGAGTATTTCCGAGTAACATTTTCTAGTCCCTAATCCACTGGCATGATTGAAGCAACCATTCCTGTGTTCAGTTTTGAGTGCCCTGTGGAGTTTTTGTGCACCTTCCCTTCCCCTCCTAGGTGAGTACCTTATTGTCTCATCCTTTGCTTGCATTGGGTTGCACTGCAGTCACCAAGTTCTTATCTTTGTAGGTCAAGAGAATTTCAACGTCACTAGTCACTCTTAAACTAAGAACTTTCTGATGTATGTTTTATGTTGTCATGTAAAGTTTTATGTATATAATTCAGTCTCCAGTTTGTCATTCATATTGCATTTAAGCTTATTTTCAGTGCGTTAAAGTATAAAAATAAGGTATGTTGAAACTAAGAGGCTATTCCTGCCTGGAACATTGTTATTGAAGATACTTTTGTCAAAAGTCACTGGTAGCTGACTTACATTGTGCATACCTGATGCATTTTGGTAATAAAACACTCTCCTTGCTTGTTCAAATAGTGCAGGTCTCTTTGACTCCTGTTTAAATAGAATGTTTCTCCAGAAATCATGAATTGGCAACAGGTGCAGTCACAATACCACTGAGGAGACCATTGTTAAAACCTTATCCAGGCATTACAAAGAAAATTGCAACTACAAAAAAAGAAGCAAAACACTGCATATGTTGTGTGCAGAAATACTTGGAATGATAGGAGATCTCTATTTTCTAAGTATTGAGAGCACTGAAGGTGAAGTTTCATGAGTTTTTTTTTTTTTTAAAGGAGGAGACCTGCAAACAACCAAAGTATTTCTCTTATTCGAACTTACTCAAATGGCCCCATACTTCTTTTAAAAAGCATGTTGCTCGTTAAAGGGAGTTGGAGCAATTCTTGGCAGTCAGGTTTTCTCCTAGGACAAAATGAAATGGGAATTTAACAATGTTCTTGTGAATTTGATGCACAAGCCAATAATTAATGCCAAAAACTTTGTCTTGAATTATACAGTTGGGTTATATAAAAGAAGTAACAGGATAATTGCAAAATCACTAATCCATTGTATATTTTTATTCAGTATCTTAAAGTAGTCAGACATTTAGTAAAAGGATTTAATAGCTTAAATTGTTGTCATTGAAATGCATATTGCTGCTTACTCACTTCTCACAACTTTGAGAATTTAGAAACTCAGAAATTGAGATCTGAAAGTGTCTTCATCGAATAAATGAAGAAAATTTATTCACAGGAGGATAACAAGCCTTATCCTGGCAATCAAAGCCCTCACTGTTAGGGTTGGTGAGTTTCTGTGAACCTGAGCTAAGGTGCAGTATTTATTCTTTTTTTTTTCCACTTGACTAAAATGGCCCACAGAGCTAATAAGAGGTTGTATCCATAAGTTGAGAAAGCTTAACAGCATTAAACTCAGTTGACTAAAACATGCTTGTCCTTACTTCTAGCTGGGAAATTTCAGCTCAGAATAGCAGTGGTTAGTTTATGCCCAGCTGGTAACTTATGGCTGTATAGAAATTTCTAGGTGTGAACATAGACCAACGACTGACAAAACCTTGTACCAGGTGGTCACACCACCTAAATGGTTCACACATGGTACAAATGTGAAATAACATTCGGTGTCAAAAATGACTTCAGTTGTGAATAAGGCTTGAACCTCTGATACTTATTTAGCTTGATTACCTTTGCACCCTCAGTTAGCAACAGTGATAAACCTTGGATGATTCTAGATCATTCATTCAAGGTGGGAACAGCATTGAAGCCAGAAAACAATGACACAGATACAGCTAATCAGTTACTACTTAATAAAGGCATTTTGTCTTTCGAACCTTTGGAAAACATTGAGACCCTAAAGGGAAAATCAGAGGACCATGTTGATTAGAAGGTAGGGAGAATCTGACAACATAATGACCACCACAAGAGGTTAAGTGTGTTCCATAGAGTGGGTTTACAGATTGCGGGTCTCAATTTATAACTATTTCAGGTGTGTATGACTTAAAGCACTAACAGTTTTGGTTAGCCAGTCTGTAGGTTTCTAGTCAGTAGTTGTATTGTTCATTATTTTATCATTAAACTTCGTTGCCTTCATCTGACTTTGACTAACTTAAACTAGAAATGAGGGGATTAAAATGGTACCTAATAACATTCCATGTGATTTATATACCCATGTTCTTCGTATTTTTATGTGCATTGCCACTGTAATCACACGAAACTGCCTTATTAAACTTCCTTATATAATCACTCCCACCACTTTGCATAATTTTCCACACTACGTTTGAGAAATATGTACAAATAACACCGAAATTGCAGATGGTGGGGAGGTAACCTCCTTTGGTAAAACTGATCAGGAAGAGAGCATGGTGGGGAAATACTATTGGGTGAAATAATACAGTGAGTTCTTGCCTGCAGTTCCTTCTGTCTGAAGGTTATCCTACAATAAAGTGGTCACTTTCGTCCCTCTTTGGAAGTGGGAGTACTTTCTGTGGTTTTAAAAAAAAAAAATAACAACCCAAAAAACAAAACGAAAACTTTGTTACTGCTTAGGTGATCCCGGAGCTTAGGAAGAGAGCCAATTTTATGAAAAAATGGGCTAGATTTACAAAGGCCTGAGAATCACTTACCTTATGCCAGGGGGTCATTGTGCCTTAGTGCTGTGTTGTGCCATCTTTGAAGCCTAAGATACAACTGTGGCCTGATGTATCCCCAGCATGGTGCATGGGGTATAAGAAGGTAGTGCCTGTCGGATACACGGAAGCGTCAGATTTAGTCCACGTCTGAAAGAGTTAGTGAGGTATAGGATGGAGGAAAGAATGTAAAGGTGGAAAGTCGACTCATCTGTGGAAACAGTGTTCCTAAACATGTTTTGAGACCTGCAGGACTCCTCCCACCCTTTCTGAAGAGAGCCATAAAAAAAGCCATAATACTGGTTGGTGTAGAACTAATGACTTCAGAGAGACTCTGTGCCAGTGCCACTCCCAAATCCCAGACACAAGCCGTGCAGAAGCCCCGTGGTATGCCTTTCTACCTCGCAGATTTCCTGCCGATCTGGTGATAGTCTAAAAAGCCCATCCTCTTAGGGAATCAGGACAATTCATGCTTTATGCCCCTCGAACTCTGGTACTTTACGTTGCAAACACAGAAGGGATGGGTTATGTCGTTTGCTGCTTTTAATAAGAGGGAGTACATTGGCCTGTGGGGAGTGAGTTGGAAACCACACATTAAAGTGAAACCTCAGACTGGACTTAAAACAATATCTCAGACAAATGCTGCTTGTTTCAAGCTGATTCATCCGTCCCTCCACAGGGTATCTGGAGAGCACAGCACTTAATTTGGCGGAATGAGCTGTGCAAATGAAAACTCAAATGGATTAAGTGATAGTGGAGTTTGCTTCTTTCAAAAAATGAAATCTGCTGTAACTTTGATATACATCAACTGCTTCTAAAGTGAAATAAAATACTGTAATTGTGTGCTCCCTCTTCAGTTTTTTAAATGGAAACAGTTCCCTTCATTTGTACCCTCACAAGATAAATAGCCTTGTTTGTAAGGTCATGAAAGACCTTCAAAACAAAATTAAGAAAGCCCATTGCCAGTCTACTAGGTATGGGAATTCTGAATAGAAAATCCTGCCAGTTATCGCTGGTTAGTGAGGTGGGCCTCTTGAGTTATTGGCTGTTTTATATGCATTTCAAATGAGACCTTTCTTGTGGAAAAGAGGGTGGGTTTCATAGTCATGTGTTTAAGTTTTTAGGCTAGGAAAAAAATTCTAATGATTGTAAATAGGAGAATGTCATTACAACAAATGACATCATCCCAAAGCTTTAAGGCTATTCAAAAATCAAATCATGGAACTGTCCCAAATCTGTAACATTTTATTTTAGGGCCATTGTTTAAGTTACCTAAGGATTTTGATAGGACTTATTTTCTTTAAAAACAAAACAAAACTGTGATTTTTATCCTTAACTGCACATTAGAGTCACCTGGAGAGCTTTTAAAACTCCCATTACCCAGTTTGTACCCCAGACTAATTAAATCAATCTCAGGGGTTATGGTCGTAAAGCTTCCCAGGTGATTCCAGTGTACAATAAGGCTTGAGAATCCCTGTTTTAAAGAAACTGCAGGGAAATGGCTTATGGCTTATTTTCACCTGGGCAAGGTGAAAGAATTTGCAACAGTGAGCGAGATTACTGAGTAATTAAACCCATATTAACATATTAAGGAAAAGGTAATAGGGATGCTTTAAGCAAGAGACAAACACATCGAAATATTTTAGACTTTGTTGAATCAGTACTGTTGGATTGTGCATTTAGACTTTTAAAAGATCTTTAAATTGGTGATATGCTGGAGGCGATTGAATTACATTAGCAAATTGTGTAATTTATTCATTACAAAACCACTGATCACCACATTACCAACAGAAAATATAGGACGGTAAGCCTGAGTGTTTTCCATTACAAAATGAACTGGAAAGGAGAATATAGTGAAACCTCAAAGTTGAAGGTGACCCTGAGTAATGCCTAACTGAAGAATGAATTTCACAACAGTCTTGTAAGATCATTAGTGGCTGGACTGTTTTCTCAGTGTGTGCAGTGGGAATGCATTTGGGTTTTTCAAAATGTAAACCTTAGAAGGCATTCTCAAGTAATTATTTTAAGTGAAGTTATTAAAACGAAGCAAGAACTTAGGAGTGTCTTGATATTTTTCTGCCTTTTCCAAAATTCTAATGTTAGGTAGACAGTAAGGAAAGCCTCTGTTTTCCTCGAACTGTATTAATAGGTTAAGTCCTTGGTTTGCACCTAAGAACTTTCTACCTTGTAGTGCCTCACTGATGTTTGGCTTCTTGAAATTTTATCACAGCACTTGTGAACTTTATGGTTTGAGTATTTTCATTTTATAACCTTCAAGTTAGTAATGAATTTTTATAATGAAAATGTTACTGGGGCAAGGAGTATGAATAATTAAAAGGCTATCATTCTCAGTCTGATAGCTGAGAGATTTAATTTGCTCTTTTCTGATTGCTTGGGATGGTGAATGGATGTATATGGTCTAATATCCTTTTCCCACTTATCTATTGAGATTTTGATTTTACTTATTAATGCAACACTTTCATCAATATGTTGAAGATAGTGTTCCTTTCTGGAAGGTGTTTCTGTAGTCTGCCTTTCATTTGGTTTTTAGGTATACTTGGATTGATCTTTTCCTTAAAAACTTATTTCTCACTTAAGCTTTAGAATAATCAATTTCCCATCCTGAATTAAAGTTTGAATCAAGGAGTTGACTTTACTTTCCTCCCCAAATAGCTAAACAACTCTTGGCAGCCTGATTTTTAATTAAGCTCTACTTTCACTACTAAGCTGTAAGGCCGAAGCATCTATATTCTTTCCTTCATTAATTCATTAATCAAATATTTATCGAGCCCTTAGTACATGAGTTTATCCACAAAATATTCTGAGAATATAGTAGAGAATATAACAAGCGGAAATTTTCTCATTGGCTAAATAATGTTCAGTGATTGATAGATTATGTGTATGTTTCTCTTTACATCTGTTTCTAGGCTACCTATTCTAATTCATTATCTTTTTTTTCCTATTGCTAGTACCATAACATTTATGATAATTTTATATTTTAATATCTGATGGAGATCATTCCTTGGATTCAGAGGGCCTTGGCTCTATTCTGTTCATTGTGTGAGCAAGGCATTTCATCTTTCTGGATGCTGGCTTTTTTGTTTGTAAAATGGGGATAATGACCTCATAGAATTCCTGCTATGATTAAAAGAGATGATGCATGTGAAGTACTTTGTGTAGTGCCTACTGCATGGATGTGTTCCAAATTAGATGCTATCATTTTAAATTTAATCCTGTTTTGGGAAACTATTTTTTAATTCAGTCTTCCAGGAACATAGCGTATCTCTTCGGTTAAGCCTCTCATGACTTTGATATTTTGTAGTTTTCATTATACAGACCCCTTGCATTTATAATCAAGGTTATTAAGCATTTTGTGATTTTTGTTTTTATTGTGACATCCTGTCCTTTATGGATAAATGCAAAGCTCTAATTTTTTTTGTTGTTGTAACTGGCTGTGTTGCAGTGCACTACTGATTATTTTAGTAATTATTACTTGATCCTTCGAGATTTCTTAGGTAGGCAGTTGAATCATCTGCTGATAGTGATAACTTCTTTCTGATCCTGTCCAGTAACTGTACCTCTTCTGTTCCACAGGGTACTGTCCTGGTGGAACATCCAGAACTGTGTGTGTATTTGTTGCTAGTACCTTTGTCCTAGTCCTGGGCTTTCCTGAGAATGCTTTCAGTGTTCTGCCAGTGAGTATAGTGTCAGTATTTTAGGATAACTTTTTTGCTTTTAAACATTGAGGATAAATTAATGTTAAGGAATGGACTTTGAATATTATCAAATTTCTGCATCAGTTGAGGTGATTACCTAGTTTTATTTTACTGATGTGACAGATTTCTAGGTTTCTTATTAAATTGTATTTGCATTTCTGGGGTGATCCCTGTATCTGACGCTTGGACTTGTGAAGAATTCACTCATGAAATGAACTACATCCAGAGCCTATTTTATATTTTTCCTTCCCTTAGCCTAATAGATTTTTCTTCTTATTCCAGATTCAATTGTGATAATTGTATAATTTCAGAAAACTGGTCACTTCTAGATTTTCATATATGTTAACATAGAGTTGGACATATTTCTTGCTTATTTTCTCAATCTTTTAAGTCTTATTTCACATTTTATCCTCCTTTAAAATTTATTATGTATCTCAAATATTCTTCTTACAAATATACATGTTGACTTCATAAATTCTATTTTTATGAATCAATTTCTATCTTAAGGTTTTTTTAAATTTTTTATTGATTTATATTCATTTTACAATGTTGTCAAATTTCAGTGTAGAGCACAATTTTTCAGTCATACATGAACATATATATATTCATTGTCACATTTTTTTCTCTGTGAGCTACCATAAGATCTTGTGTATATTTCCTATCTTAAGGTTTTTTTAAGGTAACTGGGAGACATAAGGGAGTAGTTCTTTTCCTTCAATTGACTTAATTAGGATTATTTTATTTTCTACTTTGTAATAAGAATGAAAGTATAAAAATGAAAATATACAAAGCTGTGAATTTCCCTCTGGATACAGTTTGGGATCAGTTTGTTACATAATGAAATTTACTTTTATTTTGTGCTAAATCTGTTATTTCAGATCTTATTTTTTTCCTTGAATCAGTATTTATAGTTAATCAGAGAGGCATTTAAAAATTTCAAGTGTTGAAGTTTTATTTTCATTTTAGTAATTTCTAATCTTATTTTGCTGACAGAGGGCAGTTCACGGAGTTATTTCATCTTATGTATCTAAGTATTTTTATATCACAAATTCATATATATGCATATTCTGACTTTAGGATTAAGTTTTATGTCTAAATTAGCATCATTGTGTTAATCATTCCTATCTTGTCATTTTTGTAATGACTAAATTAGCCTACTATAATTATATGAACTCTTGACCAACATGGGTTTGAACTGCAAAGGGCCCATCAACATGCAGATTTTTTTCAGTAATAAATACTTTATAGTACCACCTGGTCTGAGGTTGGCTGAATCTGCCCATGCAGAACTTGGATACGGAGGAACAGAGCAGTTGGAGTGCCAACTGTAAGTTATACGCAGATTTTCAACTGCACCAAGGGTCAGTCCTCCTAACCCCAGTATTCAAGATTCGACTGTATTTTTAATTTATTTTGCATTTCTAGAAGTATCCTGTACATTTTGATGGCAGTTTTCTTTTTTCTAATTACAAATTAATTTATTTTTTAAAATACTGGCTTGCCAGAAGTTTTGCATCTATAACATTTTTGTTAGCCTTTTCATGCTTGTTTATTCCATTTCGGCAGTGCTACTGAAAATAGAGAGGATACTGCATGAAATTTGCTTTTTAGGACACATTTTAGAAAATTATGAGTAAATTAAATCTCATCTGCTTTCCAACTTCTATTTTTTTCTTTTCTTTTTAAATTGAAGTATAATTGATTTAGGTGTTGTTAGCTTCTGGTGTACAGCATAGTGATTCAGTCACACGTATATATGTTTTTTCATATTTTATAGATTTCTTATATTTCTATATTTCTTATAATCTATATTTCTTTATAGATTATTACAAGATATTGAATATAGTTCCCTGTGCTATATAGTAGGACCTTGTTGTTTATCTTTTTATATATAGTAATTAGTATCTGCAAATCCTAAACTCCCAAGTTAGCCCTCTACCCCACCTTCCCTTGATCCACAGAGTTTGTATAGACAAGGATTCTACTTTGATTCTACATAGAGTATGTAGGCAGGGATTCTACTTTGTCCAATTTTAACATTGAAACTTTTGGGGGAGTTTGAGATATATTGATAGGTATCCATAACATCCACAGTCGTATGTTCACCTGTATATATGTTTAAACATATGTACACACATTATCTGCATGTGAATATGTGGGTATGCACACATTTTGGGTTTTTTATATATATACTTTTACTGAAGTATAGTCAGTTTACAATATTGTGTCAATTTCTGGTGTACAGCATAATGTTTCAGTCATACATGTACATACATATATTCATTTTCATCATAAGTTACAAGATACTGAATATATTTCCCTGTGTATGCAGTATGAACTTGTTTATCTATTTTATATATAGTAGTTAGTATCTGCAAACCTCAAACTCCCAGTTTATTTTGGGGGTTATTTTGTATTGAAAATCAATACAACAACTTTTGCCTAGTCTTTGCTTTTATAAGAGCTTGAGCCATTTTTGGTTATTGCTGATATGATGTGTTTAATCTCACTGTTTTCCATTTTCAGTGTTTTGTTTCCTTTGCTTTTGTTTTGTCTTTGCTCTTTTGTCTTTGCTCAATGGCGTTTCAGCTCTCCCTTCCAGGAGCCAGCGACAGGCAATCTTCCTTTGCCTTCCTCGTGTTTATGCTTACTGTTTTGATTCACTGGGCAGCGCATACTTGTTTTTAGAGACTGTATCTCCAAATTTCTTCATGGATTATGAAGTTAGTGGACATTCCTCTCGAAAGTGAGCTTCAGTTTGATACTTAAGTTTGCAGTGTTACCTCTTAAAATATTTTTATGGGTCTGTATGAATTTTTTATTGGAAGATGGGGAAAATTCTGCCATGAAACCTGTATTCTTACTCCTTTAACACATTTAGGGAAATATATTACAACTCTTATTTAAAGAGATGAGAATCTTATTTTAATTCGGTTCTCTAGAAAAATATCTAAAACCCAAACTGCTGCTGTAGTCAACAAGGCTTACAAAATGCTGAGTATCGTCAGGAGCAATTCTGAAACAGAGGACAACTTGAGGCTACCTTTGTGAAGCTCTGGTTTTCCCAGCCAGAGGGAGTGCACGTATTCTCAGGCCGGTGGTAAGGGAGCTTGAGATATAACACATTCTTGCTCTCCCGTCTCTGCTTCAGTTAGGGTCACTCTGCAGTCACATGTTAGAACAGTACACCTCAGATGACAGGGGAGGATGAACCGTCTGAATAATTATGAAAAATTAATGTGATTCAAGTATAAAATTCTGTAAGGATTTCCAGAGTTTGATCACCACATCCTAGAATCCTGGCCTGTAGGCTTAACTTTTCCTTTTTATTCCCTTAAACAAATATTTGAGATTATATACAATCCAATCCAACACAGGCATTGCTACAATCTAATAGGTGAGATGCTGAATTTATGGTCCTTCAAATAAGTACAGCTCAAAGGATAGTTTGAAGCTCAGGGGAGAGATTTGGGTACAAGAGGTAAATCTGAGAATTGTCTTTTAGGTTCTGACTGAAGCCATGGGCGT